>NW_025106668.1:0-1200000 GCF_013123115.1 Colletes gigas
GACGAAAAAAAAATTTCAATTTCTTCTGAAACAAGTATTATTGCTTGCGGGGGTCAAGTACAATCATATTAGGAGCAAAAATACCCCCAAAATCCTTCCCACTGTCGAGAAAACAATTCCTAAAGGAATTGAAATTTTTCATAAAATTAAATGTTATTTTATTCCAATTATTTTTTGAAACAGAGCTTGAAATACGTCCCATGGGTACCTACAGACACGTATTAGACTATTTATCTGTAAATCGTCGAGTAAATTTGTCAAAAGTGAAAATCGAATTTTTCGAAAAAAAGGGAAGGGGGGGTGCCAGAGATTTTCGACGAAAAAAAAAAAATTTCAATTTCTTCTGAAACAAGTATTATTGCTTGCGGGGGTCAAGTACAATCATATTAGGAGCAAAAATACCCCCAAAATCCTTCCCACTGTCGAGAAAACCATTCCTAAAGGAATTGAAATTTTTCATGAAATTAAATGTTATTTTATTCCAATTATTTTTTGAAACAGAGCTTGAAATACGTCCCATGGGTACCTACAGACACGTATTAGACTATTTATCTGTAAATCGTCGAGTAAATTTGTCAAAAGTGAAAATCGAATTTTCCGAAAAAAAGGGAAGGGCAAGGGCAAGGGCAAGGGCAAGGGCAAGGGCAAGGGCAAGGGCAAGGGCAAGGGCAAGGGCAAGGGCAAGGGCAAGGGCAAGGGCAAGGGCAAGGGCAAGGGCAAGGGCAAGGGCAAGGGCAAGGGCAAGGGCAAGGGCAAGGGCAAGGGCAAGGGCAAGGGCAAGGGCAAGGGCAAGGGCATGGGCAAGGGCAAGGGCAAGGGCAAGGGCAAGGGCAAGGGCAAGGGCAAGGGCAAGGGCAAGGGCAAGGGCAAGGGCAAGGGCAAGGGCAAGGGCAAGGGCAAGGGCAAGGGCAAGGGCAAGGGCAAGGGCAAGGGCAAGGGCAAGGGCAAGGGCAAGGGCAAGGGCAAGGGCAAGGGCAAGGGCATGGGCAAGGGCAAGGGCAAGGGCAAGGGCAAGGGCAAGGGCAAGGGCAAGGGCAAGGGCAAGGGCAAGGGCAAGGGCAAGGGCAAGGGCAAGGGCAAGGGCAAGGGCAAGGGCAAGGGCAAGGGCAAGGGCAAGGGCAAGGGCAAGGGCAAGGGCAAGGGCAAGGGCAGGGGCAAGGGCAAGGGCAAGGGCAAGGGCATGGGCAAGGGCAAGGGCAAGGGCAAGGGCAAGGGCAAGGGCAAGGGCAAGGGCAAGGGCAAGGGCAAGGGCAAGGGCAAGGGCAAGGGCAAGGGCAAGGGCAAGGGCAAGGGCAAGGGCATGGGCAAGGGCAAGGGCATGGGCAAGGGCAAGGGCAAGGGCAAGGGCAAGGGCAAGGGCAAGGGCAAGGGCAAGGGCAAGGGCATGGGCAAGGGCAAGGGTAAGTATTATTGCTTGCGGGGGTCATGTACAATCGTATTAGGAGCAAAAATACCCCCAAAATCCGTCCGACTGTCGAGAGAAAAATCCTAAAAGTTATTGAAATTTTTGATGAATTTAAATGTTATTTTATTCCAATTATTTCTTGAAACAGGGCTTGAAGTACGTCCCATGGGTACCTACAGACACGTATTAGACTATTTATCTGTAAATCGTCGAGTAAATTTGTCAAAAGTGAAAATCGAAATTTTCGAAAAAGAAGGAAAGGGGGGGTGCCAGAGATTTTCGACGAAAAAAAAAAATTGTAATTCCTTCTGAGGCAAGTATATTTGCTTGCTTTGCTCTTGTAAAGTTAACAAACAAATGAGGGTTTCGATATATTTGATTCCAAGTATTAAAATAACAAACCTTTATAAAAATAACATTGTATTAACTTTCATTTTCTTTTTTTTTTTATCGAACAAGTAATTAAAGTATAAATGATACAATTGTATTCTTATTTGTTATTGTTCGATTATTAATCGAACTATCTTCAGTATATAAGATCGAAATGATCGTGCACCAATGTTGTTATTTATCGCGAATTTATTTATAATGTTGAAAAATACACACTCGTCGACACCGGGTAATAAGGAACGTGCTTATTATGTTGTCATTTACGGTTTTATTTCTCGTGTTCTGTGGATGAATAATTCTTTTCGTCGGTGAAACTTGACATAAGTCTGTTAATCTGTCTTTCTCTCTGTCTTAGAAGGGCAACTAATTCTTCAACGTCGATTTTACCTGCACTAAGCTAACAGACTCGTTTTGTCGGTTGTATGTATGTCGACCCCAGGTATAAATCTATTTTCGAGATGTACCTCTGCAAATGTATTCATCTCCTCTCCATACGCGTAAAATTGGCTCTCTACCAATCCTCTCTGTATTTGGTAAAAACATCCAACACAGAATGCAGCCATTGCATTTTGCTGGATTGTCGCGTCGGGATGGTAAAATGTCCGTTTCTTATATTGAAATAAAAACGTTTCGAACGGTATAGTCGATACCGTCGTCTCTTCTGATTTTCTCGTTCAATTTCTCAGGAATCTGCCTTTCAAATATTTTATTCCTAACACCGTAATACTTACTCTAAATCATCCTGCTACTTTAATTAGTAAATCATAAATAAATATTTTATTTCAGATCATACATGTATTCTTGAAAATAAAATATTTTATTTGTTCGAAAAATTCTTTAAAATAGAGACTATCTGTGTCACGGTATACTATATTTTATTTATCTAATTTACTATAATAAAAATACTACTTTAATTAGTAAATCGTAAGTAAATATTTCATTTCAGATCATACATGTATTCTTGAAAATAAAATATTTTATTTGTTCGAAAAATTCTTTAAAATAGAAACTATCCGTGTCACAGTATAATATATTTTATTTATCTAATTTACTAAAATAAAAATACTACTTTAATTAGTAAATCGTAAGTAAATATTTCATTTCAGATCATACATGTTATCTTGAAAATAAAATATTTTATTTGTTCGAAAAATTCTTTAAAATAGAAACTATCCGTGTCACAGTATAATATATTTTATTTATCTAATTTACTAAAACAAAAATACTACTCTAATGAGTAAATCGTAAGTAAATATTTCATTTCAGATCATACATGTATTCTTGAAAATAAAATATTTTATATGTATATCTAATTTATTAAAATAAAAATATTTCGTTCCGTGATAATAAATTAAGTAAAGATAAAATTAGAAAAAAAAAATAAAGATATTTTGCTCTTTAATTTATTAAAATAAAAATATTTCATTTCCTGATAATAAAT
The DNA here is from genome assembly GCF_013123115.1 of Colletes gigas. Classification (NCBI taxonomy): domain Eukaryota; kingdom Metazoa; phylum Arthropoda; class Insecta; order Hymenoptera; family Colletidae; genus Colletes; species Colletes gigas. Next base: position 3,237 of record NW_025106668.1, read on the forward strand.
TAAAGAGCAGAATATCTTTATTCTTTTTACTTGAAGCATAAAATCAAGTACTTTCCCCTGAGAAAGCAGGTACTTGTTACATACTAATAGCTGTAGAAGGAAGTTAATGAACTTAGTTTGCAAATATTATTTCTTGCGTTATCTCTTTTTGCAATTTGGTTTCGAATTAAAAATTCTCTTAAACGCGTATTTATGAAACTAGGAAAAAGTATTTTATTTCTTGCTTCCGGCTATCAAAGTAAAACTCTTTATTATGGGTACATTATGGATTTAAAAAATAGAAATATTTTATTCCCAGAAATGTTATTTTCGACCTAATACGTATTCTAATTAAACTGACGATAGAGTTCGATGCGTGTTAAAGTTCTAAGCGAGGCCGTAAAATCGTAATGTTCAAAAATATATCGAGTATATCGTTCAATCTTCATTTACGTTGAATGTGTACTGCTCAGGTTTAATATCTCAATATTTCAAGAAAACGATCTTCCCCAAATTAAGTATTCTTCTGATAGGCCAGACGGTGAAATTAATCGAACAATTTAACGAGCAGGATACTGTACATCCAGGAAACTGATTCTCAAATACCGTATACTGAAGTATAATTTCTTATCAGCGAAGATAGAATTTCTAATGGTTCCATAAAATGGAAAAACTCGCGTTATTTTGTGGAGATTTGCGTTACATGAGCGAATTGTTCTGCAACGTGTTTATTACGTCCCATTAGAAACGCTGTCGTAGACGTTGAGATTAATCCACCTACATTGTGTGTGAAAAGCAATTCATAAAATACCTTTTCTACGTTTAACGATCGCGATCGTTTCTCATAGTAAAACGACGGTTGCCCGTATTTCCCACGTTTCATCGAGAGCCACACACTTTTCTGTTACGCAGTTTTCAAGTACTTCCTGAACACGGTGTTCCCAACTAATTACATTCTTCCGTTTGGATCGTTACTCAGTCATATCAATCTATCTGTCTTTCGTTCCATTATCTCCTATCTTTCATTCATAGTTTTCTTTCGAGCCGGTCGATACAATCGTTATCGCCAACAAACTGATTCTCACAGCTATTACTTTACTACAATGGATAATTTCCTTCGCTTTTTCTTGTAAAGTCGCAAAGCAGTCGATTGGTCAAGTTGCATTTGATTTTGACAAACGAGCAACGAGTTTCCCTCCACTCGATGATCTCGTTCGTAAAACTATCTTGATGTGTAAATTACAGTCAAAGGCATTTACAGGAAGTTGGCTGTAGAATGTAATAAACGCTATTGATCGACAGACGCGCTGTCATTTTCCTTCGTAACAGGTGAACTGGATTCATTAAGATCTTAAGCGACAGTTGATGTATTTATTCATCCCACTACGTACTTTTCAGGATCTTCACGTAGTACGAACTCCAAAAATTTGGTGCATAAGTCGGAGGTCTCTACAAGACGAAGCTTTATAGAGTTGTGTAAATTTTCAATAACATACAAAAATAATGAGAAATTACGGGCGGAACTTTAAACGTTAATAACTTTTTAACGAAGCCTCCATCAACAAATTGGTATTCTTAATTTTCGTCTTATTTTGTCCTCTAGAATCTCGCATTCAAATTTTTCCCAGGGGTGGCCGAACACCCTGTATATTAAAATTAACACATTTTTCATTCAAGAGGTGTTCGTAAAAAAAAATTCAATCTTTTTCGTGGCCATTCTTTGTACGAACAAATTTAAACAAAATTGAATAATATACGTACGAAAAATTATTTGGAATTAAATTGCACGTAAAGGGGTTAATTATGTTACCAAAATGGTCGACATCTTTTATTTAAAAGAATAGCGACCTTATAGAAATTTCATCCAGCGTATGGTTAGACGCCGAAAATTCGCGAACGAATCACGTACGCGTTTTGGTCCGACCTACTGACCACTGCTGTAGAAATCAGGAAGAGATCGGAAAACTGGTAGAACCTCTGAAATTATCGAAAGCGATTAACACGCGCGTGTTACGCGCACGGTGAAACGCCGGAGCCCACGTCGGTTTCTACCTTGAAAACAAAAGGTCGACGCGTTTAATTAGCTTGGCTCAGTTCCTAATTTCCCACGATTCCCGTGAAGTAACGGGAGGTCCTTGCAGACGTGGAAGAAGAGGAAGAAGAAGGCGGTGCCCGACCTTCCTCTTCTCGCCTACTTTTGCCCCGATTATCCACTTTTCTTCGGACGTGGGCGAATCATCGAAATCACGTGTCGCGTCACAGATACTACGTACTCGGTCAGAATGCCTGCGATGAGTAAGTGCTGGTCTGCGCGTTCTCTTTCTGTGAAACCAGAAATACTTGTACGTTTCAACATACAGAAATTGTACAAAGGCATCAGAAATATCCATATTGCATACAGTAATACAGTAAGCAAGTAATAGGAATGCGAGGAATAGAAGAATTTTTATGCTTTTTGTTTCAGAAACAATAATTTAGACTATGAAAAATAATAATAATATCAGTTTATAGTTATACAAAAGTGAAACGAAACGATTCCATCTCTTTCTCGTTTCTAGTTAGGGAATATTTTTCAATTTTGAAATACTTGCTATATCGTTGTAATTTGTCTCTCTGGTTTTCATTTTTAAATGAAGATTTTCCTTTCTCATGCCCTACTTCGTATGGTAAAAACTAAATAAGGTTTATAGATCGTTTGCTCTTCGATTTGTGATGCTGCAAGAAGTGCTTCCGAGGAATGTGTTGATAGCAAGGCACGTTGCTTGATCAAATCGCTATGATAATCATTGCTGAAAGATAACGGTTGAAATAGCGGTGACCTGATATTTGTACCGGAATAACTTTTACCCTTTCTATGCAATTGTAACTCTTTTCGTCCATGCTTCTGACCTACATCCATTGTACGTGTTATCTAAGCAAACTTCGCGCGACAGAGATCTTTTTAAACAATAAATTAATGACATTACTTGAAAAACGAAAAGTAAGGAAGATACAACTGATAACGTGGATACGTTTTTAGGTAGAGGATGAATTGAATATTGTAGAACCGTAATTTTAATAGAAAAAGTCAGTGAAAAGCTAGAAATACTGCCATATTTTTTAGAAACAATGACATATTATTGAGACTATAATAACCTAAACACATTAAAAATTGTTCTATTTTTTACATTAATAATATACAAATTTGAGATTGAAGAATCATATTTGCGGAAAAACCCGTCTACAACCACTGTGAACACTAAACCTGTTTCTTCCCAAATTACTTAAGAATATCAAACTGCAAAAGATATAAAAAACCAAAAGTGTATTTCTTTAATATGATCTTTTTATTTTCTATTAAGAGGTATTGCAAGAATTAATTTTATTATATCTAGAGTAGCGCATTAACACTTATATTATTTTTTACAAAAACATCGCTTGGCATACTAATGATATCATCTATTAACATTACTTATAACTATTAACATAAAGATATAGTACTTGAATGATATACTATCGTATTAATGTTACCATATACAATATTTTAAAAGGAAAAACAAACATTTTCTTCTTTTTACAAGCACTTCTCAATTCCATCAAATGATGTATAAAAAAATAATCGAAAGGCTAACGTTGCGAGTCACGTACAGTATGAAATGAGAACTGCACCAACTTATAAATCAACCTAACACAATCGAACCGCATTTTGCGTTCCGCGATAAATGGGTTAAGATCATCAGCTCTAAGCTTACGAACGAAGTCTCGTTAGTACCGGTTAACGCTTTGTAACACTTCCGTTATCACTTCTAGGAGCCACTTTTCATTCATTTTTCTAAGTCATCTTCCATAGTAACTGCGCACGTACCACTTCCTATTGTTTCCCAAATGAATTCTACGGAGTTGACACCTGGCCTTTTCAGGCTCTCTGGAACCCGTTATCCATAAATCTTAAACTTTATCGTTTTTTACTTCCCCATACCTTCGATAATCGGCATCCTGCTATAAACCCAAATACCATCAATACCTATCGTCGCACAAAACCACATTCAAATGTTAAAATAATTGATTCTTCGTAACACATTTTGTACGAATCACGTAAAATTACGTTTTCTTTGTATGTTGATGCTTTTCTTTGTATATTCTGAATTTATGTATTGCTTACGTATTAGTTCGTTTTTCATATTCAATCGATAATCTGCTGCAAACAAAATGCTAGAGTGACGAATAATTACCTGCTATTGTGTTTACGTTTAGTGCAGATTAGGACATTCGAATTACATAACGATTTTCTATGTTTTTGTTGTCTATAATAAATAAGTTAATAGAAAGAAGATGACTGAATATTTTAATACTTCAGGAAGATATGAAATATTAAATAAACAAATTTTTTATCTGACCTTTGTCTAATCTTATTCAATATACGATCCTCTTTTTTCGTTGCGTTTTATAATGCTTTAAACTGTACTCCCACTTGTATTAATAATTCCACTAATTTTATTATAACTTTTTCCATTGCTATAATGATGAATTATCAACTCACGTTAACAGAATTATATTTTTATTGTTCCCATGGATTCTTAATCAAAAGAACATCATCATTATATTGTCAACAGTGCACGAGTTTCACTGACAGGATAGTTCTACATGTAACCATAATTTTCATTTGTTATACTAAGCTACTGAAGTTTCTGAAAGTTACCGAAAGTTTCGTTCTACTTTTGTAACATTTTAAATAAAGAAACATCGAATTATAATACCTATACCTGTACTTGAATCATTTATTGCAAATTTTATTAAGTGACAATCGCTGTAGTTGAAACGGGAAGGGCACCCCGTATACAAAGTACTGTAATGAATTACACGTACCCGTATACAATGTGTTAGGACGTAACTAAAACCCGTTTTCACGTTTATCAGCGTGAATAGTTTCTTCCCGCTTCGGCAAAGATAAAGTTCTACGCGTGTGTGTGTGTGTGTTTCCAAATGGAGATTTGCGCTTTCGCGACGACGAAAGTCCAACTACACACGTTTATACCTAAATCAGGAAAGCGTTGAAATTCTTTCTCTGCTCTCTTATTTCAGTCGTTACTAGTATCGCCCGCACTTTGTTATCCCGTACACCGCGTGAATGAAATTTCAACGTTTCTTGCCGGAAACGCGCAATCATGCCGAATCCTCGATGCGTCCGATAATAAATCGTTACTCTCGCCCGTCGACTCGAAGTTTACACAGAAACGCAATACGACGTAACGACCGGAAACACCGCGAAAGAAAGAAGTCGTAGAAATTGTTCGGTTCGCGTTCGGAATGCAAATGGCGGTGGAAAGCCAACGAATCATCCTTTCGATTGTCAAAGGCTCTGAACGACAAGTAACAGAAAAGACGCGACGGGAACTGTTTGGACTTTCAAACAGCGTTATTATCGAACAGCTTAAGACATTCTTTATCCTTTAGTCCTTTCAAATATTAATAGCGTAGAATTTACCGGACTCGTTTAAAAAGGAATTGTAACTTTACCACCTTACTGCCTCGCTCGACAGTAGAAGATTGACATACACTACAGACATTTACGCGACGCACACGACAATTAGTTTTCAAGGGGTATTTTGGGCCCAGATACCTTCATGTAAAATTCTTGTCTCGGACGTTCTTCTCGAAAAATGCCTCCACTGGGCGGAAAATGAATTGTTTCTTTCAAATTAAGGATGTAATTTTTAATAATGAATTTGCACACGTTACAGGACAAATAGTAAAAGACAATATCTTCTCTTAATTAAATTAATAAAGAACTTAATAGAAATAAACAGGAAATAATTAGGTATCTAATATTGATTCACGTAACTTGACAAAACGAGTGTAAAACAGGATAAACCTCTGTATTACGCAGAATGGCGGCTCATTTGAACGCCAACGTTAAACACTTTCCCATTTACACTCGTAAAAATAGCAGGTCCCATTTAAAAAACCGACGTTAGTACCGGAAATTGCAACTATCACCGTTCGATAGAGCGTACTCGAATTGGTTACGAAAATTTTTTTAGTTTTCAATAAAAATCACTCTCCGCCATTTTAATAGAGGTGAACGGGTGGTAATTTTCTGTTAACACGTTTTATCTTTATATATTCAAATTGTTGATAAATTATTGTGTTGGCAAATGGGTGTTGTAATATTTTCTATTTGCTAAATAATCGGCTTCGCGAACTTTGATGGGGAGCCAACAGGAACAAAGAAGAAGAAATATGGCCGCGTTACGTAAAACGAACGGGTGAAATTTCGCGATGTCGGTTGGTTTTTACTTCCCCTCGGACACATCATTCGGATTGGCACACACGGACGAATAATATTTACGTATGCCGGCGTAGCCGATGACTTCCTAGGTGATTGCGCGATAGCCGCAGGATGTGAGTTGCTTGCATTATCGTTTCCGTTACGGGCTCGTGGCGTTTTCTTCTGCTTATCTGGTTCTATGGGCACCTTGGTAGTTACCAAAGATTATTGATTTAACGGCTCGTGACGCTCGGGATGAAATGTGTTCCTCAGTTTGTAATCAAATCGTGCAGGGCTTTAGTAGGCCGCCATTAACCCTTTCTGTTCCAACAATTACGGTGAGTCACGAAATTATTGGCACGCTCACAAACTGATAGAAATATGAAGGGTAAACGAATGGTTTTGTTTGAAAAAATATAATGTTTAGACCATAAACTCGCGATAGTATGAAAAAAAAACAATAATATGCACCCGGTAGAAGAGCTGGAGCATATGTCAAAGTTAAAAAAAAAGAAAAATGGTCACCAAAACAGTAAACACATTTAGTACATTAAAATTTGTAAAGAAAGCTTTCTAATTTTTTCTAGTTGCACTTGATTCTTAGAGGCTCGATTATACATTATGAAAATACTTTTTAAGTATCACGAGTGCTTCACGCTACGCCAACGCCGCGATGACTCTTCATTGACAGCATCGTTATTTCATAACGACTAATGCGACCTGTCACGTCCAAGTTGCATGTTTCGTAACTGAACATAGGTCTGTCAATTAATATTTTGATACGTTCTAAGTTTGCTCCTATCAGAAGTTTCTTCTGAGCGTGACTGAATAGATTTGCGACTGAACATAGGCTGTCAATTTAAATTTTGATATGTTTAAGCGTATATACATGTAAAGTATTCTTTTTGTCATTCTTATGTATAAGAAAGAAAGAACGTCGGAGGAGAAACACATTTTCTTTTATACATATATATATAGAAAAATTAACAATTTCATGTTCAACAAACTAGTTAAGTAATTAAATGTATTATATAACACATGTTTTAAAACAATAATTCGTGTGTCATATGGAAATAAATTAGTACTATTTTCTCCAATGAACGTCGCTTAGCTTGAAATATCTAAAAATAATCTAATAACAGAGTGAGCGGTAAAAGGTGCTACTGGTTCAATAATTCGTCTAATAATATAGTATGCATATCATTTAATTGTTGAATTACTGCTGATGAATGAATATTATACAGAAATGGCTAAACATTCTCCCGCGAGCGTAACAAAAAGAAATTGCAATGGAAGAGCGACGATTGTCGATCAATTGTCGATTCTAATTGCGTAAGCGAAACGGTGAAACAAAGAAAAGAAAAAGAACGGGAAATGTTTAGTCGGTGAGTTGAATTCGTGTTCGCGTTCACGGCGACGAGACTTACCGGTCGTTGAAATCATCGACTTGAGAACTTCAACGCTCGATGAGGCAACGTCCCGCTTTGCAACGACTTTAATGCATTTCGTGCGTGATGACGTGAGTTGCATGTCTTTCAAACACCGTAACACCTAGAGCTACGCTTGCGGTACCCGCCACGTACAGTGATCGCCAAGCGAACAATAAAACGTTGCATTATTCGTGTAATTAGTCACGAAGGATTGAAGCACGATCGCAATCTGCATTAATACGTGCTCTTCGCAAGACGTGGAGATAGAGAAGATAATGGTTCATGCATTGAATCGCGAACGAAATTGAATCGGATAATGTTACGCTTCCTTGACTTAGAACTTCTCCCTTATGATTCTAGTCGCGATCGAAATTATCACGGCTCTCGTACATGTTAGGCCAGAGGTTCCCAAAACGTGGATTGTGTTCCTCTGGCTGACTGGGTGAACCACATAAACTACAGTAGCGGGCACAAAGGAGCTTAAAAAGAAGAGAGAGTACTAAAACTTGTGTAAAAAAGACCTAATATTTAAAGACAATCCTTTCGCTTTTACAGCTTATCTAATCTCGTTACTTCTCGCTTTTCTTATCGAGAGGACTACCCCAATCGTTACCCAGTCGCGAACTTATGACATGTTACGTAGAATCCAGTTAGACCACGTAGAGAAAATAGTTGGGCAACACTGAGTCGGGTGAATTGATGTTGAGAAATACGTGAGATTTTCCGCTCGAGCGTATTTCTTTTATTTAATTATCATTATTATGGTAATGGTTAACGCATTAAGACCTGATAAAAGCTGATAGTTACTTGATAATAACGACGTCTATATCGGATTGCAGGCTGCAATGGCGCCGGATGCGGTTACCCTGGAGCACCTGCGCACAGTAGTGTTCGCTTCACGGGAACCGACGCCCAGGATGTCATAGACGAGGAAGATGCTCTTCTTAAAGACACAATACTACCCGAGGGTACTGTAGCCACCTACTCTTGCGAACGAGGCTTCGAACTCCTCGGACCGGCACGGAGACAGTGTCAGACCGATGGTTCTTGGACACCGGAAGGAGTACCATTTTGTGGTAAGTGTGCACTTCTTTTTAAATACACGTCGATCACCGTCGCGGAAAAACGAGAATTGTTTACGTTGTAGAAATTTACATTTCTACGATTTCTCTGCCCCTTGTCGATAAGTAGATAAACATCATTGGAATTATTAAAATTTATTGTCTTACAATTGTGACCTCGCGCTTTGTATTGCCATCCTCGCAGTATTGTAATGTATTCAAAATGCACAATTGTTCAGGATTTACTTATGCAGATACTGTCACTCTAAACTGTTTTACTTAAAATACCAAATAAACAAATAATTCGCGGAGAAGTTATTGTACACGTATGTAACAAGAAGGTAAATACGTTTGCGGATGTGGGCTTAAGAGAAAGTTCGACCGTTCCGGGGAAACTTATGCACGCTTCCGGTCACGCCTCTACGAAGTGTTTCAAAAACTCGCGAAACATTATTTTTAGAAATGGGATTTAGTTGTTTGCTTAAAAAACAGTGGAACCTTCGATATATCCAACACCCAAGTATTCTACTATCCGAACGTTGTCTGTTATGCAAAAATAAAGTGCACTTATTGCAATATGTTTAACCTTTTGTTAGAAACTTTTCTTGAAAATTAATTCTGATCGCAAAAACTTAATACAAATAATACTGAAAACAGTGATATAATGACAATTCGTACATCGAAGAATAAAAGTTGCATGCCATCGAGAATGTTGCAATTACTGAAGAATGTATATATTAGAAATCTTAAGTGCTCTTTATAAAAAGAACTTAAATCGTACTAGAATCAACTAAAAATTTGTATTTTTTATCTTTCTTTAGGACCCCGAAATTAAAAAAAAAATATGAAAAATAGATAATCAAACTTCAAAGCGGTACCATGTTTTCAATTATCGACTTTTTTCTTTTCTTCTAGTACCTGGTATAGTAGAACTCACACTAATTAAGAATCTTTCACGTTTTTTCCTTTCGAACAAACAAAATGGCTGAAATCATGGATACCGTGAGACGACCTTTTATACAATGGCACCAATTTTAATTTTTTTTCATCCAAAGAATTAAAAACTGTCGTCGACATGTGTACAAATAAACCCTGTAAATTGAACTGCAAAAGATATTACAGTTTACTTGCAAAAAATTCCCCAAGAAAATCTAAAAAAACGCACTTCACAGTAGAATACCTCCTTAATTGGTAAGCAAACTAAAGAATAAATAGCTGAACCCGCAATGGAGACTGTAATAATTAAGAAATGTCTTATGATATGTGATCTATGAATAGTTAATAGACTTGCAGGTTCAACTACTTATCTAGATTGCACTAATTAATAAATTGAACGTATGAAAAAGAAAGATATTACGTAATGTTTCAATCGACAAGTAGTGCATAACGGATCATTGAATGAGAACAAATTGGTTTCCATGATCGAATAGTGAAAATAAACGTTGAAAAAGTTTTTGAGATGGAGAAAGGTGTAGGAAGGTTTCTTTTGAATTGCTGAATTTTCATAAGTAGAGCGTCACGATGACTTTATTCTCGGGATCTGTTATCTTCGATGGGCGCTATAAAATTTTGGGAGGTAAGTGACCTGATTCTGAGTGTCCTTGACCGAGGAGACCGAAGACAGTAGAAGAAATACCGAGGATAGTGGGGGCATAACACCGTTAACTCTGAACCTGTTACCTCCTATGAACGCCCGCGGCCTTCCTAACGTCACGCGCATTCCTTACATTGGTTGACCACATCGTCCTTCCCGGTCCAGGTCAGATTTATTTCCTCTCCCAAAGTCCCGACATTCCGGAGAAAAATATTATAATCCAAGAAACACGTTATAATAGTGATGTACAACGTATCTATAAGTTCTCAACATCGACGACCACCATTGTGATCTCGTAATAATTAGCAATTCGAATGCAATAAGTGATAATAAAATGAAAAAAAAAGGTTCTGTATTAAAGTCCTTTTTCTGAGTTTAACGTCACATCGACTAGATGAAACTTTGTAGGCATGTAAAAACAGTACACCCCATCTCGTTTGACATTTTCTTCCCCCTCCTTTGGCGAAGCCATTACATCGTCGATACAAAACTTCTTTGATTTTTTATTAAAATGTAGTTGAACGGTGTTCCCTAAAATGTTTACATTTTCAAATTGTTTACCCACTAATTAACATGGAAGTTGTTGTATACGCTCCATTTATTATCTTCAGTCATTAAGTGGTTTAGGGAAGGTTTAGTGTTATTATATGCTAAGTGCAACGTGGATCTCATACTTCGAACTTTGGCACAACAATTGTTTCAAATTTCAATCGATTGCTGATGTTGATATACTTAAAATTTCGAAAATCGTCTGAACTAATTTTCTTCTCGTGTATCAAAAACCATTCAATTTTTGTTAAAACATTTGTTCCTGACCCTAACTGTTTCCGAGTTAGCACTTTCGGGATGAAGCTTTAGAGAGTGGTTTCATCCTTTCTTGTTAGTAACCAGAGGTGTCGTTTTATGTTCGTGGAAATTATTAAATGACTTTTTACGTAGCTCGTAAACGTGGCTAATGCCGTTTTTACAATCAGACCGAAGAAAAGAATTAGAATAAATATAACTGGTGAACGCGAGCATTTAAATTTGATTGCGTGGAACGCAAGGGTTTAAAGGCGATAATTAGAGCTTTTATGGGTGGCACAATTTCAAGGAAAATAAGTGAAAGTTAGTGTAAAAGTTACAGAGTGTAACCAGAGTCTAAACACGGAGAATCCGATTTTATTTCTTACCTACCAATGAAAAATACGTATACATATAATTGGCGAAATAAACTAATAATATATTTTCGCGGTAGAGGTGAATAAATAATTTTAAAACAATTCATTTCCTTAAAATTTACAAATAATGATTATAAAAAAATTTAGGCTAGTTTATTCGTTTATATTTTATTTCCTCTTTCCTGCGTAAGAATAACAATAAATTGAAATTACTTCGTTAAGTGGGATGAAGCACATGAACTTAAAAAAAAAGTTTCATATAAAGATTGTAGTACCTATAGAGGAAAATTTCACTATATTTCAGTCTCTATACAATTAAAAAAAAAAGCACTTGACAAAATAAATATAAAAAATTATATTCGACATTTTTACAGACTGAAACTTCTGTGCAGCAGTTACAAGGCGTCGACCTCTATAGAGAGGATGATGATTCTGATACAAAACGTTTGAAACTATTTGCAGAAATCCGATTTTAATTGTAAAAGTAATTCTATCATATAGTTTACTTCCTAAGGCTACAAACGTAATGATTTTAATCGAAGCAAGCATCAGGCCAAATTGAAATATAAAAAAAGAATCGCGTTCCGACAGAATGACTCGAGCTAGCTCAAAGCAGCTTCGACGAAACGCATAGTTTAGTCAGGGACAGTTGAAATTACGGTATAGGCGCGATTACGTATCCACTTGCTCGCGAGCGGGAAAAGAGTTTACCTTCGAAAAGTCAAGTTCACGCATAAGTGCGTAAGTGGCAATCTGTTCTTGTGGTTGGCAGAAAATTGCGAGAAACTGCAACTCGAAGGCTAGGAGAGCAATTTCGCGCGATGATTGTGATTTCGTTCGCTTGTTTATACACGGGGACAAAACGGGGACGCGACAGACTAATCGTAACCAGTGATTTTCTAAAAGAATGTCGATTTAAAAAATTACGCGCGTTTCGTTCGTCGCGTAAACGGTGAACGTTATTATTTCGATCAACCGAAATTCATTCCAATAAACACTATAATTACTATTTTTTTATATGATTCCTCTCATTTACATCTGTGCAAAGTATATGTCGAATAAATTTCGTTGGTAATTTCTTTATTAAATATATTAAAAAAATATTGGACATTTGTGTGTTTTCCAATTGTCGTAAAAACGTGGACTGATAAAAGTTTTATGGGTTTCAATGCTTTCTGTCCTGAAAGGTCGTGGAAAAGTCACTCTTAATTTTCGTCTCGTTTTAATAATGCTCTGTACACGAGCGATTGAAATGTTCAATTTCAGTTTGAGAAATGTTTCGAAGAACGTGGAGACAGTTCTTGTGGTCGTCGATGCGTATCGACATCGTGCTTCTAATTCGTGCTATAGCGACCTACTTCCAAACATTTCGAAGCGCCACTTCGGCCTCTCCTTGGACCAGTTTTGTTGTAGCGTGGCTGTTCGAACAAGACTCCTTTGAATAAGTAGTAAGTCACAGTACGCAGTCCGATACAATTAGGCCACCACGTTTTTCGACAATTTTTTGTAAAATGAATCAAATATCAGGAATGAAAGGTGTTTAGGATTGATACAACGACTAAGATCGACGGGGACGTGATTTCTCTCCTATTTTTCAGATTAAGAATCTTAAGTTTATGAAAATGTCAACATTTTAATCAAAAAGTTGAAATATTGCTTCAAGTTGTAATACAAACCTTAGCACGAACATACGGGACGATCTAATATTATTTTCACATGCTTAGAAAGTTCTATCTAAATCCAAATCGTTCGCGACCCTTCCTTATAAGCAATGGATGTCGTTCACCAAATGCGTAACGCTATACTCATTATTGGACCGCGGTTCTTTATGCAAATTAATAGTCTTATTAATAGAGCTAATGAAATGGAAGCTTTGTAGAATAATTTGCTAAGTAGAAAAATTTTATTATTAAATATAATAATTCTTATCTCACTTTAAGTATTTCTTATATTTTTGCATATTAATTGCATTCTATAGTTTTCTTTTAAATTTAAATTTGTTGTAAATGCATTAATATTCGCAGTCTACTTATTATTATGCAATCGTTTTATTTTAGTAACAATTACATTCCAGTCGAGCGATCATGTTATGTGAAATTCCTTGAATCACCGAACATTAGAAATATTTTATAGCGTGTATTGCATGTTATACGGTAAATAAATTTTTGAAGACATATACATACGCTCTTACAAAAGGCGTGGCATCATAGCGAGGGAATTATCTTCGTTTTAATAACACTTTCATGCTGTGAGCAAATTCATGATTAATACGCTCCACCTTCAGCCTCGCTACGGGCATAGAAATAGAAAATATATTAGTATCTTGCATATGCGTGACCACTAACTCATTATACGACTCGCTTTAGAAAAATTGAACTGTTACAATCAACTTATTATGGCTTAAGCGCTCGAGTGCTTCTTTGCATGCAAAATTTGTATACAGTTGTAGTCTAATTGGTACATACAACTATGTATGTGTATTCGAATAACGTGCATACCAATACATCGCATATAAAAATGCGTACAGTGGAACGTCGATTAATCGAAATCTCTATTTTTATTTATACAAGGTGAGTGTCATAACACCATTTCAAATAATTCATGAATTACTTATTATACGAAAAAATATTTCACATAAAAGTTGCATGATTTATAAGAGGCCATATAGTACTGTAATCGGTTTTATGTTATTTTGCTTCTTTATCAAGGTATGGAAATTTAGTTGTCCAAATGAAATGATTAATTGCACTATCTTTTTTCATTTTCTACATGCATATATTATAAGCGGGTAAATTAAGATATTAAAGACTCGATTAAGACCTCTAAAAATGGCATCGCCAGATAAAACATTTTGTTCGTACGGCCCTGACTATGGTCTAAGGCCCTTAGCCGCTCGTATTTCTGTCAATTCACTTGTTTCGGGAGCTGAAACGTGTAAACTTTGACACCTACTCGAGTTTACAACCTCGCTATATTGTGTCCCGAGCTATACCAGAAAGGAAGCGCATAATGGACTTCAAAGACCTATTGTCGTAACAAACTACGAACAATTTCTGATCATCCTTTCAAAAATCGTACAGCAAGGGCACCGTTTTCCTTTGTTCGATCTAGCGCCGTCGAATAGTATATTCGAGACGAAACCTTTCGTAATGGCCCGTATATGAAATAACTGTAAATTATGACGTCGTCGCGTATGTAGTGCTTGTGGGAACGCGCGCGGCATACGCTAACTCACAAGAGTCGGTATGTAGGTTTAGGTCGAGAACGCATCAATTACGCGTTCTGTGTGGATCGTGTGTACTTATGCACGAATAGAACGTCGATTGGTTCTTTAATCGGTTTCTTTCGTAGAACGCGCGTGAACGCTTCGAAAGTTCGAATTCTTTGACTTTTCGATCGACTTTCGACACTGAATATTCACGATCCCACCACTGGCTGGAATAGTCTCACGAGAATCGAACGCCTATCGCCAGAATTCTGGACTTGCAATGGAAATATTCAAAAACAAAATAAAAAATAGTCCTACAATTTAATAATTTTTCCTTTAAATTTATATTTTTGAAACGACATTTTTGCTCTATGTTTTCTATTTCGTCAGTGGTAATATCAAATTAAATGTTTGCACACATTACGCAACCCACAAGAACATAATGTCATTTACTGGTTAAGAAAATAATTTCTAACGAAAAAGAAATAACTTTTTGTGCAAAATTAAGTACTGCCTTTTTCATTATGTTAGTTGCACTTGTACTTGTATGTTAGAATTTTTTGTGTATAACTTTGTATGGTTTATTTGGTATTTTAAGTAAAACAGTTTACAGTGACAGTATCTAAGTAGATGGCAGTAAATAAACCCTTTACATTACATGGACATTTTAAAAAGAAATTTGAAAGAAAATTCTGAACAATTGATCACTTTGAATACGTATTAATATTGTGAAGATAACGATACAAAGCACAGGGCCACAATTGTAAGACAATTATTACTGTATAATTGTTCTAAAATCATCGAGATTTTCAATTTGGCAATACGCATTGAAAATAATCAAGACTTAGAAAATGCATTGATCAAAGGACTGCAGAAAGTAAACATGCAACAAAATATTAAATTTATATATTCGTTACGCTGACGTTTATGTTTTCTGAATGAAAACGACCACTTTTATTATTTCATAGATCTTTTCATTCCCCAGTCATATTTGACAGAACAAAATATTTTTCGATCGATTAAAAATGCCTTTTGTTCTTGTTCGATGAATTTTAGCATTTTAACTAAGAAACTGAAAAGCTAAGAAACTAAGAAACTAAGAAACAAACAAACTATGAAACTATGAAACTTAGAAACTAACAAACCAAGAAACTAACAATCCAACAATCTAACAAGCTAACAAACTAGCAAACTAACAAACTAACAAACAAAGAAGCTAAGAAATTAAGAAACTGAAAAACTAAGAAACTAAGAAACTAAGAAACTGAAAAGCTAAGAAACTAAGAAACTAAGAAACAAACAAACTATGAAACTATGAAACTTAGAAACTAACAAACTAAAAAACTAACAATCCAACAATCTAACAAGCTAACAAACTAGCAAACTAACAAACTAACAAACTAAAAAGCTAAAGGCGAATTAACGAGAGTGAGTAGTAGACGATCATCGGTGAATAAATTAGTGACACCGATTT
Source organism: Colletes gigas (assembly GCF_013123115.1). Classification (NCBI taxonomy): domain Eukaryota; kingdom Metazoa; phylum Arthropoda; class Insecta; order Hymenoptera; family Colletidae; genus Colletes; species Colletes gigas. The sequence continues at coordinate 19,390 of NW_025106668.1, forward strand.
AAGGGGTGATCTCGTTCGCGGCGTGTCGTGGACTACCGACATTGAGGCAATGCCAGTTAGCGCCGATAAAATTCTCACGTTACGGTACAGTAAAACTACCGCAAGACCGGCAATTTCTTCGCGAATGTGCAGCACTTGCCGTATACGAAAGTTTGCGACCGAAGAGCACATCTGCGTGCCAAACGGCTATTCACCCGTGTAACGTAACTCATGCCCGACCTTCTTTTTATTTAATGGGAATGGCAATGAGCTACTAAGATTTTCTCAGAGTCCCGCGGCATCGTCCTTCGACGATACGTTCGATTATAAACCAAGCCGTGCCGAATGATTGGAAACAGTGTCTTATTGCATTCCTCGATGTTATCGCGTACGATGAATCATCGTCTTGATTAGGCTCGTCGAAGTGATTCTGTCGCGGAAATGGATATTAAAGAACAACGAGTACTTTTAATTAGACGTTTGGAGAATTCGTTAATATTCGAATCATCGTAATTAAGACTGTCGAGTAAACTAGAGCATCAGATACCGGCATTATTAACTGATGCCACTTTATAGTCAATCGGGCTCCTTTCTATTTATTTAAATACTTTCGATTTTTTTGCTTTGCGATCGACTTTCCAGTTTGTTTACAAACGAGTTACAGGTATTGCGACAATAAAAATTGTGAACGAAGCTGACTCGAAATAGATTCAATTTTACTTGAAACTCATCGCTTCCCATTTAGTTATACGATCTGCGTAACAGATTAATAGAGTGTAATCACGAGATAGTAATGAACGAATTAAGATCTAGCGTAACCTGTTTTCGTGCGAGTATAGCAGTGCTTTGAAGAAACCATACGTGTGTTGTTGATATAACGACGTTTTTGCACATAGCGAGCACGTGTTGCGAGTTTACGAGTACCGCAATTCGGGCGGGGCACTTTGCGATGCATAGCAATAAGTGCAGCGGATAACTAGGAATGCAACAAACCGCACAAGGGATGAACAAAAAGAAACTAATCTCTGTTTCCTGTCACGTGCCTTGTGCTTTATTTCTTAACCGTGTAAACGAGAAGGACGAAAAGAATGTTTGGTATTTGTTACGTTTTATCAGAAATTTTTGATCACAAAATATCTTTCTTGACTGCTTAAAAGGGGAGTTTCGCGCGATAACATTGAAATTAAATACTTAAACAAATTTTTTTAAATTTTCACCTAAAAATTGTACTATATTGACATTTTAACAACATAAAAAAAATCATCAAACTGCTGAGAAATATTTATTTTTGACCAATTTCTGTTGCTCGTACTGAAATTAATAATTCACTTTGATGTGGATTGAATGTGAAACCGTAAAAAAATTCAAAGAACTAAAACAGTTCTAGTGTTTACAAGAAAGTTTTGCTTTCTTTGTATTCAAATTTTATTAATCGATTAATTTTTTAAATTAACCTGCATACCAATTTAAAAAATACGATTTTGAGAAAAACACATAATAATTTCAAAAAATAAAAACTATATAGAATTAACTGCATGATAATGTCGCTTATTTAAATATTATAACACTTATGTCATTTCACCTTTGTACAAAATGTTTAAAACACACTTTTGCACACTTACGCATTTACCTAGAAGAAACTATTTACATTAAATTACTTCCACCTGAAAACAAAACAAGTCACGTTTGAAACATTTTTGAATAATGAACAGTTCGGGAAATGATTGTATTTAGAGATTAATAGATATTTTAAGAAAGCAATTTGTTATCGTAATTTTCTGTTGCTCTTTTGTTATAGTTCTGAATGTTGCTGGAGGTAAAGCACCGATGCAGTCGAGCAGCTCGGAGGGTGGAATTCCGCAGCGAGCTGTTGATGGTAGCAGCGGTCAGATTTACACCCCACAGACTTGCACTCTCACCAGACCAGAACACAGACCATGGTGGTACGTGAATCTACTGGAGCCGTACATGGTGCAACTGGTGCGCTTAGATTTTGGAAAACCATGCTGTGGTGAGTAAAATTGAAATCATTTCTTTTCTAGATACGTGTAATGACCAAAAATGATGTGTAATTGACCCCCGAAACCGAGAACGATTTGAAAAGTTTTTTTTTGTCGAAAAATGTCAGCACTTACACGATTTTTTTTCTCGTAAATGGATAGGATTTCAGAGGTACGTGTGTTCACCAAAAATGATTGTAATTGACCCCTGCAAAAAAAAAATAATTTCTTCAGAATGATTTGAAATTTTTTAATTTAATTGTTAATAACTTTTTAACGAAGCCTCAGTCAAGAATTGTATTCTATTGAATTGGTTTGTATCCTTCGGAGAACCTTGATTGCTTTTGTCTTAAGAAACCTAGAAGTGGACTTTGCAATAATTGTGTTTAGATGGAAGTTAAACGATTGTGGCACAAATTTTTTACTACCTGAGAACTATGTAGGATCAGGATCCGAGTAATAACTGTAATGGCAAATTCAAGACCAAAATGTGCCAGCAACTTTAAACTCTGATCACCTTTTCATTGCGAAATAAACATGTGATAAGTTTACACAAATACGATAACGAGTTGTTAAAATTATATTAAAATTATAGGTCGTTCACAAATTACGTAATGGGAATTTGAAGATAAGAAATACTAAATATTATTTGCTACTTCGGTAACATAAAAAAAATAAAATATTAGATCAGTTTAAAATGTTATTAATAGAGATTTTCAAAGATTACATCGGAGTTTAATTTTAAGATTCTTCTATTCTTATTTGTTAAGAGTTTTATTATACATATATTCATATTATAGAGAGTGCTCGGCCATCCCTGGGAAAAATTTTAATGGGAGATTCTAGAGGCCAAAATAAGACGAAGATCAAGAATATCAATTTCTTGACTGACGCTTCGTTAAAAAGTTATTAACAATTAAATTAAAAAATTTCAAATCATACTAAAAAAATTATATTTAGTTACAGGGGCCAATTACAATCATTTTTGGTGAATAGACATACTCCTGAAATCCTACTCAGTTTCGAGAAAAAAATTCGAGAAGGTGTGAAATTTTTAGTCGAAATTAAAAAATTTCAAATCATTCTGAAAAAATTATTTTTGGTTACAGGGGTCGATTACAAGCATTTTTGGTGAATAGACATACTCCTGAAATCCTACTCAGTTTCGAGAAAAAAATTCGAGAAGGTGTAAAATTTTTAGTCGAAATTAAAAAATTTCAAATCATTTTGAAAAAATTATTTTTGGTTACAGGGGTCGATTACAAGCATTTTTGGTGAATAGACATACTCCTGAAATCCTACTCAGTTTCGAGAAAAAAATTCGAGAAGGTGTGAAATTTTTAGTCGAAATTAAAAAATTTCAAATCATTCTGAAAAAATTATTTTCGGTTGCTGGGGTCAATTATAATCATTTTTGGTCATTAGTCATACCCTCAAAATCCTACTCACTTTCGAGAAAAAAATTCAGTACGGACGGAACTTTAAACGTTAGTAACTTTTTAACGAAGCCTTAATCGAGAAATTGATATTGTTGATTTTCGTCTTATTTTGGCCTCCTGAATCCCCCATTAAAATTTTTCCCCAATGATGGTCGAACACCCTGCATAAGAGAGTCAACGTACTGGTTCTGCTTAACGAAGCGAGTGTTTAAATTTATTCTCACGATGGGCAAAATTATTCATATATAAGTAAACGCCTATTAATGAGGCTGCTTATGGATAATTTGTTTTGAATCGTGGGTGAAACTGGGCAGAATCCGTAAAGAGTTGTACGCGATTCGCTGTGTTTAGAATTCAATTCTTACAATGAAACGAACGTTCGACCGCCACTTTCGTTTCAATGGCTCGGTCGCCTGGCTTTCTATCGCTAAACTGGTATTGCCGTCAATTACGAGTAGCGGCGGTGCACTGTGAGCGAACAATTTCACGATTCGATATCGAGAGGCAAGTATAATGCCGAACAAGGTGAGCATGAAACGCTCCGTTAGCGTAAACAACGGATCGCCACTCTCCTTCCTATTGAAAAGTGTAATGGATTGTGTCTTCGTTACAATTCCCAGACCATTATCAAATGTCAGAAAATGGATTCCACCATGATTTACACGGCAAAAATTAAATTACAAAAAAATTGAAAGCTACAATTGGAAACTTGTAACTCGCCTATTCTACTCTCTGAATCGTATAACAAATGATTTGGAATTGCTTTTCTTTCCGTTTTTAACGTAATGAATAAAGTTGTTGAGTAAATAAATTATTGGTTTGAAATGGTGAATAATAATTTAAATTAACGCTTATTAAAGAATTAAAGATTCTATAAAGGTATACGAAATACAGTTTTACACTCTCTGCGTAAAAATAAATCCAGTTTTTTATTTCGTAAAATTCATTTTAGTTTGATAAGAAGATATAGATAGAAAATAACATTACTATGATTGTGCAAAATACCAAAGCAGGTATAGTTACATTATACAATCGCGGTATAGTTCTTAATTGCGGACAAATAAATTGCGTCTAATATTGAGCCAATTGTTTTAAAATTATAGACAAATGAATTGTATTTAATATTTTACTATTATCGATATTATTATCAAACTAAACTAATTAATAATTAACACGGTATTAATTACTCTTCTCGGTAATAATTTTTATAATTGATGTTTGTTTTAACAATTTCACTTTGATATTTTTCCAACTTCCTAAAATTTGTGCAATTACATTCGTGAAGTCTGCTCGTTATAAAGAGGAACAATTGTATGAGAATACGCGTAAATTAACATCATTATGACTTTTTGCTCGTTAGAATCATGATTTCGCTATATTCAAGCTCGTTATAACGAAGTACTACTGTTTATCATTCACCGTGAAAATGGTAAACATTGTAAGAATAGTAACTGTAATTGACTTCAGTGGTAATGAAAACAGCAATTAATGAAAGTATAATGAGGTAAAATAAAATTTAAACGATAAGAGAATAAACAAGAAAGGTTCGTAACTTCTAGCTACTTTGTGTCATAATTAAATACCTTTGGAGTATTTATAAAGCTGTGAAATTGACTAATTCTGCCAAAATAAAATAGCATACACTTGATTCAAATAAAACTCATTTAACATATATAGCATTATTAAATTAATTGTTATTTTAATTAAAAATTTTCATAAAATATTTTTACACATGTATGTTTTTTGTAATAATTATTATCGTATTGTTTTTATAATATATTAGTAATAATATTAAGAGTACAGTATGTAAAACATTATTTCCAATTAGCCAGGTCCTGTATTGTAAATACTACATAGCATGAATAGAATAGAACGTTGTCTTTTTTTGATTGCATTACTTTCATCGTACCATATACATATGTTACTAAATAGTGCACACGCATGTATTATTGATAATTTAATTCGCGATTATAAATGCCACGAATCGTGCAAAAGATCCTTTTTTTTCTCTTCGGAATATAAATTTCTGCCTTGTTATTTAGAAACCTGGTAGACATTTGAATCATCGAACATGGCTTCGAACATTTGCTATGTAGGATAATTTTCATGAACTATTAATTAGAAAGTTTATATATCTCTGGAACTGTCAGTTCGCGATCAAATGCTGTTGGCTGTGACTTTTTATGTTTCCCTCGGTGAGTTTTATCTAGATCTGAAGCGTATACAGTAGCATCTTGTTTACCCAGATCGCAATTAATCGTGATTTGCCTACTGATCACATATTAAGTAAAAAATATGCGAAAAGATAGACAAAACAGTCTAATATAATTTATAATATAGGACCAATGCCAAATATTATTCGTTAATGTCGAACAATGTTTTTTTTCTTAATTATTAAATTAATAAACAAAAATTGAGATTTTGAAAGTAGTATCGTTTTCTTCCTGCACCAAAAACACGAGTTTTCAATAAATAAATAATAAAAACGATGCAACGAAGTCATAGTTGATCATCTTTTCGCCTACATCTTCTAAAAGTGACGAGCTTATTTCTTATGTGAAATACATTTTTAATTACTTTCCCTCGGTCGTCCGATTTAAACCGGTTGATCAAGATCTCGCTGTACTCGCTGTTTATTTACACCCTTTGTGATAGAAAATAGGTACTTTCTACCTGAAAAGTGTGTCGATGCGATTAATGGTCGCGACCGGAACGTAAAATAAGATCGTGTCTTTTAAATTAGCCATAAAATACGGCCGTAAATTTGCGCATCTATCTGTTTCGCCCTATCGGAGACCGTAAATATTAGTCGCACGCGAAAAGTTTTAGAAACTTTCCAGAATGAAAGTAAGAGTCTTTTCACTTCTCGCTGTCGGGCAACGATGCAATTCTTATACTCGTGCTCTAACGTGAATTTACATTGCAGCCTTGGACAGATGTAATAAATGTATGATTAATTCTATAGAGTCCAGAAGGCTTGTCGAGTCCAACGCTCAAAACTTCTTAAAAATATGCTATTCATTCCGTGTAAAATATTTTCGAACAATTATTCATTGTCATTCATTCATTGTCATTGTATTTAGAATTTCATGTTTAAGAATCGGTTTAATTTAATTTATTAAGATATCAACAAATGAAAAGCGTAAAAAGTTTATCTTCAACTCTGGAAAGAAAACAAGGATACAGAAACAATATAACGATCAAAATTGATTCATATTTAAGTTAGAAATCCATACTGAAAAGTACAACGCAGAGAGATGACTATAAATATGCTCACTTTTGTATCTAATGCATCCAATTCTTTTCCGAGGTTTGTTTGACGAGTAAAATTAAAATTGCTCGAATATAATAACCAGTGCACAATTTAAAACTGTAATGCAACGCTGAAATATTTGAAAACCTATTAGAACAAAATAATTCCCTAACGTAAATATATAAAATATCTCGTTTTTCAATGATCATACCTCAAAGCTTTTACGTGCAAAATGACAAGAAAAGAAAAGATTTTTTTATGCGAAAAAGACTCCACGATTCCATTTACAAGGTAAGTGCAAGTGCGTGCACGTCATCGAAAGATTGTCCCCATTGCAGGGTTCAACTTTCTCCTATGCCTTTTTTTTTTCTATCCTCGTTTAGAAAAGCGTTTGGCCCAGTTCTTAGAATCACCCTAGATACCAAAAGAATGAACGATTCGATGCGCAACAGTCCGATCGCGGTGAAATAATCAATGAATAACGATCAGTGTTTACGCAATGAACAATAACTATAAAAAGGATTGATTCTACAATGCTACTCGAGATTTCTTTTACAATAACTCGTTCGCGATACCGTTTATTTTATTCCTTTCCTGTTACAAGTTTCGTCATTCAGTCGTGCTCGAGGGTAGATTTATTTGCTGAAATTTAACAACGGTCTAAATGACTGATCAAACAGGAGAGAACTTTCACCGTTAAACGAAATGCTAGATAATAGTGCCGACCGCGCAGTTTACGTGGAAATAAAGAGTGAGAGTACTCTGTTATTCATGGAAAGAATTTTGCTAGCTTCTTCCTGGAAAAACATTTTCACCATTTCACGTTGCTTTTCGTGCTACCTTATCCGATCAACTCTTCTGCGTTTCTACGTCAGATATTTTTTTTTTCAAATAATTGTTACCTTTTGTACATAACATGTATGTACACTCGAGGAAAAAGTCTGACTGCACTGGATATGATTATAAACGCTAAAATGTGCAATTTCAAGATTCCTCGATTAAAATCTTTTACTGGACATGTTTTATTCATGAAAATCACCTTTCTTCTACTCAGTCTTCCAATTTTGTACAAGATTATTTCGACGAATAACACAAAATCTATATCTATTATACAACTTACGTATAATAGGCCAAATTCATACAGTAATTCAAAATTAGTTTTTTTTTTTTGTATATCGTATCGAGGATACTGCTGACGAACAGTAAGTTTCGAATTTTTCAATTTCATAGAAAATATGTGTTCAAATTGAAACACACTTAAGCTTTTTAATTTTATTTTCGATTCATCCATATTTGTTGATGTATCGATTAAAAAGACATTTCGTAAATTATGTGAATACGTTCGAATATGTATACACTTTCGTTACGTTTTGATTATGCGTTTAGACGTTGCACGTTGTGCGAAAAGAAAAGTGATTCTGCATCGAACAATACAACTTTCTTTCGGTTTCTGCTCGGACGCTACCAGACTAATATTCATAAAAACGATCGTCACGATCACCCTTGCGTTTAGCCAACGGATTTACGTGCACGATAACCATAATTGAATATGGCTGATCGTTTACAACCACCTTGATCGCGTTGGTAGGAGAAGTAACTTTCACAATGCGCCTCGCCGATAAGAAACCATCGGCAAAGTGTTTTAATTGCACGCGAGATCGGTTATCGTTTACTACCGCTCGCATTTCCGGCAAAACGGAAAGAAACTCGATGGGTATCGTACTATCACGACTCCCGGATCATCGTGTGTTCTTTTCGCAGAAAAAACTTTCGATCGAGACGATTACGATTACCGTTGAACGCGATGGGCGTTACTCAAACGCGTCTCACCAAAATCGTTCGTGCACAAGTTCATTCTTGCGACATTTAACGAGATAAGATTTTTCTGTCGAACAAAACCGTGTACTCGTACGCGTTAGAAACGCTAATATCAGGTGTCGTGATATAACCAGAGAAATTTCTTTGCGCCGACAGGGTCGTGGTACCTTCTTTATGTAAATAAGAAATTGTCGCAATTCCAAAGACGATTACAAGGAACGAAACGTGGAAAGCATGTAATTGGAGTTCATGGCTGTGGACGGCTGTCTATCTGGTTACACCTGGAATACTTTCCAGGTCAGAAGATGTAGTCTTCGCCGAGCTGCGGATTAACTCAGACGATATTATCAGCTCAAATGCTACGTTTACAGTTGCCCACTGTATGAACACAATAGTCCGAGTTGTAAGCGAAAGTGGGTTCTATTTAAAATTCAGTTGCCAGTAAAGTGTCTCCATAAAAATGCATAAACATACAGATTTATAAGCTGTTTTCCCGAGAGAGAGATACAATTTTTTATCCTTTTCCCGTTCTTTTATTACAGGCGATGGCGTACCCGGAACAATCGTTGTCCGTGTCGGCAATAATCGTCCAGACTTGGGAACGAATCCAATTTGTAATCGCTTTACCGGACCCCTCGAGGAAGGACAACCTCTCTTTCTTCCCTGCAATCCACCAATGCCTGGAGCTTTCGTTTCTGTGCACCTGGAAGCGAACACACCAGCGTCGATACCGGTGCAGCTTTCACTGTGCGAAGCTTTCGTCTACACTGATCAGGTATGATATTTATGACCACGCAACCAATGCATTTTAATGCATTTTTAGATACGTAAAACTTTCAAAATTTATTCGCCATTTGGACGCAATTAGAAAGAGGACGACAAAAACGAATATTTCGATCAATGTTATTTTTACGTTGTTGCGACCTTTTGTTTGTTTATTATATGTTTAAATGAATTGTTTTGAAATTATCTTTCGTAATCCGTATTGTTGATGCAATATTGTTATAATTTTTGGCTCAGACGAGATATACGAGTAGACCTTTTATACCTTATGAACTCTCGTGACACAATCTGATTGCCACCCTGGTAATTCGAAGGTGATTTTAGTTTTAATCCATTGAAGCTATTCACTAAAAATAAAAAGCGAATTTTTAAGAAAAATCGACTGGGTATAGGTGTAGAAATTTTTCGACAAAATTAAATTTCATGCATACATATGTTTAAAAAATCGTAACTCCTGAACGAATTGAAGGATTTCAATGTTTCAAAATGCAAACAACGCGTATTTTAGTGAAGAATATTTTGAAATTCTAAGAATGTTCGAAAAGTTATTCCTTAACCCCGTAAAGTAAGAAAAACCCGATAAAAATCGTCGAAACTTCGAACGGCCATAACTCCTACAATAGCGAATGTATTTCATTGGAATTTGGTAGGGAACTGGAGCTCATAGATACCTAAAAAAAAGTGCTAAACAACTTTTCCGTACAGGGTCAAACAAATTAATTAAAAATGTAATGTGTAGATCTGTAAATTCATAGTAGTTTCAGCAGGGTACAAGATTTTTCTAACTTTTGGGGACTGTTTGAATTAGGAACATTTTTTAGAATACTATCATCTTCGCGTTCTCACTTGCATTATCATATAGAAGAATCTCCAAGGGAATTAAACTTGGGAATACGAAAGTAGAAGGTTCAATCTTTAAAATAAAACCAGAAAGATTATTGGATGACTTCTATTCTTCCAATGGAATTCAAAATAGTTGGAATAAAATATAGAAATAGTTGTTCGAAGATTAACAGCGAGTGTTTTGATGTTTATGATCAGCCACTGTGCTACTAAAAAGTAACGTGAAAATCAACTTCCTGAATAATTTCTCGCGTATTAAACGGGAATTGTACAGAGATATACCGCAGATTTTATTGACTTCGAAATATTGTAGAACTGGGATACGATTTAGGCAAGTTAAGTCTACTGTGAATCCAATACATTTGTGATTAATCGTGTTAAGTTACCAAAATTTTTGTCATGCTTAGGCTCTCCCGATCGAGAGGTGTCCACAGTTCAGGGATCAACCACCAGGATCAACGGCAACTTATAATGGAAAGTGTTACATATTCTATAATCGGCAACCACTGATATTCAGAGATGCTCTGGCCTTCTGTCGTGCACGAGGCGGGACTCTGGTAGACGAAAGTAATCCTGCGTTGCAAGGATTTATCTCGTGGGAGTTATGGAGACGGCATAGGTGAGCATTATGTCAGGTCTCGTTTCATCAATTTTATTCCACTTCATTTTTGGCTCATATTCATTGTCCTCGTATAAAAATTTTATTGCGCATACGATGGAGGTGTAAAAAGTGCGATTCACTTTGAATTTTGCAAATCGAAATCAAACAATAACAATAAGAGAGTATCCCTCGCAACTGAGAAAAGCTGAGAGTATCCCTACAACGCTTGAAGATACAAAAAAGAAATGTTATAAGGCAAATTAAGCGACATCGAACGATCTATAAACTGAATCTAAAACTCTATCATTTTGATTATACTATTCGATGTAAATTTTCATTTTTACAAAAAAGTATTCAGGTACTTGGTGCTCTAAATCTAACAGTTTGAAGGAAATCATATTTACTAACAACCTGTTGTAAAAGACACTAAAATGATAACATCTTCGAAGATTTCTTTAACAAATTAACTGCCACATATGAGTGACATGACTTTTCACCGAGGAACTAAAAAAATTAATTTAGGATTCTTGAATGTTAACGAGGCTGGAAAAATAAGTTCTGTAACAAATTGAGGATATTCTAGTTTTCAATTGTCTAATAACAAAGAATCGTTTTCGTGGGCAATTTGAAGTGTTTGGTCCGGCAGTTAACGTGTCAAATGTCGTTGTAGTTGTAACGTTGAGCTTTCTTTATAAAGGAGCGACACTTCGAGCCAATACTGGATGGGTGCAGTGAGAGATCAAAAAGATCGCTCGGTTTGGAGATGGACAGGAAGCGGCGAAGAGGTTTCCGTTTCTTTCTGGAGTCTACCCCAAGGCATCGAAGAGGATTGTGCACGATACGACGGTAGCAGAGGTTGGCTCTGGTCCGATACCCCTTGCACGGCTCGATTAAATTTCATCTGCCAGCATCGTAAGTATCGACTTTCGTATCTTACATCCGTATTTCTTTCTCCCATTACTATCGAATGGTCGCAATACGGGCGCTACTATTTTTTTAAGTTCCATTGATTGCAGAGTGGTATATTATGGTTCTGATGTTTGTATTCTTTAGCCATTTTATGACACCAACACGGCAAAGAAAAGGGAGGGAACCCACCAGTTATATTTTGCAGCAGATGTTGGTTTCTTTTAGATATTTCAGGGTATTTTCTATACGTTTCTATGACATCAAGGCTATAGGCTATGTTATCTTGCATTTTTGTCTTTGGACGATGTATCTTCTACATTCATATAGCAGATAGTTGGTCGTTATGATTTCGTTGCATAGGTTGCAGGTTGGTGGTTCGGTTTTTTTTTCATTAGGTACTCGTGCGTGAGTTTATAGTGTCCTCCATATACCTGTCCATGTATAACATTGTGCAATAAGCGAGTGTCCTCCTCAGGTAGCACTGACCTTTGCAAGGGAGCGGACTGCACCAATGGATACAAATTTTCATTAAAAATACATGCATGCGATGCTTGCACGCAACAATTTCCAATTCGAACGACTTGTCCGCGTTATCGATAAATTAGAAAGTTATGGAGCTGAAAGTAAAACAAAGGATTCTCGCTTATAGAGCCACGGGCCTGTGGTCGACCGGAGCAGCCGCCAAATTCCACGATGATGGTGACCACAACGGCAGATCGGAATTCTGGTAGCGCGTATGAAGTTGGAGTAACGGTAGAGTATACCTGTACAGCGGGTAGTCTTCTTATAGGACCATCGACTCGTACTTGTCTCGATACCGGCTTTTACAACGAGTTTCCACCAGTGTGCAAAAGTAAGATCCAGCGATCGCGAAGTAGACCTCTGGCTCTTGAACCATATAAGTCCGCTAGATCTTAAATTCAACCTGCTAATCGTTTCAGGCATCGAGTGCGGTTATCCCGCGAGCATAAAACACGGAGGTTACACACTAATCAACAATACCGTTAGTTATCTGAGTCAGGTGCTTTACTCCTGCGAGGAAGGATACGAAATGACTGGTAAGAATTAATCACAGTGTTAATTAATTCATCCTTCATTTCTGAATTATGGTCTGGCATACAGACGGTACAAAAAGCATACTGTAGCATGCTACTCAGCGATTGCATATTTTTATTAGCTTTCCGTTTCGTCTATTCTCCACAGTCCAGGAGAACGTTACACTAAATACTAAACTAAATTTATTTTTATACCACGACACACTTTAAGCTTTTATTATCAGTATACCGCATATATTTACAAGTAAAAAATTATGCATAAATATAGAACGAGGTAGATGATTATTTGCCTGTCTTGTCTATGGAATTTTAGAACAAATTCCAAGAATTACAAGGTACTAAGAATTGTCTATGATTTATAGAAAATCCTTATCACTTAGAAATAGGAATTATAACACTACTAGCAGCACTAAGATACGATTATGGCTATTTGACGAATTTATCGAGTTCAGAAACAATACGAATCTAAAAGTCATTTTTTTAATAAACGAAAAAGAGCAAAGAGTACACTGAATTTTGTAAAATGTGCCCACCTACTAGCTGTGTTCGCTTCAACTTATCTTTGCGAATCATCCTATTCAAAAATGAAATACGCGAAGAACGTATATAAATTAAGGAAATTAAAGAATCTTGTTTACTTCGAAGGCCGTGCAAGATTAACTTGCGACATCGACGAACGCTGGAACGGGCCACCGCCACGTTGCGAACCGATCCTCTGCGATCCTCCAACCCCTGTTCCGCACAGTTACATTCAGATAGATGAAATCGACGAAACGGAGACGATATCAGGGAAAATGAGCTTCAATCGAAGCCTTCTCGTTGGCGGTATTGTCACTTATACTTGCGAGAAAGGTTACAGGCTTACTGGATTCCGACAGATACTGTGTTTACCCACCGGATTGTACGATCACATCGCACCCACATGTTCAGGTATGCAATTCGACTATTTTGTTATTATCGAGAAGAATATTCATTTTCGAAACAGTTCTGGCCACACAGTATATTATCGGTAAAGAATTTTTTTTCTCGAAAGTGCGTAGGATTTCGGGGGTACGTGTATTCGCCAAAAATGATTGTAATTGACCCCCCCCAATCAAAAAAAAATTTTTCCAGAATTATTTGAAACTTTTCAATTTTCAAGGTAACAGACAGTTATGGTCAGGGAGGTCAATTTTGGGGGGAACTAGAGTTCATGAATACCTACAAAAGAGTATTAAACAACTTGTCTGTACAGCGTCAACCAAATTTATTAAAAATGAAAAACGAATTTTTAAGAAAAATCGACAGATTTTTTTTTTTTTTTTTAATTTCAAATCGTTCTGGAAAAATTATTTTTGTTTGCAGAGGTCAATTACAATAATTTTTGGTGAATATGCCTACCTCCGAAATCCTACCCACTTTCTAGAAAAAAATTCAATACGGGCGAAACTTCAAATGTTAATAACTTTTTAACGAAGCTTCCATCAACAAATTAGTATTCTTGATTTTCGTCTTATTTTGGCCCCTGGAATCTCCCATTAAAATTTTTCCCAAGACTGGCCGAACACCCTGTATACTATCATCTTACCAAGGCCCGTTAATAATCGAAGTCGAACAATTTGGGTCCTTCCCTCGTTAGTATCAAATAACTGTTTTACTTTCTTATCAGCTATAGACCACAACAAGGAAGTTGCTATTATTAAGATGCCATGTTATATAGAAGATGTTACCATTTTGTTTTTAAATAATTTTCAAGCCAGAGCGATTCGATCCCTGTGTTACAGAGGAACCTCGTACGACCGTAACCGTTTCACCTAAAATAACGTTGCGAGCAACGACCTCCAGGACACGGCACACGTTACTACCGCCAAAAGTTAGATCGACTACCGCATTGCCAACTACCACGACCACGACCACCGTCGTTCCACCTCGAAAAGTGTCGAACACCGCCGAATTACCGGCGATGGTCAGAGAAACGATCCCGAGAAAACCGAGCATCGGTCTGCAGAGACCAGCCTCGTCTCCAGCGACCATTTTGCACGAAGACAGCAACGACCATCCCCAGGACAACGAGATCTCTGGCAGCGGTGTCGACAACGCGCAGTCTGGCGTCGGCGCTGGTATCCCGGAACCATCTGGACCATACAGAGTAGACAACGCCGATCAACCGAGTAACACCCACCAAGCAAAATTAAATCTAGGTGCGGTCATCGCCTTGGGCGTCTTCGGTGGTTTCGTATTCCTTGCCGCTGTAATTACGACGGTCGTAATACTCATACGCAGGTAAATCTGCAAATCATTAAAATAAACTCGAGTCACGATCAAACGACAGCCCCGATGCTGCCCATTTTCAGTTTCTGTGATTACGTTGCAATGGTCGCTCCAAAAGTAACGCCTGTTTCTCGCGATCTTCTCAGTCGGTATTTTTGTGGCGTTTATCGAAGAACCGTAACGCCACGAATTCTTCCAACAGGCATTATTTATTGGTCGGTCTATACATAACTAGCTTTAACATACATACAATACGTTCGCCCTTCGACCCTACGTGTGAATACTGTATCGCTTACTCTATATTTGTTTAAACTGTTCTCTATACTTTCGTCTATCTTCTTACTTTTTTCCTCTGACTAATCGCGCGAAGCATCCCTTTTTTTTCAAATATTGTAATCCATATATAGTTCGAGCGTCGTGAGTCACGTAACAAAGTTCGTGCGGATAGTGTTCGCAAGAAATAACGCGTCGAGAAGATTTGGTGATCTTTTGGTATAGTGCTGTAAAACTTTGTTCTACTTTGGAAAGAAAATATTCCAGTAACAGATAGAGTTTTTAATCTGTCGTGCTGTACCCGATTTGTTATCGTTGATTATAGCTAGTAAAGAAAGATATGTTGAACGATCTTTTTTATTCGAATAACAGATAGCGAATAAAAACAGCGTATGGTGATTTATGGATTTCACTGACCGACACGGTACATTTACGGCGATAAATTCGCAACTGAAGTAAATGCTGGACATCTAATGCGCTTGTTCGCTGTGAAGTGTTTTTTCCACGGTGAACTTTATTCGAATCAAAATTTTAAACACTGGTTAGAAGACATTGATTTAACTAATACTTAAAATCGTTATTCTGAGGTACATGGCATAGAAAGGGTTCATGAGCACCATTAAACTACCAAAAGGAGTCCGCGGGCAAACAAAAATGATTAGGAGCCACTGGTCTAACAAATTGATAGGTCTATTTCCTGGTCTGCTCGTTCCACATGCCTAAACCCGTTAGATTTTTTTTTCTGTGGTCGCTTAGAAACATTTCTTTACTCAACACTTGCTTCCGTTAAATTTACAGAGCTATTTGAAAGACCGAAAAATTCTATGACGCGTCTGCGAGCTTACAATCGCTCCAAAGGTGGCCATTTTCAGAACTTGATGCGAAAGTAAACAACTATATGTATATTACCGGAGTACAAAAACTACTATAACTCTGGAACAAAGTTAAACAGGGCATATATGTACGTTTACATGAACTTTTCTCGTTGTTTTTGTTTTTCCAAATTCACCACTGAAACGGGTTCCACGTGCTGAGATACGCCTTGCACACTTTTGTTCAGATGTCAATAATAATTTATAGGGTTGTAGAGTATTAAGGAAGCGTATGTCGAGGTCTTGGTCATCGATGACCGACACTGCCTGAACAGAAAGTCAAATAACGAACACCAGTGTCCGTTATGGCACTTAAGGTCCATTTATACTATCAACGAGCCGTGCACGAGCTAGGGTAAAACGACTATACCCTTGGCTCTTCTCCAATTTTGTTCCATGTCTTTATTTTGTATTTAGGATTCACGTATTGTATGTTAAATCAAAAAGAACATTGTTTTGTCTCGCTAATTCAATCAATTTCTCGTCTTCCATTGCACTTTGTTCAACGTTCGCTCTTCAATGATGGTATGAATACCAGACGAGGAGTGGACGAGCTCTTTGAAAATTCATTGACAACAGATCAAACAAGAGAAATTCAAACGATTACGCATTCGAACGGAATACATTCTGTCATTGCGTTTTGTATATGTATATTAATGAATAATTAGAAACAATGATGAAACGATGTAGTCATTCTACTCGGCTCGCGTACGGTCCGTCGATAGTATAAATCAAGGATGGGGAATTTCATTTCTCAACTTTGTTGCGTTTCTATCTCGTCGATACGTTCGTCGAGTAGAAATAAATAAAGCAGAGCAAAAGGTTCGAAGGGGATTCCCCATCCCTGGTACAAATGGATCTTCGAGGGTGAGAAGAGATAAAGTAACCCGGGAAAGTAAAGAGTGAAAAGAGGAGAAAGAAAAAAGATGTTGATCGAAGGAAACTAGACCGATGAAGGATAACAATTAACACTGAGCCCGTTTGCGTTGCGGTGGTTAGCGGCAATGGCAGCGTCAGAGGAAGGCGCCGCAGGGGGCTTGGCGGGGTTGGTGCGTTGAGGGGTGGCGGTAGTGGTGGCCTTGGAAGGGGTGAAATCGGAATGCCATCGCGTTGGTATACGCTACTGGCGCTGCCCTTCCCCGACCAGCACCTGGGGCGCCGCGACTTGACGGCCCGCCGCGGTACCGATCATCCTTACTCCTTCGGTCTCTCGGCGGCTCACCGCGCTGGATACTTCTCCAATCCCTCCCTCTAGTTACCAACAGACATTAGACCTCCTATGTACAGCCCACCACCATCGCCCTCCACCCTCCACGCAACCACCGCCCACCACTACATCAACCATCACCACGTACCACTACAACCGCCATGCGCCACCCTCGCGAGTGACTAGTCAAGGTAAACGAGCAAGGTTTATAATGAGCACCCATAGCGATAGCTCGTTCACCAGCTCACGGATGAAAGCTTCTTAAACGCACGTGGATCATGCACTTCTCTTCGAGGTCCCTGTAGCTTCTCTGATTAGACAGTCCGTGATCAGGATAAGCACTTCTTGAATAGGATCGAGCACGAAATGCAGCTAACAGTGAGAATAAACGGATCCTGGAATATTAACTGCTCGTTAATAATTATACTTTAAAAAAAATATATAAATAATAGAATATAATATATCGCCTCAATTACCACGGTGATAGGGTTCCTGATACAAGAGGAGTACTTTTTCCAGGAAAAATGATTGCCTATTAGCAAACAATATTGTAGGATTTGTTTATTTACTTGTCACCTATGTTTAGATCTTGATTTCGCCCAAAACGCGCAAGTCTCGATTGTGTAGGTATCACCCCGCGTATATTTCTACCACACATTCGCACATTATGGACGAACTGCTTCAGACTAAGTAATTGGTAATCGGAATTTGTAATCAAAACATTAATAAGTAGTAGCGGTGAGTGTATTCGTTCGCAATACGAATAAACATAGTTATCCTCCATGCTTAAGGGATTTGTAAAGATTGTTTAACAGTTGAACATTTAATTTTCCTAAGAAATTCGATTACTGCTCGTATTTGTAGTACAGTCTAGAAGTATTCTTTGACGATTAACTTTGCTTAATCTTATTATCGGATTTGTTCCACAATAGCTAAAAAATTAGTAAAAATTCTTTCGGTTCAGTACGATATATTACAGGTTAATTAAAAATTGTTAATGTTAATTGAATTTATTTGTACAGCTTCGATAAATTCAAATTTAGCATTTGCACACAGACCCACACCTTTATTCTTAGAATCTTCTTCGTTAATTTTGTTAAATTATCATTTAGGAACATTAACCCCTTGCGAAATATTCAGTTTTAAATTACGAAAATGTGTAGTGATGTAACAATGTTTACAGTTAATTGGACCTTTCAAAAAATACTGTCTTATCATAGTTAATGATCGTTAACACTATTAATTGCTAATATAGGACAGTAGATTTGAATGGATAGATATTTAAAAAGACTTTGAATATTCTGATTAGATAGTAAGAATTACTATTTAAAACAGATATTCAACTTGACCAAATGTTGACCACATCCAGTATATGCATAATAAAGATACAAAAAATCGCAAGGGATTAAGAAAATTATCCCTTATTATGCATAATGTTCTAATGGACCTATTTCCTCATTTATAATTTTTCTGCTCCTCTAATCTTCAGCTTGGTGATGGATACAACTTACAATACAAGTTGCTTTATTTCCATTTCACTAAGCATCGCCCTAGTACAAATGTATACACTTGAAAACTTAATAATCAATTTGGCTGATAATCAATGAAGCTATACTCTGCTCCTTGCTTTAAAGGACATTATTCACTTTTGCCAAAGTCTTACCCAAGCACAATTTTTTTTCTGTTTTAACAACTGTACAAATAGATTCTAATGTTAAGCTTTCACTTGAACATTAGAAAAAAAAAGTATAAGACTAGTTATTATATTAAGTTTCGTGAGACATTACGATCAGGAATTGAAAACAGTTATAATATCGATTTCAGTCCTGAAACATTTTTGAAGGGAAAAAATACTCATACATATAGTCTTGTATGTAATTCAAGCTTCTAATTTTCACCTCGTTACAACAAATTTTTAAAACATTTACTAGCGCACAACAAAGTGAATAAAGTCATTTACAAGCGCTTTGGAGATATTTTGATGTAACATTATTTTTTATAATCGTCGACAAAGTAACACTACATGATAAAAGAACCAAATTGATCGTGCAATAAAATGCATATAGGTATTACATGTATAATGCTTGTTACATCTCCTATCTGGAAAAAGATAAGGTATTTACGGTAAATGCAACTTAGAAGTAGTAATGGTACCCCGTTTATTCCAAGATCATCTTTCAACCGGTTTCTTCTATTTACACAGAAATCGCGTTAGGAGCAGTAAACATTATCGACATCGTGCGTCCCCAGATTGCAATACCGTGGCTAGTTTCGGGAGCAGTTCTTCGGAAAGTCGAGGCGGTCTGAATCGATACTACCGTCAAGCTTGGGAGAATCTGCACGAGACGGCTGGCCATAAAGCAGCTCATCCTCCACTTCGTCGCAAGGAAACTCTGGATGAACCAGGATACCGAGAGAACTACCGTGGCAACAACACCGAAAGGGATGGTTCGGAATTAGTTGTAAGCGACGTAGCCACTTACCCATCTAGCAAACATGCCAGTATATCTGACAAGAAACGCCATCATCACCACCACCACCATCACCACGGTAACTCTACGCCCGAATGGAGGCAGTCCCAAACTCATCACAGATACTGAATACTGGATATGACGGATAGAATCTTTCATATCCATAATTCGGTGAAACAATACTGTGACAAGTCACGATTGGCTTGCGAGTAGGCTTTTATGATATTGTACATCAGTGAATTCCGAATAGAATTCAAAGAAACGTGGTGAATGATTAGATACTGTGCAGGAGAGATCTTAAACGTAATTAACGAACAAGAATTATTTAGTACACGATCATCCTACATTTATTGTTCTGTTATACAGTAAATTATTTACAACTACTTGTTACGTAATGTAAATATCATATATGACGTAGTATTAGCGAGAGGAGTAAGTTGTTTGCGAATGTAGGAGGATCACAAGTTGATCGGAGGACATGCCAAAAAAACAAAAGAGTAATATATATGTAATTACAGATTACACAATTTCTAACTATGTTTCGTAAGTTGTTATAGGAATTTTTTATTATAACAATCTTTTTAATGGTACAATATTCATGAAAATCACCTACTTGGCAAAAATGAAATCTGATATGGGCACCTTGGCCTTGCCTTAAAGGAATTAAGAAACATTCTTGCAGTAACACGATATTCGAAGGAAATATCGTTTAGGAAAGGTCGATGTTATCCATTTCAGAAACAAAATCTAGTTACGGTACTTATTTAAGATGATAAGACGATTACTTATATTAAAATTTACATCGAATCTGCGTTTACAGAATTTACATTACTGGGTTATTTATATACAGTATGGTATGTACTATTTTACCACAGATAAATGTTTTCTTTTTTTTTTTAAATTCGTTGGAAGTAAAATATAATTAGAAACTGATATGTACGTATTCATTGACTGAAAGTAAGATATTCATAATAAGTTTGTACATGTATTTATTTATATCTTGGTAATTCAGAGAAAATTGTAATAGTGCCATTATGGGCAAATTTTTTTAATATATTTATACTAACATTATTGTCATTTAACATAACGCATAATGACAAATGTTAGCATATATTTAATGACATGTTACGGAAATGTGTTGTTAGTCTTCATAATGCACAAAATACTTGAATTAAATATATTTACATAGCCTGATTGTTCGCGATGATATTTATATTGATAAAAAAAAAAAAAAAAAACTATAAATTCTTCATAAAATTACTGAAATAAATTTAATTCTTTTAATATATAATTTTTCGTTAAAAAGACAAAACATACTTCATTTATTTATTAACAATCTTATACAATATCACACGAAAAATTAAAAATATCACATTTAATCTTGCAACCATTGATCGATTAAATGTCCAATTTGAATTCTAGCACTCTTCAATTCAGGTGAGTCATCCTTGGATGGAGGATACATATTTGCGCAATGAGCAGTACCTGTATGACATAATATTAAATTAACAATTTATAAAATTTAATATTAGCGAGAACATACGTAAAATTTCAATGAATCGATATTTATGTACCATTAATATAAATGGCAGGTGCTTGTGGATTCAATGATTTTGTAATTCCCAGAATATGCCAGGGATCAACCGATCCATGTACAAATACTACATTTGTAACTGTTAAATTTAACGCGCCGTATAAAATATTTGTTCGCGCGACTCCAGAATTTAACAAATGAATATTATACCTATTGAAATATAAAAATATAATAATTTCATATAGCTGGAATAATGAAAAAGTGTTTATTAGTGTATTAGCGAACCTGGGCCCAAACACATCGGTACATTGTTGCACAAAGAAATCCACTGGAAAAGTTTCACTAAATAAATTTGGTCGCGCGGTGGAACTTTGGAAGAATCCAAATTCTGTGCACGTTTGATACATCCATTGACGGCCTTTGAAAAAAAATGTTATTAAAATACAATAATTTTATAACTGTTAATACTGTTAATATCAAGAGAAGTTACCTCCTTCTTTTATCTCTTTGCTTGTCCATGCAACAGATCGAAGTTTGTGTACCATTTTACTGTACACATAGTCCAAGCACTTATCTTCTGTTGCATTCAGTATTTTATTACTTATAAAGGCAAGTCTATCAATCTCAATACCAAATTTTTCATCCGTTAAAATATCACATGTACTTTCAATAGTCAAGTTAGCCATTGCAGAATTGTTACGATTGTCCTTATTGTATTGCACAATACCAGCAAAATTACTTGCTAGAGTTTCGTATAAATTTGAGATATCATTACGCTTAGTGTGTCCAGAATCAATAGGATCGCACAAGCTAGAAATAAGGGAGACTTCAATAACAATATATAATTATTTAAGGAGGAAACTAGCTAGACTTTCGCTTACTGAAATTTTTTAACTATCCCAGATTGACCAACTGGATGACGCAACATTATATGGAACTGCCTATTTCCTTCTATTATTGCATTCACACATGCTAGAGAATGATTTTTCAGAGCAGACTCAACTACCATGTAATATTCTGCAAGCAGTAATTATTAACATTCGAGTGACAAGTGCTTATGGAATCAAAAATTAAACACTTATAACATCGAACACTCCTCGTTCGCTCTTCATTCGATTATCAAAGCAATCGTGCTCAACTCGTCCTTCAATCGTGAAGTAAAACGTATCGACTTATTCGTTTAATCATTCTATCGAATTACTCGTTCAATTGTGAAGTCAACGTTTCGTAAAAGACTTCGTAAAATCGTTAACAACAACTTCCAAAAATAGACAAGATTAGTTTATTATTGGGCATTACAACCTCACAGAATTTAAAAGATAATTCGCGCGGCTGACTTGGACAGTACTCGACGCGACGGTATGTTTCAACAGCGATGTTTATTCTCAATTTTCGATAAAAAATTCAAAACTTTTCTGACTAAGTAATATTGTTTTATATTCACCTTGAAAATCAATTTTAGCTAATAAAGGACCACTTGCAGAAACAGCTCCATGTATTAAATGGGGATATTTAGTACGCAACCATGCAGCCAATGACCCAGCATACGATCCTCCAAATGCAATCCATTTAGTACTATTTGGCAATTTATAATCATTATTCATTGATTTCGTAAAATAGGCTAAGTCGGCAAGTGCTTGTTCCGACGTGAGATACACTAAATTCTTCACACTCAGATCTCTGTAAATATTACAATACACCATATCGCTAACTTATTCATTAAAGTGTAATCAAAATGTGAAATCTCCAAATATTATTACGCACTGAGTAGGATGACTATCCCCATAAAAACGATGTTCAACTTGAAAGCAAATTGCTCCAAATTCTTTGGCATATTCAATCCATTGACCTTCTACCATCCATTTAGCAGTCGCTGCACCCTCACCTCCTATCAGTAAAAATGCAGGACCTCCTTTTTTATAATAATTTCCATTTACAAAATATCTCTATGAGAATAAATTAGAAATGCTGATTAATTAATAAATTAAAATTTTTTTTTAACTCTAATATTAATCCTTTTTAATAAAACAATTTTTATGGTAGCCGTATGAAACATTAATAAGGAAATTGAAAAAACATACAATTTTAAATAACACATACAAAAATTGTATTGAAACATTTGCATGTTAAACATGTATATAATACATATTGGTAAGATAAAAACTGTTTTATATGTGTATCGTGCATATGAATTTTTCAATTCTATTTTTATGTTCCATTATTCTTTTTATTAATATTTCATAATATTATTATTTATACATGTATGAAACTTATTCTAAGACTAAGAAATGTTTTAATACTTTAGTATAAGTAAGCTATTATTCCAATTACTACTTTATATTACCTGTCGCCATTCACGTGCATCAGTTGGATTAAAATGATCTAGAAACTGTGTAAACCATTGCTCTTCTGGAAGTTCAATATTTTCTGACAAAATCGGAGCACCTAAATTGCCATCTTTGCTCCTACCTCTCATGAAAGTTCTCCATGCTATACTAATGTCTATGAGATTAATAAAAAGCAATAACAAAGAATATCTCCACATTTTCGTATGCATTTTAAATTTATTGGCAGTTACCTGAAAGAAATAATAGAAAGCAAATTAATCGTTAGTGTTATATGCATGAATTCACTATTAAAATGATCGATAATATTGTGCTATTATATTTATTTTTTAATAAATCTAAAAAGAAAAAGATACAATATTCAATCTTTTAATTTAAAAGTTTACAGAAGAAATGTAAGAACTATATTTAATCATAATTACTCTCACTAAAGTATAAATTACATTTCACATGTATTGTTTACAAGAATAACTACTAAAGAAATACTCTTTGCAAAGATATTTTTTTAACATAAACGATCAATCGTTTTTCTTGAACAAACTTATCTTATTATTCGTTTGAAGCCGATAAGGTTAAAAATAGAAAATTGCATATGACCCAGAAAAGTAAAATAATGGCAGTATGTTTAACAATGAAATCAACATATTGACTGGATCAAAATGAAAAAGAATGTATGAAAATACTCGAGAATTAAAAGTATTTGGTATTGTTATCCTCTATTCTACTGGTAAATATTCGTATAAATTAAGGAGAGATCGAACTGTACAGTAACAGCTCTTTGTAAATTTTCTTTTCTAGTTATTGTTAATATTAAAAAATTCTTAGAAAATACAGAGAACCTATTACATTTTTGTACAAGACGAAAGATACAATTAAAAAAGCAGTGATAACTTTAAATCATATTGAAAATTGAAATTAATAGACGACTCTTATAAGTAAATATGTTAGTACAGTACATTTACTTCAATATTCGCACTGGTTCATATACTTTTTAAACACTTCCTCGGTAATCAAATTGTTTCGATTAAACATGTATATTAACTAAGGAAAATATCAAAACGTTTTAAATTAATTTGATGAATTCTAAGTTAGAAGCTAATATTTACGTAATAATTTAGTAGTTATGCGTTTCATTTTATAAAAAACTTACGTTCAACGCAACATGTAGCATTTATTTGTAACGACAACTTTTCGAAAGATAGATGTAGCGACATCTACGAAGTAAAAGATGTGAATGACCTATTATTATTATTATTATTATTTATGAAGAAAAATAAATTGGTAAAGGTGAACGATTTTCAGTGTGATCGACTGTAGCTTGTGAATTCGTTATGAATTTTTTCAACTAGATGCACAACATTTTAACATTTTTTATAAATAACTATTTAGTAACTGTATAAAAACAAATAGAAAATTATGAGAATATTAATATACATCAATCGTTCGATATCAATGGTAAAGACATTCTCAAAAAGTCATCTCTAATGGTTCCTAAGCAGTCAAGTTACAAATGTAATACAAATTATACATAGGTAGAGATAGAGTTGTCAGTAGATGTGAGGTAGACGACATTAGCGCCATTTATACACATCACGTCGATGAACTCAATTGTGCCAAGTCTGGCCACACATTAATGTGTATTTCAAGTTTTTAGTGGGAGTATCGAGTTTCTATTTTATTATATACTTTACTTATTATTATAATTATTAAGTAAAATTTAACTCAAATTAAATTAATAATAATTATTCGTAAATTTAATGTACATTGAAGGAAAGTACATTGTTTTCCATGTACGTATAAATAACAACACATATTAAACTGAAAGTAGACGCATACACATTCTGACAAGTTCGAATACTTGAAAGAACACGCCCTTTCTCGATAAGACTTGATAAAATTGAGCGATGAATTGCATTTAAAAACGAAAGTTAATAATTCTTCTGATAATTGCATTTAGAAACGAAAGTTAACAGTTCTTCATAAAATACTAATCACGTAATAAGAAAAAGAATGGCATCCGAGATTCCAACATCTTTAAAAAGCTTGTTTAGGTATTGCAATAATATTTTATTACTTTAAATATACAGAAATTTACTTAAATTTAATGCGTTCATAGTAAAACAATAATGTAACTTTCATATTAATTGTATTCAATTTTTAGCTACATTGACAAGCATAAGGCAGAGTATATCGATAATTTAAAAGAGGCAGTGGCTATAAAATCTGTCTCAGCATGGCCCGATCACAGAAATGAAATAATTAAAATGATGAAATGGGCGGAAGTTAAGCTAAAGGATCTTGGTGCTACTACAGAATTAGTCGATATAGGGAAACAAACACTTCCAGATAAAAGTGAAATTCCTTTACCTCCTGTTTTATTAGGAACTCTTGGGTGCAACCCGCAGAAAAAGACTGTTCTTTTATACGGACACTTAGATGTTCAACCCGCATTAAAAGAAGATGGTTGGGACACAGAACCATTTACTCTTGTCGAGAAAGACGAAAAATTATTTGGACGGGGAAGTACAGATGACAAAGGTCCTGTACTTTGTTGGATACACGCGTTGCAAGCTTACAAAGCTATTGAAGTTGATATTCCGGTCAATCTTAAGGTATCTATGATTAATTGTAAAAAGTATGATTTTCCATTTTTCCTTTTTCTTACTAATTATTTTTCTATTACAGTTTGTTTTCGAAGGTATGGAAGAAGCTGGTAGCGAAGGTTTGGACGATCTTCTTTGGGCACGTAAAGATACATTTTTGCAGGGTGTTGATTATGTGTGTATATCTGATAACTATTGGTTGGGTACGAAAAAGCCCTGTATTACATATGGTTTGAGAGGTATATGTTACTTCCAATTGGAAATATCTTGCGCTGCAATGGATTTACACAGCGGTGTATTTGGTGGAACTGTGCACGAAGGAATGGCAGACTTGATATATTTATTAGATACATTGGTTGATGTTAATGGAAAAATTTTAGTAGATGGTATTTATAACAATGTTGCTGAAATTACAAAAGAAGAACTGGAATCCTATGAAACAATAGAATTTGATGTTGCTGAATTTAAGAAGTCTGCTGGAATCGATAGACTGGCTCACAATGATGATAAAGTATGTATTCATAATTTGATAAATCAATACTAAATACAGTGATGTCTTGGAAATTGACCGGTTGCTATCCCCACTAATTCTTGTAACTAGCTTTCCGCTTGTCTCATTGGTCAAGTATGTTTGTTTTTAAATCTGTGAGATATCAATGTGTCATGTTTATCCATTTCTGTCTCACTCATATTTTCTGAAAAAAGAGACGGGATTTCCTGAAAGATGTACCTCCCTTCATCTTTGACCAATTTCGGTCCTAAATGTCGGCCAGTATCCAAAACATTACTGTATTTGCTGTGTTATATATTAATGGTCTTTATTATTTTGTCAGATTCAACTGTTAATGCATAGATGGAGACAACCCAGTTTGTCTCTCCATGGTATAGAAGGCGCATTTAGTGAACCAGGGTCAAAGACTGTTATTCCAAGAAAAGTTATTGGCAAGTTTTCAATTAGAATAGTACCGGATATGACTCCTGAAGAAACTACTGAGAAAGTAATAACGCATTTGAAAAAGAAATGGGCTACCAGAGGCAGCCCAAACAAAATGGATGTTAGTATGCATCATGGAGGAAAACCCTGGTCTGAAAATCCTGATCATCCGCATTACGTAGCTGCTCGAAAAGCAACCAAGCATGTTTATAAAGTAGAGCCTGACTTATCACGCGAAGGTGGTTCGATTCCAGTTACTTTGACATTCCAAGATGTAACAGGCAAAAATGTATTACTTTTACCAGTTGGTGCTGGTGATGATGGAGCACATTCTCAGAATGAGAAATTAAACATCCGAAACTATATTGAGGGTGTAAGTATTTTTGTATTAAAAGTATAGTTCGTTAAAATTGTTTTATTAGAATTGAATAATTGTTCATAACTTTTATTTTAGACTAAATTACTTGGAGCTTATTTATACGAAGTAGGTCAACTTTAATACAAACATATGTTGAGTATACACATGAGATAAAAGTGTAAAATGAAGCAATGAATGGTAAAGAAAAACTTTTTTCTGTACGTATACTATAACATGAAATTATATTTTATTGCTGTTATTATTACTACTACTATCACAATTCGAAAGTTAAAAGGAACAAATAATAAATATGCTATTTTATAGTTTGCATAAGTTTTGTTTATAATGTATACAAAACATTATTTTTATTAATACAAAGGCGCTTAAAAAATCATTCTTAAACGCTATATTTTATTTTTGTTTTATTTTTAACACCCAAGCTGGCTGTCCTTTGTGAAGTTCTGTTTGTAAGAATATAGTCAATTTTTTGCTATCTTGTTTCCACTAAAATTTAAACATTTCATATCAATTATAAACAATGTTATTTGCAGTCATTATTCGCTCATATTATATTCATAGTTCATTATGTAACTTACTTCAATTGGTTGTGGATATCCAAGCATGAAAATCGTTGCGTCAGTAGACAATTTAAGAGATTTTAAGTACAATATGTTATTGTGTGGCCAACTAAGAACAAACACAAAAATTTGATTCTCGTTTTTGTCTTGTGTGTACCAAACATCTTTTGCCAAAGTATCATTTTGTACAATCCAAGGTTTAGTGTTGTAAATAGCTTCTCCATTTACCAATAACCAATCACCTATTATTATTAGACAATTATTCTTTTATTATAGAAAATTTTAAATATAATATCTTGTTTCATAAATAGAATACAAATATTAATTGTTTTTTTTTTTACATATAGAAATGTTATATGAAACTATAAACATACCCATGCCACGTAGTCTCTCTTCAAATATAGGAGATATAATACCGTCCTTTGTTGGCCCGACATTCATTAATAAATTCCCGCCACAACTTACCGTAATTACTAACTCTTTTACCAACTCTGGTAATGTAAAATATTCTGACAGAACAGCATTTCTACGAAATCCCCACGATTTTCTATCAATAGTCATACAATTTTCCCATTTATGTGTTTGAAGTACTCCTAATGGTTTTATATAAAAAATAGAATAATTAAAAATAAAGTTTATTAAAGTAAGTTATAAAAAAATTAAAAACCTTGATAATTATATTAACATGGAATTATAATATTTACCAGGATTATAACGATCGGTACATGTATAAAAATCACCATGATGGCATGGTATGTTGTGACCCCATCTGTCATTAACAACAACCGTATCCTTTACAGGGCTTTCATTATACAACCAAGACAGAAACTCTTTTGATTTCCAATAAACATCCGATGCTTCCCAATCACCATCAGACCATACAATTTCTGGTTTATATTTGTTTATTAGCTCGTGTAATTCAGGGATTATCTTTTGTTTAACAAAAATTTCCGTTGTAAAATTGTTGTTTTTATCAAATAAATAGAGAGGATTGTACCATTCGTACATAGAATGATAGAGACCAAATTTCAAATCAGTTGAGCTTCTTATTGCAATTGCCAATTCGCCTAATTTAAAAAATTATTAATGGGTAATGTAAACCTAATTGTCATAGACTTAAAATAGTACAGATAAGACTTAAATATGATCGACACCTATAAGATCTCTTTTCGGTCCTATATCCATAGAATTCCAGCTGAAGGAATATTTTGAAGGCCACATTGTGTATCCTTCATGATGTTTACTTGTCAATACAATGTATTTTGCACCTGAAGCTTGAAATAATTCACTCCATTGGGTAGCATTGAAAAATTCAGCAGTGAACTCGTGAGCAAAATCCTGATATGTAAACTGCGGTGGATATCTTTGTTTCATAAAATCATGATACTTGGTACTATCTTTTTCCTCTAGAAGCAACAAATCAAAATTACTTTTTCCAACAGTATGTAAAATTATACTAGCTTGTAAAAAATGAAAAATATTTATAATAAATAAATACAAAAGAACAAATTATTAATTAATTATACAAGATAATAAATCAAATTACCTTGCCAATTACTCCAAAACCATTCCGAGCCAAAACTAGGAACACTGAAAACACCCCAATGAATAAAAATGCCAAACTTTGCATTATCATACCAGCTTGGAAGCGGTCGACTGTCTAAACTGTCCCATGATGGTAAATATTTAAGTTCCTTTGCTTCTCGAGTCCAAAATATTTTATGATCTTCATTATCTGATCTTATTAAGATATATTGATTTTTCTCTGATGCGCACAGTATGCAAAGAATAAGTAGAATATAAATGTGTAGAATCATTATATACTGAAAATAATTTACACAAATAATTGATAACAATATTTATAGTTTTATTACATAAAGTATAAAAATATTAAAGAATGAATTGCTCGCAGT
Source organism: Colletes gigas (assembly GCF_013123115.1). Classification (NCBI taxonomy): domain Eukaryota; kingdom Metazoa; phylum Arthropoda; class Insecta; order Hymenoptera; family Colletidae; genus Colletes; species Colletes gigas. The sequence continues at coordinate 49,408 of NW_025106668.1, forward strand.
ATTTAATCTGTAGTATTTAAACACAGAATCTAAGTATATTTGAATAGTTCACATTGGTTTACATATTTTTAAAACTACTTTGCCCTCGCATGAATCTACCGTCGCGTATACTACAGTGCGTTTCAGTTAAATAGGATCAATTTGTATCTGCCTTATCTTTTGTATAACAAAACTTTTCAAAATAAAGTTATGTGTTACATTGTTTGAAGAGAACATGCAAACACGGAATTAATGTTTTCTCAAGATCATCAGTACTTCTAAAGTAAAGCCTCGTATTTTTTTTCAATAACCTTATACGGCATAAAAAACAAATTCAACGACCTCAATAGCTACATATGTATATCGTTTCAATTATTTAACCCTTTGCACTTCAAGAATTTTGGAAGTATTTATGCTTTACACAACAAATTTATAAATGTTTATAATTGTAATTTCATTTATTTATTTATTTCGCTAATTCAGTTTATGTTGTCATAAATGGAGCTTGAACCGAATTGTAGAGCATATTATGTATTATAAAGGGTGTTACGTTTAAGTCAGAACGGTGGAATATTTCACAAAGTGCTGGAGTTATCGTAAAAAGATTCTTACAAAAATTATTTGATTTAAAAGGTTACATTATGTAGTATCAGTTTTTCTTGTGTAAGTCTATTGGTGGGGGAGATTTTAAGGTCAAGTTAATTTTTTTAAATGGGACTTCATATCTTTTTGTTGATAACATTATAGCGTTTGCCGAAACAAATTCAACGGCGTACTATGTCGCCAACAACGGACTTAGCGTCTAACGGAGTGGTGGGGAAAGCTGACATATCCTACCGCACCGTGACTTCATACTTCCAACAATTATCAGAATCCGAAGCCATTGTGTTCTCGAAGATCACATATCTTATTAATTGGGAATGTTTATGTTAGTAATATTGTAGAAAATAATTGCAAATTTCGATAATTCTGACAATGCAGAATTTTAATATCGATAGATATTTCTGAATGGATAGCCAATCACACAATTGTGTTCCGAGAATCCCAGATATTATTCTATATCCCGTATATTCTCGGGAATCCCGAATCATCTCGGGACCCCGCACATACTCAAGAATCCCGAATATTCTCGGGAATCCGTATGGCTGCTATCCTCACCACTACGGTAGACGCTAAGGAAGTTCGTCGACACTATTGTCACTCAATTATGCCCGGCCCGATCTGGCCACATTGAAGCTAAAGGAAGTTCGTCGTTACTAGTGTCGTCGTAAATACATTGAACGTGTGAATTCAATTTCAGGTGCATATGAAATTTGCTGAGTTACTGTTTTGACAAATTGAATTGAAAAATAATATTAACATGTGTATTTTGGTAAAATCTCAGGTAATTCACAATTTATTTATATAGGGAAATGTGGATTAAATGTTGTTATTTGGAATTATATAAAATTTATTTTTAATGGAAGGAAAATAAAAATATATATATTTAATTTGTAGTAGGTAAATGTTGGGAAGTTTAGAATAATAACCATTTATTTTATAAGCTTCTGTTAATTAAGAAATTATTTATTTAACAAAATTACTTAATTTTTATAATTGTTTATTATTTAGGGCAATGATACGTGTAAATCTACATTTGAAGTACTAAGAATGATTTTGATGGATATTTTGAAATGGCTAATCATTCAAATGCATATGATATCGGACTTTCTGGTGGACTTATTTTTTGGATTCTACTATTGGAATAAATCAAAAAAACTGCCACCAATAAAGAATAATTTACTGTTGATGAGTGCATCAGAATTAGCTGATAATATCAGGTACATTAAAAATTTGAGTAATTTATTTTTTGAGGTTTTTATAGTATTTCTTTAGTGCATTTACTGAATTCTTGATAATATCCAACGAGTAACCAACGAAATTATAAAATATTATAGGACGAAGAAAGTATCATCATTAGAGGTTGTCACAGCATTTATAGAAAGAGCAAAAGAGGTAAATAGCATAATAAATGCTGTTGTAGAAGACAGTTATTCTGAAGCTTTAAAAAAAGCCAAAGCAGTAGATGAACTTCTGCAGACAGTACAAAATATGAATGTAATAAAGGAAAAGAAACCTTTCCTAGGTGTTCCTTTTACAACAAAAGAAAGTATTGAAGCCAAAGGTAATATTACAATTCTATTCGAATTAATATGAATTAACACTTTTATTATCTTGATCAGAAAATTCTGATTATCAACACAAATTTTTTATATATGTGTGGTAGAATTACTCTGTTTTATCATACAGTATTCTTCATTGTAGTTATTTGAATGTTATTCTTATCATCGATACATGATAGTACAGTATCATTCTCTGTGAGGGAAACCATAACCATGTGTGACCTTAGTTGCATTTCTCATAAATTCCCTACAGCATGGTCAGAAATAAGTTAATTAATTGAGGCATATATTTTGTTAGTTTAGTATAAGATTTAAACGGCCTTTAGAATCCTTAGTTTATAATAGTAATTTTTAATCGGTAGTTGAATATAGCTATAACTTAAATTTCAGTTTTCACATGAATCGCTTGGTGATGCGGAAAAAAATGACGGGAATATGGTTATTTAAAAGAAAAAAGGCGATCCTCTTTGACCCTCAAACAGTTGTTTCAGAAAAATTTGTTGCGCATCAAATAATTAATCTCTTTGTTCTACTTAATTTAAAAAGAAATTAATGTTGATATCTGCTGTGGTTTAATCTTCAGGCATTGAATCCGGATCATTTTAATTCGCCAAGGTTGCGACTTTGTATACTATCTTTAGCTCTGTATATTCTCATCTTTCCTATTAGTATGAACTCTATAAAAACGTTTCTTTTTTAAATTAATTAGAAAATATGAAAAGCGATATGTGTATACTGTGGTTTTTTCTGATCCATGTATATGCCATTTGTAGATAAGGGGGTAATATCACGCGTACAATTAAATCATAAAAATTATACAGGTATGCTTCATACAATGGGTTTAACAACCAGACGTGATTATCGTTCTGAAGAAAGTGCAACAGTAGTGGACTTGGTAAAACAAGCCGGCGGAATTTTGATAGCTAAAACGAATATTCCCGAGTTAAATTTGTGGGTTGAGTCCAGGAACAATGTATATGGACAAACTTGTAATCCATATGATACTACTAGGAATGTTGGTGGGAGCAGTGGTGGAGAGGGAGCAATTATTGCTGCTTGTGGATCTGCAATCTCTATTGGCAGTGATATTGGTGGTTCTACTAGAATGCCCGCATTCTTTAATGGAGTCTTTGGACACAAACCAACTGAAGGTTTAGAAATTTTCATAATATAAATGATTAACAAATTATAATTATTAACATATTTATAAGTAGAAACGAGCAGGATAAAAACAATATACCTAACATGCTTTTGTCGCTTACAAAAACTCGAAAGGCAAACAAGATTTTACAAAGCATTCACAGCCTCTGATAGACTTAAACTTTGCACAATCAGAAAATGAGATTTTTGTTTAAAAACCATATTTGATTATTTAGAAAAATATGATGTTTTGATAATAGTGAAATTTTCGATTTTGCCCCACAGGTAGAGTAAAATCTCGTACCTATTTGAAATATTGTAAAACTTAGTATAATTAATAAATTATTATTTATTTCAGTATAAACTAAACAGTAATAGTACTTTACATGTTATAAAAATCACAAATAAATGCATTATCCCCATCAGCACTTTTCGCCGAAAATAGAATTTTTGTATTTCCAGCGTATGAGTAGTAAACCGAAGGTGACTCTGTTATTTTATTATTATTATGTGATATGTGATATTTATAAGGCTATTTTCAGGTTTAACATCTTTGAAAGGCGTTGGTCTCCGAAAAAAGGATTATCCTAATTCAATGGCAGAGTCAGGACCAATCTGCAAAAAGGCGGAGGACTTAGTACCTTTTTTGAAAGTTTTAATTGGTGAAAAAGTTTCTGATTTGAAACTTGATACAGCAGTGGATCTAACAAGGCTAAATATTTTTTATCAAGAAAGCTCAAATGATATAAGAGCAAGTAAAGTAAATTTTGCAATGAAAACTGCTCTCGCAAAATGTGTCAGCCATTTTAAGGAAATTACTGGACTCGCGACAAAAGTAATTTTCTTCTATTTATAAATTATAATTGAACTTTTTACATGGTATGGTCCGACAGTATGGACCACACAACTTGATTTCATTTTGTTGTAATACTATATGTTAATAATTATTAACTTATTAATATTTCTTAATTAACTTTTATTGCATACTTCGCCTTGTATTGGTCTATGGATATAGACAAAAAGATTATCATAGATAACTCGTATTTCCGGTCGCTTAGGACAAACCTTTAAGAATTAAATTTATCTACATGAAGTCTTTTATCGTTACTACAATACATTTAAATACAAATTAAAGTGGCGTTTGTATACTTTAAGTACCAGATCAATTTATATTTCTCTCCATATCAAATTATCCAAGATAAAAACAATTCGAATCGGTGATCATCAAGTAGTGGTTCATCCTATTCTTTAACTTACTTTTTAATTGCAGTTTTATTTGTTATTTATATTGAATTATATACTTACATACAGTATATTCTTAATTTGTTTCTTTGAAAAAAGATATCTTAATTTCAATATATAAAATTAAACAAAATTGTTTTATTTTATATTGTTATTCATAAGCAATTTTTAACTTTAACCTGTTTATATTGCAGATAAAAATACCGGGTTCGGAATACAGCTATCGATTGTGGAGGTTTTGGATGTCTCAAGAAAATTTTGATTTTAAATTACACATAACGAATGGAATGGTACGTTATTGAGAATGAATTTTTTAGCGTTTATGTATTACCGCTGATTCGGTGAGATTCTCCTAATGAAAGAATGAGTTTAATCGCAATTTCGATTACTTATTTCGAATAAATCAATCCTTTTCTTTTTTAGTATCGTACAAGTGCTATTATAGAAATGTTAAAATTAGTGACAGGAACATCTGAAATAACACTAGCTGCAATTTTGAAATTAATTGATGAAGATATACTGCCAAAGGATAATTCTGAATGGGCAATGAACACAACTACAAATATGAAAAAGTATTTACTGGTAAGGTTTTACTGATTTTCATTTTTCTTTTTTTTTTCCTTTTTCCCTTCAATAATTTCACTAGTGATATCTAACTGAAGGCGTCCCATAGTATGTCGGAACCGCTTTAATAAGTGGTACACATTCTGCATATTCTGGCAAAAATTCAAAGCACATTCAAACAATAAAAAATATTCATACAGAACATGTCTTGTTTGACCTTATTTTCGAGTTACAACGAGTTTTATGTTGGAATAATTCTTTCGATAAGTGGAAGTAGTAACTAATTTTTTTAAAAGAGCACGTCTTCTGCTTAAAAAATATTTTTAAATTGATGTTACATACCAAATTGAGACAAATAAAAAAAGACGAAATTGCGTTTGGGTCTTTCTGTATAAGTTAATTAGTTGGTATTAAGTAAAGGATATATTCTTGTTTCAGGATAAACTGGGAAATGATGGAGTATTATTTTATCCATCCTCACCTTTTCCAGCTGGTTACCACTACACATCTTATTTTAGACCTTTTAATTTTGGTTACTGGTGTCTCTTCAATGTTCTGAAATTCCCTGTCTGTCAAGTACCTCTTGGTTTAGATGAAAATGGAATCCCTGTTGGAGTTCAGGTAAGAAATTTACGTTATTAGATAGTAATATGTCAGTTTATTTAGAAAATGATTTTATAAATATCATTTATATACTTCGATATTTTATTGTGTTCAGAAGTTACATAAGATTATTATTATTGTTTTTATCTCGTTGCATAATTGTTACAGTTCTAGACGCTATCTAGACAAAAATATTTATTTATTATCTTGTATTTGCAGCAAGTGCGTTAAATGCTTTATAAGTTTCGATACTTTTTAATTGATTAATCTGAAAATTTTTCCTTAAGGTTGTAGCGGCTCCATACAATGATCATCTGTGTCTGGCTGTAGCACGAGAATTAGAGAAAGCATTTGGTGGTTGGGTTCCACCGGCTTAATTACTGAAATTACAGGTTATATAAATTTGTTGTTCATGTGGAATGCGGTTAATGGTATACTGTTATTATTAATAACGTTTATTAATATTTTTAACATAATGGTAATAGGATAATTATTATTTCTAGTTTTAGAAATATGTTGATTGTTCAATTTCTTATTGTACGTTTTGTTTGATCATTTTTTTATACTACATATTTGAAACGGGATCGGTCTTCACATTTGTAATCTATGAAACACGAAGTTTTGTATCTCCGTCAGTATTTCGTCAGCGGCGACAGTCGTAGAAAATAGAAAGTGGAAAAAAAGCAACTGAACGTCGCGGCAGTTACTAAAATTTATAAGCAACCTTATCGCTTACAACATTAATAGAATTGCATTTTTAACATTTTTTATCATTTTATAATAAAACTTTTATTATTGCATTTGTAAAGTCTTCTTGATTCAAACAGAACTATTAACTTAAAATTATAGTCCCGAGTCAAAAAAAGTCAAACTAGAACCATGAATTTATTAAATATACAGATGACATTAATTAAGTATGCTATTTTGTCGGTTCTGCGGCACAGTAACTCGTGCAGTATATAAACAAAAGTTTGCAGTTCACCTTATACGAGTCACTGCTCAACAGTTCGTCGCGTTCAGTCGTGTTTTTTTAGGGGAGCCCAGATTTAAAGGTTAGTAAATATAATTTATCGCATTGCAACGTAGGTAAAGCTTTTTGTTTATTATTTTTTTAATCTGCTTTTTGTGCTTGCAACTTTGCTTTTGCGGAAAGATTGAAATGATTGAGACATCAATTTGTGCAAACGTGGTCTTCCGCCAGAATTGAGGCAATCGAAATGCAATACGAATGATTGCACATCACCATGTTTTATCGAACGCACGAATCGTAGAAAATTTGGTTGCTTTCTTCTTTTTTTTTACGATGTTTATCACCCTAAACATAGTTCTACATCATAATTATTAGTGGACGTCGATTAATTTGGCGACATTAATACCTTCGTTATACATTAAAGATAATAGTAACACATCGATTGTAACAACATGTAATGAAACTGATCAAACTAATTCAATAAATGCCGGTGTGTATATATACACGTATGTAGTTAAGGATTTCCGTTAAAAAATGAGAATGTGATCTGCCTGAGATGATTTGTTTTACGAAATAACGTCCATGTACTGGATGTCCCTTGAAGGTCGCCATAGTAGGTCATCAGAGGGACTTTAGTGGACAAGTTCCGTACTTATAAAAGATGTGGGAAACCCCACACTTCCTCTGGCCTTCCCCCAAAGACTAGGGAAGTCTTTCGAAGATTTCCCCCCACAAAAGAAAAAAGAATTCTAACATTTAGGCAGTTTTTTCGCATTGTATTTGACTGTGAATTGTTAAAACGATTGATACAGAGGTAGGAAACGAATGAAATAATTTTCAAATTGGAGCAAAACAATGTATATCTTGAAACAATGAGTATTTATAAATAATAAATTGAAAATTCAATTGCAATGCGTTGTTTTAAGTTTTCGTGGTTAATTTACATAAATAAATAGTACATATGTTCAATTTATTCTTTATTACAAATAATTAATAATTTCTTGTAACGAATGAAAGTAAATTAAATTAACAATGAGAAATATTTATTTTATTACTGACAATAAACTCTTTGAACTAATTTTATTTTGCTTATAAATAGTAATTTTTTTTATACAAATATATATCGTACAAGTAATAATTGTAGAAATCTAAAAAAAACGGAAACAGAAAATTTGCTTCGAAGGGAATTGAACCAGCGTCGTAACGTATTTGAAGCAAAAGCATTATCGACGTGCTAACCATATCTATTGAAAAAATCATGCTTAAAGTTTACGTGGGTCGTTACACATAGTACCAAATCTGAATATATTTTTCAAGGCCCAATGGCACAAACGCCGACACTCGTATATGTTTTTTTTTGGCAAATGAACAGGTTCAAAAAGTTTCATCCAGCTGCTCCACCAGATCACCGTGGTTCCTCCTCTTCAGTGTGGCAAGAGCTGTTTAAATTGTGCAAAATTTATACCAGCTTTTATTTGAAAATTTGGGGGATCCTCCCATTCCCTTTTATCTGTTACTTCCTAAAAATTCATTGTACACTTACAAATCAGCCCTCCTAAATCATTTGATTTGTTAGAAAAATGAGGTTGATATCTTAATTAGGTTCTGAGAAGACAACTTATATAACGTTTTATATATTTGGATTTGTCAAAGATACATTTGAATCATTAAAGTGTATGTTATGTATACATGTAAGGTTTATACCTACTGGTGGTAAATATTTTAGAGGGTGATTCTACTCAGGCGAAGTATACTTGTATACCTCGTCTGTGATTCTACAACCAAAAATACGATAAAAATCATAAATTCCAAAATTGTATTTGAAGTTTCCTTACTTTCCGATATGTAAATAAGATATTTTTACCCTGTCACTGCTTTAAAATTTGTTTATGTTCCGTATAGAAAATATATATCCCTGAAGATACAAAAATAACAAAATTGTTTCGCATAAATTAAAGTTTTAAAAAAAATTAATCGGGGTTAGATAGAATTAACATACGAAACATCGAAATATTAGCTTAAAGTACTTTTGGCCATTCGTTCATGGTTTGGTTCTTTTCAGTCTTCTTATATTGTTTTCAATCTTGAGTAGATTATTTGATAATGGAGTCGGATGTTATTACAATCTACTGTTGTGACTTATTTCTAAGTAAATTAACATAAGTTGCGACTTGGTCATTTGCATTAAAGTTGGCGGATTTTAATAAAATATAATTAGAAATATACAAAAAAACATAAAATAGAAAACTTTTCTTTGTTTTTGTAATAGTAGAAATAATTTATGGTCGAAAATCGATTAAGTTCGTGAGCTCGTTTTAGGGCAATTAGACAATAGATTGTCGGAATATAAGCAAAGTATATAAGTAATTTTGTTAATATTATTCATTTTTATTTTTTCATATCTATTAATACTTATTATTCGTAGAAAATAATAATGGTGTAAAAACGTAAAACTGTACAATGTTACGTAATATAACAAATAATGAAATGTATAATTTTCATCCATTATTAATAGCAACTGCTTATCATTAAATATAAATTTATTAAAAATTTGTTTCACGTATAGCAGGAAATATTGTTGGCCAGTAATGTGGGAATGAGGTGGTCAATAAAAGGGGCACGAGATCAAATATAATTTAGTTCCAACAAGTTCGTACAATTATAATGTTATATTTTTGTTTAAACAAATGTTTACACGAAAGGAAAGTACACCAAAAGAAAGAAAACCATTTAAGTTGTATCAGCAAGGAAAATTCATTTAACTTTTATACATATATTAGGAAATACACTTTAGTTAGGTATCATAATATATTAGTAAAAAGTTATTATTATGCAATAATGGGGTATGTACTTCGGGCACGAAGCCTCAAACGTAATTTTGTCACTCGTGGTCTTCTTGTTATTTTTGCCTGTAAAATTATCCCCTGAAATATTTATCACCAGCAGATAAACACCGTGTATACGAATAATAGCAATGAATTTTTGATACATTTGTTTTGAGGATTTCTATGATCAGTTGCTCTAAACTCTAAGCAATTGCATTTTTTTTATATCGTATAATGTGCCGGTGGTTTCTCCTGTATTTGAATGGAATGCTATCTATCCTTTCTAAGGGCCTGTGCCGTTTCGTATACATCATTTATTTGTTCGTGATGCATTCATATTTTATCTCGTTCGTGGCTATCGCTGCACGTGACGACATTGCGCGGAGACCGTATTATATGGCAGTGGGGGTAATGACGTCGCAGCTCTCGCTCGCTCCATTCACTGACCGGCCGTCGTCGCGAGTAGTCGCGAGTCTGTCCTGCTTTCTTCTGAACATCGATACCGTTCCAGGATCTAACGGAATATCCCGGAAGTGTGGTTTAGACTTGACTGCCTCTTTGTGTGTAAACTTTTTTGTATGAGTTGCTACGAATTCCTGGTACTCCTACTGAGAATATCAATATTAATCGGTGGTTTTTAATCGAAGCCTAGAATGTATTTGTGAAAGCTACTTACTCTTGGTCTATCTTTCTTCTTCTCGCGTATTTATGTTGTGTGTGTGCGCGCATATGCGTGTATGATTTGTGTACATAGTAGTGTTTGTACGGATTCGAGAAGGTCTTTGGACGCGAAAGGATACGATCGATTGTGATTCGTGGAACGAGATATGACCGTCGCCGGAAAGGTGAGTTCTGTTTACGAATTCTTTCGATTTCTGGACTTTAGAAAATGTTAGAGAGGATTCAGCGTAACTAGATGCACGTTACATTTACAGGAACAGCTCTAATGTTACGAATATCTGTATAATTATTTGAAATAAGTGTCTTTCAGTGTTCCCTTTTTGCTTAATTGTATTCCTCGAATTGTAACATAAGACCAAACGCTTAAGTCAGTGACCACATTGCTTAATGAGGTTTTAATAACTGAACACATTGCACTTAGTCGTAGATAAAAGGAATTATCGAAAGTCATAGGCTTTACGTTATTATGGCTTACGAAAGTTATACGCACAACAAACTACGATGTTTAAATTGTTTTCAGTTTCTGTCTATAGTGCGATAAAAGAAATCAGTACTGTAATTCTCGTTAGTGCGTGATACCTTAAATAAATCACACGAACGATCAGAATCTAATATCTCGTCATTTTTAAATTTTATAGCCGAGCACATTGTAAAAATTTATACCGGATGACTTTAAAACATATGCTCATGGAAAGTGCATTCTACTCATTTTGATAACGGGAAATGGTACTGTAATCATAAGTATAAGAACATATCATTTTTGAGTTATCATTGTTTCTTACTGATCGATTTTTTATAATAAAAATTTTATATTGAAATAGATGCGCTTCGTGTTCTTACTAAAAGAATTATTGTTTTCTGCGACATTTTATAACTATTCGAGGGACACTTAAATTTATATACATATATGTATTCCCGATTTTATGTTACGATAAGTTTATATGAATATTGCAAATTCAAATATTGTTAATATGAATAATTTAACGAGAGGCTTTTTAAGGAGTCCTTGTTTATTAACTCAATGAACAGTGTAATTATTATTAAACACTTGAGTGATTTAAATGCATTGTAGATCCATCGTGTGTGATCTATATGTATATGGAGTGACCCAAACTGACGTGACAAGTCTAAGCACGTAAATTTCTCATATCGATACAAATCAAAAAGCTATTTTAACGATTTTGCAATCTTTAAGCAATTAAAGTTTTAGACTCCTTCTCTGGTGTACGTTGTTTTAAATACAAGCGGTGGAACGCGTAGCTGCAAATACTCGCACACAAGAAGCATGCGTAGGTGCATATTCACATATATTTTAGCGGTAATAGTAAGTAGTAGTAGTAGTAATAGTAGTAGTAGTAGTAGTAGTAGTAATACATTTATAATGCTCTAAGTTCATATTTTTATGTATGTTTAATTGTGTTTCATTCTTGGAACATTTCATGACGTGTAAAACATCCATTTTTCACACATATAGAGAATATCGATCTTTAATTTGGTTCCTCCTAATATACAGAGTGTTTGGCCACCACTGGGAAAAATTTTAATGGGAGATTCTAGGGGCCAAAATAAGACGAAAATCAAGAATACTAATTTGTTGATGGAGGCTTCGTCAAAAAGTTATTAACGTTTAAAGTTCCGTTCGTGCTGAATTTTTTTCTAGAAAGTGGGTAGGATTTCGGGGGTAGGTCTATTCACAAAAAATTATTGTGATTGACCCCCGCAACCGAAAATAATTTTTCCAGAACGCTTTGAAATTGTTTAATTCGTCGAAAAATTTCGGCAGCTACCCCCTGGGACGATTTTTCTTAAAAATTAGTTTTTCATTTTTAATAAATATGTTTGACGCTCTACAGAAAAGTTGTCTAATACTTTTTTACAGGTACCCATGGGCTCTGCTACAGAAAAAAATTTCAATAAGATACCTTTACTATTGTAGGAGTTATGGCCGTTTGAAAATTGGACCATTTTTATAGGGTTTTTCTCACTTTACGGTGTCAAGGAACAGCTTTTTCAATATTGTTAGAATTTCCACATATTCCTCCGATTCGTTCAGGAGTTATGACATTTTAAAGATTCGCATGAAATTTCAGGGAAGCATTTCTGGCCTCGCATTAGATTTTCGGTAAAGAATTTTTTTCTCGAAAATGCGTAAGATTTCGTGGGTATGTGTATTCACAAAAAATGATTGTAATTGACCCCTGCAATAAAAAATAATTTTTTCAGAATGATTTGAAATTTTTTAATTTAATTTTTTAATAACTTTTTAATGAAGCCTCAGTCAAGAAATTGATATTCTTGATTTTCGTCTTATTTTGGCCTCTAGAATCTCCCATTAAAATTTTTCCCAGGTGCGGCTGAACATCCTGTATAAATCCATAATAATTTGTATAATATTCAGATATTAGTTCTGTACACGAATCAGATAAACTTAACAAGATATGTTACTACAAATTTGCATAATAGCCGTTAACGAGCTGTTGATTTTTCGATAAATTCTCATTCAAGAATTTTCTATTGGTGTTTTTCTATTTATAATAGCAATAATCTGTTTTTATGCAATTACATAAATTTGTTCGTTTAGATGTTTTCTGTGTGTATGTTTGTACATGATAAACTCGAGAACCACTGGACCGATTTAGATAAAACTTTCACTGCTAGATAGCTTATTCTTCCAGTTTGAACATAGACTACGTAACACTACTCCACCATAACCAGGGTCGAAATCGTAAACAAAAATTCAGACCAATTCTGCGTGTTTGTTTCTTCTTATTTCAACGTTTTATGCGAAACTCTAGCTAACTATGAAGAGTACACTAAAATAATGAATGAAAACTAAAATAAGCGGCGGAGGAATTTGTCGTAGAAAGTGTAGTGAAAGAAAAACTTGTCGCCATTTGCTTAAAAAAAAGAAGCATGTATACAAACAATCGTTTACCTATAATGCATTCCCTGGTCATAATATTTGATTAACTGTAGATTTGCTACATAGAATTTTTTTAAAAGTACCGTAAATTATTCCTCTAATTCGAAAGAATAGTGCTGTAAAAATGTCATCCAAATTGGTACAATAATTTAAACAACAATGAACTTTTAATAACCAATTGCATTGGAAATTGATTGAACATCGATTAGTCCGTAAGGACGTGGAAGTGTAGGGTTCAATTTTAAAAATTGACCTATAAAGGTTGTTTTACGACTATTTATTACAAAGTTACTAATGTACTATTGTATACACAGTGATGGACATAAGTAGTGGCACAATACACGATTTGATATAAAAACATTAAAAACTATTGAAAAAATTGTTTATATCGCTTCTTTTTTTATACGTATCTTTATTTACAATATTTAATTTATTTATATACAAAAGCAAGACAAAACTGATAAAATAGAGAACATGTGATTAATGAAAATCTGTTTTATCATCATCTGATACATAGTCTTTAGTTACCAACAAGTTCGTACAATTATAATTTTATTTTTTTGTTTACACAAATGTTTACACGAAAGGAAAGTACACCAAAAGGAAGAACACCATTTAAGTTGTATCAGCAAGGAAAATCTTATTCAGAGGTAGGAGAAATAGTGCAAAGATGTTGTTTTACAATTCGAAGCACAATTAGAAAATTTGCAAACATGAAATTATCAGAAAGAGAAAAGGGGGAAATAATTGATATAATAAATATAATTGCATACTGTACTAAATCAATACTTATATCTTAAACTTTATTATAACACATAAACTTAATAAAATAATGGTTTTAAGAACGGTAAGAACTTCTCAACTCTATAAGCGCTACTTATTATATGGGAATATGTATGTTTCAATTAGTATTATGTTTGTTAATGTTTTGCAAAACCATCATTTTTATAAACAGTTTTTTTTAGTTACTTGTAACTAGTAAAAATGGAATTACACCCCTCTTACTGCAAGGTCTTCATTTAACTTTTATACATACAGGGTGTTTGGCTACCCCTGGGAAAAATTTTAATGGGGGATTCTAGAGGCCAAAATAAGATAAAAACCAAGAATATCAATTTCTTGACTGAGGCTTCGTTAAAAAGTTATTAAAAAGTTAAATTAAAAAATTTCAAATCATTTTGAATAAATTATTTTTCGTTGCGAGGCTCAATTACAATCATTTTTGGTGAACACACATACCCCTGAAATCCTACCCACTTTCGAGAAAAAAATTCAAGTAGGCACTGAGATTTTTAGACAAAATTAAAAAATTTCAAATCATATTAAAAAAATTATATTTAGTTACAGGGGTCAATTACAATTATTTTTAGTCATTAGACATACCCTCGAAATCCTACCCACTTTCGAGAAAAAAATTCAAGTAGGCACTGAGATTTTTAGACAAAATTAAAAAATTTCAAATCATATTAAAAAAATTATATTTAGTTACAGGGGTCAATTACAATTATTTTTAGTCATTAGACATACCCTCGAAATCCTACCCACTTTCGAGAAAAAAATTCGAGTAGGTACTGAAATTTTTAGACGAAATTAAAAAATTTCAAATCATATTAAAAAAATTATATTTAGTTACAGGGGTCAATTACAATTATTTTTAGTCATTAGACATATCCTCGAAATCCTACCCACTTTCGAGAAAAAAATTCGAGTAGGTACTGAAATTTTTAGACGAAATTAAAAAATTTCAAATCATACTAAAAAAATTATATTTAGTTACAGGGGTCAATTTCAATCATTTTTTGTGAATAGACCTACCCCCGAAATCCTACCCACTTTCGAGAAAAAAATTCAGCACGAACGGAACTTTAAACGCTAATAACTTTTTAACGAAGCTTCCATCAATAAATTAGTATTCTTGATTTTCGTCTTATTTTGTCATCTAGAATCTCCCATTAAAATTTTTCACAGGGGTGGCCGAACACCCTGTATTGTTGCACGTATTATCGGTGAAACCGAAATCGCGATAATTAGCTGCTGCAAACTTTCACTTAGAAAATCTTTCATACAGTTAATTGAATAACATCCACATTTGCTGTAACCTAGATGAGCGTCTAAAAGTTAACTTTTGCTGTGACGTGCAAACTAATGGAATCTAACAATGGCGGATTCAGGCGAATCTTTAATTGTTATTAACTTTAACTTTAAGACAAAGACTCAACCAAAATATTATTATTCTCGGTTTTTCGTCTTATTTTGGCCTGTAGAATCTTCCCCTCGAATATCGACAAATGGTATCCGAACACCCTGTATACCGTAGAAAAATTTCCATATCTTTGTCATCGGTGCTTTCTAAGCATGAAAAACACGTTATATTATTTGTAGAATGTTTTTTGCATGCAAATCGATCGCATATACTGCATTTTAATTGTCGTATTAGTACACCATTTGCGTCGGCCTCGTTTCGCCGTGGATGGCTCAGGATTTTCATTTACGCTTGGATGGTCCGTGGCGTAGTTTCGGTTCAAATATGCCGGCTGTATCGGAAAGTAAAGACTTTACATTACCGCGTATTTGAAGATGCTTTTCCATTAATTGGAACGACGAGCTTTTTAAAAATATCTTGCGCCGAAATTATCTTCGTTTCTCAGAATATATACAATATTTAAAAAAGAAGCAGTGCGTTTATGCGCTGAATGATTTTCTAATCGTGTCAAACCTTCACAATCTGCCTCTTCAACCATAAAATACATTTTGCTAGAAATCGAAAGCGTGAATAATAAAGTTTGCATCGATGCTCACGGTTATCATTTCCAACGCTAACAGTGTTTATGGAAATAAGATAATATGCTACTTTACTGCGAATACGAACGAAAATAGATCTTACTGTGATTTGAAATTAGAATAATAAATTTAAGTGACAAAACATAAGCAATACAATTGTAGATTGAGAGAAACTTCATGCATAACTTTCTTAAAGAAATTTATCATTTCCGGCCGAGATTCGCCGTTCTATAAACTTTCACCATTAAAGGCAACCGTACTCAATCTATAACTATGTCGTGATCATGTTTGCTATGTTAACTAATTTTTTAAAACATACGAACAGGGGAGGATTTACGCAATACACGATGAAGGCAGACGTAAAGCTTCATTAGCGAAATCACTTTTAATTCGTGTTAACTAATGAAAAATTAGTTCGCAAAAATCCATTTATATCTTACCGGATTCGAATTGACGTTTCGGTTCTATTTTCAGAGATACGTGGACTGTACTGTTTTGGAAACCGGAAGCATTGCTGACGCAGAGGATTCATCTTATGACAGCGATTACGAAGTCGAGGATTTGATCGCATCCACGAACGTTCATTCGCCAGTGGAACTGCAGGTATTGATTATCATTGAATTGAAACATTGAAGTCTGAAGTTTGAGATGTTTTAAAATTATACGTCACGGCCACAGCAGTGTAATTATTTAAAGAAAAGTTCCCATAAAGTTGTCCTTGATTGACACCTTCGAAGACAAGTCTTTTTAATTTAGCAATTTTAACTACTTTTTAACCACTTAACGTTACAGGTGTCTGCTTCAAACCATTCAGATGTATCCAGAACTATCTCAGACACCTTAGCCGCAGAATTTGCAGAATATGTCACAGTCCAAGGAAGTCCACCTATTCAGAGTCCAGGTACAATATTAAATAAATATGAATTTTGAAAAATTAAGTATTCAATAGACAATTATTTTTAAAAGATATTTTATTGTTTTTTGCAAACTATGATCTTGATAATATTAACCTTAGCTGGTGTTAAGTAGGGATGTACCTAGCACGCCATTTTGGCTTGTATTTTATTTGTATGACGAGATATGTCCAACACGTCTGCAGATATTGTTTACGCTAAACTCAGAAATTATTTAAATTAAAATATTATTTGGCTGGCGTCATACAAGTACATCGAAAGTATGTCCAGGGGATTTAAACGTTGGGCATGCATGGATTATATATTTCGGACGATAGTTGTTCTGTCATGCGATGGGCGCCATATTGATTCTACGCAACTAGGCCGGACAGCCATCAGCCGTCACGAAATAGGAAAACTAACTTAAATTCTGCCATTTGTTCTTAGCTGTCAAAAGTAGCGAAGTAATTATGTAGTCGGTGATTTTCGTTACATAGCTACGACAAACGTTGAAAACTCGTCTCCCTCTAACATTAAAGAATGACTGAAGACACTGCCTGTAAAATCTGAAGCTTGCCTTTTGTGCTAAGATCGTGAAGTTAAGGAAGGGATGCCAGAATCCAATATTATCGCGATGCCGAAAATGTGGTCTATTAATTGATGTTTGTTTAAAAAAATATCATAACAATTTTTCACTGAACTTTTTTATATGTACTCGAAAATTCATTACAATAAAATATAATACAAACCATATTGTTTGTTCCTAAACCATTGTGACCAGTAAAACTGTTTTATATGTACTTTCTGAATAATTATTAAGATACACTGTTATAACGCATTTATGTCTTTAAACATGACATTTGTAATTGAAATATTAATATTACTTGGAAAGTTCTTAAATTTTGTTAATGTAACATTGAATTCAAGATGCTCTATGCAAACCCATATGGAGGCTAGTTATAAAGTATCATATGTATAATATTTCACTAAAAACCTTAATATCGAAGCTTTCCCGAGACAAATTATTAATATCATCGCTTTTCCTGCCAAAATCCTTTTTACATAAAAAAAATTTACAAATCATGCACTTTGAATGCATGTTTAAATTTTTATCATGACACTGTGCACATACCTATCACAAATTTCTCTAACATTTTAGGGATTTCTCCCCTCCTGGCATTGATGCGTTCCAACTGAAGATCCTAAACTTCTTTATGTGACAGGCCATCATAGATATTTGAGTCTATTACTACTCTCCGCGGTGAGTTGTCCTCAATCACCTGCTTCTGCCTTTTATTTATCGTATTCTTCTGAAAGCTCGCAAAGGACTATACCGAAGTATTGTCGATTTTTATGATACTTAACAGATTTGTAAAGTAGCTAAAAACAATCGATACGTATTTTTTTTTTTTTTTTTTCTTTACACGGCAAATTCATGTTTAAAGAATGGAATCACTTGTCCAAGTTGAGGGTTGGAAATTTATTTAATGTTTACATCGAAGCTAACTATATAAATAATTCTTTTTTAAACTCAATTTTCATAAAATTATTACAAAATTATTACTTCTTTATTTATTTTCCTTGTAAAATATCAATACATTTTAATATAAATGTGCATGTAAAAAAAATGTGTGTTGAATATTTTTGACCGTTCTATGAGTCTGCAAAGTCTGATTAAAATTGGTAATTAACACTTCGGTATAGTTCCTAGTCGATTCTCCCAACTCATTGATATCAAAGTTTCTTTATTAATCATTAATTTTTTAATCATTGCAAATTTCACTAACTATTTATGTTCTGGCTTAATATTTGCTACATTGTTTGAAGATATTGAAATATCACATCTTTGTTTATTGTCCTTTCCTACTTGAGAATTATTTCTCTATTCGTCTCAACTTTAAAGTCAAATCTTAAATCTCTCAAATATAATCGTAATATCTTTTTGGTCATGTTGGTTTTTTTTTTCAATAATATTATACTATTCCTTATGTCTTTCAAAATGAATGAAGATTATACTTAAAGAAAATTGTTAAGTAACGGTAAAATAGCATTCGTCATTGTTTTGTTCCTACCTGAATTATTTCGAACTTGGTTCCTCTACTCCATGCTTTCCATTTCTGTAAACTATTATTTATAATTAATTGAATAAATTATACGTCTTTGAAAACTATAAAAATCAATTCGAGTTGATGCCTTTCATAATTAAAAACAAACACAATAGGATACTAATTAAAACTATCAAGCTGGAATGTTTGTATTCATAAGCATGTGGGCTATTCAAATGAAGGATAATTTTCGATGTGTTTTTGTGATGTCAGGTCCATTTTTGGGAGTACTTTATATTTGAGTCTCTGGATTTCATATCTCCTGCATTGGTAGAGTAGATGGTTTGTAGATAGCTTGTAGTAATCACAAATTGCTGGTTCCAAATTCTTCAACAGGTCTTTGTGAGTGATCTTTGAGCGTGTAGCTCTCACTCTCATAATGACTATTTTATTTTTTCATGATCTAGAAAGGAAGTGAATTTTGGTTACTTGATTCGATAGGCGGGGAGTTTGCTACTTGTTTTGTGTAGAAATCAGCTTTTACATTTCCAAATATTCTCTGGTACGTATGGTTCTGTGTAGGTTTCTTGGATCTTTTGTATAGTTCCATATTTCTTTTATGCATTAATGTTATTTGCGGCTAAGATAGCACTTATAAGATAAAGCAACAGCTACCGCAGTAAAGACGCTTCTTTAAGGGTCTTTTCTAACAATAAGATGCTCTAATCCGACTGACTCCATGATCTCATTTAATCTTTTGTTCCAGTAATGAGGAATCCCTAATTGAGATATCAATTATATCGAATATATATACGTATTAGACTTTGAGTACTCATTGCCAAGATCTGATATTGCAACAAACAGAAACATACTAATCCAAACAAAAAATCGCCAACATTGATATTTTATATTTTTTTTTATCTTATACTACGTTGTACATAAAATTGATTTCAATTATAATTCACGTAATATTAATGAATACAAATTGAATGTTTAAGATTGCAAAGGAACCAAATTTTTATTTTCTAGGCTACACAGCTAGAGTAGAATTTGCTCTCAAACTTGGTTATACCGAACGATTAGTTCAAACAGCATTGCAAAAGTTGGGTCCAGATCCAGAGCAAAACGAGCTTTTAGCTGAATTGATAAAACTCGGTGCTAGTAGTTCTCAAAAATCAGTTGACACTCCAGAGGAGTCTGATAATGTTCTAGATACTGATATAGTGACAGATTTAAGCGGATGCTCCACTAGTCTCAGGCCCGTCGTTATCGATGGAAGCAATGTGGCGATGAGCCATGGAAATAAAGAAGTATTTTCTTGTAGAGGAATAAAAATTTGTGTGGATTGGTTTAAAGCAAGAGGGCATGGAGAAATTACTGTATTTGTACCAAAATGGAGAAAAGAGGCTTCTAAAATTGATAATCCAATTGCTGACCAGGATATTCTAGGAGAATTAGAAAAGGACCGGTTATTGGTCTTCACACCATCTAGGTTAGTATATTAATATATTAATATAACACTCCTATATATGTATGCTCCTCGACAGAGTATTGTATGTGCTGGCATCTAAGGCAGGGCCTGATACGATTGCCTCACTGATGAATCCACTAGCAGGTCCAGTACAAAGCGCTCCTCTCTCCTTTCCTTTTCATAACTCTTGCTATGTTGTTTACCATTTACTGTACACATAATGTTATTACGAGTATTACTGTAAAATACATATACTGCTTTTCTTTGTCCCTAAGTCTACCTCTGCCAAAGCGATTGACATTTCCAAGCTTAATATCGGAGATCTCGATGTCCCATTATTATGCAGAGCTTATTACTTCAGATAACTTTGAATTTTTTATTTCAGATTAGTTGGTGGTAAAAGATTAGTTTGTTATGATGATCGTTATATTCTAAAATTAGCAGCAGAGATTGATGGTATTGTTGTCAGCAATGATAATTACAGAGATTTGGCCCAAGAGAATCCAGAATTTCGAAAAGTCATAGAAGAAAGGATTTTGATGTATACTTTCGTAAATGATCGTTTTATGCCACCAGACGATCCATTAGGCAGAAGCGGACCTACTTTGGAGAATTTTTTACGGATTATTCCAAAAAAAACCGATCCAGCCCCACCTTGTCCATATGCAAAAGTACGTGCCTCTTTTTAGAAACTCATTTTTTTTTCATTTAGTAGTAGACCTTCGAGCATGTCTTACAATACGTGATGACCATGTCTTGACTCGATCATAAGAATATGTGCTACTTAATCAAAATTATAGTAACGTTTCTTTGTTACAGAAATGTACTTATGGGAATAAATGTAAATTTCGACATCCAGAAAGAGGTCCTCATCCTCAAAAATCGGTTACAGAGAAACTAGTAGAACATGTACAAAAGCATCTTCAAATTAGAGGTCCAAATTCAAACCCTGTTGTACCAAGTAGTGTACCTTCCAAAATACCTCAGCATCAACCATTGTGTAAAACTAGATCAACCGTAACCACTAGTGCTCAATCGTTGCTTTCGGTTGTTAAAAGTAGATCTGTAGAAAATGTTACAATTGAGCAACCAATAAACTCTGGTACACATGGATCTCAAGTAACCTCAACCACAAATACTCAGGGTAAGAGCGTTTTTTGTTATAACAATTTTATTTAAATATTATGTCCTTTTCATATACCCGTCAAAGTTACTTCTAATAAACTAGCTTGTTAAAATAGATAACTTATAATACACGAGGACGTATAATTTTGTAGATTGTTTTTGAAGTAGAACAGAAGACAATATTCTTCTCATCGATATATTAAAATATTTATTTGCTTTGGTCTTTGTTAATAGGTCACCGCTCTTCCATGTGGACAACAGGAAGGTTAAATAAACCAGATGCAGAATTACCAAATCCACATAGAAAACTTCAGAGGCAGTTAACATTGAATCCAGTATGTGATCCTCGACTTTGTCAATTACGACAGTATCAGCAAGCATCACAAACGGGTTCAGTATCAAAACCGTCTGCAGTCACAACTTCTAGAGTGCAACACAGGCCTTTAACTAGACATTCCAGTAACGAATCACCTTACAGAGCTGCCATGAAGTGAGTGTTCGATTTTTACATTTGTTTTTAATTTTTAATTAGTTTTTAATTTAATTCATCGAGCATTACAATACGGTTAAGTGAGAAATATGCGTAAAAAAATAATAACGAAATTTTATATGCTTTTCAAATTTTCGAAGTTAGATAACAAATTTTTTTTCAAAATGTTTAATTATTCAGTTGGGATCATTCTGAAGCACGACAATGTCACCAGCATGTAACTCGTATTGCTTCGGCGCCAGATTCGTATCAAGCTTGGCCACTAAACAATTCGAACATGGGTACATCATCAGGATCAAATCAACGATTGGGTGCCTCAGATCCACAATTAAATCCTGTCGCATCTTCGTTATACTCAAATATGCCTTCAGATGCACTGAAAGAATTTCTGGACACTAGAACAAAGATACATTATCATTTGGCAAATATTTTTCCTGAAGAACATGTGAGGGCTGCTATGTTAATTCATCCATTTGAAACAGATCCAATAGAGATCTGCATTGCTATTCTAAAGATGTATCCTCAATAATGGAGTAATGGAGTAAGAATGATTTTCTTTATTTATCCAATTCATATTTATTATTTGAATATAACACAACTGTAAAGAAGGGATTATAAGTATTTGAAACATATTGTGATATTTATTTAAAACACGTAAGATATCTTATAAAAGAAATAGACAAATAGTTTTTTTATAAAGTTACAACTTTCTCGAAAAATACACTTTAAAATATACAAAGATTCGTTAATTTAAATATAAAGAACATAGTAGTTAAAATTCGATAAAAATACGGATTTACAAAAATTATAATGTTTTTTAATCTTAATTAAAATGAAACAATAACACTTTCAACTTTATAGCCTGAATTGTAAATAAATGCTTAAAATTGTTTAAAAATTGTTTGCATGAATGATATACTGACATTAACTTCTAATAATTTCATTACTTGAACATAACTATTAAAAAAATAGCTGTGATAAACCAATCAAATTTAGCAGCTTATCTTGTTTTTATTTCACAAAAAATTTACTAAATTCCATGTTCCATTTCTTTGTAACGAATTCATCCCGTCATCCATAAATAATAATAATTAAAAAGTAATAATTCTCACAGACTCATTGTCAGTTACATTGTTAACGAGATACGTACCATACATGGGATCAAGATGTGCTTTCTTTATTAGATGATATTTGAGCGTTATTATATCGTATCTATTTTCTCTAATGCTTTTAGCTTTCGAGATTTAGACTCAAATAGAACAAATGAATCTCCCTGTATACCAACCCTTATTGAGTGTTGACTCACAAGTTATGTCTCTGTTGCGGCTTTGTCCCCCACTGCATGCCGTATTATGTTTGATAGGGTCGTAAACTTATCAAGTAATGAATATGAAAAAATTTATGAATATTTTTACGAATATTATACAGAATTTTAAACATTTACTAACAATAAATTTAGTTTGAATAGCGCCAGATGGCGTTTAAAAACGTTAGTAAAATTATTTTCAAATTAACCCTTGTGTATTGAGATTACAAAAATATCGCGCCAAGCGTTAATCTATGAGACATTTTTATGTTCAAATGTAAAAAAAAAAAATTGAACAAAGAAGCAGAAAATAACTAAAGAAACATTTATTCTTTTCTGTACCAGGAATAACAGAAACGAATTATTACTAGTCTTCGCAAGATTTAATGTTATACAGAAAAAATGTATCTGTTTAAAGAATGATAATAATTTACTAATATATAAATATATCAAACGTTAACGTTAATCCCTATAGTAATCGCAAATATTTGGTCCATTTCGAACGCAACGCAGATATACCACTTTAAAGTATTAATAATTTATAATAATACATCTTTATTATATACAGATACAGTAGTAACAAGAGAAAGTAAGTGAGAAGAAAGATCATGATCAGCGTGAAGAGTTAACGTTAACTGCATTGTAAAGGGCGAGATTCAATGATGAAAAAAATGCGCTGTTATTAATCCCTTCCCTACAAAACGGCCACTTTTGTGGACGTCAATCGAGACTGCCACTGTGTACGAACAGCCACTATAGTACACATACGCAACGTACAGTAATTTTTGCTTTCGCTTTAAAGTGAATTATGTAGCGATTTTTACCTCAAACTGAAGTCAATAAGGACATAACGGTGAAAAGAGGAAGATGGTACCATTATTTCAATTGTCACTGGAAAGCAGAAATGACTATACTAGCTTCGCGTAAAGTGCCAGTGCGCTAATAAGGTGAGAATAAGTTGTACATTATGGGTCTGTTACTTAACTTTATTTTTAAATTTGTATTTTTTCTTACGTTTTTTATACTCTTTACACATGAGCATTATGACTATATTTTATATCGTTTGATTATGTTTCTAGTTTATTTTTTGTTAATAAATGTACATTTCAAGTGAAAATGTTTTATTTTTATATTAATAAAAATATATATTATATTTGATAATAAAACTATAAATTTCATATTGATTGGAGAGGTGTAACATTCGGAAGTACAGCCCAAGAATCAAAGGACGGCAATATATGTACAGGGTGTCCCAGCTAAAGTGTGACACTTTAGTCGCGATACTGCAATAACTATTGATGATACGGAAAAATTGTTTATATGAAAATTGCAGGATAAAATAGGATCTTTATTCTGACGTAAACGGAAATTTTATTTATGTTGTTAATTTCAAAGATACGATGATGAAGTTTCGTTTTTTAAATGGAACTATATATTTTTTTTTGGATCATGCGATAGTGTTTTTCAATACGAATTCATTAACCTGCAATTTATTTACCCGATTTTCATTAGTTTTCAAGATATAGCGCTTGGAAATTTACTGATTTTCGGCGAAGACGTCTCGGCTTGAGTGGCAAGTCATAAAAGCGGCCCTATTGTTGCGCTGTTTGACTCCGCCTGTTGAAACCGATAGCAAGGGTCTACGCTCGGAACGGCAGGCCCGAAGAGTCAGAAACATGAAAAGTATTGTCCATCACGATTTAAGTTTGTCGCATCGAGGATGGTGATGTCGCTAATAATTTGGATGATTGGAACATTCATTTAAATGTTTTAGCTGAATTTTATTATACAAAAAATTTCGGACAAAGACAGTGTTATCTATCAGTCAATAACATTTGTTTTGTTTGTTTTAGCTTCTGTTAAAATTATTTTTGTTGAAGTGGATCTTCTGTAGTCCATAACTGTTTATATAGCCTCTATCAGCAGTTGTTCAAGATGTTTTCTTATTTTCTAATTACAGGGGATGTACCACATGATGTCATGTGGGGATCACAGCCCCCCCTCCCATGTAACCCTCAGAAACTTTTTGCTATTCCATGAATGAAAACCTTGAGTTATAACCTTCAGGGAATAAGTTTTGAAATTTAGTTTGTTATCCACATGGGTACCATGGAATCTTACAACTGGTTTATTGCCAATAGTATGATTACTGATTCGTATTTCTATTTGTATTGATTTTCTGGGGGAGTTGCCATAGGCAAGTAATTTCATTTTAATGGAGGATAGTTGTAAACCTAGTTTTTCAATATTTTCTTGAATAACCTGGACAACATTTTCGAGATAGAATGATGCATCCTCTAGACTAGTGTTTTGAGCAGTGATGCCAGATTGAGCACCGGATGCAATACTCACCTATGCCAGATCACGCGTACGTGAGCTCGTGGAGTTCCGGAGAGTCGACAAAGGCAAACTGACGCATGCCCCCTTTCTCGATTCTCCGAAGCTGCCCGAAGTAATTTCGGACCGTCTCGTGGGAGTCGAGAGAGGAAGGCTCATTTGCCTTCTCGCACTTGAACAACTGAAATTCGACCACACGTCGACGGCATACGATTCCAAGTCTCGACTGGACAGGTATTTTTTATTTTCCGACCTATGTATGTAGACGAACATAAGCAAGATACTATAATGAAAAAAATTTTTTGAATTCTCACGTATGCGTGATCTGGCGTAGTGTGAGTAGTGCACCCGGTGCTCAATTTGGCATCACTGCAGCTACCCCCTATCGATTGTTCCCAAATTTTGGTTTTTGATTTTTAATAATTTTGTTTGACGCCCTACAGAAAAGTTGTCTAATACTTTTTTGTAGGTACCCATGCTCTATATCAGAAAAGCTCTACTTCAGAAAAAAGTTTCATTGAAATACATTCACTATCGTAGGAATTATGGCCGTTTGAAAATTGGACCACTATTATGGGGTTTTTCTCACTTTACGTGGTCAAGGAACAAGTTTTCGAATATTTTTGGAATTTCTACATGTTCTCCGCCAAAATACGCGTCGTTTGCATGTTGAAAAATTAAAATCGCCCAATCCGTTCAGAAGTTATGATGTTTTTTTAAAGATACACGTGAAATTTCGGGGAAGCATTTCTGGCCCCAGGTTAGATTTTCGATATGGAATTTTTTTCTCAAAAGTACGTAGGATTTCGGGGGTATGTCTATCGACTAAAAATGCTTGTAATTGACCCTTGCAACTAAATATAAAATAAACATAGTTCAAAGGAACAGACATTCAATAGATGGTCGAGGAGCGTATACAGAAGTAGAAGAGTCGATCGAATACTTGCGAGAGAGCGGTCCCTCTGCTGGCGATTGCGGAAGGTGTCGTCACACATTCGAATTTTGTTGTATTATTATTACAAATTTGTTAAATTTCCGTACATTCAAAAGTACGTTTGTAAGTAGTTTTGCATCTGTAAGAATATTATTAACGTGGTGAAAGAGGAATTGTATTTGTCATCGATGGAATGAGGGAGCTGGAGTGATTTTTTTGCTAAAAATAAACCCAAACACGTTCTTATTCGGGCAATTTTTAATTATGTTCGTAGTTGAAAATTTGATAGAAATAATCCAAAGGGTATATAAAAATAATCCAAATATAGTGGTGTTTCAGAAAACCCTAGCCGATTCATTGATATCGATAAAAATTAATATTATGCTACGTAATATAAACAAATATAAATGTTTTTAGTTCACATTAATAACTGTAACATTGATACACGCGCGACACTACTTTAAATTTCGATCAGTTGCTGGTCGTTCTTAAATTCTTAAATTATAATTCACATTTTAAAAATTTCCGATTATACTCTGCGAGATGTTATCAATGTGAAAATAGAGTTACATGTACTGGATGCGTCAGTATAAAATTTTAATAAAAATAGTATCGTTGATAGTAAATAAATGTTAACAAACAATAACAACAATACTAAAAGGCGGAACGAAGCTAAAACGTTGTACATATTGCAAAAAATATGTTTCGCAAAAACAACTTGTGCGTATGTTCCGTAATCGGCTTCATTAAAATAGAATAGAAAAGAAAAAGGATACTGTCCATGTTTTACGATATAAAAACATTATTGATAATATAGATTCAATACAATTTTAACAGAAATATGTAACACTGTTCGTGTCATTTGAGCAAAATAATTACTATTTATTAGTTAAAATCTGACATAGGATGTTGCGACGAATCGTATTTCTTTGAACGCCTTAAATAGCCGCCTCTTTTAAATGCGGTATACGTTTTCTATTGTGATCGTCGTATCGTTGCGCATTTCGAAATGGAACCGTAGAAAAAAGTGCATTGATCGTGATTAAGAGATTGGTCGAATATTTAAGTGCACGGTAAGATGCCTCGTAAATGAATTAGATATCGATAAGCCTCCAAAGAATATACTTTCGTGAAACGAACAGTCTCGTAGAAGAAACATTTGGTATTTGTACAGCAGCTGATGCATGTAAAGATGGCCAAGCTCAATACAAACAAATAGTAACCAGCGATGTGCTGGTTTTACAACTAGCTCTGCATGTAAGGGGTGAGTAAATGCAATTGTATACGTAACATTATTAAATAATATTTTCTATTCGACTATGACGATATTTTTTTACGAATACTTCGAATTTCAATACATATTAAACGGTATGTGGACACCTGTCCTGACCTTGCTCAATAAAATCTTTCATTTACGTTGAATTTACATCAAATTTAAAATTTTGTCTCGTACACATTCGTATATATTGACTCTCATAGTTGAGTTAATATCTAATTTATTGTTTTATTGAGATTTATCTGATAACATATTTTATTCGAGTTTTTTAACATAGAAAAATTAAAAATTAGTTTTGCTTATAATTCATGTTATATGAAAGCTTTAAAAATTTTAAATTGTAACTTTATTATTTATGGTAGCTTTATTAATTATTCTGGCTTTACCTCTGTAACTTTAAAAATCAATTGTTTCTTCTATAATGTTTTTCCATTTATAGGCAGATGCTAAGAAAGTTTAACTTGTCACTGTCCAAAAAATGGCTTATGATCCACGTAATATTAAATATTCATCAGAGATTCACAACCACCAACATAACCAGTCTAATATGACTGGGTATGCATATTCTGGGCATCAACCGCAACATGTTCAACAAATAGATGAAAATAGAAACGAGAATAATTGTGGAAATAAAGAAGCATGTCCGCAGATATCCCATCAGTCGTCTGGAACGCAAACCATTCAAAAAGTAGATGCAGCAACAATGACAGATCCTTTACAAATAGATTTCAGGCTTACGTCTGAATATTTAGCACGGTGTTCTAGTACATTAGGCTTACCATATGTAATTAAATACGAAGAAAACAGCAATAATTCTACGCATAATTACCAAGAGGTTCGGCCAAAAATTGAATTTGAAGTTGAACCACAATATATCAATGGTAAGTGCTTATGCAGAAGTTTAATACAAGTTAAATATGATTTATTTAATGTTATTTTATGCTTTAATGTAATTATTATATATGTTCAAGGTATGTTAATCTATCATTGTCCAGAATGTGCGTACAAGTTTGAAGCTCGTGAAGCATTGCACGAGCACCTTGAAGTTCATAGACAGCGACCTCACATCTGTGATATTTGTGGTGCAAGTTTAAAGCGTAAGGAACATTTAGACCGTCACAAACAAGGTCACAATAAGGATAGGCCTTATCAGTGTAACATGTGTTGCAAAGCATTCAAACGTAACGAACACCTTGCTCGTCACATGATTATTCACTCAGGTAGTAAAAATCAAGTTTGTACAGAATGTGGCAAAGCCTTTTATAGAAAGGATCACTTAAAGAAGCACTTCCAAAGTCATAATAGTAGCAGAGGCAAAAATACAAACAGTTCTCAAAATAATCAGAATAGCCAAAATAACGGCGAAGAAGGATTGAGCAGTTTTGCAATGATGATGAGGCAGGCTGGGCCACCTCCGTTTTCTATTTTGCGAACTTAATACATTTTTACCTTGATCTTAGACCAAGATCATTTTATAATTTAGATAATTTAAATTTAAGAGATTAATACAGCGAGCTTTATTGGAGACACTTTCAGGATATAACGAAGTAGTTGTTGACAGTTTTGAATTTTGCAGTTATATTAGTCGTGAAACTTTCAAATAGTGCATTAATAAGAAACAGGCTCTAAAGTATCCTTGCAGATTTTATATTTCTCTTTCTAATACGCCTCTAATATGCACAATGTTCTTAAAGTGAGAATGTACCTGTTAAGAACAGTTATTTGATATATGTATATAGTATGTGTATATATACACACATATATATATATATATATGTAGGTGTGTATATATATACATATATACACGCATGTACATGTAGGATGGAACAGAAACTCTGTCCACCTGAAATATTTCCGTTATTTTTAGGTATAGGGAAAAAATGTTGTATAAAAAACTTGTACGGCATCACGGGGGAACGTATTATAGTAACGTTAGTTTTTTTTAGTAGAAACGCTAAGGAGATCTCAAGGTCAATTTCATTTTTTAAATGGATCCTTATAGTTTTTTTTATCCTTAGTGTCATAGCGGCTATTTAGACCATTTCAACGAACTACAATACTACATCGTGCAAAGTCATGGCAGATCATAGACAATGGTGGAGCAATGCCATCAAAAGTTATACGACATAAAGATACGTATTATGGTAGCGTTAGTGTACCGAGGATGTAGAGGAGATCTGAAGGTTAACTTCACATTTTTAAATGAAACCTCATTTTCATAAGGTTTCATTTAAAAAATGTTATATACATGTATAATATACTTGTACACTCCGTACACAGGGCGTTCGTTCGACAAACAGGTGTCAGGAACATCAAGGGTTAATTTTACATGTCAAAAAAAAAAGAAAAAAAAAGAAAATGAAAATTAAGAATATTGAAATTGTGTTCAGGACTTCCGGTCAAACTATTTGACTATTAGAAAACAAGTATGTTGCTTAATTTGCGAATGTACAAATATGTATATATCTGTTAATAATATTTAATATCTGTTTCAGTAAAACTTTTTCTGATTAGATTTTTGATAATATTGGTTCATGGATAATGATGATTAACTCTCGTAGTTTTCTAGGTTTTCCAACGAATATTCGTTACGTGTAATCATTTAAAAGAAATATTTTAAATATAATAACTTTGACACGAAGTCTTAAACATAGTTCCCTCTTATTTTGACATATAGAAACTCCTTAAAGTTGCTAACACTTGATATTATTTTAATAACATTGATATAAATCAAAGCTTTTGTATAATTTAACACAAGATAAACAAGTCTAGTTCTGTTTCATTGTTTCTCCAGTTCACATTTTGAATACTATCCGACATATACGATGGCGATAAAAAAAAAAAAGTAAAATGATAGAATTTGTTGCGCCGCGCTTGACTCTTTCGTCGACCGCGATACGATACTCCAAGTGTATTGTATACACTATGCCTAAGTATATGCGGATGAATTACAGAATACTGAAGACTGATACGATTTTGGAATGTGTATTTTTCAAGAGCTCGATGACGACCGACCTTCATATTGGTCGGCTATAAAAATGATATGAAATCTAAGGGTTTATTGATTAAGGAGACGTGAAATTTACTCAGTGGACGAAGTCTATAGCACTCCATAGTGGGAGTTGTTGTTTGAGAAAAATGTTAATAACTCTTGACCCGTACGTATCACAAAGCGACAGCGCGTCCAAGACCACTGTTTATTGTGCAGATATGAAATCTATGAACTGGGTACAATAAATTCAGGTTACTGGCGAGAAGCAGCCTGTACGCAACGGTTATGAGAGGCACTTTGGTAAAGAGCTCCTTAATCCCTTAGATTAGGCGGTTTTTGACATCGCACACATATAAGCGACTGAACAATAAGATTCCGTGACGGAACACAATGTCTTCTTTTGCAACTTTAAGAGATATTAATGTATCTGTTAGATACGTACTATTCTATTATTTATAAATTGACCTAGTCTTCTTTGGAAAAAAACGCGTGACAATTTTTAAATGTTTTCTTTTACAAGAAAAAAAGATGCAAATATTATGTGATGTAGTACAGAAACGATTCTTGTTACGCGCAAAATATTTGGAAAAAAATGCGTACGTATTTGCTATTGAGCGTGTGCGAACGTTATCCAAAAGGGAAGTTAATATACATGGTTTTGTTTTCTGCTAAACTGATGGCATCAACTTCTTGAAACATGTGCCTAAAAGAACAGCATAATAATTACATTCATTGAGAAAATGATATGAAATTAATGTTAAGCATAGACCAGTGAGATTTTTATTTCTAGCAGGAAAGGAGCATTGCAAAATATACGCTTCTGACAAGTAAAACGTCTTACAAATATAGTTTATTAACACTTCTTGAAACGATCATTTTAAGTATAAGATTTAAGATTTTATTTTAAAATCTTGTTGTAAATTGAAATTCTAACAAACGAAGCGGTTTCAATTGAACCTTTCTCCAAATTTTAAATTATGAGAATGTTGATGAAATTTTCACAATTTAATTCACCTTTAAAGGGTGAAGTAATTAAATTGTTTAATGTTTCTTTGCGATGTTCCTTGTTTGAAGCTAAACAATGTTCATCTGTTTTGGCAATAGCATGTGCATTGCTACAGAGCGATTAAATACTGGAATAAAATCACGTTAATCGATAATTTAATATTTATACTTTACGATGTGTGTATGACAGTGTTGGTATGTGTTTTATTGGTGTGTGTATATGTATAAGAATGTGTATAATATACAGATTGAAGCAGAAACTCTATGCACCTGAAATATGTCCATTATACTCGGTCATAGAAGAAAATGTATACAAAAGTTATACAACATAAGGAGGAACATATTATGGTAGCGTGTTCTTTCGGATGGATGCATAGACGTTTCAAGGTCAACTTCATTTGTTTAAATGGAATCGCATACTTCAATATTCTTAGTATATTAGTGACTATTTAGATGATTTGAATAAACTATAATCTAAGGTCATTCAAGGTTATGACAAAACGAAGATGATAAATTGATAATCTCGATTTTGTTGCGTTATCGATTCAGTTTATAACACGCGTATAAATAGATAAATAATAAAGCTTATGAATAGCGAATTCCTTGAGTTGACCTTAGGAAACAGTAATCCTTTTTGAATCGTATATAATTTTGCCAATGGGCCCAATAACAAATACAGACCAATCATACATTTTTCCCTATAATATTAATCACCGATGGTACGACGTTTACCGATTACGGAAATGTAAATTGACGTAATATGCGCTGCTGGGAAATTGAAAATTGCCACTGGTTACATTTTACGATAATAGTCGGTCGAATGTGAAAACTTTAAACTTTTATTGCTTAGAATTTTATTAGAAAATGTACAGCCGAATCATCCGCAAGATAATGTGATACAAACATGATATTCTCAATATCTTTCACAAGAGCGATGGCTTGATATCTAAGAAAGTGATAAGTATTTTTGAGAAATTCAAAAATAGGTTTAATGTACACATACAATAGCACGACGCAATTACCTAATATTGTGTGAAATCTTGTTTATTCTGGAGTATAGACTCGCAACAAGTTGGCATGTTTTTGACAAGCTTTTCTCCGCATAATTACTTTAATGAAAATATGTATGCTTTCCATGTAGTTTTAACTTCATAATAGCTTGCACATTTTCTATAGAATTTGCATCGGGTGACTGTGAAGGACAATCTAAGACTTGAGTTCTTTTTTTCCATGTCGTACACAGATGACTACGGTGTTTTGGATCGTTATCTCCAAACTGGGGAAACAAAGCATCCCAAAACATGAATGTCTTAGATTGGCCTTCGCACTCGCCTGATGCAAACCTTATAGCAAATGTGTGTGGGCTATTGTAAAGTTAAAACTACGTGGAAAGCATATGTATTTACACTGAAGCAATTATGTCGTCGAATAAGGAGGATATGGAGTGTGCAATCTGTTGTGAGGCTATATATTCTAGAATAAAAGAGATTCCATACAATATTAGGTAATTGCGAATTTTTCAAAAATACTTATTACTCTCTTTGATATGAAGCCAATGCTCTTGTGTAACATACTGTAATTTTATGGTGACGTATTTGTCACATTAACACATTAACTGCCTTGGTGTTTATTCACATTATAATGTAAAAAATGGAAATATTTGTTAATTTAGTGATGTACCCTGTTATTTTATAGCACTTCTGATGGCAGAAGCGTTATTTAAAATTGTTCAAGTATTAAGAGTTTCTTACTGTAAACGATTTTGAAATATGTATCTACCGGTTACTAATAGCCACCATGAGAATCAATGTGTTATTGTGTACAAAGAAAGACCGACAATACCAGAGAATATGAGGCAGAGTATTGTTACGGCGTGTGTTGGAATGAATTCCGAAATTAAGATTGCACCATTGTATCAATGTAAGGATCATTATTTTGAGTATTTGTTACAACGTAGTAATCGTTACTTCACCATTTTCCATAATCTTCTGTGACCTTTAATGTGATCCAAGTAATCGACATTGCAACAAGGATAAAAAAATACGAGATTTTATTTAAAAAAAAATGAAGGTGACCTTGAAATTTCCTCCGCGTTTTCACCCGAAACGAATTAACGTTAACCTGATACTTTTGTACAAAACATTCTTTCTGCGCCAAAAAATGACGGAAATATTTCAGGTGGGCAATGTTTCGATCCCGTTCTGTATATGAAATGTCATTATATGTCTACACATTATATATTACATGCGCATTTACATATAATATTGTTATGTCCTTTTTCCCTTGTACATTATTTATATTTATTAAGAAAAACCGACCATATATCGGCTTTATTATAATAATGCTTCCAGAGTGTATATAATTGTACACACACACACACACACACACACACACACACAAACACATGAAATATGGTTAAAAAAAAAAACAAAAAAAAAATAAACGTTTTGTTATTGGTTGTAGTAATTATAATTAAAGTAATAAATCATTATTATATAAAATTATAAATTGTTTGGAACTAAAGCTATGCAATTGTCATTAACTGGATAAGGAAAACGGAGGGATTATAAATGACAACAGTCAGTAGATCATTTTCTGATTTGATTTTTCATACAATTTTTATATATACATATATATATATATATATACGTATATATATATATATAGATAGTTATATTATATAGGGTATTACATAAAGCAGCAGTGGGAAATGTTCGAAAAACGTTCACAAACTTTAAACTTCTATCCTCGCAGCCTAAATTCGTCTGTCTGTATTTATACCTATGTCTCTCTTATACATTTCGTTTCGCTTACTACGTTAAGTCTTGCTGTTTTTCAAATCGTGCTTCTTTCCTCGTCTTAGGTTTCTGAAGATTACATGTTTTATGTACTCTATACAAAAATAAAACATTGAGATCATCAGAGGGATCGCATAGTTATACAGAATTTTTCTTATTAGTTCTCTCTCTCTCTCTCTCTCTCACTCTCTTTCTCTTTCTCTCTCTGTCCCTTTATTTTGCCTTATTTTGTTGTCGTTCCTCCTATATGTTTCTTCCCCCTTTTCTTCTCGACTGTTGTTATTTTTTCTGTTTTGATTTGCACATTATGACGAATGAACGGTATTTTACTTTTGTACCTTGGAAGACTGCAGTACAAATGTTTAGATGCAAAAAAAAAAAATAGATATGAAATTAACGGTATATTCCAACAAAAGATTCGTCTCATCTACGTTGAATAAAATCCGCTTGCATATGACTATTTTTCTTTAATTATTATTATCTATCGAATCCCCGGAAAATCCACAACTAGGAACGCGATCTTTAGATCAGGCAATTTCACCGATATTTACCATTATGTCTACGAAACTGCAGATTGAAATTATGAACGAAGCTAATAATTATAGTTGCAATAATATCTATATTCTTGTTATTTTTTTTTTTTTTAAATAATACACTAAATGAAGCATGAATAGCGAAATGTAACAAACGAAATTAAAATCTTATGCTTCAAATAATGCTACAGTTACTTAAGTGTTGAGAAATGAAATTGTAAAATTTTCTACGGTCATAGAAAATATTTCGAAGTGCTTTGTTAATATGTGATTGAATTCGACGTAAATATCTCACAGTTGAAATCTCGAATAATGTACTGTGGTCCGTTGACTTTAAGTCCCGCGGGACGACACAGGGGCAAAAGAGGAGTCGGATCGTCAATCTATTTGTCTTGTTCCCTCGCTCTCAGGCAGTCCAGATGTGCGTGTAACTGCCGCGACGAATAGCGAGCCAGAGTTCAATGTGTACGTGGGAATAGGCGTATCCCTTCTACTTTTCTCGCATTCCTGCCACGGGACTTCAAGTCAGCGGAGGGGACAGTACTTACAAAACGTCAGCCTTTTCAGTCTCGTAAATAAATTGTAAGAATACCTCTTTTTCTGAATAGATAGACTGATAACCATGACAATAATGACTGTGATATAATTAATAAAAAGTTGATCGACATCTTCGTTTATAGATTGTAAGGATGTATTTTTTTGTACAATCCAACGGCCTTTTTAAGTACAGCGGAAACGTTAAACTTGCAAGCTCGTTGCCCCGTGAATACTAAATCGCGAATATAGGGGGGGGGGGGGGTTAAAGCAATGTTTTACTAGCTTTCCCATTGTGTCGCAGACTCTCCGGTTACTCGGTAGATACCTATTTTATACGCGTAATGACTTATCTGTTATGCGTACTTATTATATTTCCCTAGGCTATTGGAAAAATGAGAAGTTTATATGCTTTGTACTATGTCGAGGAATTTGTATATCTTTCCATATTTTCCTTTCGTCGTTACTCGCCTGTTCTGTTGTGCTGACGTCTCTGTTTGAAAAACCGGTAATCACACTTACGCACACGCGACAGAAGACGTACGCAAAAAACTTAGCACACATACACCACACCGTCTGGACAAGCCGAGAAACTAAACCGCCGATAGCTGGATCCTTCCATAAAATACACATGTAAGAACAGCGCCCGTTGGTTCATGCAAAACTTGCCTCGTTTTAACCCTTTACGGTCCCATGCTAGTCTTCGTATAGTCCGTTTTATAACTTATTTTGAACAATCTACCAACGACATTAATACGATCTTATTGCAGTCCAAACATTCTTCGTATAATACAGAGTAAAATGTATTTTAAGAAATTTAATTTACTTGGTAAAAACTTAGAGAAATCGATAAAGCATATCAATTTTAAGACCCATAAATAACATGAATTATTTAATATAAACAATCTAATTTGAAAATCATACACATAATGCCAAACACAATTTATTTATCTGTAATTGAAAACTATACTTCGATTGTATAACTATGTGTGTATTATAGTTCGTACAACCATATTAATGCAAATAATATACAGGGAGGTTCGGCCATCTCTGGGAAAAATTTTAACGGGAAATTCTATAGGCAAAAATAAGACGAAAATCAAGAATACCAATTTGTTGATGAACGCTTCGTTAAAAAGTTATTAACGTTTAAAGTTCTGCTCGTATTGAATTTTTTTCACTAAAATGCGTAGGATTTCGAGGGTATGTCTATTGACCAAAAATGTTTGTAATTGGCCCCTGCAACTGAAAATAATTTTTCCAGAACGATTTGACATTTTTTAATTTCGTCCAAAAATTTGGTCCACCTACTGAATTTTTTTCTCGAAAATGGTTAAGATTTCGAGGGTACGCCTATTCACCAAAAATGATGGTAACTGACCCCCGTAGCTGAAAATAATTTTTTCAAAATGATTTGAAATTTTTTAATTTAATTTTGTTAATAACTTTTTAACGAAATCTCAATCGAGAAATTGATATTCTTGATTTTCGTCTTATTTTGGCCTCTAGAATCTCCCATTAAAATTTTTCTCAGGTGCGGTCGAACACCCTGTACAGATGTATAAATACATTATTCTTTTCTGTTTCTTCTCAGATCTTTTTAATTGGTGCCGCGGTGCTCGTTATAACCAAGTTCGACTCCATTTATAAAATGTTTTGTCAAACTTTAAGAATGTATTCTGTCATTGTCGCCTATTCTCTTTGCTACAAATTACCGTTGCATTTCGGAAACAATAAGGCCAATTCTGCACGCACACGCTCTCTGTTGTTCAAACAAGGAGACAGTCTGACATGGCGTGAAAGTAAGAATTGCGTCTGGCATAGTTCAGTCTGAGAAGTAGCCTTGAGAGACTGAATGATTCTGTTTTCACCTATATGTATAATTTTACTTGTGAACACATTCGTACACGGTTCAGATACTCAAAGTTGTACAATAGCGGGCAGTTAAACATTAACAAACAATAAAAATGACAGTGTCAAGTTGCAATAAGGAATACAACTCGGAAAGAAAACATTCTCGAACCTCCATTTGTATAAAATTTTTTCCATCAATACGATTCCATTAAATACACCGGCGAAGCATGACAAAACATTTTGAGAATGTTCAGTTCAATTTGAAATATCTCTTATCCATTTCCAGACCTTCCCCACTTGGTGGCGTCGTTAACATAATAGTTAGATTAGACCGTAAAGGATTGCGTATGTAATAGCTGCGACTTACGTCTAAAGGTAGCTTAAAACAAAGGATTATTCCATGAAACACTATAAAAAAGTATACGCCCCGCGAGAAACCTAATGTTAGCCCGAAACTTCGTAAAAAGTTCTTACGCGGTGTATTTTTACTTGGTGTTAACCTTAAATCTATCCTTTTTTTCTCAGTCCGTTATTTACAAAGAGAGAAGCACGTTGAGACTTCTCTGCACGCGTATCAGCGCGTGTCCCGAAGTTTGTTATTGTACTCTTTTTTTTTTTTTTTTATTATTTTTCCCTTTTTGCATGAACCAACCCCTTAATTTGCAGCTCGTGCGTGAGGCGAACTCGCACTTCGATCACCGACACCGTTGATCGTATCCGCCTTCGGCTCTATCGATCAGCACGATAAAGAGATTTTTTCGACACTGCGTAGAAAAATATGGTTCTCATTGTCGCCCTCGTATCTCTCAGAAAATCGCGTTTGATTTACAACAAAGTGTATTTACTCTTTTAGCTTTCCTTCCCCTATTCGTGCAATTACTTTTACGTCTGATCGCTTATCGAGTCGGTTTCGCAATAACTATCATTAAGTAACGAAATCAATGCTCGAAATTTGGCGCAACATCTTCCGTGGTGCGGTTCAAAGTTACGCGCAGAAGGCGGTGGTCACAAACTTGTAACAAACAGAACAATTTTAAAGAATCGACCAAATCTGTTAAGTATCGGCGAACACGTTAATGTATTTCGAGCAATGATCGCTTTAGAACTTACTACAGAAATATAGTTTAAGTACCTATTTGTATTGCTGTAAATGATAATATAAATGTTATAAAAAGCAGTAATAATAATAATAATAATAATAATAATAATAATAAAAAACGATGTCTCGTGTAATCAATCCTCTACGTTCTAAAATATTATCAAAGGAAAGAAATACATAAGTGTTTCTTAGAATTTTTTCCCCCTTTCTACGGCGTCGTGAGTTTATCGAACTATTCGAACGGTTAATTGTACTTAACCTTAAAACCTATGTAAATGTATATTATACTTCCGGCAATAGTCCATAGAGGATTAAATGATCACGACTGCAGATCGTACGATGAAAACAAAAATGAAATCGCAAAAATTCTTGGAAGTTTTTGTTTCTTTTTGATTTATGATTTTCCTTGTTCGCAGTTTCGAGATAAACTGTAAAACGAGATGTACGCGAATTCAATCATATTATTTCTTTCGCTCTCGTTCGTTCGCACGGAATTTCGTCTCTCATTCTCTTAGCTCGTGCAACTTAGGCAATAAAGGCCTATCCCTTAGTACTACTACTTACGCTCTATAAAACGCGATACTTATAATTTAATTAGTTGGTACTATCAATTACAAACAGAGAAGTTTCCTGACTAATATTAAAAGTAGGATGGAAACTGAATGTTTCAACTATAAATTTAGCGAATTAGTATTTTCCATGCTATCGTATTCTCAGATTAACTCCGATTCTCTTAACCGATAATATTGAAAAAAAAAAACTACCTATTAAACCCATAAAAATTGTATGCAAAAGGAATAAATACGGAACACGTGTGCACAGCAACGAAAATGAAATTTTGAATTTTCTCCGCGAAAGGTAAATTTCCATTTCTTTTACGGTAACAATTATCTTACGAACGTCATATTTCGTTGAACAATAAATAACAATTAATCGAAAATCCAAGGAACGAAGTATACAATTTTAAAACCAAACCGCAAAGATTATTCAGCTTTAATTAAAAATTTTACACAAATACTTATTTGTTTGTTGTTCACTGATACTCTATTTGCCAGCAAAACGTTTCGAGCCTTAAAAACATACATCTTTCTCCCATTTTTTCAATAATTTTCTCATTATTAAAAAATATTTCATTTTATTCCTCTCTCCATCGCCCGTTAAACCTCTTTTTGTTTCATCCTTTAACTTGTTCGCGGCGCAAAAAGAGCAGGGTGGTGAAAAAATGACAAAAAAGTCTCGAACGGGAGACGAAAGAGGAAAGGAGCATACAGGGTGTCCCGGAAAAAAGAGCTACGCACGAGGCCATATCTTTAGACTCGACTTAGGTGGAGAAGTATGCAGGTGCGGAAACAGTCCAGCGCTATGCAAAGGCACCGGAAAATTGTTTTCTTCCTTCTTTAGAGACGCGTTAATTATTATTCCTCCCCCGTTTTATTCTCTAGGAACACCAATTACGCCTACGCCTCGACAAACCGGCCGGTTTCGAAATACCGAAGGAGCGTTGCAAACTGGCCGCCTCGTCGAGTGTGGAAATATCATCAGGTTCTCTTCGCTAACCTTCAAAATAGACCGCTTCTTGAGCCTCTCATTTGTTTAATCACTCAAAAAATCGTACGCCGAACTTTGAAAAATCTCGCTCTTTCTCTCTCTCTCTCTTTCCATTCTTTTTTTTCTCTTTTTTTTTTTATAAATCGTAAAGCTATTTGTCATTATCTCATCGCGTAGTCCGTTTCCATGTTTCGAAAAATTTGATATTTTTCTCAAACGGTCTCAAACTCTCTCTTTTTTTTTGTAATCTCTCACAGGCTCTCTCTCTCTCTCTCTCTCTCTTTCGCTTGCATTATATACGCACGCATATACACGCTACATACACACACACGCGCATGCGCGCACGCATAGTACATTCTTCTCGATATGGCACACACTTTTTTATGCTTTCTTCGCTTTCAACTTACGTTGTAGTAATTTTTTTCTTTTTCTTGTATACAAACTTACTCGCTAAACGTATAACCTAAGGTGTACTCTGTTTTTCTTTTTTTTTTTATGGTTACAAGTACATGGCGATGGAGTATTTTTATAATAATACAGCTCATTCTTTTATATATATATATATGTATATATATATATATATGTATATATATATATATATATATTTTTATGTATATATATATAATATATTTTTAGTACATCCTTATACTTGAGGTCTGGCGAATCCTGAATTTTTCATATTACTTGCTAGAACGTATGACGCTAGAAACATGATGCGAAAGAATTAATGGGGATCGATTGGAAGAAGACTAGCTTGAAACTGATTTAAAAGGTTGGGCAAACAACTGAAGGTATGAGTTTCATAAAAATAAAACTAAAATACACGTGTATATAAACATTCACGGTTTAAGAGGTAATTAAAAATATATTGACAATAGATTTGTATATATTCCCTAAGTTATTTTTTTCTTTATAAAATACTTCATCTATTTGTGTAATAAATAGCGATGGATCTCTGTAACGCGTCGTTCTCCCAACGAATATGAAGGATTCCATTTCTCCTTTTTCATCTCTTTCTCGCTCCCTTTCTAGTATTGGCGCATCACATTCCTAACTACGTTTATACGTTTTGCTTTCTTTATTTTTTTTTTTACTTTATATCACGTGAACATATAATCAACGTTGTTGCGTACGACAAATAATAAAAATGGCGTCGACGGTCATTGTAAGTTGAATGTTTATGTCGCTTATGGCAAGAAACGGTATCGGCGAAAGGAGTTTGAAAAGAAATGGCACGATGAATAATACTAAACGAACAAGTACATGATTAAAAAAGAAAAAAAAAAAAAAAGAAAAAAAAAAATGGAGGGAAATAGAATCAGACAAGTTAGACAATCGGTACACGTGTCATTTGTCCGAAACGATCACAGTCCGCGAGGATAACACTCACAGTGCGGATAAATACAAAGAATACAAATTAAATAGTTATTTAGTGGCGATTGCTTGAACGTTACCGTACATGTATGTACGTATAATAGAACAAAATAAACAAGACAAAAATCAAAAGTACGTTTTGCACTCTAACGAAAAACCTTATTAATGTAATCAATGCTCAACGAAGGTTAAAAAGATTTAACGAAAAATATGTATAAAAAAAACAATGTAAAAACGATATAAAAACGATGTAGACTCGTAATGATCTTATGTTGTAAATGATTTTGTACGATTTTTGTAAAATCGTAAAAATATATATATATACAATATATATGTGTATATAAATATATATACGCACTTATATATGTATGTATATGTAATGTATACATACAAGCAAAAATTTGGAACTATATTGTAAAACATAAAATACTGTCAACTTCGTATAATACAAATGAAACGCAATTGAAGGAAGCAAAATAACTTTTTATTACCAACTAAAATATTGCCACACTTTCAGCTACTACTTTCCAATAATTTGCTGAAACATTAAACAATTTGATTTTGAAAGTATGATTATAATTTGATTTTTCTAAGCAAACGCGTAATTCATATTTCAAAAACACGATCAAATTAGTAAGAATTGAAAAACATTACATATTAATCGGTGGGATGGCTCGTTCGCATCCTTATATACAGGTCTCCTTTCGCATATTTCGTAAATTTTATAATGTTATTTGTATACGACAACTTTAAAATAAACAATAAAAAAATAAACTTATAGAAACCTGAACAAAGCCTAATGATTCATCGCAATGCAAACAAAAATGTAATTGTTCATGATCTTTCTTTTATCAATAAATTTGAATAGCTTAGTTAACTTCTTTGTGTTTAACACCAAGCCTTCATAAAAATATGTTTTGTTCCTCATACGTACAGTATGGCAAGACTCTTGTATCAGGCTTTATTCTAATTCTCTCTACACAAAATTATAGTTTTCTTCCACGTGCGCATGAAAACACTCTCTATGCCTTTTTGTTTCTATTTTTGATCATGTACATAGATATATGGCACACTTTTGGAGATAAAATCTACATGTACATATGTCAAAATAATACCCGAAATACAGGTAATAAAACTGTGCATACAGTCGAAAAACTTATGTAAACGTCACAGCATTTGCACTATTGTACTAGGGCATAGAGAGCCAGCAGCATCATGGATAATTATCATGCTTGTAGAAAACTCACTAAAGCCCTAATTATGAAAAGCAATCGAGAACTTACTGCTAATAGCGCTCATATAATTTTTTCAGTGTTACCTCTTGACCGAGGTCTTCCCCTGATCTCAGAAATCTTTAACGTGACCCAAAAAACTGAGCTCGTGCGTTTGATAATGACTGGACGTAGCGAGTGGCGTGACACTTGATTGATGTGCCACATTGACAGCTGTCAAATGATGATGATGCAGCGAATGATGAGAAGTATGCGTATGAAGAATATTGTTTGGATGGGGAACTTGAAAGTTCCCTGGTGGCGGGGCTCAGGACAGGAGAGGACCTGGATGTCCACCAGATAGAACAGACGATGCTGTAACAGCTGTGGTCTGCATATTCGAGACATTATTTTGTTGCTGATTCTGCTGTGTACCTAGCAAATAGAAATATTACATTACTTTAATAACAAAAATTTGTTTCTTTCTCAAATAATTATAAATGTATGCTGAAACAAACAGTAAATGTTTTTTAAATCTTACCAGCATTCTGACTGAGTTCAGCTTTTACTCTCCTTGCAATGTGACTTCTGGTATGTTTTCTTAAATGATCTTTACGATAGAACCCCTTTCCACACTCTGTGCATACATGTCGTTTCTCACCGGAATGTATAACAAAATGTAGCGTTAACTGTTCTTTTCTTTTGAAGGCTTTCAGGCAAACAGTACAAACATATGGCCGTTCCGGATTATGACTCTGCTTGTGACGTGTCAGATGATCTTTTCTTTTTAAACCTGCACCACATATATCGCAAACAAATCTACGTTCTAAGGTATGTCCTAGTAAGTGTTGCTCCAATAATTCACGTTCAGGGTATGCCATGTGGCACTCTGGACAACAATACAATGTAGAACCATCTAATGCTGTGGTTAAACGGATTTCACCGGGTTTTGGACGTGGTTTCTTCTCCTTTGGAGGCTTCTTCTTTTTCTTCTTTTTGTTATTCGGAGACATCATTATATTAGGCGTTGTTGTAGTTGCTACAGCTACTGAAGTTGTTTGTGCCATTTCTGACTCTTTTTTTATACTTTCTGCTGAATATTTTAAGAAATGATGCAAACTTAGCGGTAAAGTACTAGCTGGTAAGTGACTGAGGTAATCTGCTACTGTGGATCCAGGAGCAGCCAAAGACTGCCATGTAGCAGGCATGGTTGCAGGTGTTTGAGTATGAGCATGCTGCTGATGGTGTTGATGCATGGTATAATCTTGTTGACCATTTGTTGCGCTTTCTCCGTTACGCTGTTGTTCGTCAGCCTTCTTGTCCTTACTTTTATCTTTATCCTGTAGGAGATTGCAAACATCTTGTTGATTTATGGTTTCGGTTGCTTGCTGAAAAGTTTCAGTTACTATAAAGTCCATGTATGTTTTAAATGTGACGCTATTACGCACGATAAACCACATACCTGATGATACGAACGCTTTTCTTGCATTCCAGGCGAATTTGCAGGCCGCTGTTGAACTGGTTGAGCTTGAGAATATGGCACGTTAGGGTAATGATGAACATTGCTGTTGGGGTAGCTCGCTTTATTGTTCATCATTACTTGTGACTGAGCAGATTGCACGCCGTTGCTTTCAGGACGGTACTTTCCCATAACCGGCACTCCAATTGGAGGCTGGTTGGGAAAATGATTGGCGTAGCGTCCACCCGCACCGCCGGAACTGTCGGTCGCGAACTGGTGGATACTCGGAATAGTACCGGGAAAGTGGCCTCCGAACGGCGGAAAATTCATTGCAAACCGTCAATCAAATACCTGAAAAGTCGAAGAAAATCAGAGACGAAATAATTACGCACAACAGCACTTTATCCACTGCAAGTTTACAGGATAGTCTCGAAAGCGGTAGTTCGTCTGTCAACCAACATCCTTCAACATTTTGTCGGTAACTTGCAAGCACGATCTGTCATTACTAATACACTAATAAACGTTGTACAAATTGTAGATGTCAGCCGGTGACATGTGCTTGATAAGTGCATTGCTACCGCTTAG
The DNA here is from genome assembly GCF_013123115.1 of Colletes gigas. NCBI lineage: Eukaryota > Metazoa > Arthropoda > Insecta > Hymenoptera > Colletidae > Colletes > Colletes gigas. The sequence goes on from NW_025106668.1 coordinate 94,147, forward strand.
ACAAAGATCGTGCCATTGTCCAAAGGAAGAGAACGAGGATGAGGGGGTACATTCTTGGTGACATCAGCAGTAACAACGAAGAAGACGTTCGCATATAGAAGAAACGCCGCGCGAAAATATCTGGCGCGTCCAGCTCGAACGACGCCCGAGTATTTACTCACAGCGACGTCCCTCTCCCCATGTTTCTTCGCCGTGGAATTGAATCCTTTCCTCGGAGGGGGGTCTCCGAGAGGTGAGAGCGAGCGTAGGGGCAGATTTTTGCAGCACAAGAGAAGCACGAACACCACGCCGCCACTGCTGCCGCTGCGTCAGCCGTCTGTCACGATGAAGGTACACAACGGGAAACAGTGGCTTTTTCGGCTCTTAAATCGCTCGATTGTTGCAAAATGCGAGTCTTCACAGGGATCACTGAGCAATTAACCGCCTTCGTATAACGAGAATCACGAATAGTTTGTACGGCTATAGAATGAGGTACAACACGGGAAAAAGACGTTAAGAGACGTTAAAAAACGAACATTATACGCGACCAAGACCGTTGCGATGCGGGGGAAGGGTGGTCGTAGAGGGACGGTGGCGCGGAGTACGAGAATCAGAGCACGGGAAGAATGAAGGAGAACGGGTGGAGGACGCAGGGGGGATTGTCTGGTCAGAGGGATGGGTACGGTGCGCGCAGTGGAATGAAGTGCGAGGGGAGACCCGAGACTTTCCCCTCTCGGCACCTAGTCGATACGCGGGGGCCGAATTCGCACGAAATTCAGCAGAAAATGGCCGTGCCGAACATGAAACATCACGACCGTCAGTTTACTAATTCCTAAAATTCACCAGAGAATCAGCTTACCATTTAGTACTTAGCAGCCCGTGCTCGCCTGGTCAGGAATTTTATGAGGCTGAGAATCTCCAAAAAAGATCCCCGCTCTATGTGTGTGCCGTTGACACCTGTCCCTCAAGTCGGCGCCCCCACCCCATCCGTCCGCCCTCTACTGTGCCAGCCTCTTAACTATTTTTTCTCTCCCGGTCCTCCTCGCAGCCGCGCCGGCGAAAATGCCCGAACCATCGGGGTTTTAACTTCGAATCGCTCCCGGTAACCTGCCATTATTTTCACTCCCGACGTACCCACGGGCCGATGGAAATCGAAGATATGTATATGTATATTTAGGGAATTGAGAAATATCATAAATCGGATAAAAAAAAAATACAGAGCAAAATTTAACGAGCGATGTATTGTTATTCTCTCGTAATCGTATATTCTTGTAATTGACAATTAATATCGATTATTAATTTACAATAATTTTAATGAAATATGACATTACGATCTAATTTACAAAAAATTTCAGTCGAACACGCGAGAATCATTGTAACGAAAAATACGAAATGTTGCGAATAATTTTATTGATATGGAAGGTTTTATTAATAAAATTAAGATTTAATGTATCACTATGTGAGAAAAGTGTAGTATAGCGTTCTTACCCGGTAATTGAATTATGCCTATACGAGTATACAAATTACAGAGTCGAAACATCGATTAGTTTCTCCCTTGAATATATTAACAGTTAATAGGTAATTTGTTTAAAATGTGTAAGTATATTTTAGTCGTTAACAACATTCCACGATTAGTAGTAATTATACAAATTAAAAATATGTAAACGTATAATACAAACAAATAATATTTGTAATTGGTTAATTAATACAAATTTGTTTATATTAAATGTATGTTTTATTTTAGCTTTTTCTCCAATATTTATGTAAGTAACAATGAAAATGACTTATAGACTATCCATACTGATTATGATAATAATAGCTATAATAATATGATAATAAAATAATAATTATATTTCTTGCACAGCTATACCCACTGCCTTTAATAATGATACTTACAATAAAAAGTATTCTTTTTGTATACATACATCTTTTGCTCAAATGATTTCGAGTGTATTATGATTGATCAATAAATCAGATGGTTCGCGCCCAACAACTATTTTGCTGTACTTTTGTCGTGCAAATTATGTTAATACAAATAATTTTTTTCAATTACGATCAACACAAAGAAAAAGATTGCAAAGTTGCTTCACAAATATGATCCATTTAGTGGATAAAACAAGTTAAATACTATACAAAATAAGTTACGCTAAATTATTATAATTATATAATAAAAGTAATAGTTGGCTGTAGAAATGCTACTTTTCCGCTAAACACCGAAATTTAAATGCATACATTTAATCATCAATCGTATACCATGATAACTTTAACTGTACGATATGCAAATTGATATACAATATTCCCTGTGAGGCTATCACAAAGTTATTCTTACCAGTTCTTTCTGTCCCTCACTCAGTCTCCTGTATTTGACTTTTGTTTCCAATGTATAAAAAGTCAAACGAACCAAGGAGATGTAACAGTTATCAAATTTGATATGCTCTACTCTTAGGTTGTCCCAACAAGGCTCTAAACTTGTGACAATCTGAAAGTGAATATTGTATATGGTAATGTAACGATTCATTGAAATCCAAATTATTTTTTCACTTTCAGAAATATAAGTCTTTCTTTCAAATTGAATGTAGCCGGTGAAAGTAATTAAACATTTGCCTTCTGTGCGAGTAAACATTAACTAATCCACATGTAGATATAAATATAGAATTTTACACTTATCTCATACAACGTATCATTTAATTCAAATGTTATATAAATCTAATGGTTTAACAATACATTCTCTTTCTGTGTCTCGATCGTGTAGAACAAATGGAATAAATAGATTCGCTTCATAATTGCACGACATTCTTGTTCCTTCTTGTGCACGGTAAACTGGTTGTATTTACAGCCCTGCTTTGTGAATTACTTGTTACCTTTCACATTACGTATTTTTCTTGTTATATTCCTCATTGAAGAAAATTAACTTCAGCCGAAAACTCGATTGCCTTCTGTCTGGCGAATCCAGTTCGCGCTTTCAAAAATATATTTTTATATTTATATATATATATATATATATGTACGTATATATAAACTTCTTTATTTATTTCTAACTTGCGTCATGGAACTGGATTAGCGACAAAAACATTTTGAATTAAACGAGTATATAAACTCGTCTTTTCTTACACGTACGCTATAACGTGTACGCAAAAAAGAAACATCGTATGTACGAACATCGTTCGTCAGTCAGCTCAGTGCGTTTTGCAGAATAATTATAATCGTACATTAATCTGGCCTACGACTTCCTTAAGAAGCTGATGGTGTACAAACTTTGAAATGCGACGGCTCGTCGGTAAAAGTATCTTTATTTGAAGATACAGAAAGATCTCATTTTTTTTTTTCTTTTTTTGCAACACCACTACTAGGCAACGATAACCACCATCAACGAATTTTTCTTTACAAGATACCAATTTGACTATGGGATTATAAAATTCAATCAGCAAGAACACTTTGCCTTGCACGACCTCTAGCCTGTTGATGATTAAATCGAAAGTACCGCCCAGGTTGATTCGGGGCGGTATGCTGCTGCTAATGCGACTGTTGCTGTTGTTGTTGTTGTTGCTGCTGCTGTTGTTGTTGTTGCTGCTGCTGCTGTTGTTGTTGTTGCTGTTGCTGTTGTTGATGATGAAGTATAGCCATTGCTCCAGTTTCTGCTGCAGTTGGAAGAACAACTGTAGACTGTTCGCTAACAGCTATCTGATGAATCTGTGCCTGAGATCCTTGGCCTACTTGTATCTGTATCTGTTGTAATTCGGATACCGATGATTGTTGCTGCAGTTGGTCTGCCTGTTGTTGCAATTGCTCTGCTTGTTGTTGTTGTTGTTGTTGTTGATCTGTCTGCTGTTGTGGATTTTGGGAAGCATCAGTTGTGATCAATCCCGGATCCTCCTTAATGCGCTTAGCCAAATGGGATCTCGCATGTTTTCTCAAATGATCTTTGCGGTAGAATGCTTTACCACATTCGGTACAAACCTCTGTCTTATGCCCAGAATGAATAACAAAGTGAAGGTTCAAGTGTTCTTTTCGTTTGAAACCCTTCATGCAAACTGAACAGATAAAGGGTCTGTCTGGATTGTGGCCCAACTTATGTCGTTCTAAATGTTCTTTACGTTTCAAACCTGCACCACAAATGTCACAGATGAACCTCCTTTCAATTTTGTGCCCAATAAGATGCTGCTCCAGGAGTTCTTTTTCAGGGTAAGCCATGTTGCATTGAGGACAGCAAAACAATGTTGTGCCATCAAGAGCAGTAACTATGCTTACTTGTCCTGGTTTTGGCTTTTTTGGTTTCGGAGGTTTTTTCTTATATTTCTTTTTTCTTTTTGGTTTAGCTCCAGGATCTTGCTCGTCGACAACATCAGGAATGATTGACGTTTCTCCACCAGCGACAGTAATTTGCACCGCGTGTTCCCCTGATGCTGTTCCAGATGCATCCAAACCATCAACACCTAAAGGGCTCGATTCAATAGTGGCTTCTCTCTTTATTGTCTCTGCCGAAAATTTTAAGAAATGTTGTAAACTAATAGGCAAGGTACTAGCAGGCAACCTGGACAAATAATCCGCGACAGTTGATCCTGGAGTTGCAAGGCTTTGCCAACTAGCGGGCATAGAAGTAATAAATTCTTCTCCGCTTTGATTTCCCTGATTTTTAATGCTACCCCTCTTTATGAGAGCAACTGGTGTTGTACCTTCTTTTACGTCTTCTTTCGATTCGTCCATACCCTCGCGTAAGATCAAATCTTGCGGGATCTGTGCGACCACGGTTAAACCTTCGGGCGCGCCTGGAAGCTGCACAGTTTGCTGTATAGTTTGCTGGGATGTAGTAGTAACTGCCGTGGATGTACTTTGAGTCGTCTGATCAGATCTAAAATAAAGAAAATAATTTATTAACAGGATAAATCAGAATGTAAAAGCTTATTGTAATTTATGCAAAATGGGTCTTACGTTTGCGTTGTTGCCACAGTGTTTTGTGGCTGTACTTGGATCTGTACTCCATCTGCGCCTTGCTGACTATATGCAACGGTGAGGACTGTTGCTGCACCTTGGGGGAATTGTCCCAACGAAATTGGAGCCAAATGATATTTTGGTTGATCACCGCTGTTCCCGCTCTGCGATACACTGGGATTGACCACCTGGATTTGGACGGTTTGTTGCTGCTGCGTGCCATCTTTTCCAGGTACAGTGATGGGCAATGTGATGATCTGCTGTTGCTGATTATTACCCCCCTGAGCTACGGAGAAACCGTTCGGATCGACCGGCCTCAGATAATGAACACCGCCTTCGCCTCCAGATAAAACGCCAACTACTTGACCTCCAGTCGGCAGGTTTTGGGCAAACTTAGCGGTTGCAAACTGATGAACCGTGCCCGTCGGTAGCGAGCCTGTCGTGAACCCGGGAAAAGGCGTGAAATTCATTTTCCACGATAATTAAATCTGAAAATCAAAGAAAAAGAAAGATCCGTTAAAATGCGTTCCAATATATGTAGAATTTTTTTTCATTAACAGGCAATAATTATTTAGAAACTCAAAAAAACGTTTAAAAATAAATATATTGCTATTTGGACATAAAAAAATTGTCACCTTTAATGAGTAAATTGAAAAGCAAATAATAATATAAAATAATAATAATTATTATAGACTAAGTTTTATTTTATGTATTTTTCACGTGTCAGTTAATTTCCAAACACAGAATTCTGTTAAAATTATCAAATTTCATCTCAAACAGATTATGTTTGCGATTTTCATGAAAAAACAAAAAATAAAAGTAGGGTATTGAATAGTGATAGACACATGTATGATAGTAGATAGACACATGTACATACATATTACACAATTGCACTCACTTTGACGCATGAGTGCTGCTATCGAAGTGCATCGACCTTCTTAACTTCGAACAGTTTCAATATAGATTCCGTGTTTCATAGAATTCACAGATAATTTCTAATCCTTTAATCTATCTTCAGTGAACATGTTCCGAAGTAAAGTAAGTTCATGGTGTTTATACACGATCATGTTGCTAAATACGAAAAACAAATTGCAAATCAATATCACATATACGTTTATATGTTATATGTGTAAAAAACAAAATTTGAAGATACAATGTCGCATTGTACAATAGTTCATGTAAAAATTCAATTTCCATGTGTTTTTTCTGCTTTAATCGTGAATCGAATATTACGCGTTAAACGACAAAAAAAACTTTGATTTTATTCTACATTAATTTAGTAGTGTGCAATATAACCTACATGTGAGTAAAAAAACTCATGTACAATTGCTATGTGAATCAACATGCCCGACATGTCCCGAAAGACGAATAAACATCTTAAAACAGAATCTACACCATAGGTACATAGCTCTCTGTGTGTCGACTGCTACCATATATCATAACAAATACGTGAAGATCAAGGTTGGCCTCGGCGGCGCATCAGCCTTCTATTTACTCTAAAGATACAGTACTGGTACTTCAACTAGCACTTTTCCCCACCACCCTTATTCATCTCGTTCCTGAAACGGTTCATTCTGTATACCAGTAAAGAGCTTATTCACGAAAGTGGTGAAGTTAAAGCTCGAGCCATCGCCTTGCCATCTCTGCCGTCGAAGTCTTAGCTTCAGACTTCTTGACCATGTGTTGGTATGTGGGGGTGGGGGTGAGGGATCCCCCACTTCACCCCCTCCCCCACCTCAAAGGGATCCGGGAGCAGGGAGGATAGTCGTCGAAGTGGCCCAGGATTGCACCCCACTCCACCATGATGGTGTCCCCACGGGGGTAGGGGGTAGGAGCTCGACGAGGGTAGGGGGAACCCATAGGTGGGAAAACGGGAACCCACCGCGAAATAGACCCCGAGACTCGTTCTCTTTCTCTCGCACTAACACACGAAATACCGCGAGAATAGGACGGGAAGGAACGATATCTCGGTGTGTAGGTGCGTAAGCGTGTGCCGTAAGCTTGAAAGGGTAGGGGCATGTCAAGAAAGAAGGGAGACGAACCTCGACATACTCGGAACTCCCCGGGGAGGGGAACGCGAAATATCGGGAGAGAACATACGAAGCAGACATCGTGGCAGACGAAGTGGGACACACCGATGACTCTCGCCCTTGATCTACCCGTGGTAGGGAAGGAAGAGAAAACGAGGGAGAGAGAATGAAAGAGAGAGGTTAGGTTACCCGTACACCTCTCCTCCTTTCGACGCACCGAGGAGGGTGCCGTGTCGAATGGACGATTACTCCGCGCCAGCAACTCGTTGCGGGTGGTTGCACGACTTAATAGAAAAAAAACTACCGGAACACGACACGCATAAACGAACGCACGGCGGTTGCGTTTTTCGGCTTTCGCGGAATGGCGTGTGCGACTGACCGGTCAGCCTCGCCGACGTACCGTTGCTGGACGCTTTTGCAAGACGCGCATGTCGTAATGGCGCCGATTCTCTTAAGGTTCAACACGTCTCTCTCACTCTTTGTCACACATATTCTCTATATGATTCTCTCTCTCAGACGTACACGCATCGAAGAGAGCATGCTGAGCATTCACGGTTTCTAGAGAAATTCTATCCAGATGTATCGCATAACTGTACACTGCTTGCTGTGATATCGAGAGAGATAGAGCGAGAGCGAGAGAGAGAGAGAGAGAGAAAAGAGGAGGGGGGGCAGTGCACGTAGAACGGAATAGCTCTGGGGCATTGTGCAATCACATATATTTTTTACACGCACCCAGAATAAATAACGCGCAATGAGATAAGGTAAAATTGAATGTGGAAATATCGTAAACGATATTTTGAGTGGAACCATACATAAATTGGTGCAGACTTAAGACAATGACGTTGCAGTTTGTGTAAAACTTAAAGGCGAGTATACAAGACAGGTAGAGGCGGTTGAACAAGGTTACCACATCAGCATGTTCGGTAATGCATCGGCCATGATGGGAATCGAGTATGATGACGCGAGAAAATAGCACAAGTCCGCGAAGCCGATGCTTTGTTCTCTCGACTATTATTCCCTCTCTCCCTTTCGCCCTGTGTCCCTCCCTCCCTTCCTTCAGTGCTCTTTCGATCGCGCATCGGGAGACGTTACGTGGAGAGGAAGTAGGAAAAAGATCGGGCGAGTTGGCAGAGGCGAGAGCAGGGCAGAGGCGAAACGGAGGACAGAGTAGAGCCAACAGAAGCACAGGCAGGGCTGTTGTTTACACCCCCACCTCGACGGGTTAGAGGCAGCGAGATGCCACGGAGGGGCCTCCGAGACCTCGGCGAGCACCCACCACCACGCAATTTCCAACCCCACCAGCCTCTCAACCACTGTCCGCACCTCCAACCACCCCACCAAAGCCAGCCCGAGCCAAGCCGTGAGCCACGACGAGGGCCCCGCGACGATTTTAGTGTCTTGGGGTGGGTGCTCTGTGGCCACTGTTTCGCGGTTTCTCGTGTGCACGTTTCGCATTAGGAGTAAAACGCGTAAGAGATCGCGAGGCGGTACCGTCCGCGGATTCCTTCAGGCTGGACTAGTTACACGTCCGGATAATAGGTTCACGCGAGTTCCCTACGCACAAGACAATCATCCACGAGGCAATGCGTGTCCTACTTACCCACGAGCAGCTGTGACTCCCTTGTGCACTCCTTTCAACGTACTGCTACTACTGGTCGCTGCGTCGAAACACCTTCGCGTAGTACAGAGACCGTCCGCCTGGCTGGCTCGCCTGCGTCGTTCTCAATCTTCACCGCGGCGACAGCAACTTTCTCATTTTTACGTACACGTTCGTCGTGCCACGGCTTTTCTAGCTAGCCGCGGCTACTGTTTACGGCGCACACGTCATACAAGACGTACGTCCGAATGAACGTGTCTCTAGCAATTGACGAGTCGTGACTCGTGATAAAATCGCGCACTACTAGCAGCTTTTCTACGGTAACGGCGATCCACGACGCGCACTCATTTCCGGGTTTACGACAGTCGAGTTCGATCGAGTATGGCCCCGGTCGGTAGGTAAGCGTGGGTCTTGGGCCGGCCAACGGGGAATGAATTCGAGCTAACGGTACATAGCCACCGACGGTGGTCACACGTTAACTCGAAGCGCCGCGATGCCAGGCCACTCTCCTGAAAACCACGAGCTGTGAAAGTAGACACCCTCCTTCCTACGGATCCCAGCTTTATCTTGAATGACCTCGTCTCACAACCTTCGTCGAATGCATTCTTGTTTTCCAATTAGTAGATAAAAATATGTTAAACCGCGAAAACTTACGCCGCTATTAATATTCTATCGGAGAAATATCAACTATGGCGGCGGTTACGCGCGGAGTATATTGTGGAGCGAGGGGAAAGCGGCGCGTGCGCGCTTGTCGATTAAACAATCAATTCTTGTGGTATCGTTCTATTTACAGGTACAACAGAAACCTTTGTAGTTTTACGAGAGTCGCGAACTTTCGGGAAAAAATTTATAACAGCGCAAAAAACACCTGTCCGTTTCTCTATCCTATTTCCAGTCACTCAGTTTCCTCTACCACTACAGAGCGACACTACCTCCGTGCGCACCTAGCGGAGACTGAAGTGAGGTTAGGTCGAGAATCGATACTTCGAGAGTACCTCGATAGGCGCCATGTTTTGGTGCTATTACGCGCTTTATATGAAACGTTTAATATGCACCGATGATGTGGTCATATTTCTTTGACTTTTCATTCTATTTTTACAATGTACTTACGTTGGTTAAGTCACATTATTGTAATATAACACAAAGCAACATAAATAGATAAAATAAATTTAATGTATTTTCTTTATTTTGCAGCCTCTGTTATTGTAAATATCAATCATTCCAAACTTATGCAATCACGAAATACTTTGTAATGTAGTACATGCTTATAATAAAAGTATAATCAAACAATGACGAAACGCTTAAAAACAGTGATTTAATATAACAATTGTATATTGTTATAATAATGTAATATAAATTACCAATAATCATTAAAGTTATAAATGTAATGACACTTATACAAATTTTAATTCCATGCCATTCTAACCAAACTCATGTACAAAGTAAGATTTTGAATACATAATTTTCATGTTTCCATACACTTGTAAACTACATATTATTATTGAAATAATAAATAATTGCACTGTTGTTATTACTCAAAATTTTCTGGATATTGTACATTTCAAGATTTAACAGGGTTTAACATTAATAACAATGTATCGATAAGGAATGAAAAAATGCTGTATAATTAGTAATTATAATCTGAAGACGGGGATATCAAAACGAGTCAGATGTTCTTTGTATACGTTCCATATATAAAGAGAATAGTAACTTATTACTTTCATAATAAAAAGGATTTTCAGTAGCATCAAGACCAGGTTTATATTCAGCTATATAGCTGCTTTGGCTAGAACTACATCCATCGTACAGTGGTGATCCTTGAGACAGGTCCGAATAATTTGGTGATGGTAAAAAATTTCTATTGCTCCAATCTGTATCCATATTTTCTGTCACATTTTCTTGAATACTTGATAAGCTATTAATATGAAGATTGTTGATTCTTTTACTTAATGGCATAAATTCACTTGATTCCTCTTCTGCATTGCGCCCTCTTTTTCTAAATATTACGAACAAACGTAAATGTAGTAATGATAAATACGACCACTTGTACACTAAATAAATCAGTTATGTCACTTCACATATAAACAAAAACTAACCTGATATCTCGAGTCATCTTTGAATTAACCTGACCTTCCAATAAGAAATTTTAATATGTATAATTTTTTAACCACTGCATATTTTGATATTGGTAACTTTTTTTTATGAGTATTAATGTTGCACACCATAGAGTTTACAAAATATGCGTTTGTCAAGAAAACAAAGTTCGATTAGGCGAATTGGCAATATATACTCCGGTATTCTCACCCAACAATAGTTCCATCTTCAACTGTTAGAGAGCGTCAGCAGCACGTTTTTAACCAAATGCACCTGTGTTTGTATTTATTCGTGATCGTAACCGATATTAATAAGGAAAATAACAAGAGAATGAACATTAAAATAGTTCAAGTATTACATGATACATATATATACCCAACTAAAGTGTTATATAAAATATATCATCAAGGAAAATCTTCTGTACTTCTTAATCCATGGCTAGAATAATATAGCAATACCATAATCATCGTATCTAATTTACAAATATTAAAATATATAACAATTTCCTAGTGAATCAGAGACCATTTTTCATCTAAATGAATCAGAGTACAATCTTATTTTTCAATAGCATGTAGATAGTCGTGATTCATCTATCATATAGGCGAGTTTACATTTCATAGTAAATAATTTCTCGGTAACTTACGAACGTACCTACAACGTCTAATTTCTGTTACTAGTATTTCGTGACTCATAGTATAATCGTCTATCATTCAATTACCGACCGGAAGCAATGTACGCAAGTACTCATAGACAGGGTTATAAAATATCCTTGTTAAATTACCATAACCAATCCTTTTGGTATAATAACGTTGCGTTGTGTATAATTGTACAGGTTTTAATCATTTTCTTTGTTTAGCGTGCAAATTTCGTACTACATTTAACAAGCATATCAGCTTGATTTTTATTCATAATTGTAATAATCCACTTTATAATTCTTTAGTTAGACATTTAAGTTAAAAAATAAACCATTTTTCTTCGTGACTCAGCTAATTTCGAAATCTGCTAGTATACCTGTTACGATATATGTATGTTTATATATTTCTCTTCTAAATTATACCCACTGTTAAATATATTAACGCAATCGAATAACATTTTCTAGAAATTACTACTTTTGAAAGTATAACTTTATAATTTGTTACATATGCTGCATTCCAACATCGCAATTTATAATTTAAGTATAAATATAACTTATCTATCATATGCGTTATTAAGAATAGTAATAATAGTGGTAATAGAGGTATTGGTTTATTGTCTTTTATCAAGAATTACCGACAATCTAAATTTGTTTAAACGGGATAAGTCGTCTTCTACAAAACGTAAATGTATACAGAACGAGTTATGTAAGGATTTATAGCGATTTAAGAACACTGACTGGCACATTTTGCTCACGTATACCACGTGATCGTTAAATAACTAATGAAGATCAATTCAAATTTGATTCTTTGACGTATTTATTTTTTTGGTATTAAATTTATGTTTGCTCATTTCGTTCCTACATTTGGAGCAGTATAAATAAGATATGTTTGTTCAACACAGCAACTAGTTCAGAAACCTTAATTTCTCTTTATGTATAAACAATAAGATACTAAAACGTATACCACATTTCACCGCGTTGCCACAAACCATACATTATTAAATAAAATATAAAGAACATTACGATCAGTTTAATTTATTTTATATTGTAACACCAGATATTAATGCGGCATAACCATTTGTACATATATGTGCAACATTATAAATACTAAAATAAATTAAGTCATATCTCGCGTAAATGCAGAATTGAATTTTTTCAGTTGTTCTCTTATTTATTACACGCGTAAATAAGATTAAATGTACAGCAATGAACAGTCGTGTTCCGAGTACTGTGTAAACACGTTCGTGAAATATGAGCGAAAGATTAAAGAAGACTAAACGCGTGCGTAATATGTTATAAATATATCGAGACCATTTATACAAAAGATTTTCAACGTTGCACAAAACATCCATATTTGGTGTTTTTGTACATGTTCCGCTTAGTGCGTAGGCGTGAACGCACCCTCGTTATGCAGTTGTTGCTCCGACCGAGTCGCTCCAATTACACCGTGATACGTGTGTCGACGAGCTTAATTAATTTTAGAAGATCTCCCCGGTACGCAGAGAGAACGAGCCACGAAAGAATCTAGCGTTTTTAGGAAATCGGAAACATTCGGCGTCTGGGAAACGTTTATCACGGAGGATACCAACATCCGCAGGATAACGAGTGTCTTACCACAGGAAGGGGAAACTTATCCTCGCGGACACTCGGGAACTTTACAGGAAAGAACATCGTATCGTGCATCATACAGTGGCTCAATTTTTTGCCAAAATATAACGTAATAACGTTTCATCTTTATTGTTGCTTGTTTCCATATAAAAAGGAACCCAAATATTAGCGGATATACAGGGTGTTTGGCCACCACTGGAAAAAAATTTTAATGGGGGATTCTAGAGACCAAAATAAGACGAAAATCAAATATACCAATTTGTTGATGAACGCTTCGTTAAAAAGTTATTAACGTTTAAAGTTCTGCTCGTATTGAATTTTTTTCACTAAAATGCGTAGGATTTCGAGGGTATGTCTATTGATAAAAAATGATTGTAATTGGCCCCTGCAACTGAAAATAATTTTTCCAGAACGACTTGACATTTTTTAATTTCGTCCAAAAATTTGTCCACCTACTGAATTTTTTTCTCGAAAATGGTTAAGATTTCGAGGGTACGCCTATTCACCAAAAATGATGGTAACTGACCCCCGTAGCTGAAAATAATTTTTTCAAAATGATTTGAAATTTTTTAATTTAATTTTTTTAATAACTTTTTAACGAAATCTCAATCGAGAAATTGATATTCCTGATTTTCGTCTTATTTTGGCCTCTACACCCTGTATACTTAACCACGGTGGACGATATTCACTGTGAGCCACTGTACATAGATCAACAAGCGTATGATTTTACATTTTTAGTCGCATTAATTTAGCCACGTCTACACAATACGTAGCAATCTTAGTAAATAAATAATCACGGGCAGTAAAGAAGCAAATTAATTAACTTGTTCGCAAAAATTAGCGTACAATCGTTGCTGGGAACATGACTTTGTATGTCATTCCATGGAATTACGGTAACCGAGCAATTTCCGAGATTCGTTAGTCGTCAGTAGGTCAGAATATACATACATACTTTCTACCAAGAAATGATTGATCTGCGCTTTAAATTGATATTTAGCCGCGACTAGTTTCTCTCGCAATCACCGCGATAATATCACGCAGTTGTTCCTATAAAATTTCAGGCAACTGAAATAAAATTTTAGTCGATCCGTTTCACGTTTTATAATTGTAATATTAAACGAAGAAGGTCGAAACATTTAAGATGTTCTTATTCTCTCTTACGGTTATCCGATGTGTCTGCGAAAAGACGTCTAACACGTATACGTGCACGACACGTATACTATACGTACATCGAACTGGCGTTGGCCTTGATTCCTAAAGCCGTGAAAAGATCCCGTCGTCGGGTCAATTAAACGAAGCCACGAAGTCATTGACTTTGGGTGCACGAACAATTTCTCTTCAGGAGCCTGTTAATGTAATGCGTTCTAAAAAGCTTCGCGGGCAAAATTGTTCCTAAATTGTTATTTGTAAATCGTGTATTCAACACAGGAACGATTAAATCATGCATTCTGATATTAATTATTTAACACGTGAATATGATTTGCTTTATAATAATTGAAGACTTTGAGACAGTACGATACAACGTTATCTTTTTATCGACGATAAACGGAATAACGAGTTTGTTCGAATGTTTTTGTTTCATTTTCATATGATACAAAATTTTTCCTCGTTTCATTTTTTGCGTCAGGTTCTAAGTAATTGTTACGAGGTAATATTTTCTTTTACCGTGACAACGTGTAAATACAATTTTACTTTTTCGTTCACGTGCAAAGGCAACTGTCGTTGTTTCTATTATGCATTTCGATGTTCAGTTATATTTTATCTGTAACGTGAGAGAACGCGCCTTGTGTCGATTTGGTAAAGATTAAAAGCGATCCAATTCCATTTATGGGCATTGGTAAGCGCGCACGTATGTATGTAGAAACGGAAACGATTGCTCAGCGCATGAGTAAGCTTTCAGATTATTTGGCACGTTTGTTCGTCAAACTCTCGAGGCTGTGCCGATGAGGAACGACAGGAAATTCGTGCCACTCCCTTAACGCGGAAAGAGCGCAAATGCGTGCAATTAGCAAATTTAAAAAAAAATATACCAAAGCATTTCTATTCGAAGAAAATAAGTAAAAGTAAAATAAAATTCATACAATTCGCTGTTCCACCTCGTATCTTCTATAAAATACAGCAACTTTAAATTCTCAATCGATAACTCGCAGACAGCGGAATCACGATATTAAACGCGACATTTTGCAGACCGATTCGACGAGCATACAAGAAAAATGAAGTTGGACTGTAAAATGAATTTTTATAACATAATTGATTATATCACATTTAATTCATTTCTATCGCGTTTAGTGACTATAGAAGAAAGCATTGTAAACTAATAACTGGCCAGCTTCAGACACCAAGGCAGTATATTATAAATATTATCTGTAAAATTTATATTATTTTTAGATTTTAGCACATAGCAAGTGGATTGCATTATTTTTTATTAAAATAATTTTCTAATACATTATTTTTGCATTTATTACATGTATAACAATGGAATTTCAATAGATACATACGTTTATACCAACACATGACCAAAGTATTTGTCGATATAATTTTTAATGCATAATTTGTATGATTAAATAGTATAAATTAGTCAAAATATTATTAGTGCCTTATGCATATAATTGATAATAGTAAATTTTTGGGTCATTGACTATTTTTGGGTATTGGAACATTATTTCTTCTGATCGTTTATTGGTACATTTACCTTAATTTAGCAGCGAGTACGCTTATCGATCACACAGCAATTCCGATTTCACTCGAAAGATACAGGTCTGACAGTGTGGCTAAGTCGATGAGTAATCGGTAAGTTCTCCCCATCCTCTGTACTCGATGCATGAAAATCAAGGCTGTTACTGGGCCTAAATTGGTCTATGTGTTGGGTTAGGTCGACGCACGTGATCCCCCGGTGTTGTTTCCGTATGTCCCTAAGCAAGACTCGCGTGACACGTTCGTCGAACTATGACGATAGGCGAGGGTAAATTTGTACGGTGGCTCGTCACTTTCAATGCCACGTAGCAGCGCCACGGGGGTGTCCCCACCCGCTTCATGGGTTCTCTGTATGGGGTGAGTCATGGCACTCCCTCCCGGTTTGGGCGTGGTGGCCGCTGCAGACGTTCCTCATCGATCTCCCCACGGCCATGAAACACCATAGGGCCAAAACGATTCACCAAGGTGGTCCCTTTAATATTAGGACCTCGCGTAACGCGATACCCCAACGTCCCGAAAATATGTATTTTTCATTGCAATAAATTTGTATCAGTGAAAATGAACGAATATCTCTTCATATATATCGACTTTTTTAATCGCCAGTAATTCGGCAAAGTTTTCAACCAATGTCGATTTACCGGTACTTTTGTTATGAAAATGAAACACAATAAATACTAATATCAAGTATTCATATTTTTCGTTGTGCACAGGTATTGTAATCCATACTTTTTAGGAGACAAAAGAACTGATTGTAAAAAATCACTAGAACAATGTTTAATGGTGATCTCGATAATGTGCGGTGCAAGTCCTTTGTATTACTTGAAAATTGAAAGAGACTAAATGTATACAGGGTGTTCAGCCACCCCTGGGAAAAATTTTAATGGAAGATTCTAGAGGCCAGAATAAAACGAATATAAAGAATACCAATTTCTTGACTGAGGTTTCGTTAAAAAGTTATTAAAAAATTAAATTAAAAAATTTCAAATCGTACTAAAAAAATTATTTTTGGTTGCAGGGGTCAATTGTAATTTTTTTTAGTCATTAGACATACCCTCGAATTCCTACTCACTTTCGAGAAAAAAATTCAAGTAGGTACTGAAATTTTTACACAAAATTACAAAATTTCAAATCATACTAAAAAAATTATATTTAGTTACTGGGGTCAATTGCAATTATTTTTAGTCATTAGACATACCCTCGAATTCCTACTCACTTTCGAGGAAAAAATTCGACAAGGTTCTGAAATTTGTCGAGAAAATTAAAAAATTTCAGATCGTTCTAAAAAAATTATTTTTCATTCCGAGGGTCAATTATAATCATTTTTGGTCAATAGGCATACCCCCGAAATCCCACATACTTTCGAGAAAAAAATTGCTTATCGAAAATATAATTTCGAAAGTGTATTTAAAAAATCATAACTTCTGGACGGATTCAAGAATTTTAACAATAAAAAATTCAAACAATGAAAAAATACATTGTATGTATGTCTACAGGCTGAATTTTAAATGTTAATAACTTTTTAACGAGGCCTCAATCAACAAATTGGTATTCTTGATTTTCGTCTTATTTTGACCACTATTAAAATTTTTCCAGATGTGGCCGAATACCTTGTATATTGTTTTAGTTGTATAAGATAATAGCTGCGATGTGGAATTTTACATGGAAATAAATGAAACAGCTTTTGATATCAAGGAACCGAGAAATTGCATCGTAATCGTACCGATAGCGTACCAATTATTGTTATCTGTCTGTTCGTGATAATCTTGCACGAGTAATGTACGTTTTCTCGTATGATCAAAATTACGTTCAATATACCTTGAAACAGAAACAATTTTTTAATAAACGTAAGATGCTTTTCAATCTATTTTATCGTTTCATTACAAGGCTTTTTGCTCGTGTTATAAATTTGAGATTGCAAGAAATGAATGAGGATACCGGTCACTTTCACAAAATGAAGATTAACGTTAACGCGTTAAATGCGGGGTTAGTTTTTTCTTCAATTTCCATTTAGGCATCATGTAAATACAGAAAATATGTATAAACGGAAGACAACAAGCAGAAACTCTAATTTTGGTTAAAATGTTTTAATAAAATCTATCAAAGAAGCCTAAATATATTTTTTAACATTCTATAAATTTTCAAGTATTATTTTTAAAATTTGATACTGTCGATCTCTAGGGACGATAGAGGTTAACATGTAAGATAAAACCGATATTACGTTTGATATAGAAGCTAGGAATATAGAACAGTTTTAAAGATAACGTACAATATACTTCCATACCTTGTACGAATCTTATCGTTGTTTCTAACAATTAGTTTGATAATATTGCATTACTTGCACCTCGCTGTAACAGAGATACACAACGACTCATTCTTACGATGTCATGCTTATATAATATACAAAATGCTATGAAATAACTCGTTCAAACGAATCGTATTGAAAGTATTAAAATTTTTATATAATCAAGCTAACCTACGAAGTGTCTGCCACGCATGATTTACCTCCATGAAAAACTAATACATATAAATGAGCCAATATTCGAATGCAAACATTAAACTTGGAACGTAAATTGCAACTGTTATTAGTAAAAAAAAAAACTTTTCCAGCTGAAAACGACAATGATTCACGGAGAAATTCGTACGAAACTTCTGTGTCTATGCGATAATTTTAAAATAGATTTGATTGCATCATAACCTTATCAAAACAGAATTTGTTTTTGCTACGATGGTACGATTTTTTTTTGTTTGACTATGTTTAATTGTGTAATGAGGTCCGTTCGCGTTTCTTTATAAGAATATTAACACTAGAACTACCAAACCAGTCAAAATGACCCATTCATAGGTTCTAATAAAACTTGTAAAAAAATTTACTCGACTGAATTTTTGAAAAATCGTAATTTTCTATAAGAGAACATATAAACATATATTTCCATTGCATTATATATTTCTTCGCGTATCTATCATTTCAATTTCTTTGGTACAAATAAACACACTATAATTGTCGGTAGTCTAGTGTTAAATATGTGTGGCGCTGCTGCTGCTTCGTTGAGGTTAGAAACTCGGGAGAATAGTAATAAGCATAGTCCGTAGCAATAAGCAGAATAATTTTTAAGAATTGGATTAAAAGTTGTAGAAAAAATTAAGGCATTCGAACATCGGTGTATGTGTATAACGAGTCAACAGGTGTCGTGACGAAAGCAGGTTCTCTTCTACTCTTAAATCAGTGCCGTACTTGTTATTGACAAACGTATTAAAAATTGTTTACATATTAGAAACGCTGTACGGTGATCTCGTAAGAACTGATGAAAATAAGACTTAAGAAATGTTGTTACAATCTCTTGTAAATAAATAGAAAGCTTAAAGTATACGTGTTCATACTGAAAATGCATGTAAATTGTTTAAAGAGAGTTTTATTGAAATCAAAGTGAAGATTACATGCCAACGTTTTCTCAATAAAAATGTTGTTGATCGATATTGCAATCTTTCTCTGTATTTTTGGTTATAGAAACCGAGTCATAAAATCTTCCTTTTGCTGTTTTCAGTCGCGTCCTATTGACATAGATTCCGTGGGTCGAATGCCGAAATATGGCGACACGTGTAAAATACTATTATAGGAGGCGAATTTTCTACTTGGCTATCTATCATTTCACGAATAAGAAATTGCTTCGAACCTCAACAAATTTTTTATGTACATTTTTTCCCGTTTGCTCATAAATCTCATGTAATATAAATCATATTGTTACGTGGGTAAAAGTTATCGCTGTGCTTGAAAATCTCACATTGAACTAGTTAAATCATTTTTCCAAAGTTCACTGTTATCTCGAATCTATATTTGTATTTCGTAATGCGCTGTTTTTGGTTTTTTTTGTCATAAACAAGACATACGTGGTTCACGCATCTTAGTTATTCCCCAATGTTAATTGTAATCGACTTAGTCGTAAGTTAATGCTGGACAAAAGTTCAATTCAGTGGTTTTCGTTAATAATTCAAAAACGAAGCCCCATCCGACATTTTTGCAAAGGAAATTGTTGTTCAGAATCGTCTCGGACATTCCCCACATTTCCGGTTCTTGCACTATTTACGGGACACCCTGTATATCCTCGTAACTCGCGAATGTTTCTTTTTAACGCTACGTATGAAGTTTGCATACGTTCCAACAAAATTTGTTTCTTAATAAATTAGCGTGGTTTTCGTAAAGGGGGATATAAAGCGATGATACGTTCCTGGACACTGTCCCTCAAGACCCGTTTCCGTGCTCCCTCGACGTAGCCCCGAGCGATACACGGGGTCCCATTCCACGCAGAAGTGCAATGTACCCGATAATCCGAGTACTGGAGATACGTGCATATTTCACGAACGCAGAAAACTTATGAGCAAATACCGACACAAAAAGATCACGAAATCGAATCTTCTACAAATGAACATCACATAGAAATTATCACTATAACGACGAGGCATTATTTAATCGTCAATATTCTTCGTTGGACAATTGTTTGAAAGAAACCACGGCTATTGACTATTTCTGCTAATTCACAATTGCAAAATAATTTTAATCGAACATTATACAGCATTCGTTTAAATAAACGCGGGAAAATTCAAATGTATGATTTTTGAATTCGAGATCAATTTTAGTTTTAGTTACTTATTATTATTTTTCAATTTTCTGTACTAGTTAGGAAGATGTGTTGAAACTAGAAATTGTCAGAATCCATACCCAGTTAATGAACTTAGGCGAAATATTCGTCGATGTACGATTTTCGCTGTAAATAACTGCACGTATTTTGTTACCACAAATGATACTACGTTATCGCTATATTATTGCGGCTATTAACGCGAATAAACATGGTGATGACGTTAATAATAGTGAGAGAATGGTATTGTTACAGCGGCATCGTGCGGTGGAAATACAGATGACCGCGTTCGTTCGAATACATACTAATATAGTTATAAAATTGTATACATAGATCTTTATATCCATAGATCGAAATTATTAAAATCTATCAGTGCGATTAACAAATTGTACGCGAGAAAACAATTTTATGGAAATACTATAACGAACGAGCTTCGTCGTCTCCATTAATGATACGGTTACGACGTTACAGTTAGAAGTACATACATGAATTTCTAGGCCCACATGAATTCTACCATGTAATTCCACTAGATCGCACATCTGTTACGTTCATTATATCAATGAACGTGAAATACTTCTTCCTGTATAGACTGAATTACTCTATTAAATATAATGCGTGACCTTCAAACATTTAAGTTTCGCGTAACAGAAATAAAGATTGGCATTAACATCCACGCCTCGAGGCAATACAACATATTTCGATTACAAGTTTGTTTAAGACGGCTGAAGATAGAACTGACAAAAACCGCATGATATAATAGGAGAACCATCGAACTTGCATATTTTAAATTTTCAGTAAATAACAAGAAACAAAAAAATATCTGAAAGTTTGGTCCAATGTAACAATAGCGGTATTATAATCTTAATAAGAGAATAACGAATTAACAGATGTGGTATCCGATATTGAAAGTAATAGTTGACGAGATATGTAATTGGATTACAGTGAAATGCACCTGTCATAATTTCCATACATTCAGCTGCCTTGTGTTATATTAACCAACGAGTAAACACGATGAAGTAGTATAAAGGAAATCTCGAATTTTTAAGTATCCTTTGCTCAACACAACTGTTCCCGTTAATGAAAGTTCATGTTAGCAGTAACAATGGAAGTTAAATAATTATATAATTAAGTCAAGATACGTATTTTTGTTATGAATATTCATAATTCGAAAACCAAACGTTTTTTACTGTTTCTTGGGTGTGTAGATTCAACTCGTTAAATATTTACATGTATTTTTGAAACGCCCTGTATTAAACAGATATGGCGGACTCGTGTGATCAATTGCGCATAGCATATCCCGTGTGTTTCGTCGACACAACATTGTGAACACGACCAAATTTAGTCAGACAGTTTCATCTTGCCTGTAAGTCCGGATGTATCTAACTGCATGCGATCGTACGCTTACCGTTCCACATTTTTCCAAGTTCAAGTTTATTTAGAGGTCGAGGCGGAGGAGAACACCTGGAAAGAAGGTGGAAGAAATCGCCTGGGAATTCACTTTAGTCTCTCCGGATTCACGGTGTGGGAAGGGCGGATGTGCATACTATGATTAATCAGATGCAATTTAATATAATAGCGCCTCTCTCGACCTTCTTGCTAAAATTAAACAATAACGATAACACAAAACCTATCGATGTTTCGTTGCACATTTTCATACGCGTAGAAATTTCATTACAATACTCGACGAATTGTAAAACAAAGATTGAACGTTTTCTGGGAGAACTAACAGGCTTATCTTTTACTTCTATGCCTGGGACAAGCTTTCTCTCACAAAATAAACCGGATCAGTCGCTTAAACAATTTCATCGACGGGCGTTAATGCGTACTCACCGAACTTACAAATGAATATCGTAAGACCAGTTTTCTCAAATGAGAATTTAAATAGAAATTGACTACTGCTTGTTATATCGACATCTGTTTTGTTGTATATTTATTACGGAAGAAAGCAGTTTCAATTGGAATCTTAAAGAGAAAAAGCAAGAGAGAAATACCGCTAGAATTCATAATCTGCATAGAAAAAATGACATATATGTTATATAGATCGGATAGATATTAGTAATTTTCCAGCTATTTCTAAATTTTTTTACAAAACTTTCAACTATATAACTTTCCATGAAACACTTCCAAATTTATGCACGAATTATTAAATATTGCTCGACGAAGATACTTTCTTAAATTTCCATTAAATCTCGATATATTCAAACCGTGATAAATATAATTCTCTACTCAATTTTATGGTAAACCGAATCTAATAATCGATATTCCTATAAAAGGAAGCGTTTATTTGCGTTTGCGTAACCAGTTTCATGAAACTTTCAAACAGGACGGAATATTGTACAAACAACGTATCAAACGAAATGAATTTGAATATAGATTAAGCTATAAAGAAATAACAATACCACTTTTGCACGTGCATGAAATATTTAAAGTCTTATTTTTTACGAATTTAACACTTTATACGATTACAGGATCGCTGATTCGAATGAAATAATTAATATATTGAAAAAAAAATAAATTTAGTAATATCTATTCGTGGTCAGCGACTTTGAATATTTTTACATACATATTTTTACTAGGTCAAACACTCATTTTAATAAACTGCTCTTTTCATAATGAAATTTTCATTTTATTCATAAACAGTTAATTAAAACGTAAATCTAACATCAGATTCGTGATCAACAGCCTCGAAAACCTCGTTACTAGCCATTTTTAGAAAGTTTTTCTTTTTTAATGTTCTTTAACTGTTTAACGTGCAATTTATTTAAATCTAGAAGGTGTTGTTACTAATTGAAGAACGTTTTACGGTGATTGTGCAGTTTCAAGAAATACATACAGGGTATAATGTAACTATATCGACCCCTTGCATCTGTCGCGTTCAATATGTGGGGTGGACTACCGACGAAAACCGTATTCCCATACGGAACTTATGGTTTCTGTTTTCGCAACGTGCGCTTTAAAAATCGTCGCCTCAATTATAATTATTTCATATATTTCCCTAAATCAGAGTACCAACAACTACGAATCGAAAACATTCAAAAACAAGAACTAAAGTATTTAAGTTTAGGCTCGTTTTTTTTATCTCCATCAAATATATTTCTGGCGATAAGCATTGTACCTTATCACGCCAGAGATAAACGAAATATTTCGACAACGCTCATACCACGCTGGAAAACACCGGTTCCTCGTCCGATCACCGAAGTTAAGCAGCATTGGGCGCATTCAGTACTTGGATGGGTGACCGCTTGGGAACAGTGCGTAGTGTTGGCAAATTTTTTTTCCTTCATTTTTACCGACGATTCGAAAATAGGAACCAAAGTATTTAATTCTAGGCTCGTTTCTTCATTTTATCAAATATATTTTCATCGATATCAGTAAGTATTATTCTTTGTCACGCCACGTGTAAACGATATATTGTGTCAAAAGTTTGTACCACGTTGGTCGCTACCCATTAATATTATTTTAAGAAAATTCTAATATATACTGTGGCGTCGCTTCCCATGCCCGCCACCAGAGGGGTCGCGCTCTCACAAGCGCTCGACCGATCTATGCGACAAACGCTTTGTCATTTCTGTGATTGAGATTTCACGATCGATCATGCACTGTGCAAAATTAATACCAGTGAATGTATGCATCTACCAATGTTGATATCAAACAATATTTCAATTATTTAACGCTTAACTGCTTCTTAAAGCACACTGAACCGCGTGGACGAGGTGAACCACCGACTCATCCTTATTGCTAGAGATCTTCTTGAGCTCAATCTCTATTTTCGCATCGCGTTCCATACTTGGTCTATGTACTTATTTGACTTCTATCATTACTGATGACAGGAACTTTCTACTATTACCATTTCTTGGCGTTAATCGCTCTCACAGAAAGTTAACACAAACGAGTTTAGTGAGTCGCGACGCGTCGTGCAGAAAGTAACGTACTAGACGAAAGATTGTGTTATGAGGTCTCTTCGTGTTTCGAGTAGAAAAGTTAGCAATATTTGTTTTTTTTTAAGAAAAGTATACAATATATTTAACTAGAATTTCGTATGCTAATTTAACATATTTATGACACATTACATATGTATGTATTGCAGTACCTATTAGTAGATCAATCCTCTGTTCACAATTAAACAAAAAATTAAGTCGTTGTGGAATTTTAAACATCATGAGATTTCTATACTGAATCGAGGTTTCGAAATCCTAAACAACGTCGAAATAATAGCAAAAGTAACACACGGGAATGATGAGACAGTAATAGAAACAAAGTAGACGGTAATTAGATATATTTGTGTCTCATTTGTATCTCACGGTATCATTCTATGCTTTATCGCTAATATAGGTGTCAACAATTTGTATATCTACTCGTGAAAACGTGTATATGCAAGCAATTGCGCGATACATGTGCATGTATGCCACGTTAGTTCAAGAAACACCCCTCAATGGGAAGCGTTGGACTGCCGCCAATTGTAATCGCTTTATTTTGCCTCCTTTAATGCGAAAGGCCTGTTGGCACGACTTGTTAACAGCATTCATTCGCAGAAGGTACACGTTCCGTTCCACTTTCACGCAATAAAATATTCGCCTGACCGTGTTAACTGCGTTTATGAAATTGTAAAAAATTTTTAAGAGATCTGGTAGGCACAAAGGAAGCTCATTTTCTTATTAACAGAAGGAATGTCATAATTATATTGCGTGTGGTGAATTTGGACTAATGAATAACAATTATTATAACAGAATAAACACACAGAGTATATGGAACATCGAAAAATCTCGACAGATAAACAAATTACACCTGCAATTACGTAAGTTGTTTCTTTATACTATCCAAATGTAGTACACTTATGTATTATTTGCATCACGAGTCCTCGTTCAACGGTGAATCCGAAAATGTTCATATTATACAGGGGTTCAGTCATCCCTGGGAAAAACATTAATGGGAGATTCTAGAGGCCAAAATAAGACGAAAATCGAAAATACTAATTTATTGATGGAGACTTCGTTAAAAAGTTATTAACGTTTAAAGTTCCGCCAGTATTGAATTTTTTTCTCAAAAGTGGGAAGGATTTCGAGGGTATGTCTAATGACTAAAAATGATTGTAATTGACCCCTGTAACTAAATGTAATTTTTTTAGTATGATTTGAAATTTTTTAATTTCGTCTAAAAATTTCAGTGCCTACTTGAATTCTTTTCTCGAAAGTGGGTAGGATTTCGAGGGTATGTCTAATGACTAAAAATAATTGTAATTGACCCCTATAACTAAATGTAATTTTTTTAGTATGATTTGAAATTTTTTAATTTCGTCTAAAAATTTCAGTGCCTACTTGAATTCTTTTCTCGAAAGTGGGTAGGATTTCGAGGGTATGTCTAATGACTAAAAATAATTATAATTGACCCCTGTAACTAAATATAATTTTTTTAAAACGATCTGAAATTTTTTAATTTTCTCGAAAAATTTCAGAACCTTCTCGAATTTTTTCCTCGAAAGTGAGTAGGAATTCGAGGGTATGTCTAATGACTAAAAATAATTGTAATCGACCCCTGTAACTAAATATAATTTTTTTAGTATGATTTGAAATTTTTTGATTTCGTCTAAGAATTTCAGTGCCTACTTGAATTCTTTTCTCGAAAGTGGGTAGGATTTCGAGGGTATGTCTAATGACTAAAAATAATTGTAATCGACCCCTGTAACTAAATATAATTTTTTTAGTATGATTTGAAATTTTTTGATTTCGTCTAAAAATTTCAGTGCCTACTTGAATTCTTTTCTCGAAAGTGGGTAGGATTTCGATTTCGTGGATAGGACTAAAAATAATTGTAATTGACCCCCGCAACCAAAAATAATTTTTTTAGTACGATTTGAAATTTTTTAATTTAATTTTTTAATAACTTTTTAACGGAATCACAATCGAGAAATTGATATTCTTCATTTTCGTCTTATTTTGGCCTCTAGAATCTCCCGTTAAAATTTTTCCCAGGGATGGCCGAACACCCTGTATACTGCGGAATATAACTATAGTACCGCTGACATTTTTAAGATTGTTGTAACTCAAAAGAAAAATTCAAAGAAAGTAATTCTATAACATAAAGAAGTAGACAATGAACTGGAGTCGAAACATACTGAAGTGGTTTCCATATGCATCATTGGACGACTAGTACCTTCTGCGAAGGTAGGTAAACAATCAGTGCAATATAAAAACGGCTTATTTTTGTACGCTGAATATAAATTACTGAAATTTTAATAACATGGGAATACAAGTTGTCGACTGAGATTTTTCGAATTTTCGTAGGGGAAGGGTCCTGGAACCTCCAGGTACGTGCCTACTCCCTTTCTTCTTTGTCTGCGACTCCCTCGTCCTACTCGAGAAGGATGCCTCTGGAACAGAGTACATCCAGCCATTCATCCGGCAGTTTTTGCCCGCCGACTTAACGAACATGCACTCCGTTCCAGTTCCATTCAACCCGATTTTTTGCAACAGCGACAATCGTTCGACGATTACGCGAGTATCTGGGATGAATGAGATACGAGAACGGAGGGCGTACGAGTTATTGAGACGTAAAACGCGACCGCGGATCGCTGGATGAAAATGTTAATTTCATGCCAGTTTTACGAGCTATATGCAAAAACCATCGCTCTAAATCTAAAACCGTCAGAACCGATTTTTCACCAATGGAATAGAAAAATCAAAAGGAACGAATGAGAGCAGAAATCAGGAATCATTTCAAACTATCGTGCGCATAAAGATCCTGACCCAAAATTTCTCAAGAACCGAAATGTAGTTACAACAGTTATGTATGAAAAAGATTCTAGTTTACATCGGTTGTGGTCACGGTTCCACAGAACCGTTATTATATCGGTTCTGACACGATTCTATAACAGTTTTGAAGCAGATCTGTATCCGTACTGAAACGGTTGTACAGTTCTATTTTCTTTATATTATTCAGTAAGCGATTCCCTTTTTTAAAATGTTTTATTATATATGAAAGTTTTTCTTTCGTCATAACGATAAATAACTAACTCAGATTTCGTTGTTCCAGCTCGTCGTAGTTTTATTTATTTTTTTTTTTTTCGATAAAATAATACGTATTACAAACGAAACTCAGTTGATTAAACTATATTAAATCGTTCTTGTAAGCGAATTCTGTGCATGGTTATAAACCTTTTATAATTTACTTATTTTTAACAAATTTTCGATCACGTCGTTGATATACGATAAGTAAAGATATACATATAAAACAACTTGTTCCTTTAAGTATCAATCATTTGTATTCAAAGTATACGATACATATAACGATCGATTTTAATAGAACCGTAAAATAAACATCGAATTGAATTTATGTAAGAAAATACAATTTGTCATAACAGTGTACGTGTTATTTATTCTTGAATATTATAAACATTCTGAAATGCAGATTTTTAAAATTGAAATTAATTAACGATGTTCAATGATCAAGAGTGGGAGTTAACTTCCTACATTTGCCCCGTCGAAATCGAAATGCATATAAGGTAAGATGGTCCTCGAAGGTACTGGATCTCGTCCTTCGACGAAGCCAAGGAGTCAATCGATCCTACCTACCTGACGAAGCGGAAATGGCTATTTATATCCACGAATGCTTCTTGAATTCTTATTTACAACTTGTGTGAGAAAGGCCTGTTGGGAATACCACGTATTAGAATAGGTAGTGCCTTCGTTCAATTTAGATTCAGTGGGCACATCTTGATTAACGTTGATTTTTTAAAAAGTAAGAACAAATAAAGCACAATATCAGAGAGACTAACATACTATCGATACTGTTCGTTAATAACACATTGTACAAATGACGTTTGCTATGCCCTTGGTCTTAAAGCCTCAAATTGATTGCAACCTTTCGAATAAAAAATCATTTATCAAGAGTACACGATATGGTAACACTTTTTGAAATTTTACCGAATTTGGTCTGTTCGGTAGTTTGGGATCTATTTAAAAACGCTGTTCTAAGCATCCCGTCAATCACTTTACGTTAAAAAGGATATAATCAGAGTAAAAATGTTCTTAATCATCGGGAACAGGAAAATACGTTTTTGACTACATTTTCTGAACTCGGTAATTTCTCTGAAACAATTACTATATTTCGATTGACAAAGTGTCCATTTTGGAAAAACATCAGATATTGTAAGTTATACTTTTGTCAACCACATTTAGTTGCTGGTACAGTTATTTAAAATCCGTTAAAATGTGTAAAAAATAATATTAATAATACAATTTGCAAGTATATGCCTCGTATCATGGAAGAAGAGGCGTTTGACTGTTCGAAACGACCCATATATTATACACGCATGACTACACTGATAGATGAGTCTCACATTTATAGGGTGAGCTAATTGTAGTCAACTACAACACGCGTAAGCAATGCTCTGAAACGTTTAAGCTCTCTTCCGATTAATTCAAGCTTCCTCAGTGTGGCACAGTTATTAAAGATAACGATGATACCGCAACAAAAGCGTGTGAATGTCATTTAACATTTACATTGTACAACATTAACGTTGATTTATATTAACGGAACAAGATCTCGATCAACTGGTCTTCACGATTTCTCGATTATCCAGGATCTTCGTTATTCGACGTATGATAATTGTTACAGCCTACGGATTATTTTTCATGATTTTTATCAATATTACTGACGTCTTATAAATTCTACAGTTCGCGAAAATGCAAATAAATATGGAACACGCGATTTCAAAATGATCGCGCTGAAAAAAATTAATTGCTGCTATTTAAAAATGAATCAGGCTATGGAACACAAAGGAGGTCGAGAAAATTAGCCACCAGGAGAATGTTACAATTTTAAAATCCCCCTCTCATAATACGAAGCAGCAGGAGGATGCAAGAATAGCAAAATCGTGGATGTTGAAAGTTTCATAGAACGAAGCACTTTCAAACGCAAAATTAATATAATAAATAGATCACGTATTTTATATGAAATACATTATGGATCTACCTGTAAAGAGACTTATACGTGCACAAAGATCTTGATTCAACCAACAGACCGATTAATCGACTATTCCAATACCGGCATCTAGGTCGAAGATTTAACTGGAGAAAACGCATATGACGAAAAAGGAAACAACTTGTAACACATCCCAAGAAAATGTAGCTATTAGTGCTCATAGAATTTGAACATTCGTTCGAATGCAAAATAATCTTACACGAGGATCTTGTTTATAAAAAAAATTCATAGGGCAAAGGACCCATCTGTTGCCACCTACCCAATTACTGCTATCCTACCTAAACTGTTTTATTTAACACCAGATTTACGGAAGCCGTCAATTTTACGGATGTTTGATTCCATATTTAAAATTGCAGAACGCGTGAATATTAGTTTTTTAACAACTTTTAACACATATTCTGATTAAAAAAAAAAAATCGTATTGTAAGGTAATCGTCAACATGAAAGGTATCGATAAATATAAAATATCTAATAATCGTGGCATCGAATGGACAAAATTGGATTTGACTTTTGCAAGAAAATATAGAAATTGAAATAAAAATTAATATTAGGTCGTTCCATATGTTCGTCTCTAGTTTTGTACTACAACTTAAAGCAATATTTCAAACATATAATGGAATTTTATGAAAAACAATTATATCGTTGCTACAAAACTTCTTTGTCTTTCTATTAAAATGTAGCTCCAACGATTTTCATTAGATAGTATTTCATTTCTTATAAGGCTCGGTTTTATTATATAAAAAATATTCGTATAACCAGGCTCGAGCACGATCAAGAAAATTTCGTTCTGTGCGCCAGCGTGGATTCCAAATTTCGAACTTTTACACGATATCTGTTTGTTGATGTTGGTGTGTTCAACATTTCAGAAATCCCTTGAACCGACAAATTTCGTTTGCTTTCTATTAAATTAGAAACTTTGTCCTCGTCAATATCAGAATATCGAACGGCGCAAGCTTATGGGACGATCTAATACTTGAATCCTACGATCGGGTTGATCAAAAAAAATTCTTAAAAAAACAGCCTTCGCGTACGAAATTGCAGGGCCTACGATGTAGGCCATCGCAGCAAATGTATTTAATATTTCCGTCGATGGCGAATAACCAGTAGAGGGGCCTCGTTGTGCTACATAAACGTCTAACGAGCTCCAAAGTTGCACAGATAAGGAAAGACCTTGCTTCTCTCAACAAGGAAACTGTCCTAGCTATATAGTCGTCCCACTTTCGTATGCAATGAGAACGGTGCACTTGGCCTAACACGTATGTAAGTATAGCACATACATACGTCTTACACACGAACTTCGTGTAATTGGGAAACGCGAAGACACGAAAACTGGAAAACCGAAAAGTTCGTCGATTGGTTTCTTTCATTAGGAGCTTTCTTCAAAAAAATTCCGCTTTCCTTCGGATTCTCCAAATCGTGTGGAACGATAGGTCACGGTCGTGAAAACGGAAAGTTGACATTTATTTTAAGAAAGGTATACCATGATGACCGGCGAAAAATGTAAGTTTGCACAGGTGTGAAAAACGTAGTAAAATCATTTTATCACTATCCTTGTAATTTTTAGTTTTATTTTATTTGGAAGCGTTTCTATACTGACAGTTTCAAAGACGACCACAAATGGAAACGTGTAAATGGTATACATGTTATAACTACAACCAATGTCATTGAATTTGTTATTGTATTACAATAATACTTTGTTCGTAACAAATATGACAAAGTGTATATATATTTTTTATATACGTATGATGATAATGTTCTGAGACTTCGTTGGTTGAAATTGTGGCCAGAACGAAAATATGCTCTCCTGGAAAATGCAGAGAAACATTGGAAATAATGCCACACCTTAACAATATCAATGGCAGCGCGAACTATCAATCGAACACCGTCTGAAACATGCAACTCCCAATTTTTTAAACGATCGGTCGACCGATGAAAAATCTGCGGTCGACCACTGATCCGTGACACGAGCAGCTGTATCTAAAATAGATAACAACGACAGAATACCAGTATCGATGTGTCGTATAACCTCTGACAAAACTAGCAACAGTAGAGTACCGATTATCCGGTACCCGGTCATTTTTGGTCAATAGACATACCCTCGAAATTCTATCCATTTTCGAGAAAAAAATTCCTTACCGAAAATATAATTTCAGTCCAGAAACGTCACTCCACATGCATATCTTTAAAACGTCATAACTTCTGAACGGATTGAAGGATTTTAATGTTTCAAAATGCAAATGAAGCGTATTTTAGTGAAGAATATGTAGAAATTCCAAAAATAATCAGAAACTTGTTCTTTAACCCCATAAAGCGAAAAAAACCCATAAAAATGATCCAATTTTCAAACAGCCATAACTCCTACAATATTGAATATATTTGAATGAAACTTTTTTGTAAAATAGAGCTCATGGGTTCCTACAAGAAAGTATTAGACAACATTCCGGTGCAGAGTTAAACAAATTTATCAAAAATCGACAGGGCGTAGGTACCTTTTTTCGGCGAAATTAAAAAGTTTCAAATAATTCTGGAAAAATTATTTTCACTTGCAGGGGTCAATTACAATCATTTTTGGTCAATAGACATACCCTCGAATTCCTATCCATTTTCGAGAAAAAAATTCCTTACCGAAAATATAATTTCAGGCCAGAAATGTCACTCCACATGTATATCTTTAAAACGTCATAACTTCTGAACGGATTGAAGGATTTTAATGTTTCAAAATGCAAATGACGCGTATTTTAGTGAAGAATATGTAGAAATTCCAAAAATAATCAGAAACTTGTTCTTTAACCCCATAAAGCGAAAAAAACCCATAAAAATGATCCAATTTTCAAACAGCCATAACTCCTACAATATTGAATATATTTGAATGAAACTTTTTTGTAAAATAGAGCTCATGGGTTCCTACAAGAAAGTATTAGACAACATTCCGGTGCAGAGTTAAACAAATTTATCAAAAATCGACAGGGTGTAGGTACCTTTTTTCGGCGAAATTAAAAAGTTTCAAATAATTCTGGAAAAATTATTTTCACTTGCAGGGGTCAATTATAATCATTTTTGGTCAATAGACATACCCTCGAATTCCTATCCATTTTCGAGAAAAAAATTCCTTACCGAAAATATAATTTCAGGCCAGAAATGTCACTCCACATGTATATCTTTAAAACGTCATAACTTCTGAACGGATTGAAGGATTTTAATGTTTCAAAATGCAAATGACGCGTATTTTAGTGAAGAATATGTAGAAATTCCAAAAATAATCAGAAACTTGTTCTTTAACCCCATAAAGCGAAAAAAACCCATAAAAATGATCCAATTTTCAAACAGCCATAACTCCTACAATATTGAATATATTTGAATGAAACTTTTTTGTAAAATAGAGCTCATGGGTTCCTACAAGAAAGTATTAGACAACATTCCGGTGCAGAGTTAAACAAATTTATCAAAAATCGACAGGGTGTAGGTACCTTTTTTCGGCGAAATTAAAAAGTTTCAAATAATTCTGGAAAAATTATTTTCACTTGCAGGGGTCAATTACAATCATTTTTGGTCAATAGACATACCCTCGAATTCCTATCCATTTTCGAGAAAAAAATTCCTTACCGAAAATATAATTTCAGGCCAGAAATGTCACTCCACATGTATATCTTTAAAACGTCATAACTTCTGAACGGATTGAAGGATTTTAATGTTTCAAAATGCAAATGACGCGTATTTTAGTGAAGAATATGTAGAAATTCCAAAAATAATCAGAAACTTGTTCTTTAACCCCCGTAAAGTGAGAAAAACCCCATAAAAACGGTCCAATTTTCAAACAGCTATAACTCCTACAATATTGAATATATTTGAATGAAACTTTTTTGTAAAATAGAGCTCATGGGTTCCTACAAGAAAGTATTAGACAACATTCCGGTGCAGAGTTAAACAAATTTATCAAAAATCGACCGGGAGTAGGTACCTTTTTCGGCGAAATTAAAAAGTTTCAAATCATTCTGGAAAAATTATTTTCACTTGCAGGGGTCAATTACAATCATTTTTGGTCAATAGACATATCCTCGAATTCCTATCCATTTACGAGAAAAAGATTCCTTACCGAAAATATAATTTCAGGCCAGAAATGTCACTCCACATGCATATCTTTAAAACGTCATAACTTCTGAACGGATTGAAGGCTTTTAATGTTTCCAAATGCAAATGACGCGTATTTTAGTGAAGAATATGTAGAAATTCCAAAAATAATCAGAAACTTGTTCTTTAACCCCGTAAAGTGAGAAGAACCCCATAAAAATGGTCCAATTTTCAAACAGCTATAACTCCTACAATATTGAATATATTTAAATGAAAGTGTTTTGTAAAATAGAGCTCATGGGTTCCTACAAGAAAGTATTAGACAACATTCCTGTGCAGAGTTAAACAAATTTATTATAAATCGAAAACGAATTTTAAAGAAAAATCGACAGGGAATAGTGCCTAAAATTGAAAAGTTTCAAATCATTCTGGCAAAATTATTTTCGGTTGAAGGGGTCAATTACAATCATTTTTGGTGAATACACATAACTCTGGAATCGTACGTACTTTCGAGAAAAAAAATTCTTTATCGAAAATATAATTTCTGGCCAGAAATGTTTCTGTAATTTCATTTTTGGTCTCTCTTCCTCTTGTGTTTATTTTTGTAGGTTGTTGTTAATGTTGCGAATGACACGAAAATGATAATGAAAAATGAGCCGAAAGAATGCATCGGATGTAAGGTCCAAAGCATGGAAATTTTTTCCAAAACCACAATTTACATTTGAAATTTCCAAACAGTATCGACTCTAACAATCTGGCGTGGAGCCAAAAAATCTGTCAGAAGTTAAAGATTGCTTCAGGGAATACTATAGAGTAAACAGAAAGCTTTTCTTTTGGAATATAGAGGAATTCTTGAAATGCAAAAACATCGATATGTTATATATGCCGAATAATAATTGACATTTGTATCGATGGCCAAGTATTGGGACATTATTTGTTCCGTTTAGTAATCGTCATTGGTACGTTTACCTTGCCTCGTTTTATGCTTACGGATTGCCGACCAGTTTCGAAGTTTTCACATCGACCACTCGTCGTAAACGAGCGTATACGTTTCTCGAAAAGGAACAAACTGCGACCAGAAGTCGACCATCGTTTCACCGCAAAACTCGACACCGATGGCAAACGAGGAAGAGCTAAAGTAAATGTAGAATCTCAGCGAAATAATTAAACGTATAAACGGTATCTGTAAGTTAAGTATTCTTAGTAAAATATGATTTAGAATAATAGTAGTAATGATTAAACTCCTAATGATCCATTCACCTGGTGAAATATACTCGTTTCTGGAAAAAAGAAAATGAATTCAAATTAAATATAATCGTTAACTAAAGAATATTCGTAAAGAATTATCAAATAAGACAATTATTACGAATCAAAAGACACTCTTTTTCTTTGTAATTGTCAAGAGTATGATATAATCTCATCCCAAGAACCCACATACAACGAAAAACATAGATTGTCTTACGTGTGCAGACCCATTTAAAATCACCAGCATGACAAATACTAACTTTCACAAATGATCGTTGTACTACGCTTTCGTGTACCGCTCCCAGCGTTTTGTAATAAAGGTATTTATTAGTTTTACTTTGCAAAGTGCTGTTTCTCAGAATTCATTCTAATATCATCCGAGCAAATCGATCGCGGGAATTTTCTATTTCTTTTCTTGCTCAAAGATTTCTTCGATAATCACGGCGAATCTGTAATTTCTTCTTAATTTTGGAAAACGTATAGTCAATGAAACTAAGTGGCAGTCGTTTTTAAACGGTCGAGCATATTGTCAATATCTTGACGAGACGTTCGGTACACGGCGGGAATTATTCAAATTCTCACGTATCAAGCGTCCGTCGTGCCTTCCGCGTGGCGATTTGAATAAGCGGAAGGACGAAATCGTCGTTTTTGGTAATACCGACGATCCACGGCCGTGTTCCAAATCCTTGACTTCGCGTGAATACGCACACAGGTATGTGAAGAAACGGAGTCAAGAACGCAAGTAGCCAGTAACACGTATGAACACATTCGTTTTACCGGTTGTCTACCTGTTCTGGGTCAGCCGCGTGTGCAAGGTCAAATCCCAAGAATCTCCAGTGTCGCTCGAAGCTGAAGACCGCGAATCCTGCACGGCCTGGTACAGAATAATCCTCGATTTTTCCTTCGATTCGTTAACTCGCCGCGGCAAAAATATTTTCTCACCATAAGTCGTTTCTTCCGATTCTCGCACTACTTCGCAAGAAAATATCATCGAATGAGCGAAAGATAAATTTTCCATTATACAGGGTGTACGGCCACTCCTGGGAAAAATTTTAATTGGAGATCCTAGAGGCGAAAATAAGACGAAAATAAAGAATATCAGTTTCTTGACTTAGGCCTCGTTAAAAAGTTATTAACGTTTAAAGTTCCGCCCGTAACGAAATTTTTTCTAGACAGCGGGTAGGATTACGGGAGTATGTCTAATGATCAAAAATTATTGTAATTGACCCCCGTAACCGAAAATAATTATTTACGGAACGAT
This sequence comes from Colletes gigas, assembly GCF_013123115.1. Taxonomy (NCBI): domain Eukaryota; kingdom Metazoa; phylum Arthropoda; class Insecta; order Hymenoptera; family Colletidae; genus Colletes; species Colletes gigas. The sequence continues at coordinate 129,896 of NW_025106668.1, forward strand.
TTGAAATTGTTTAATTTTGTCGAAAAATTTCACACATTCACGAATTTTTTTCTCGAAAACGTGTAGGAATTCGGGGGTATGTCTATTCACCGAAAATGCTTGTAATTTGCCCCTGTAACTAAATATAATTTTTTTAGTGCGAGTTGAAATTCTTAATTTTGTCTAAAAATTTCAGTATCTACTCGATTCTTTTTCTCGAAAATGGATAGGATTTCGGAGGTATGTGTATTCACCAAAAATGATTGTGATTGACCCACGCAACCGAAAATAATTTTTTACGGAACGATTTGAAAAAATTTTCTTTCGCCGAAAAATTTCTGTTCCTACACGATTTTTTGTCTCGAAAATGGATAGGATTTCGGGGGTTTGTGTATTCACCAAAAATGATTGTAATTGACCCACGCAACCGAAAATAATTTTTTTAGAACGATTTGAAATTGTTGAATTTAATTGTTAATAACTTTTTAATGAAGCCTCCGACAACAAATTGGTATTCTTGATTTTCGTCTTATTTTGACCTCTAGCATGCCCCATTAAAATTTTTCTTAATTAAAAAAACATGTTCATTATGAAAATTCATAATTTATTAATACAACTTATATGCAATATATTATAATTTTGTTTATTTTTACTTCGAATATTCGAGCTTTCATTACAATTCCGTCTTGTACCAATTCCTTGCATGCGTGAGATTCATACCTAACAAATAATAATCATTACAAGATACAGAGATACTACCAACAATAAAGAATGTGTAAATCGTTAAGTGTCTTTGTTCCGCGACACTTAACAAATTATCTTATCGATATCGGGAAGAAGACTTTAACGCACGTTTTCTGCAAGCATATACCATAAATGGATTCTGTTATTTTATATTGCTATTGTTTTGTGACGAAATATTTAACCATTTACGTGGAAGAAAATCATCATTACTTTATACATCTGCTACAATCGCATAAGTGAATGGAATAAATAAACAGAAAAATTCTTTCATCAAGTATCCACAAAAATTTCGTTTCTTCTAATTAACATTTCATATCATTATTGGTTCTCTACAAAATACATTACAATTCAGAGAAATATAATTACATGCGCAAATGAAACTAAATTATGTAACGTCTGAAATAAATAAATATTTAAGCGAAAAGTAGAAGACGAATAAAGAAGGAAAAGAACAGAAATTTTCAAGGTATACACATATGTGGAAGTCTTACGAAACATTTACAATAACTTGTTGCGAAGTAATGTTTTAAAAATGTACAAATTCGATGTGAAAACTACAATTACTCATTTTTATTACACTATCAAAGGTAACCATATTTCCAATTACAGATACCACCGACCTACGAATTTCAATTTGCATTCGTCATTTTTTAAGGCAGATCCATTTCTTTCATTTACGAGATATTTATTTTTGTTTTATTACAACGTCAAAATGAAAAAGTAAGATTCTACAGATTCAAGCGAGAGATAAATTATGTGCGTAATTTTTTCGCTGTAATTTTGTTACATTTTTGAATAAACGATGAATGAGTAATACGGGATTCCGAATAACTTCTTCTCTACGAGCAAATCGGCATACTTTGAATCATCGACAAATCTCCAATTAGACTTTCAACCTTTCACGAATAACAATTCCGCTAAACTGTCCACCTAGCATTATCGTTTTCTTTATCATCAGCTGCTCAGAACGACGTCACTGTTTCTCGATCTGACGAGCCATAAGTCAACACTAAATATAGTGATCGCGTATTATCGCGCGTCTCTGGCCGGATTCTTCGCATACTTGGCAATCACCAACGAGGACTGTTACTACGGTCAGAAATTAACAGCGAAGAAACCAGCCTCTCACCGTGAAATGATTATTAATTGCTATCGTCGCAAATATATTACATAAACTATAATAAAAATATTTGAATGATTTAAATTTAATTTGTAAAATTCCCTCCTACACATTACCCGAAGTACAACCAAAGAATTGGCTGTAAGATCAAACCACATACTTGCGGGAAATCTTTCACCTCCCACGTAATAACAATTCAAGTATGTGCTACGCATGAACAGCCTCTTGACTGTACCTAAAAGAAGAACAGAAGTGCTTAAGAGGAGCTCCTTTGTTCATACCAAGAGAAAGTAAAGAAGCATTTACGAAGAATGTGTTACACGCGATTCAAAGGAAACTAAAGAACGACTCGCGTCTCTTGATTATGTTACAAACATTTGTAAATAATAAGATTCTTAAATGGTTTGGGCCTATAAAGAAAGAATGAAATTCTACATAAAATATTAGATAAACTTTTTCTATATCTAATAAAGAAGAAAATAAATGATATCCTATTGGACCACATTAACAACGTAGACCGTAAATTAATATATTTATGAAAATATTGTTTCGTTTATATAATTATTATTTTCAATGAATTGCAATGAATGTATTGCCGCTACATAGTAATGTTAATTTCGCGCGAGTTCATATCCGTTTGCAGTATCAAACTAATGCAATTATCACGATTTTGAGATCATTGAAAATAGAAAATTAAATCGTGATTAGTAATAAATTGTAACGAATTTAATAACCGTGAACGATAATTACTGTTAGTCGATTCTAGCAAAGATTCAAGAAATAAATTTCAATTAAACGCTCCAAACTGTTGCATCGGTGCATGTTCTTTTAATTAACTCTTTCGCGCATGGTATTTTATATTTAGGACATTGAATTTCATACGTTGTAAAACAAGTGGAAAGCAATTTTACCCGTTATTTCACATACATTTATACCTTCTATTTAACGTTGTGTTCGTAAAACCAATCAGCTAATGCGTCAATTAAAAAAAAAGGATACAATTTAATATATCACTAGAGTCAAAAGACATGGTAACGTTCCTTTCTTAAAATGATTAACCGCGAAAGACGCAAAATGTTTTTTAATATTCTTAAAACCTTTAAAAATTCTATTTTTGATATGTGTACGCGCATAATTCATTTATTTCATTTTATATTTTTAATTACCAATTACGACCTTTTTACGTTGCCGTAAAATGTCCCTATGTATTTCTTTTTAAACATCTTTAAGAATATTCAGAGGAAGAGACATTGCTTTAAACATTATTGTCTGTTAGGTGTCATGCGTCTTCTATTAAGAATTAACTTGATTTTTATTTGTTACAAATTCTAGATAAAATTCCCAACGAGAGATCGTTTAAATACACAGAGTGAAAATACATGAAAATATTTTATCCGATAGATGTACGATATCAGAGGGGCAATACGAATGAGATCGTTCCCCCGGTTCCATTCATTTTTTTCCCCTGATTTGAAAATTCGCGAACGGTGTATTGCAAGAAGGTCTTTGACCTCGTTATGATGGTTCTCGATAGTTTCACTGTCTGGACCGAATGCACGCGGATAGTCCGATGAGAAAAAGCCTTGAGCGCTCTTCTGGGTGGGTGCGTTGAACTTACCGTCGCATTCCGTATTGATTTCGGTGGCACTGCGCGACTGGAGCCAGACGTTACCTACGGCACGTGTCCGCGTAGGGCAGACACGCCCAATCCGCAGCTCTCGTAGGACGGAGCAACGATCACCGGGCACATGACCAAAAAGGTGAACCGTTCCCGTTGGAAAAACTGCATCACTTTCACTGAAAACGGCCGATGACTAAAACCAACGACATAATCGGTTAATCATTATGCCGATGGCACAGACGGAGCCTTACGCAAGGTCTTGAAGACCTTGAACGGGACCTTATTTGGTAAGCAAGGTCGAGGCTTCGCAGACCATTGGGTTTTCAGGCCGGCCACAATACGCTCCGTCTTGCTCGGACATAATTCTTCCTATTGTGGACTTGTCGCGATAATTAAGCTCTTGATCGAAAGTAAATACAGACTTACTGTGCGATACCAGTTCGGTCATCGAAGGTTGACGTCAATGCGTGTTATTGCATTACAAACTGGTAAAACAAATCGCTCTATTCCGTTCGATAAGAATTACGAATACGTATGCGCTTGCAAATGTTCCTTTTTTCTAACACAATGTTCATTTACTGCCCCGATTTCGAAAAAGAAATTAATATAAATGTAATATTATTAGTATTATTCCCTACACTTTTTTTAATCGCCGAATAGTTCTTATTCTCGCAAAATATTTGTAAAATACTCAGATTCGTTTGTAATTCTTTGGCTTTCGATATTAAAAACGAATGAAATGCATTCTATTTTTGACAAAAAATATTGTGTATTTTTATTTTATATTTTTATATTTTTATTACGTTGTCGTAAAATGCCGTCGTCCTTCAGCGTGTCCAATAATTAGATGTCCAATAATTCTTTTTTCACGCATAAGTTATTTTTATACGAGAATATACGCTTAATAGAAATAGTCAAAAGTGATGTATATAGAGTTTAGAAAAACTTGAAGTCTACCAAAGATATAGCAAGCATGGCGATAGTTGAGCACCGACTTAAATGATTTGAGGTTAGGTTAGATTCAAGCAAGGCAGCCTATCCGCCCATGTGGCACATTAGTCATCAACATGTATTCAAATTTCACACACATAACGCAGAGCATGATTACTTTTAAAGGCATGGATAATGTAAACGCCGTATGTGAAATTTCATATAAGAAAAAAAAAGTCGAGCATACAACTTGGCAAGTTTTCATAAACCACCAACCAGCGAATCACCCGGTACGATTTTTTATTGGATACAAATGATTCACCGGTTACATTATCCCAAGCACTATTGCATCAAAGGGGCGTGACAAGAGTAATATTTTTAAAAGCGTATACGTTTATTAAATTTATTCTTTAAATGAACAACAGTCGAGAATAAATGCATATTCCAAAATTAAATTCAAAACGATTCTAGTAACTTTGGAGAAAAAAAATTCGGTTAATACTTGATTAAAAATCAATTGCAAAGTGATTTAAAAAATGTCAGACATGTCAGATATGTAAAAAATATCCATAAACAGTCGTGGACTCCGTTGCAGCCATAAACTCTTTTACAGAAACTGCACATAATGCTGTATTTCCAACGCATCAATAAAAATCCTACCGATATCTATCGATAATAACGTATTTTAATAGTGAGAAGTGATTACGTGATAACAGTCGATAAGAAACATATCGATTGTAAAATGTTTTTTGGAAGAAACAACACGCAGGACAACTGTTCGTAATTTGACGTTTTCGTCACCACGTGGTTTCCCGTCACAAGTCCGGCTTGCTATAGTAGACTACACGACTCGTGTATCGATTTTGAAGCAGACACTGCACTCACGTACACTACAGCGTTTTCTGTCAGACGAACACAAACACCACGCGATAGGGTCGTACCGTAGGGCTTATGTGACGTGGACTAGTCCAGTGCACCCTTATCCGCGCCCTTGAGTCTATTTTTAGCTTCTGTTTCATGAAAAAGGCGGCCGAGATGGCACACACCACATATTAAGTGGGAGGATGTGCGACAACTTCGTTTGGTCATTCAACATGAGCCGTTCTTTCACTTTTCAGAAAATACATCGTTTCGTTGGCGAACATCGTGCGCCCTGCTGCAAAATGAAACCTGACGGATGAATACACTACGTAGAAGTAGGTAATCAGACCAGACCAAATGATGTTTTAAAACTGTTCTAGCAAGCTATATTTCTTTAACATGAATTTTACAAATAACAGTGTAAGCAGTATTGAACAAGAGAAGCATATCAAGTACAAAATCATATCAGTGTACAAATATTTTTTTAAATAATATGATCACGTATAAATACGCAAGAAACAATTTATCAATCTTTCATTTACTTTGAGTCTACCACTCCCATCGAATACGCCACTCTACCTGACTCAGGAATATACCTGGAGGAAGGACAGACAAAATTCTTGGAATTACTTGGGCAATGCTCATCACATTAAATACAAACACGTATGTTGCATTTATTGCTCAAATAATAATTTTGTTATCAATTTAATCGACGGTACGACGAAATTTTAGTTTATAATACTCGTAAAAGTTACGTAAAATCATATAATGGGAAGAAAAGAGGCAGTTGTGTATATTCTAACATATCCGGTGAATAACAATCTAAATCATTCGCTATTTTAACAGTTTATAATATTGCAAAACGATTCACTAACTTTAAATAAAATTAATTATTTTTATCGTATGGAAAATCGATAAAGAATATGTTTATTAATATTGTCGACTTTGTTAGAATAAAATTTGTTATTTAATTTGAAAATATCTGGTATAGATTGAGTAAAAGCAAATATTCAAAACATCATAGTAGCAAGTGTTACAGCCTCTATGAAATAAAAGAAAATGTTGACCATTCCAAAGTATGTAACAAAACTTTTTCTGACTCATCTTTATACCTACTGCCGGTACTGGTCGCACGCACACACACACAAAGAACTTTGTAATCTTCGCATACATTCGTACGCACACTACTACAAGAAGCTCTGACGGTTAGTCAGGAAAGCCCTTACGCTAGTGTACGCTTCCAGAAGGCATTATGCTCCCCGTATCGTACAGTTTGAAGCGGCATTTGGAGAATCTAGCCGGCAGCCGGCCAACGGACCAATCAGCGAGCCGCTTTCGTTTTATGCCCATATATGGCAAGAGCTGTGAATCCAAGCGGTGGGGCAGCCGGCTGGACGAATCCATTCTGAGATAGGGGTGTCTTGCAAAACGCTATTGTGAAATATGACATTAAAATGAACAAATAATTAGAAAATTCCCGATGTATCGAACTTTTGCCGTTCAATGAATTATATTTCACGCATAAGTTTGAGAACCACAATGAAAAAACAGAAGATATGCAGGATCGTTCGAAACAGTAACAGCGTGTATGCCGACCACACCTTCGGGCGAGTCCATATGACACGGTACCGGCCACGATCTCGCTCACAGTGCTTGCAACTCGCGGCTCTCGAGTCTCGCTTCGTCGTGTCGATAGAATCCTTGTGGTGTCCCTTAGCCGATTAACGATCGACCACTTCTTCGGTTGCTTTCTGTTTCAAAAGGTGAGTACTTGTACGATTATGCATATTCTGACGAGGTTTGATATTAATTAAGTGCGTTTCCCGGTGATCTGTTATTATTTTAACGCTGAAAAGATCGAGGACAAATGCCGGTTAACGAGCAGCCATGATGGCAGGGCGTTGCTCTCTATGTCTTTGAATCGTGGCGATGTAGCTTCCATTTGCTGAAAGAGTTACGTTTGTTAAGATTACTTCGAAAATAGAGAACGTACCGGAACGATCCGACAGGTTGTCGTTGTCAAGTGGTTCCTGACGTATACGCTTTACGAGGCAGGTGGTCGCGACGCGGTCGTTTATTAATAGCAGTATAGCGTAGAGCGTTACGGCATAAAACTGAAATGCCAGCTTAAAACAGTTACTGATTGAAAAATAAGAATATTAATAGGCGTGGAAGTGTCTACGATATATTCATTTTTTGTACAACGCTTCGGAATTTAAGTATTTTCGATAACGCTACTTTGAGGTCATTACCTATTATTTTTTTGTATTATTTGAAACAGAGCATAGGAAAAGCACTGGTAAAACTTGATATTAAAATTTTACAGTCAATAGATTATGGCGACTAATTATAAGAACGGTTTTAAGATTCCATCTATATTTTGAAAAGTTCTATTAATTTGAAACATTCCATTACGTTAAATATTAACATTTTTAATGGATTTTTTATAATGCATGGAGAATTACTAGTTACCAGTAATAGAATTTGTAGATTTCTATATGTAATATTAAAGTAACTTAAATATTTTTTACGAAAGTATCGATGTATAAAAATATTTAAATACGAGCGTCGAAATCGTGTAAAATGATTAATATAGATCTAACTTGCAAGGAAAGTAACAGAAGGAATGCATGCCTGTATGCCGGAAACGATTATTTATTGCTCAAGAGAAAAAAATCAGTTGACATTGAATGTGATCGTGACAAAACTTTCATAGCGGGGGAAAACAGAACATTGGCAAGATCGAAGATGTGCGGTTCGGTCAATTTGGTGGATGCATTCACGAAGGGTGGTGAGACACACTTCGAATGATGGGCGTGGGGGAAGTGCGGCAGGGGGGGAGGGGGTAAACCCCTCCGTGGCAGAGCACTTCCATATATGGTAAAGAAAGCCAGGATTGGCTGAGGGTGTCCTGCCCTTATTGGCCGATCGCTGAGTAGTGGGGGTCCTGAACAACGACTCATATAATACACTGCAAGCCGGTTGTCAGCTACACTTTGTGTTTGGTGCTAGATCGGTCGGTTGTGCAGCAGTGTCACATCCAAAGACCCGAGCTCCGTAACTTGTACATAAATTTTTATACGAAACGAAAAACGTAAGTTGCCGTCCTAAATTCAGTGATATTTAATTCGCAATACAGTAAATCGATTCGAGCGAAATTAAATCGACAGTGCAACAAATTATGGATAATGTGTGGGCGATAGTTAACTTCGTCAAGTTACTTGCACATCCGAGCGTGGATTTACAAATCGAGAAGTGGGTGGTGTTAGGTTGAGGATACGATTGTGTCATATTTAGTGCGTTTTGTGTCGTATTCTTTAAATTGCAATACGATGGTGCACATTTACTATAAAAATTTATTGAAATTTTGCGCTAGTGACTGCGTGTGAGCAAAACCGAAAATCCTTCTCGCAGCGAAATACCGGTTTTCATTGTTGAGAATCCTGCAGCAAAATGTTTCCAATAATGTATTCTGTCAAAACTAAAATTCGTATTCCCCGTCGAGTTACGTTTCGTGAAAATTCGTTCTTTAAAAGCATATGCCGGATATTGACCGTTTAACGCCGGGGAAGGGCGGGGCAGGGTGCGATTTCAGTAACGGCGGTTTATGAAACATCCAGGGATTACATAAATTTGTTTCTTTCTAAAAATGTTGCTTTTAATTTTACATAAATAAGAGAGTATTTAATTTAAAATTTAAATGCATTATTTTTCAACACTTACTTTTCACCATCTAAGTAGCATAATTGGTGCTACATACGTGTCTTACGATGCCATCTTGAAAATATTTGAAATATTGTTTCATAACACATGGCATTTCGCCAAACTTGCCACTTTAATCGTATAGAAATATGTTGCAAACAAATTTACGACATTCAAAATCATATTTTTATATTGGATTAAATATTAATAATTTAATCGATAGAAAATTATATAATATAAATTATGAAGCACAAGTCTCACTGAGAAATTGTATTACGAATTTATATTGCAAAGCAAGAATTATTAGTTATTAATTTTTTTATTCCTGAAGACAAATTTCACTTGTTTATATAAATAATAAAATAGGAAAATTTATTTATGTATTTCAAATAAAGATTAAGTCAAAGAATACATGCTACATTTAATAAAAATATGATTATTTACTGTTAAATAAATTAATAGTTTGAAATTTGAATTGAAATACAAAAGATAAGCATTTTAATAAGGATGAGTAATTGAATTGAGTAACATTATCTAAAAAGCTATAATTAAATGTTGCATAATATCAAGGAAAGTATAATTAACGATTTCTGTTGTTTTCACAGATAAACCAACAAACCAAACATGTGTGACGAAGAAGTTGCCGCACTCGTAGTTGACAATGGATCCGGTATGTGCAAAGCCGGTTTTGCCGGGGATGATGCGCCTCGTGCCGTCTTCCCGTCTATCGTCGGCAGACCGCGTCATCAAGGTGTCATGGTTGGAATGGGGCAAAAAGACTCCTATGTAGGTGACGAAGCTCAGTCGAAGAGAGGTATCCTTACCTTGAAATACCCGATTGAGCACGGTATTGTCACCAACTGGGATGATATGGAAAAGATCTGGCATCACACATTCTACAACGAGCTTCGAGTGGCCCCTGAAGAACATCCCGTTCTCCTTACCGAGGCTCCCCTCAACCCTAAGGCTAACCGTGAGAAGATGACACAGATCATGTTCGAAACATTCAACACGCCCGCCATGTACGTCGCTATTCAGGCCGTACTGTCGCTGTACGCTTCCGGTCGTACCACCGGTATTGTACTGGACTCCGGTGATGGTGTTTCGCACACTGTACCGATCTATGAAGGATACGCTTTGCCTCACGCCATACTCCGTTTGGACTTGGCTGGCCGTGATTTGACCGACTACCTCATGAAGATCCTTACTGAAAGAGGATACTCTTTCACTACTACAGCCGAACGTGAAATTGTTCGCGACATCAAGGAGAAGCTCTGCTACGTTGCTCTCGACTTTGAGCAAGAAATGGCAACTGCCGCGTCATCATCGAGCTTGGAAAAGAGCTACGAGCTTCCCGACGGTCAAGTAATCACCATCGGCAACGAAAGATTCCGTTGTCCCGAGGCACTTTTCCAACCATCCTTCTTGGGTATGGAATCCTGTGGTATTCATGAGACCACGTATAACTCCATCATGAAGTGTGATGTCGATATCCGTAAAGACCTTTATGCCAATACGGTACTTTCTGGAGGTACCACCATGTATCCTGGAATCGCCGACAGAATGCAGAAGGAAATCACTGCCCTAGCTCCATCAACTATGAAGATTAAGATCATTGCACCACCCGAGAGGAAATATTCCGTATGGATCGGTGGGTCAATTTTGGCATCTTTGTCTACCTTCCAACAGATGTGGATATCTAAGCAAGAATACGACGAATCTGGACCATCCATCGTTCACAGGAAGTGCTTCTAAGCGCATCTTCGATATTCCTCTTGCATACTATCATTCCCCGAACCCCGAGAGCGGCCTCTGTCTCGTTTCACAGGCGGACGTAACATCAACTTCCGCAATAATTGTCCTTTGGTTCCTCCGGGGCGAAGGTAGCTTCTTTCGATTCGGATGTACGTGGGACATAATTAGCGCAGAGGCAATCCTAAACATCTTTGCTCCATTCATTTTTCATCATTTAATTAGACACTATTATATCTTAAACGTACCTCCCCGAATCCCTAAACACCCTCCTGTCCTATTGAATCCTTTGTATTATATATTCAAATAACATGCCTATGGTAGCTTCTAGCTAACCACCCTCACGAGAACATCTTTTTTATGTCATTGCGATGTTTCCACTCCTATAATCGAAAATAATTTCTTCTCTTTTTTCTCGCATATGCTATATTTGCCAATATTAATATTCGCGAGTTTGAGCTGAAAAACATTGCATAAATTATTTCCAAGTATCGTTCAACGCAAGATGGGATCCAATACCGAGGATTCTTACCGCTCGAAAGGTTCCTTAATTTCATATCCTCCGATTAAATGCATTCCGCTATTCTGCTCCGTGGTATTTAAGACATTTGTATCCGATATTTTGACATTTCATCATTCCCAGCAGAGATAGGCCTTCGACTTATTATTAATTTCTCCTTTTTTACTGTTATCAATCGTTGAGGGAAAAGATGGCTCTTTCCTTTCTTCTAATGGGGGAGACCGCTGACCCAGAAAAGTATCCCACAAACGCTCGCTCAAACGAAAAAAAAAAGACACGGTTTCGACCCCGCAAGCGTAGCCAAAGTATTATAATTTATTCCCATTGTATTGTGCAAGACCATTGACGTACATACACACCTTAAAGAGTGTTTAGACTTATGGGATTATAAAATAAAACTCTTAAAAACATTATTACTTTGATTCTTGTGTTTTTTAAAATTACACTTTTCCAACACCCTTTACTGAATATCGTGTCCTTTATTTCCAATCCAATATATATCGTAGTTAAATGCGCTAAAAGAATGATCATCACTTCTCGTTTCATTTAGCATGAATTCACGTAGTAATTATACACAATGTAGCTTTTGTACTGTTTGGCGTTATTCATTATTGTAACGTAAGATTTGTGGTAAAAATTTATATTACTCTAAGAATTAGGTTTATATTTTCAGTCGAATAAAAATTATTTTCAACGAAGTGGTATCTGTTACTCCTTTTACGAAAATGTCTTTATTTAATAATCTTCGAATTCTGTAATAAATTTAACGATTGAAGACATTCAATTAGCGTAATTCATTTACATATTCAAATACCGATTTAATAAGTTTTGCTACCTTAGACTAATATGAAACAAATAATTTTATTTACAGTAAACTTTCAAATGTGCTTCTTTAATGATCATTAAAACACGTGTTTTACTTTAAAACGATACGCTTTTAAACCATATATTTAATGTTCCAAATACTCGTAACTTAATCTTAATAAAGATACAATTATCAATTAGAAAGGAATGCAGTTTCTTTTATTTCAATTGAAATTTTGCCATGTCTGAGAGATACCAAAATATAGATAGTACATTTATATAATTAAAATTACGTGTCGCAAATGTGATTTATAGTATCGTACGTTGCAAGAATATTTAAATCGTCAGTCGTGGATTAGTTAACAATCGGCAACTAGTTGGCAGCACAGTTCGCTTTGGTTACCAAATCGATTGCACGCGTCATAAACTGTACGTCTGATACGGATTTTAATTTAAATTATGATTAACGCATTTTTTGCGTAACACACATTCAATTCGAAAATTTTACTGCAATAATAAAAAGAAGTAGAATCTATGATAAAATCACGTTTTAACATGTAAACTATAGATAAAATAGTTTTAAAATCGAAGGATAGATATGTAATATGGTTTTGTGTAGTTTTGTGTGCCCTCGGTGTAGTTGCCCTCCGCTCATCGCTGGAAAAGTACAAAACGATAGCTAGGTCGATGACATGACAGTGATGCCAGAAAAGCACCGTCGGGTGCACACTCACACATGCTAGATACGCGTACGTGAGCTCGTGGAGTTTCGGAAAGACGACAAAGGCAAACTGACGCATGCCCTCTTTCTCGATTCTCCGAAGCTGCCCGAAGTAATTTCGGACCGCTTCGTGGGAGTCGAGAGAGAAAGGCTCACATTTGCCTTCTCGCTCTTAACAACTAAAATCCGACCTCCAGTCAACGGCATACGATTTGGATTCTCGAGCCGAGATTCTCGACTGCCCAGGCATTTTTACTTTCCGACCTATGTAGGCGCACATAAGCAAAGTACCCATAATGAAAAAAAAATTTTGTAAAATTTATTTTACGGAAATACACGTTTTAAGACCTCCTGATCATATTTTAATTATTGAAAAAAAAGAAATTTTTTTTTATTCCCATGTATGAGCGCACATATGTATATTATTAATACGATTTTTGAAAATCAAAATACTTTAAGATTGAAAATTAATAAATTAAAATGAGATTCCACTCTTTACCAGTATTGTGCACGCTGTGGTATTTTTCAATAAGAAGAGTTCTTACTTTTACAACATAAACAAAACAGTAGAATTAATAATTGCAGAAATTAATTAATAATGATTTTCCTCGATTGTTTTGAGATAACCGTATCAATTTGTTATGACAAACTAAATAGAACTAACTAGAAACAAAGGAAAAGTGATCCCGTTTGACAGTATGGGTTGTATCTTAAATTTTAAAAGGACATAGTCGAATATTTTTAAAGGTACAAAACATAGCGTTTCATTGTAGAACAGTAACATAAGTTAACAGGTAATGTCATAAAACTGTTTTTCCCAGCTAATATCCCTTTTTACCTGAAGTATAAGGTAAAAAGTACGAGCTACAAGGTACGACTATCCGAAAATCGTTCACATTTTATCAATGTAAATGAAGCGGCCTTTCCATCAGAGTTAAATACAAAATTTTGTTATTTCTGTGAAAACAGAACTTTCATTAGATGTAGGTGGTGCTTGAAATTGTTATGTTTTCACTGTTTTTACGAAAAGTACCATCCAGATTCATGTACTTCGTACATTGAAAATAACATATGTTAAATGTAATTGGTTAAATTCAACTTTAAAAAAAAAAATATTCGAAGGTCAGACAAAAATATAATGTCACATTTAGTGTACGATTAAAATATGATTGAAAAAATAAAAAAAAAGGATTTGTTTTGGCAGGGTTTGAACCTGCAGAGCAGAAGAAGCTCGGAACTTGCAGGCAAATACCTTGTCATTCACGCCACGCTGGTTGTTGAATGTATTTCTATTTCTGAAGATAAGTATCTGTAATAACTTTAATAATATCTGAAAGTAAAACCTAACCAAAAATCGGGTACCATTCCAACTTTTCCTTGTTAGAACCGAGTTTTCAATTTGTCTTAGCGAAAATCGTAATCACATTTTGCACATTATTCTAAAACATTTGTGGTATTCGTTTTCAATGCGACTTAAGTAAGCATGTAATGTATAAGATTTCATTTAATTTTTTCTTTTCTAGAGAAGATAGAGAAAAAGTTTATATAATTTTTTTTATATGTAAGGCGTCGGGAAAAGGCGAGGTCCAAGCCGAGGCGCTGGCCTTCGTCCGTCAACACTCCCACCCCTACCGATGGGGGAGAAGGCTGACAACAAAGGCGAGGGTCTAGGCCCAGGACGGGCTCATTTGTTTTTCCGACGCTGAAAGAACGGGAATAAAGCATGTATACGAATACCCTGCGTATTTCTTAATTCCTAATTCCATTCAACGCGTCTGTCTAACATATATAAAATTTAATTCGTCCTAAGATTTATATGAAACATTTAAAAGATTTTTTATACATTATGCCTATACATATATCGGAACAACTATGAAACAAGAGGTATAATCATTATTATCCATGGACTGATTATAGTCAAAGTCTAACCGGACTTTGAAATGAGAACATAAATCTTAAATGTAAAGTTTCATTTAAATTCATTTAGCTATTTATACTCAATCGTAATAATAATATACATATGTGTGCTCATACATGGGAATAAAAAAAATTTCTTTTTTTTCAATAATTAAAATATGATCAGGAGGTCTTAAAACGTGTATTTCCGTAAAATAAATTTTACAAAATTTTTTTTTCATTATGGGTACTTTGCTTATGTGCGCCTACATAGGTCGGAAAGTAAAAATGCCTGAGCAGTCGGGAATCTCGGCTCGAGAATCCGAATCGTATGCCGTTGACGGGAGGTCGGATTTCAGTTGTTAAGAGCGAGAAGGCAAATGTGAGCCTTTCACTCTCGACTCCCACGAAGCGGTCCGAAATTACTTCGGGCAGCTTCGGAGAATCGAGGAAGAGGGCATGCGTCAGTTTGCCTTTGTCGTCTTTCCGAAACTCCACGAGCTCACGTACGCGTATCTGGCATGTGTGAGTGTGCACCCGACGGTGCTTTTCTGGCATCAGTGATTGACATGCTCGACAACAACACAAAGCATCTCAGGCAGACTGATTCATTTTAGTTTGTAACTGAAGCCGAGATGCCCGATCAAAATTCAGGCGACCAATATTCGACGTGGGTAAGCCAACAATCTTGTCTCGGGGTTACTGTGCTTTTGACATATGGTATCACATAACCTTTGACCGTAAATAAAAACTGACGATTAAATAATAATAATTTACTGGTATTTTACGATTGCTTTTTTTTTCTGTTTCATGCATAAAGTTTCGTATACTAATTATTTCAGGTCGGTTTGATATATGTTTTCAACTTGATCGTTGGCACAGGGGCTTTGACATTACCTGCTGTTTTTAGTAAAGCAGGATGGGCTCTTGGATTAAGTATAATTTTAATATTAGCGTTCATAAGGTATGTCATTAAATTCCATTAACTTTAAAAGCAAATTGTAATTACGCGATATTTTGTATTTGTAGCTTTATCACAGTTACATTTGTCATCGAGGTAATGGCATCTGCCAATGCTATAGTAACTTGGCGACACATTCAATATCGAAAGCGAGTATGTTTTTCTCAAGATTCGTCTTTCAACGAATCAGAATCTGAGGTTTCTAAAATTTTTCAATCTATTGTTCTATGTGCACGTCTTTCGTTTTATAAGTAACATTATACTTTTTATAGGATATATCTGCTTTTCGAACTAGTCGTTCAAAATAATTCTTTGATCGATACAAGTTATATATTCTTTACTAATTTTCAATTGTAGGTACAACAATGTTTAGGCGAATCTGGGTCGCCAAATTCAGATTCCGAAGATACTCCGCTTGTTACACCATTTTTAAATAATCCCGATTACGCAGACATGACATATCGATATTATGTAATTTCTGATAAAATAGAGATGGGTCAGATGGCAACAATTTTTTTTAATAAGTTTGGCACAACTCTATTCTATCTGTGTTTTGTTACGTATCTTTATGGAGATCTGAGTATTTACGGAGCAGCCGTTGCAAAGACTCTAGCTGGTGTTGCTTGTACCTATCAGCCAATGAACTATACGTGTAATGATACAATACCAGATACTGAAATTTGTTGGGAAGAATACACTCTTAATCGTCAACATGCATATAGGATATTTCTTGTACGTTAAGTATGAAAATTTAAATACACGTATTATTAATTACTACGCTCTCGTCCGGTAACGAAAATACTATTTTCAGAGTATATTTGTTTTGTTATTGGGGCCTTTTGTATTTTTTAATATTCAAAAGACCAAGTATCTTCAACTATTAACATCAGCAATGCGATGGCTTGCATTTACTATCATGATTGTGTATGCTTTAAAAAATCTATTCATTCATGGTGCACAAGGAAATCCTCCAGCAGCAAATATCGTTGGTAAGTTTGTCGGTATAATTAACAAATATACAGTGATTCTAGAAACACGGACAATGAGTAATTCTTTTCCTAGTAAAATGCAATAAATTAATACAGGAAGAAGTTGAGTTCTGCAATGGGAAAATAAATTTTTGGAAAATAAAAAATTATACCTGTAGGAGGTAGTTCCTATATGAGGTTCAAATTTTTCCTATGTAAATTTCTTGTATTTTTGCTCGGGAATGTATTACAGTTAGTTTCTATTTCTAGAACTATCAAATATTTATTTTCCAGCATTTGAACAAATAAAGTAATTACACATATATATTTCAGGTATTCCTACTTTATTTGGTGCCTGTATTTATTCATTTATGTGTCATCATTCTTTACCCGCGTTGGTCGCTCCAATTGAAAATAAGTCTACTTTAAGTCGATTTTTAGCGCTGGATTACCTTTTGATAGCATTTTTTTATCTTTTATTGGCATTAACCGGAGCGTTTGCTTTTAAACATTTAGACGACCTTTACACGTTAGACTTTAGTCCCCGCGGGTCTGGAGATTGTTCCAAAAGTAATAATATTTTTATTATTCTTATAGAATATTTTTTGGCACTCTTTCCAGTATTTACTTTAAGTACGAGTTTTCCAATTATAGCTATTACTCTTAGAAACAATTTAAAATCGCTATTCCGCGGCGAGGACGCGTCTTATTCGTGTCTTAACAAACTTGTCTTCCCAATATTGACAGTGTTGCCACCGTATCTAATTGCTCTGAGCACCAAAGATTTGTCTATATTAGTTGAAATTACTGGATCATACGCTGGAGCAGGAATTCAGTATTTGATTCCAACATTTTTGGTGTATTATGCTAGGCAAAAGACAAATAAAGTTATAGGTCTCGGTGTTGTTAACAAATTTGCAAGTCCGTTTTCTAGTCATTATTGGCTCGTGTTTGTTGTAATTTGGGCTATCGCTTGCATGATTCTAGTATCTGTCAATTTTATACAAGTGCATAAGAATTTTACAGAATAATCTACTTTGAATAAAAAGCTATAAACTATAAAATCAAAAACATTAGAAGAAAAAAGGGATTACATAATGGTGCAGAATGTATTATTCTATTTAAAAAATTTTTAAATACTACAGGATGTATACATATCTAAAATAATTTCATTTAATCTAAAATTTAATCATTTGCAATAGCCTTCATAATTGTTAATATGATGTTAATGATTTTAATATTTAATGTATTTTTTTTTAACGTTAGAATCATGATCGAAATATGTGAAATATTCAACAATTTCAGTAACAAGTTTACTAATATGTAAACGACCGTTTTAAAAAATTTTCTTGTACTTATTATTCAAAATGAAGGATAACTTAGATATAGAATGTCAGTAGAGATGAATGACTGTCATTGATATCAGGAGATATTAATATTATTTCTATTGTTTCCTTTCCATTAGCACCATTATCAGAAAAAAATCCTTTTTTTCACATAAGAAAACATAATAATGTTCGTAACACAATGTGTTACTACAAACTGACAATACACTGGCACAAGTCAGGATTAATCGTGTACAAGCCAAATGGATAAGATTAATTTAAGTTAACTTTTGTATATATCCTTTAACTTTGGTATATTTTTATTCGGTATATATTATTGTTAATACAGTGTCTACTGTACATAAAATGTCTTTCAAACAAGTGATATTTGGTGGCCAACTATTAATATTCTCTAAACTATTAAATGGTATGAAAGTTCACCTAAAACTGTAGACTTGTAATTAATGAATGCACTTGGCATTAAAAAATGGCAATGGCCTATTCAGTGTTTCTCACTCAAACAGGAACTCGGTTCTGCGATTTTCTAGCACATATTTTGTTTCGTATGATAAGTATACAGGAAAAGCAAAAAAGATTAAAAACACATTATTAATTGATTAAATATTTCCTTTTGAATATCGCGGAACATATTTTTATACATGGTATGTATAAAACTGCCTAAAAAGTATTCACAATATGCCTCTCATACCATGTACCTGTGTAAATGTAGTATACAATAAGTAAAATATGTATACATATATTTTCTAAAAATAAATGAATAAAAAGAAATGAGTAATTATATAAGCTTATTTAAATTTATTTTTTTACGTATATACATATTTCTATTTATTTATATTTGTATGTCATACTTAGTTAGACTTATCAGAACAAATTTTAACACGCATAAATTCCTCTTTAATAGTCTAACAACACAAAGTGGCACAATAAAAGCACTAAATTATTTGCATGAAATCTTACAATTTTACTAGACATCATTGAATAGAGTTTTTCTCAGTTGTACGATGCCACGTAAATAATCATTTTTTTTTCGTACATTCATGACAACGTAACATCTATTTAGATAAAAGATGAAATAATTTAAAAGATAGAACGAAGTGTTTCTTTATTATTTTATATTCTCGATTTGTTCTGAGCAAATAGACTAGTATGAATACACTTTGGGTTACGAAAATAAGAAAAAGAAATGGTCATCAAGATACTTATAATATGTATAAATTTGTGATGTAGTTTTATTTATAAGAAATTTGCTATATTTAATAATGAAAATGATACATTGTATGTAGCGAATGTGTGAAACTAACAATAAATTTAAAATTGTTTTGTAGAAAAAAATATTGAAAAATACCACACAGGTAAATATCCCAAAGTGAACACGTATATCATTAATTGACCAAGAACTTTGAACAGACTTGTAATAAATGTTTATGCGATACTTATATTAAGTTATATTTGATTTATTTTGCCGCTGTCAGACTAGATTTTGTACCAAGCTCTAAAATGGCACATTTCCGTTTGTAGTAAATAAATAACACGATGTTTACACGATGAAAAAGCTTCCATTTCTACTTGGAAATTTTGAAGCCAAGGATGCTTGTACTACTCCATTCTCCTTTGGTCGTCAGTCTTTAATTGTACTACAGGTATTCGGTCAGAACTCATCGTAATCATACGAGTTTCGCCTAATTATTTAGTACATAATACTTTTTTGTTTTGCAGGAGTTGTAGATGCATCGTTATTAAAATTTGTCAAGATTATTTTAAACAAACTTCGTATAACATTGA
Source organism: Colletes gigas (assembly GCF_013123115.1). Taxonomy (NCBI): domain Eukaryota; kingdom Metazoa; phylum Arthropoda; class Insecta; order Hymenoptera; family Colletidae; genus Colletes; species Colletes gigas. Next base: position 149,603 of record NW_025106668.1, read on the forward strand.
ATTTTAGGATATGTCTTTCTGTTTCTTATTTATTATCGAACATTCTCAAATCGACATTTATATGTTGAGAAATTATGGAAATAAGATTCATCACGATGTAAACGTACAATTTTTTGCCTTTCATATTGAACTGATTAAGAATTTCTTCATAGAAACAGTATATAAGTCAAATATTACTTTCATCAACTTCTGTTATTACTTACAACATTTAGTCAACTGTGTCTTATAGAACTTATTTAATTTACGTAAGAGTAGTATTTAATTTATTATTTAACGTAAGAATAATTTAAAAGCTTTAACAGTAGGATGCCTTTATCACTTTCGTTAATTTAGGTCGTTATTCGTAATTGTTCAAGTATGGACATGGTGCATCGTCATGACCAACGCATTCTATAACAGGGTCATGAGTGCTATCCCACATTCCTGGACCGCATTGGCGACAAAGTCCTGCTAATGTACATGGTAAACGTACAAGCTGACGAAAATGATGAAGCAGACCTCTTGCCTTTCTCAATATGAGATTTCCATCCATATACATAGCTAAGGAACTGAAATGCAAAAGCATTTCGTCTGTTCTGAGATCTTGTGCTATTACATCGTCTGCGTAAACACACATTATAGCAAGGCAAAGAAATAGATGAAAATGATCTGTCAAATAATTAACCCAACAAGCTTCCCACATTACTAATGCTACTTCAGTGGGGAACTCTCGTTTTAAACACCTGAAGGATATATGGTAATTAGTAAGAACAAATTTGTATGCAATCAAACTATACTCGGGGTAAACGAGACGAATCAGCGAAGAAAAACAAAGTGCTCGATGTAGTCGATGTTGCGGTTACGGTCATTGGCTGCTAAAGGACACTTACGAGCCCCATTTAGGGACGTTTGTTTTCGTTTGCTGACTCGTCTCGTTGGTCCGAGTATACAGTATTTTTTTGGTAAGTGCTCGTAGCTTGAGACCGGTCATTTAGCTACTGGATCCACAAAACTCAAACCTCGTTTAATCTCTGCGGTTATAGAGTAGGTAGCTAGCTCACTCCTTCCTAGCTAGCTAGCTCACTCCTTGCTTGCTAGCTAGCTCACTATTCGAGCTAGCGAAAGACAAAGAAGGAATGAGAGTTTGAAAGAAGTTTAAATGCCCGTGTATCGATTTGCAAATGTAAAATTAAAACTTCTTTACGTTTGCCATTTTCTTGATATAGTTCATTTAACGTACTAGTGAAGTTTTTCTGTTTAAAATGGAATCAAGCATGATAAAATTTCAACTACTTTTACTTAACATTTGTCAAATAGTTGTTCTGACAAATTACAAAAATATTCAAGTAAGATAGCCGGGGGAAGGGGATGCCGAGCATTTAATGAAAAAATACTGTATTATGTTTGAAAGGCCCCATAAGCAGTCAACTTCATGACAACAACCTTCGACGAGTTTTTGTTGCTACAATGTTTCAGAAACTGGGACTTAATGAAACATTGTAGTGACATCAAAGGTTATTGCCTTGGTGTTGACTGCTTTTGGGGCCTATAACGGAAGAATATATACGGATACTTACAGAAGTATCCATCGGTGACAAAACAAAAGTTCTAAGGCATCTATATGCTTTTGAAGATGTGCATAAAAGTTTGGTACCATTATTCTAACTAATTCCCTTAAATAGCACAGATTTCTGTCCATGTCTACATCAGTAGGTGTGCATACAGCTACAGATCTTTGCATCAAACCAGCAAAACACCAAAAGGCTTCAATTTCAGAATTAAGCTCTGCCAGCAACGGAGCTAACAAATCGGACATACCTTGTGTATATCCCAATCGAGAATTATAAACTGCATAATTCAGTAGAATATTTCTGTAAAAGGAGTATATTAATATTATTAATAATAAATAACAGAATTATAAATTATTATTGATAATAAGTAAACATACTTCATTACATCAATATTTGGATTATCTTCCCCTGCATAGTAAGGATTCCCTCTGTCGGTGCGAACAACATCTTTCTCTACAATACATACAACATTTCGCCAAAAATGCTCCGCCTGTTCTGCATTCATGCTTGTTCTACGTTTTTGTATTTCTTCATATTCCTGTCTACGAATGATGTCGATCTGTTCCCTATCTTCGTAAGTACTTGGATACGAATAACAATGAAGCAGAAAAGGCCATACAATTTTCCTTAATGCAGGTTCTAATCCACCAAAGAATATTCCTTTACGAAGGGCAAGATCATCTTCTACCTGTCCCCTTTCATTCAATAAATCCTTCCAAGCTAACGACGTGATCATCGGCACCTGTCCTTCCTCTGGATGCAACTCATCACGACTTACCTCTGGTCGGCATACCATGAAATGCCTATATTATAGTAAATTTTATAAATACCTTATAGAGTATCAATAGTTATGGTATCAATGAAATCTTACCTATATGGCAGGGTTTCTTCTGCATCCGTATCTAGTCGTGGATAAAGCAGCTGGTGCCATTGATGTAAAGTCGCCGCCAATCGATCTAAACCACCATGATGAAAATGCAGGATTTTATATTGACTCTCTCTACTCGCAACTACTAATTGACCACAGGTACAGGCTGGGTCAGCAAAGAATAACCTTAGAGATCTCATTTCACTGAGATCAACGGAAAATCTTCTACATCTGTGTGCTCTACGTAATGTCACTGGCGAAGCTGTTGCACTTTCAGGAAATGTGAGGTTATGCTGCAAAGCCAGAAGTTCCGGCGACCTCATCCATGATGGAATCTCTTCGGCTAAGAAAAGGTAAATTTTACACATTAATAACCCCTGTAACCCATAGTAAAATCAACGATATAATCATTTATTTACATACCATCCGAAGCTATACCAACGGATAAACTGCACGTAGAGGTTAACGACATACTACGACTCTTAAGACTGATATCATCGCAATACGGATATCTAAGTTCCTCGTCGATGCTTTTTCCATCGTTCTCGTGAATTTCAATAGACTTTTTATCTTTATAATGTCGACTCTCGTCATATTTCAAGCCCAAAGATTCAGAGCGCAAACGATTCAAATTAATACTATGATCGCTCTTTTCGTGTATGGTGACTGGCGAACTGTTAGATTGATAATGGTTCGTTTGTTGAGAGGCATCGGTGGTTGAAGTTTCTTTGGTCTCTGATATAAACACGGTTTGATCGTCGCACGAGTTTTCTCTTGCATCGTTCTTCGTTTTCCCGTCATCAGTTTCAAGGCGTGAATTGCGTGGAAATCCACCGGAACAAACGCGCTCGCAATCCCCGCAATTTATAGGTTCCTTTACCTCTAAACAGACATCAACTTTGTCTCCCGCACTTTCATAATCGTACTTTAAATCACAGCTTTCCTCGGATATCTGAGAATGATGCGAACTGACATCGATGTCTCGATGAGCAACGCAGTCGAGTTTTCTCACGTTTAAATTTTCTAATGTCGTTGGATGTTTGCGAAGCGTACTGTTAGGAATCCAACTAAGATGCAGCGTTGGTATATTTGAATTTTTATTGAGTCTGCATGTTATGGCCATGTATCCGGGATGATGCACCACATCGGAATTTTGTCTCATTAATGTCGGGGGATGAACGCAGACGTTATTTTTACAAAATAACGCCTCGCCATCGTGGTACATGGTACGGCGATTGTCTTGGTTGCAGTCGCCTAAAATGTAACTGCTTGCCTTTCTGAGAATGTTTGGCAGAGGCATCTTCGTTCGAGGCAGATCGGTGCATCCAAGTCATTTAATTACTTTTACGAAAGCATCGTTTGAAATTTTCGTTATTCGCGGTTAAAAATTTCTCACGCAATTATCAATTGCCGTAGGGTTATAAAAAAGACCCGAATGACGATCGTTACAGTGATTACGAGGCATCGTTTATGTCCAACTGTGAATCAATGAATCGTTATGAATCTAAACAGTCTTGATTTGTAAGAACAGCACAGTATACGCTTAAGAATTGGAAGTACCAGATCCACTGATTCCCTTCGATGATTCTTGCGAGATACTTCAATGTTCCTGCAGGGCATGGGGACTGCAGGGGTCAAACTTCGTCGCGCAGAAGCGCGCGAATACAGCTGCATCGAAATGCTACAATGAACTGATTTCTCGTTCTGTAGCGTTTCCCGCAATCATATGCCTATTTAAGCATGCAAGCGAGTTACCGCGCCAATTAGCCTCGATACATACACAAAGCTGATGATAATATATATACATATACGGAGAAGCATGCATCTTAATTCCAAAGTTTCTAATCTCTACTTGTACGGTGTTACCCTTATGTCAAGGAGATAACATATTGCCAAACTTTCGTCGAATTTATAACAAAGACCAAAGGACGTCGAGAATTCTTTTATGTTTAATATTCTCGGGGAAACTTTGTATAGTTACCTTCGATTTGAATGGATTTATAAATTAACAACTTATAGATGACACGTCACTGTTCGTTGTATGCACGAACGGGCTTTCACGGAAAAACGTGTGTACGTACATCACGAAATACAAAACGATCGTTACCACCATTCATGATTGACCACAATTACACGATGCTCGTTGTTAAATTTCTAACAATGAATGAATTGTAGATCGAATATCACTTTAACCCACTGCTCAGTGACGATGTGGTAAAACGTGTTTGCCAACAGACGGAACACAGATGCCCCTTATCCAGGATCAATATTTCCATCTGATCGTGAACCTGGTGGTTGGCTTACTATCCAAGCCGCCGACATACCATTGCTCAACGCGTATATGCTGTTTTTATTGATTTTTTCTTTGTATTAGATACGTTTGAATTACTTTTTTATTTTTACCTATGTTATTTATAAAACTCATTTTAAGAAGTATTTTTCGATGATCGATTACACTCGCGTTTACATCTATGAAGTAATTTTTATATTAAAGGCAAACCAAAACTTGTTACAGATACGATCTTTGTTTTTTTCGAATTATCTAAAACACTACTTAAAAATGTAAACATATACACGTATATTAGAAAATGTTTATTGGCTTCTGGAAACATTCTTTTTCCTAGGGGTAAAAAAATTTTTGCACTTTTAATATGCATATTTAAAGACATTGTAAAAATTATAAATTTTGATTATGATAGCAATTTTATAAATATTATTTATAATAATGCTATTACTGATACTGTATCACAAAATTACATTATTTCACTATTGTAATAATATTTATCACAGATGATCTAATGTAATTATATACATTAATGCAGTTCATAATTAAAAAGTATTTCATGGTTATTATTAAATGCTAATACTGCTTTGGGACCACGTTTCAAATACGATATTGTAGAATATGCAGAAAAATGAAAATCTTCTTGCAAATAACCATTTACAAGTAAATGCCCTACTATAGCTTCGCCCGATTCTCTTGTAAACCTTGGTATTGGTACGGAAGATACCCGTAAAGTTGATGCACCTTTACCATACCAAGCATCTATAAGTTTTAAGGCGGTCAATCTTGTTTCGCTTTGTACTGCTTTAGTCATTATTTCGTACAACTGTCTACAATATACTACTATATTCACTTCTATCTTATCTTTAGGTTTGCGACAATGATCACACATTTCTGCACAATCACTTTTATTCCAAGTTTCTTCAAAATGGGTTGCAATTATGCTACGTCTACACGAAGATTGATCTAAACAGTATAATAGTACCTTGTACAAATTTTGTAAACCAACTTTATCTTGAAATACCATTGTGCTTAATTTGAATACATCCGGTAGTCTATATAGGACTAGACACACTGATTTCTTTCCATCTCTACCCGCACGACCGCTCTCCTGATAAAAGTTTTCCATTGACTTTGAAATACAGTGATGGATAACAAAACGTACATCTGGTTTATCAATACCCAATCCAAAAGCAATTGTGGCTATTACAGCTTGGTATTTTCCAGATATCCACTTAGAATATACCTCTGATCTGTACTCAGCCTCTAGCATCGCATGATAACATCCAACTTTCAAGCCTAATGTTCTTAAATCAGTTGTCAATTGTTCTGCATCCTTAATAGTAGTTGTGTAAATTATTCCAGACTTATCTTTGAATCGATTTTTTAATAAATTTTCTATCATAGCTAAACATGTATTCTTATCTCCTGGCTTACGGCGAACCTCGTAAAACAGATTTGGCCTATTGAATGTAGCTCTTAGAACCAAGCAACCTTGGATATCTAACATTTTCTGAACGTCTACAATAATTTTAGCGGGAGCAGTTGCGGTCAGACCAAGAATTGGTATATTTGTGAACATGGATTTTAGAATTCCTAAAAATTTATAATCTGGTCTGAAATCATGTCCCCATTGGCTACAACAATGAACTTCGTCTATTGCAAAACGATCCAAACGTTTCATTTCAAAGGCTTTTTGTAATTTACTCATAAAACGATTAGATTTCGCCATATATTCTGGCGTAACGTAAATTAGTTTTAGATCAGAGTTCTTATCCACAAGTGCATTCATTATAATTTTGACATTCTCTTTATTACATTTTGAGCTTAGCATCATAGCTTTTACATTAACCTTTTGTAACCCATGTAATTGATCCTCCATCAATGCAATTAATGGTGAAACTACTATCGTAATACCTTTACTAATAACAGCAGGTAACTGATAACACAAACTTTTACCACCGCCCGTAGGCATAACTAAAATAACATCTTCTTTACAGAAAATTGCATTCATAGTTGGCAATTGTAATTCTCTGAATTTTTCAATTTTGAAAACATTCTTTAAAGCCTTTTTAAGATCTTTGGACCAACTAAAATCTTCGTTATTCCAATTCTTTTGCGATACAGATAAACTCTTCTTCAAAAGTGCATTATCCCGTAATTTTTCTTTACGTTGGATTAAAACTTTTTTACGATCTTCGAGTGTTTGTAATTCATTCTCGATTTGTTTCAATTCATAATCAATAGCAGCAATTTCATCTTCTTCGGTAACTGAAAAGATTATTGCATTTTTTAACTATCTTAATATTTTAAAATTTAAAAATAGAATCAGAATCATGGAATTTAAAAGTTATAATAGTGTAATTAGATATATTTACTTAAAGTTTACATAATTCAATACTAGTTATCGATGAGCGAAAATGTCCTTCGGTATAAAATAATAACAAACATATATATCAAAATTCATAAAAATTTTATATACGTTACACATATTTATATATAATAATAATTAATAATTGATTTATCTTTTCTTTTTTAATGTTCATTTCTTATAAACTTAATAACAAACCTTGATATTCATCTATTATTATAACATCTTTCGAGCTACTTGCAGACATCTTAAATAAATTAAACAAATATTTACATGAATTGTCATTAAATTAGAAAAATCGTTTTATTTTTCATTCATAACTAAGCAAAATCGATGACTAATTAAGTTACACTATAATGTCTGTATTCATGTACTGAACAGTGGTTAATTCGACGCCGACAGTGTGCACGTTTCACACGTGTCCCCACTAATTCTTGCCATTTGAGGAGAATTCAATGCGATAAATACAATCCCCTCTCCTTATCTGTAAAATCTAATCACTGACAATCAGTAAATTTCCAAGCGCTATATCTTGAAAACTAATGAAAATCGGGTAAATAAATTGCAGGTTAATGAATTCGTATTGAAAAACACTATCGCATGATCCAAAAAAAAATATATAGTTCCATTTAAAAAACGAAACTTCATCAACGTATCTTTGAAATTAATAACATAAATAAAATTTCCGTTTACGCCAGAATAAAGATCCTATTTTATCCTGCAATTTTCATATAAACAATTTTTCCGTATCATCAATAGTTATTGCAGTATCACGACTGTCACACTTTAGCTGGGACACCCTGTATACAGAGTGTTCGGCCACACCTGGGAAAAATTTTAATAGGAGATTTTAGAGGCCAAAATAAGACGAAAATCAAGAATAACAATTTCTTGACTGAGACTTCGTTAAAAAGTTATTGAATTTACATCCGTCATAGAGTAACTTTATTCGTTTTCTAAAAATTTAAAAATAATTTTCTAAAGTAATCAAGCATGAGGTCATGTAATATTCATTTTCACTTGATAGGAATACTATGTCATTTTCTGCATGCATGCGTTAAAAAGATAGCCTGCTTTTCTACGCTATAAGCTTGATGAAAAAGAAAAGAGAATGCACACGTATGTATCGTCCTTCCACGAGAAGAAGGCACAGCGTGTTTACATCCCCACTCTTGCTGCAGTACACTGATTGGCTGTCACCGATCTTCGTCACCGTTTTCAACCAATACCTGTGAGTCAACGGACTGCAACAAAAGTGGGGATGTAAACACGCTGTGCCTTCTTCTCGTGGAAGCATGGTACATATGTGGAATATTGTATTATGTCATATTCCCCTCAAACGGCACGAATTGATGGATCTCTATCTACGTATGTACGTAACCTAATGCCTATCACCGGTATTACATCGTGTTTCGGCGATCGGTTGAAACCAGCTTTTTGATAGTACTACGTAGTTAGCAGGCAAGTAATGTTTCGCCTGATTTTTAATATTGAGTAATTGATAGTATAAAACATATAGAATCACATTAAGTTGTTCGAAATTAAATATATTTAGTAAATATGTTAAATGCATTATTTCGTGCGAGTCCTTGGCTTGAAAATACGTTAACATCTCTATATTTCAAGGGTATTCCGTTTTTAAGTATACTTTTCGCTACTACGCTATCATTTTGTATTTTTAATTTATTAAATTCAAGAAAGTCATGAGTTATACTGTTTGGATAAGTAAATTGGAGTATTGCAAATTTTATGGCGATTGTTTGATATAATTTATTCATATGAGTCTGTATTTATATGTACATTTAAATATATATTTTTTGTATAAAAATATTTCTTGCGACAGTAAAAATAACGTTGTATGATAAAATAATATTCTGACATGGCATTAAAAACAAGACTAAATGGTGGTAAATAATTCTTGAAATAAAGGTATTAATATTGTTATAAATTTTGCACAAATACTTAATAATGATAACTTAAGTAAAATATACATGCACTTTATCAATTTATTTTATATAGGATTGATTTTTTACTATGAATTCAAATGCATAGCTTAGCTAAATATTTATTAGAATGTTTACGTTATTTTGTATATAAATATATTATCTTTACGTTTTTAGCAAAAAGTATTTCCAAAAATAATTTTGGCGCAACAGTTTCTACAATAATAATGCAACCAAATATGAAGGTTCAAATATTACCAGCACTTCAAGATAATTATATGTATCTTGTGCGTATTTTTTATTTATTTTTTACATTTTCACTTTCCGTAGTGTACAGAATTTTTAAATTATTATAGCTTTTCCAACTATATTACAAGTTAATTAAAATTTATGATAGAGAATTTTATTGTATTATTTAAAACAAAATTTAATATCGAATTTTGTAATTCTGAAAGATTATCGACGAAACAACACAGGAAGCTGCTATTGTTGATCCTGTTGATCCTGATAGTGTTGCTACTGCCATTGAACAAAATAATGTGAATTTGACAAAGGTTTTAACTACCCATCACCATTGGGATCATGCTGGAGGAAATGCTAAACTATGTAAGATGTTTGATAATCTACAAGTGTATGGAGGTGACGATAGAATAGAGGCGCTTACACATAAAGTGAAACACGATGATTGTTTTAATATTGGGGAACTAAAAGTTCAATGTCTTGGAACACCATGTCATACCAGAGGACATATTTGTTATTATATCACAGGAAATCAAGATCCACCGGCAGTTTTCACTGGTAAAGAGATAAGATCACGTATTCTTTTACTTATAAGTTTATTAAGAAGTAATCAATGTAATTGAATAGGAGATACACTCTTTGCTGGAGGTTGTGGTAGATTTTTTGAAGGCGATGCGGAGCAAATGTACAAAGCGCTCATTAAGATTTTAGGATCATTACCTAATGAAACTGTAAGTAGACAATTATGTCTATTTTCGTATTTGCAATATTGTGTATAAACGAAAAATATTTTGAATGCTCCACAGAAAGTGTATTGTGGCCACGAGTATACAGAAAATAACTTGAAATTTGGACAACATGTAGAGCCTGAAAATGAAGCTATTCGTCAAAAAATAGAATCAATTCATGTACAACGCGAAAAACATTGCCCTACTGTACCTAGTACTATTCAAGATGAGAAATTAACAAATCCATTTATGCGAGTTCATGAACAATCTGTTATGGATCATGCCAAACAGAAAGATCCAATTCACACCATGGCATTCCTTAGAAGGGAGAAAGACAATTTCAAAGTATAAATTTATTATTGTTTCAAAAGTCACAACAGTAATTATACGTTCTTCCTTTCAACAACACAAAACGTTCTTCCTAAACAAAATTTTATTTGTTGTCATATATTTTATTACATGATCAATTTTTATTAATCTTATTTATAGTTTATTTTGTATTACTATACATAAATATTGACATATGTGCAAATATTTGATTCTAAATTACGTATTTACAAATAATATTTATCTTTAATATAAATACTATGTTATGTTTAAAGACATTTGATTTGGTGTGTCTTCTGACTTTTTATTATAAATTTGCATTTCAGCAACATATTTCTCTTTGGATCGTTCATACATGTCATAATATACCTGAAAAAGAAATGCAAATGATAAATATTCAATACAAATACACAAATATAAATAACTTTCTCTTAAATGCATACTTTCTTATCTTCAGAACTAAGAGATTTCCAAGTAGTTGCAAGTTGTCTAGTGAGTTCTTGTTTGCTTGGTTCTGGTTCACCAGCTAAGCGTTCCATAACACGAGGTCTCTGCTCTTGACAAAATTGGAAAAATGGATTCGCTGGTCTTTTTGGCGCATTAGGATCTGTTTTTGCACCTTTCCTTTTTGTTCCTTTTTTTGTTCTTTCGTCTTTCGAATTGTGAGCATTGGCCTTTGCACTTTTCTCTTGTTTAGATGTTGCTTGGAATACATTATTTTCTTCAAGAACGCCCATAGGTACTTCTCTCCAACGATCACCATGTTTATCCAAACGATTGATTAAAAATCTACGGTATCAAAATATTCTATCAAAGCACGTCATTTAAAAAAAAAATAATATATGATAAAGCATTAAGCAGGTACAATAATTTTTATCTTAAAAATAACAGACAATATTATGGTATGATCAATACATAACCTAGAAATTGAACTAACTTTTTTTCCTTTCTCGTGCGCTTTAGAAGTTTTCTTACTCTTTGAATTCGGTAAACCAATCTTTCATTTTCCTAAAATTGGAAATAATTTAATAAGATTCACAACATAAAAGAATTGTTAGTAGTTCTAAGTATTAAAGTTAAATTTAAACCTGCTGTAGAACTTCACATCTATCTAGTAGCAATTGGTACTTTTGTTTATAAATATCAAATTCTTCTGGTTCTACGTCGTACTCGGATTCGTCTGACATTTTAATTATACGTTTTAGTTAAATCAAATTAATATTTTTTTTTACATTGTTTTCATACGTTCTCGATAGCCGCGCACGTTTATTTACCATAATAGAATTTTAGTATGACAGGTGCCGCTAATACAGATATAAATATACCTGGCATCTTGGATTCGTGCCGCTTAAGGAGAGTTCTCTGTGTCGACACGTTGTTTTGGCTAGGGGTGTACTATATTTTTATTTTTATTTTTTATTAGTAATAAAACGTATATAGAATTATAAAATACTACATAACTAGTAATTTATATAAATTAAAGATCATGATTTTCAACGTTCATTTAAGTATACGTGTACCATGCTTCCACGAGAAGAAGGCACAGCATGTTTACATCCCCACTCCTGTTGCAGTCCGTTGACTCACAGGTATTGGTCGAAAACGATGACAGATCGGTGACAGTAAATCAGTAATTTTAAAATAGTTTAATCTGTAATTTTACGTTCAGTAACAAAAAGCAGAGAAAAGTACGAAAAGCTGTGTCGCCAAGCTGGAATAGAATCGCCGCTGTGATTGGATCATAAAGATCTGTAGGAGAACTATAACCCATTACCTATATGAACCTAACTTTAATTTAGCTGTTTTTAAAATACATGAATGCTCACAGTGTTTGTATTTTACTAATTGAGGATTTAATGTACAAAATTTAATATTTGATGCGTATGTCATTGGGTATAAAATGCTTAGTGTAACTAACTGAATTTTATATTATGTAGTTGCACTGCTGCAGTGTCGTCATCTAGCGTTTCAACATGCTATACTAAAAACACCTTAAAGACGAAGAAGAAACTGCCTTATATGTCATCTTCCCCTCAAACGGCACGAATACATGGCACTAATGTTAATGGAGCGGAAATTATAGAAAAATATAATAGTTAAATAATTAACAGTATATTAACTAAACTGCGAAGAAAATTTATATTAAGAAATTGTAAGTAGGTTTTTAATACAATTTATTTCAATACGTAATAAAATAAGAAATAGATACACAAGTCAGTGTGCAGTAAATATTATTCTGTTTTATAATATTTGTGCAAATAGATTTCTGATATGTATGCAAACGATATAAGTATGTTAAGAGTAATTTAGATATAATTAAAACATTCGACTTATAAAAAAGATTCCTTTTAATAACTTTATTATTAATCATATAGTAATTATACATATAATTGGATGTATCATGCATAAGTATAATTTATAATTAAGTTCTTGAGATAACAAAAGGGTAAATATTTAGATTAAACATTTCGTATGATTTATGATAAACGAAACAAAAATTATAGTATAAAAAATGTTGCGCTTCTTAACGTTCCTCACTTTGCACCCTAAATCGTGTCGTCCCTGTTTTTCATAGGGACCAATGAAAGTCGCGAAAGAAGGGTTGCGTCGATACACATGCGCAACTAATCACGATTCACCCTGGACTTGAGACACGGTCAAAACACGCATCGGCCTCCTCGTTGCGTTATTCTTTCGCCGCTTCTTGAAATCTTCCGTTTTTTGTGAAAGTGTCGATAAACGTTTTACCCTGTGTTAACAGTTCTGTCACTTGTCCTGTCGTTTCACACCGATAATATTTTAGCCGTGATTGAATTTTTTGTGTCATTACGTATTTTTTACCAATTAGTTGTGAGTTATTGTTTCCCGCGCGTACCATGCAGTGCGTCACAGTTTTTTAGCATTAACTCCAGACTGGCAGGTCGAGTTTTGGTATGTAACCTCACTAAATATTTTATTCATGATTTGCCAGCGAACAGAAAATGTTGGGACGGTATTTAATCGCATGCGTAGAAACGTATTGGAAGGGGTTTTAACGTAGCACGCGCGTGCGAAAGAGGCTTGCTTGCGAGATCAATAGCAGCCATTGCGGTTATGGTAACACGATCAGCTGATCGGTTGATGCTTATTTTGTTTACAAGTACCACACTATGATCGTATACTGAGAAACCTGTTGGGTCTTTCAGATCTTATGAGCCTAACTTTAGTTTCTTTTTTATGCTACTGTACACGAATAAATATATAAATTCGCGTTATTTTTAAAAGGATATTTTGTATTCCTTGTTCAAAAATAACTTCTAATGTGAAAATTACTGTAGTCACGTCAAATGATTTTTCTTTTCTTCTTTAAGTGAATTTTATCGCATTTACAATTTAGACAGAATGGTTTCAATACTCGGAATAAATAGTCACGTTACTGTGGTGATTACTTCATGACATGTAGCGGCTTCTTGTGAAGTTTAAACGCCGTTATATTTGTGTCGTGAGTTCAATATGATTAGAGGAAAAAATAATTAAGGAAATTTATCCATCGATGTATATACATGTTCATAATTTAAATACATATATATATACTTAATGTAATGTGAAAAAAATTGGCTGTTTATACTGGATACGAAATTTTTTGATTTTATTACTTTGATATTACGCAACCTGTATTACCGACTAGGTAGATAGGTTATTTGTATAGTGCACATGTTGACGTGATTTTTTAAAAATATTTAAATCTGATTACATACAGAATGTTAAAAAATGTTTAGTTTTAAATATTTTATTGCTTCATTAATTTTTCACATCAATGTTTTGTGAAGATTTACTATGAAATATTAATCCACTTGTTTACGAAATGAAGCGTGAGGTATGATTGTACTTACCTACCTATCGTATACCTATACCTATCGTATTTTAGAATTACATGTATCGAAATATTATTACGATATATTATCTTGATAACTTATCAAGTTATTTCAATATGATTACGATTTTCTCGAAGATTGAAGTTTTGATACTGAATTTATTAAAGATACAAACCTCCTGTCAAGAAGGTTGAATCTCTCTGCATAAATTTTGTTTGAATTGCAAAAATAATTTTTATCACATAGAGATAATAAAAATAACCTTTGATTGTTAAAACTAATAGAATAACGTAAATTTATTTCGATTACAATACTTTTCTACTTTATAAGACGAAAAATAAAAATTACGGCGTCATTGAAGCACGATTACCATACGTTCTTAAGATACTTTAATGTCGACGACCCGTCGATTAGTCAATACATATTTGTATTTATTTTCTATTCGTTCACGGTTAAATAGAGCATTGAATTGCGACTTTCAATCCGAGCAAACCAGTCTGAACATTGCAAACAGCCGCGCGGCGCTTTACAAATTCAACGGTGTGCCCGTTGTGTATGACGAATAAATTTTCTTTGAAGGAGAAAGAATTGCGATATGACAACACGCCTCGGACGATACGAAGGTCCGCAATGCAGGCTTCTTGAGGGATCTTCATGTTCTGTCCGACGGGGAAGAGTCTTTTAAAGGTTTCTAACCATTCTCACGGCGCGACCTAATTATGCGCCAATGTTTCTCGGCGTACGTCATCGGAAACAGAAGTTCAAAGTGCTTTGAAACAAGATTTTGTTGTTAAATAAGTAGAGTTCGAAACCGTTTGTTACCGTGTCCCGTGAACATTTTAAACCTGCGAACAATTCATCATATGCAGTTCTCATGATCGTTTTGTTAGGCGACGCCATGAACTTATACAAATTCTATCCATCTAAATATTTGTTAATATTTTTCAGGATTTATTTATAAAAAAAAAACTATAAAATAATTTGCTGTACGAGTTTCAAATTATATTTATACTTTTCTCGGCAATAAGGATGATTTTGGATTTCCTATTTATTTAAATTGGAAATGGATAACATGTTTTTAGTTTAAGAATTAACAAACCTTATTACACTTGTGGAAATTTGGGGATTCAAATAAGCAAAACTCGACTTCTTCTCAGCAACACACATTTAATAAGCACGCGGCTTCGTTACAGACAAAAGACGCATGGTACAATAGTACATAGTAAGTCAGATGCACCACTAGGTGGCGCAGAAACAAATGGCACTTTATTTCTAACATCTCTGATATTTTAATTTCAATGTTAAACACGTAGAGTAACAAAAATATTCGTACGGTTATTCTTGAATTAATTATTGTTAGGTTAGTTTTGAATTAATTATAATTAGGTTATTCTTGAATTATTCTAGGTTAGGTTTTTTTTTTAATTAATTATTATTAGGTTATTCTTGAATTATTCTAGGTTAGATTTTTTTTTGAATTAATTATTATTAGGTTATTCTTTAATTATTCTAGGTTAGGTTATTCTTGAATTAATTATTATAATTTCATTGTTTCAGTGCTTTGTACAAAATTATTTCGTAATAAATTTGTACATTTGGTTTTACTATTTACAGAGATGACTGACGGACGTTTCCGCAGACGAAAATAAAAACGTCTTTCATTTAAATGAACGTGTCATAGTGTAAATGGAATGCAGAACTTCACGTGGAAAACTTCGATCTATTGTTAAACACGGCGAAGGAAGTTGTCCTTGTTTTCTTATGCATACAAACACTTTGATATTTAAAAATTAAATATTTTTGGCACAGGAATAGGGCCATTGCCGAAGTTTCCATTTACAAGAATATTTTTCAATCATCGTATATGGTGCAAAGTAATTTTCAATGCGAGGAACAATTATATTTAGAATTTCAAACGTCGATTCAAAATATTATTTCATTAAAGATGATTTTGGATTTTCTATTTATCTAAATTGAAAATAGATAACATGTTTTTAGTTTAAAAATTGACAAATCTTATTACTTTTACTATCTGCTACTCGCATTAACGGGTAAGACCACTGTAAAAACCTGAAATAAAGCGTTTATTTGCGTGAATGGATGGAAAAGTAAGAGGATAATAATATTCAAGAATGTTATTAACCATGTCGTTAAGTGTTAAAAAAAAATATTTATTCAAAAATATCCTCTTACTTTTCCATCCATCCTAAAAAAAAAAAATCGCAAAGAAACGCTTTATTTCAGGCTTTTACAGTGGTCTTACCCCTTAATTAACACTTTGACTGCACGCCACCCTGTATATGAGTGACAGGATTTATCATTATGATGCTAGAAAAATTAATTCTCAAGTTAAGACGTTGGGGAAAATAGATTTGGATAGAATTTGTGAATTTGAACAAGATTACGAAAGTAAGTACCGAAACAAATTTTAGGTTATGTAGCTTACAATGGTCTAAAAATCAAACCATTTCACTTTTGCAAAATATTACACGGTCTCGATCTGGCAGTGAACGTGTTAAGTAAATGTAATTTTTTCTTATAAAACGACGCGTCATTGGTTTCTGTTGTTTTTATAAACAGAATCGACGAATTTTCAACGGTTTGTAAACATTGCGATCGCACCTTTGCGCGACTGGATATATCCCCTCACGCGGCGCCCAAAGCGCTATTGTATATAAAGGGAACACGCGGTTAACAGCAGAGGCGAAGAACTCCGTATCTTGGAGGTAACAGTCGTATGCATTGCCGAGAGAGCATTGCCAGCTATCAGTATTAGTTCGACCGTCCTCGTGCGCGGACCCGAGGCGTTCCACGTTACGCTGGTACGACGATTTCATTAGAGAAAAACGAACCTTCGTGTTTACACGCGTGCCCTCCATTCGTCGCGTCTCCGTGCATTCGTGCGAGTCGAGACAGCGTCGGGAGGTGAATCGAGCGTGGAGAAAAACGCTTCAACGAAAATAATTCGCATACGAGATCGTTCGAAGCTTATAAAATATTACGAGCCTCGTTACGTGCCGCAAGGAACATTCGACGAATCGAATATCGAAGAATGGATCGATAAAGAATGAGAAAAAGACTGCGTGTTTTCGTCGCGATTTTTTGTCGTGTCTTTGAAGGTTGGTCGGGGAGAAGATTTTGTTGTTCAGTGATCATTAATATTACGTAAAGGTAACCGTGTGGGCTATGCAACGAAGGCGACGCGAAGATAAATAAACGAATGAAATTAGTTTCGCTTGTCGTAACTCTTCCGGGCGCAGCTGCCGTGATCCGTTCGAACTAAGTCATTCACGAAGTCGTAGCCGGTGACAGATTTTGTTTTTTTCATTCTTTGTCAGCCAGCGGATCGTCGAGCGCGTGGTGTTTCTTTTTCTTTTTGTTTTTTTTTGTTTGCTCTCTCGTCGATAACGATCGGGGAAATATACAAAACGTTTTTATTCGTTAGATAATTGGTAACGGACGAAAATCGATTGTGTGCATGCGATCACGAAGAGACAGAAGACACGGGGAAGACTAGTTTACAATTTCGGAAATCTTATCTCGACTCTATTTTCGCAATAACGAACGGACAAGTAATCGTATAATCGAGGATCAGTGGCATCGTGCGATTTCTGAAGTTCCGTAAAATGTGTCGTTTCCTTGCGTCTATGTTGGCGACGAGATTTCGCAGGACGTCGAAAAGTCGTTCTACAGGACTCGATTTTAAATAAGAACGAACAATCGATCTCGTATACCCGTGAAGTTGATCGATCAGTTCGATACAGAAGGAATGCGAAGTTGTCCGGAAGTAAAGAAATCGATTCGAAGGACTCCGTTTCACGTTTCAAAACAATCGAGAGCGAGAACAGTTACTGGAAAGTCGCGAGCAAGTCGTGTGATTTAGTAACGGTTCCCATCTTGGAAAATCTGAATTTGTCGATCTCGTGCGTTTCCGTAGAAAAAAAAAAAAAAAAAAAGAAGTGTACGTGACGATTTTATAAGAAGCGTTTTAACGTCGATTGGAAAATTTACAAAAAGCTGGTAATCTCGTGTGGTTTCAATGTCGTGAAATTTATCGCGGAAGGATTACTTCGGTTTTATCATCTACGCGAAACTAAACATTGACATTGTGAATATCGAACGTGATGCATTGTGAGAAGTGAATGTTTTAGCATGTGAAGAGATTTTGATGTTTTCGTGAACCTTTCGGTTGTCGTGCCTTTCTCGGAATTGGAGGAACAGGTGCCAACGCGCGTCATGGTACGTTTCCTTCTTTATTTTCTAATCTATGTTCAGTGTCATTATCATTGTTCTAAATATGCGATACGATTTCATCGAGTGACACAAATTTAACTGTATTAACGAAATTGAGGACTAATTGTTAACGCGTAAGGTGGTTAATTTGGAAACGATACTGCGATGACATCTTTGTTACATTTTTGGTACTTTTGTATCTTATATTTGAATCTTGCAACAGTTACTGATTTACGTAAGACACGATGCCCGGGCAAGGTAAGCGTTTCAAACCTGGAAATTCGACGACTGTATTCATTTTGTAAATTCAACTTTAATACAAATTTAATGGAACGATTCAAGTCAGGAAATATTATACAGGGTGTTCGGCCACCCCTGGGAATAATTTTAACGAGGGATTCTAGAGATCAAAATAAGACGAAAATCAAGAATACTAATTTGTTGATGGAGGCTTCGTTAAAAAGTTATTAACGTTTAACGTTCCGCTCGTACTGAATTTTTTTCTCGAAAATGCGCAAGATTTCGCAGGTATGTCTATTCACCAAAAATGATTGCAATTGAACCCCGCAACCGAAAATAATTTTTCCAAAACGATTTGAAATTTTTTTTTCCGTCGAAAAATTTCACACCTCGAATTTTTTTCTAGAAAGTGAGTAGGATTTCGGGGGTATGTCTATTCACCAAAAATGGTTATAATTCACCCCCACAACTGAAAATAATTTTTCCAGAACGATTTGAAATTTTTTTTTCCGTCGAAAAATTTCACACCTCGAATTTTTTTCTAGAAAGTGAGTAGGATTTCGGGGGTATGTCTATTCACCAAAAATGATTATAGTTGACCCACGCAACCGAAAATAATTTTTCCAGAACGATTTGAAATTCTTGAATATAATTGTTAATAACTTTTTAACGAAGCCTTCATCAACAAATTGGTATTCTTGATTTTCGTTTTATTTTGGTAGAATCTCTAGAATCTTCCATTAAAATTTTTCCCAGGGGTGGCCGAACACCCTGTGTAGAATATTATTAAAATTGTAACAGAACACCATTATGGAGTATGTGGTATTGTAATGGTAAAAATAAATCACTTTACGCGTTGTAAATACGAAGAATTTATCGTGCATACGTTTGGCCCCGATGCAATTGTAATAATAAGTCTAAACGCATGATCTTTTAGATAAGAAAATCAAACAGTTTAGACGACTTATACAAGAATATTTCGCGCAACAAACATTTTCGATCCCGAAATTTGACCTTCGATATAATTGTAATGAAATCAGGGAAGTAAGGCCACCCCTGGGAAAAATTTTGTCAGTTACACACATTCTAGAAAAAAATTCGAGAAGGTGTGAAAGTTTTCGGCGGGAAAAAAATATTTTGTATCGTTCTGGAAAAATTATTGTCGGTTGCGAGGGTCAATTGCAATCATTTTTGGTGAATAGACATACCCCCGAAATCCTGCGCATTTTCGAGAAAAAAATTCAGTACTGGCGGAAGTTTAAACGTTAATAAGTTTTTAACGAAGCCTTCATCAACAAATTGGTATTCTTAATTTTCGTCTTATTTTGGCGTCTAGAATCCCCCATTAAAATTTTTCGCAGAGGTGGCCGAGCATCCTGTATACATATACGTATAATAATAGGAAGAATTTCGCATCTGGAGCGAATCAATCGTCAATAAGAAAGTTAATATTTACTGCACGGATTTTTATTAAAGGTTTAATTCGTCTAGATTGAGTAGCTTATACGTATAATACATATTTTACCACGCAAGTGTATAATCTAACTGTTTTGGGCAATTGCACAACGATTGTCCGCTTTCTTTTAATTCCGCGCATTGTACACACGCTGTTGATACTCTCTCTGAATTGATAAGCACGTGGTGCCACGAGTTCGTTCTCCTTGCGTGTTGATAACGAAGGTTCATAGTTTCCTGGTCAATCGTTAGTCATTTCTTTGATGAATGCTGAACTGTCATATGGCATAACCACGTGGTTCACTTCACGTCTTCCTGGAACGCGATTCTGAATCATTGAATTTTCTAAATGTTTCTATTGAACTGAACGACATGTTCAGCTGACTAAATCACGAGGCGGGAACGATTACCAGCTATTATAATAGGGACTGATTCTTATGAAGCAGGCATATCAGACTCATCTTGTTACATAATCTTGTTACATCAACATAGAGTATGTTCATTGATATAATAAATAAATAATAATTAATTATCGATTTTAAATAATATTTTTATCGAATGAATATTAATTCGAGCCTATTAAGTCTAAGTAGAACAAGGTCAAGTCGAGTTTAACGACCCGTCGTATGAAGCCATTTGAGGTCAAATACATACATAATAAGATGATCTTGAAAACGTGTCTTGC
The DNA here is from genome assembly GCF_013123115.1 of Colletes gigas. Classification (NCBI taxonomy): domain Eukaryota; kingdom Metazoa; phylum Arthropoda; class Insecta; order Hymenoptera; family Colletidae; genus Colletes; species Colletes gigas. The sequence continues at coordinate 170,381 of NW_025106668.1, forward strand.
GAAGAGTTGAAGGTTAAAACTTTGAATAGGTTATGAACAGTGTTTTTACAAGACGTACTTTTTAGATTATTATAGTTTTAAATGTTACTGTTATCATATTGGATAAAAATATATGTGAAATATTCTACTTAAAAATCGATAGAGATGAATACATGATTACAAAGGTTACAATATTTTTCGACACATTATTCGAACTTTAACTTAAGATAGTAATTATTACAATACAACAATATTTCCATAAATACATTAATCGAAATAGAGAAGATAAAATCTCTATCTAATTTTCAATGTAAAATTTAATTCTCTCTAGGGTTTATACAAAATGTTCTTCAGATTTTTTTTACAAATAATGAATGCATATCAGGAAAACCAGAAGGTTACAAAAGCTAACCATCATTCTGTACGGATCGATTTTTTTCGAAATCTAATCAAACCTTCAGATGTATAAAACTTAAATGAAATGTTTCGTTGAGATCCATTCAGCCGTTTAGATGCAATCTTACACACATTAGAAAAAGATTTTTTTTGTATAGTTAAAGAATGATCAAGAAGTCTTGAAACGTGTTCTGTAGAATGAGAAATTTCTTCAAAACTCGTACAGATTTAAAAAGCCAAAATTTAACTTGACATCTCATTATAGTATTCATATTAACAATGTTTCCATATATCCTCAAACTTTGGTGATAATTACATCGACCATTTCTTGAGAATAGAAATAAAATATTTTTAATCATTTAATTGCATTCTTTAGAACAAATGTATTAATAATACTGGAGAACGACTTAATGTAGAGTAATTTTTTTATGTTAGCGGAAGTAGTAGTTTCGACAAATATTTTTTAATCTTCACGCGAATCCAATCCTCCACGACCCGCTCAGACTAAAACGTTTCTTTGCGATAAAGGAACGAATGTGCCTTTTGTGTTACAGTCACTCAGACTACGTGTATTAATGTATCTTTTTTACCCTATAAAGGGAAACGCTTGAAAGTCTCGTAAACGTTTGTCACGTCTTGCAGACACTTTTTAGTTCTACTGTTAACACGAATACTATACTATACAAACACTATACTATGTAGCTGATGTTCAATCATTCGAAGGTTCTATTATAAAAACGGAGCATATCTTTAAAACATTTTTTTACAACGGTTTGAATTAATTTTAATTCCAACAATTTAATGTGAATCTAACAACGCTCACAATGTATGGGGCAGATTATAGAAACGGAAAAATGTTAAAGGTGTGGGATTATTTGCTCCAGATCAAACTGTATCATAAATGATCATAGATTTAAGATGATTTTAAAATCAATTAGATTAACAATTTTGTTTGTTAGAGACAGATGAGTCTTGGCACTCCATTGTTGTGTGGCTAAATTCAGTAGAATGAGTTTCGAAATTTTGCAATGTAAGTCGGGGAGAAAAAGTGAAGCTCGATAAAAAGTATACAATGTAAGGATGTCGTCAGGGGGTGGTTACAGGGGTGTGGTCAGATTCGATGATTCGAACACTATAAACGTAACTATACAGGGCGTTCGGCCACCCCTGGGAAAAATTTTAATGGGAGATTCTAGAGGCCAAAATAAGACGAAATTCAAGAATACCAATTTGTTGATGAAGGCTTCGTTAAAAACTTATTAACGTTTAAAGTTCCGCCAGTACTGAATTTTTTTCTCGAAAATGCGCAAGATCTCGGGGGTATGTCTATTCACCAAAAATGATTGCAATTGAACCCCGCAACCGAAAATAATTTTTCCAAAACGATTTGAAATTTTTTTTTCCGGTCGAAAAATTTCAGTCTCGAATTTTTTTCTAGAAAGTGGGTAGGATTTCGGGGGTATGTCTATTCACCAAAAATGGTTATAATTGACCCCCGCAATCGAAAATAATTTTTCCAGAACGATTTGAAATTTTTTTTTCCGGTCGAAAAATTTCAGTCTCGAATTTTTTTCTAGAAAGTGGGTAGGATTTCGGGGGTATGTCTATTCACCAAAAATGGTTATAATTGACCCCCACAACTGAAAATAATTTTTCCAGAACGATTTGAAATTTTTTTTTCCCGTCGAAAAATTTCACAGTCTCGAATTTTTTTCTAGAAAGTGGGTAGGATTTCGGGGGTATGTCTATTCACCAAAAATTGTTATAATTGACCCCCACAACTGAAAATAATTTTTCCAGAACGATTGGAAATTTTTCAACGAAACCTCCATCAACAAATTGGTATTCTTGATTTTCGTCTTATTTTGTCCTCTAGAATCCTCCATTAAAATTTTTCCTCGGGGAACACTCTGTATAATTGAGAGACTGCTTCTTTGAAACACTGCTTGGTAATTGACAATGAGATGTACATCAACAATGATGACAACACAGCGTGAATGTGCTTGTTTACAAAATGTGTTTGTTCATTTCATTTTTCATAGTTCATGCATAGTAAGTAATAACTGTTCATGTAATTGACACGACGCTCAGTGGTAGCTTAGATAATAAAAGTCCAGAAGAAGTGCATTAAATTGAGCATCGAGAAAAATGTTGTTGTGACAAACGGAGCTCTATTGTAATCGTTTGCGCGTACAATAATCAATAGAAAGTTTCATGATGATCGCTTTTAATAGTATGTAAATTGATAAGCGTGCCATTCGCGTTTCTTTCCTGATTCTTTCTACGAGTCGTTCGACTCCGAAGTCTTGTGTTGTGCAGCGCGACGAGAAAGCAAAGCTTAGGAGATTCAGACGAAGGTGGTAAAGAAGTAGAAAAAGAAGAAGAAGAAGACCTGGCGGAAGGAAAGACAGAGGATCGCGAGATACGCACGTGATCATCGTGGCCACTGTTAAATTGATAGCAACTCATACACAATGAACTTCATTTATAATCGCCGACTCTAACTCGAGTTACTTCGGTCGGTTACGAAATGCCAGGAGTAAATCTCAACGTTTGCTGCCGTGTCTCTATGCCAAACGTCAAACTCGAAACGACGACGTGAGAGATCTGCTTCTGGCATCGATAAGCGTACCTGCCGCCTTGTTTTCTTGCGGATATAGCCGCCCCCGCCCGTATCGGTGGTGTGGCCAGAAATTTAGCAAAAAGTTTACAACTTAAAATTAACGGAACACCGTTACAATACTTTCCAACGGTTTACAAAACTTTGTTAGAGATGGTAGAGACAAAGTCCGTTTAACCTCTTCACGCCCTTGGCCACATATGTGGACGTTTAGTTTTTTTTTTTTTTTTTATAATTATAGTTATTGTCAATAATAAATAGATACATGAAATAAAACGTAGAGAATTTTCATTTCAATATTAAATATAGTATGTAACAAAAATCATTGGACATTGGGGTACCTATCGAATTATTGCCGTGTAACTTAATTCTTTTACAATTTTTTAATAAATTTCAATATTTGTACTCATCCGTAATTATTCAACCGCGATGCTCTAAATACGACACCAGCGATAATTTTATGTTTAATGTTACTTTGAACGATTGAATTCCCCGCGGGATTTTATTTCTGAAAAAATAAATTTAGACACATACATCCTTTATGTAAATGGACAGTTCTCGTTTTGTCGCTTATATAACAAATTCTTATGGTTAAAGTAAGGGTGTTTGTAGTCACGGCGAGGGGTTGCTCCGCTGCGACACGCTGCACGAAAAGATTAGGGGACTTTAGTACCAGCGAGTCGAGCATCCAGAGATGAAAGAAACAATCTATATTTAATAAAGTAGTATTTTTACCGAATCTCTAACTTACACAGGATGTACTGTCGGATAAAGGCCCTAACTTTTCAAATAAGTCTGCGTACAAAAGTGATAAAAAAAATATTCATATAAATGCACTCTTATGGTTAAATTGTTGAGTCAACTTCGTGCTTTTTTAGTTACTCGATTTAATAAAATATTGTTTGCGTCTCGGTTACAGATATCTCGAATGCTTGCCAGAGCATAAACAAATTCTGGGAAAAGAAGCTGGGTATCATTTTTTTTTGTAAGATATCGTATCATTTGGTAAAGATTGTAAATACAGAAAATCAAATTAGGATTATAACAATTGCATCTTTATGTTTGTCGCGCAGACCCTTGAATTCGTGTTTAATTTTATTTTGTGGCTGGGCTGTTGTGCATCTTTGTTGCGGAAGATGGAAGGCATTTTTTTTTTACCAATAATAATATGGATTTTTACGAATAAAATGGTAATAAAAGATAACAATGCCAAGCTGCAGAACGGTATTGATTTGAATTGAAGATGCTTTGTTACTTTTTATAGCCTCCCGATCAATTAAAATCGAAGACGGAAAAGTAATATTAAAATTATATCCTCTTCCCGTTATCGATAATTTATATAATAACGCAAGCAAACTTTCAAGTAACAGCCACCTACTTTAGCACACTAGCTATTTCAGCCATTTTCGAGTTTAACGTTAAACGTCAGATTCATTGTTTTCAAATCGAACAAAAACGATTTAAAAAGTTTCGTAATTTTGTTTTTAAATATTTGAATTTTCGTCTTTCCTTGTATTATATTATAATCGCGTTACTCAATTTTTTGTTAATCGACAATTTTAACAATATATTAAATTAATAAAAAAGAGTGTTAAAATCTCATGAAAATTATTCTATTCCACGTCGATCATTTTTTTTATAATGAATAGCTAGAAAATCAAGATACATTGTAGTGTTCATATAGAATTAGGAAGTGTTTAGATTATTTTGCTGAATTCGAATTTTTTTGAAAAATACACGCCATCGAAGTTGTTGGATTGTTGGATACATATATATATAACGGTTTAATAATAATGAACAATACAGAAGTGATACATGTTGGTGCACGCAACAACGCACGACGACCACACAACTATCTCGGTGGAAAGCGACGCAACACTCATGCGCGCGTTCTCACACGCGCACACTCCTCTGCGCATACTCCCAGGCGCACGCTACGGGATGTGTGACAAACTTCCATCAGAAGTTCGTGACTTTTATTTAAAATAAATTTATCTCCGAAATTATCGATTCGGTAGGATTATTTTTTATTTGGTCCTAAAGATATTAAATCCGTTATTTCGAAGAGAATTAGAGAAAGATTATTTTGTATTCTACTTATGGAAGACTAAATTGATTGATATAATAATTTTAAAATTTGATCAATAATAACATTACGTTGCACATTGTAATTGTCACGTATATGCCACATTCTATAAAATCCTGAAATGTTATTTATGATGTAAGCCTTCGTGTTATCGCATTATTTGCTCGATTTACTTGCCTGTGAGTAACAGTTTCAGTATTCTTTAAACACTTTCGCAGTATAAATTGCGATTAACTCCGACAGATGAGTGCGTTATATCGATTGCAAGTATTTACACACTAAACGAATCCGTGTTTTGCAAATTCATTCAAGTTCCGATATTCAATCGTGGACTTTTTAAAGAGCATCCGAATTGAATTTAAATTTTTCTAAAATTGAAATTTGCTTAATTTAATTAGTAATTCAGACTTGTTCGAAATAGTAATCGTGTAATAAATAATAATTTAGCGATAAATGCCAAGTAACGACCAAATTATCACTAACACCAACATTCTTAGACAGTAATGTTAACCTTTCTTACTTATCTATTGTCACGATAGAATCAGCTATCTTTATTGCCTATAAAGTGAAAAAACGTGTACACCTCGTATAAGTTACAATCTTCGAGCTGTATCTTTGTTCATAGTCTTAAAATGTACAGAACGACCTTTACGATACGCGCCCATTGCGAGATTAAAAAGTACAGATAACCAATTATATCGATTATAGAAAATCTTCTAAAATTAAAAAATTCTAATTTCGACCGTCTTATCTTATTAAGACAGGTCTTAACTTATTAAGTCTTGATTTTTCTTTTGCTATGAGTGCACGTTTTCTCTTTGTTGACATTCAAGATTAGAAACTTAAAAATTGAAGGAAGATAGCAAAACTGGAATATTAATTTAAAAATCCAATACGGTTGATTTAAATGTAGTATCTGATTCATTTATTTCTCCCTTTTGCTTTCTTACATACAAGGCGGAACAGTTTTTTTTTGATCGAAACGATTATTTTACTGGAAAATTTATATTATTTTTATCTGTGTATACGTGGATGACTATCGACATAATGGCATCTAAGGGACTGAATGAATTTCAATGAAACTTTATTAAATTTTACATTCTGGTTTTAAGATCTCATTATATTCCAAGCAAAACTTGTCCATAGATAATGATTTTTTTATATATATAAAAATAAATAAATTTATATTTTTTTTTAAATATATTTAAACAAATAATCGAATAATAATTAATAAAAATAAAATTACAACGATTACGTGCATTCCACGGTGTACATTCGTTGATGTAAAATTTTTTTTAAATATTTTAAATAAACCTTAGATCAACGTTTCTTCTATCGTGTCCAATAAATAAAATTTGAACGAAATTATTCGTTGCACATTTAAACGAATGCTTTACAATACAAGCGAATTGTGTCGAAAATTATTGCGGCTAATACGGTCTTGATTGCTTATATTCATTTTCACGAAATCGCGAACAAGAGGTTTTACCGAACCGAAATGAACCGAGCCACTCGAACGTTTCGACCTACTTAAATTTGTTTAACCTACTCAAATGATCAAGCTGCTCGAACTGTTGCTCCTTTGATTGTGTACTTAGCTTGGTTAAATAAATTAAATGTTTTTTCTTCAAACCGAATATCTCAAGTTACTCGAATGCTTCGGGAGTTGTCGAGCAACTCTTAACAACCAGTTCCCGCGATGACGAGGTGGGAAAGCCTTGCAAGGTCATGCACTTCTTAATTCGACAGAATAATTGCGGGCTCCGCGGCGACCCCAATGTATCGTCAAAACATTTTGTTCGATCTGCAAAATTAACTCTTAAATCACAAGTGTCTGATGTATTCACGTTCGGAATGTCGTGGAAGAGCACGCTGAAAATTAATGACCGCCAATTGTAGAATAACACGAACTTGCCAATTGCAAAATAAGGAAGCAGTAAAATAGCCGCGTTTGCCCGAGAAAATTGTACACAATTCTGGTATACCGCGCTCGTAAATTGCTCACGGGCTAAATTCACCTCGTGAAGCACTTTAGTCTTTGCCACGTAAAAAGCACAAACATCGCGGGGCAAGTTTGCTATTACCTTAATTCCATTAGTGATTAAATGAAGGGATAAAAAAGAACGTTGCGTAACTCGTTAAGTTCGCCGTTAACAACGTTTCGGATGTTGATCTTCGTAACTGTGTATAAATTGATATCTAGATTTATAGAGTATACAGGCTGTTCGGCCAACCTTGGGAGAAATTTTAATGGGAGATTCTAGAGGCCGAAATAAGACGAAAATCAAGAATACCAATTTGTTGATGGAGGTTTCGTTAAAAAGTTATTAAAGTTTAAAGTTCCGTCCGTACTGAATTTTTTTCTCGATAATGGGTAGGATTTCGGGGGTATGTCTATTGATCGAAAATGATTGTAATTGACCCCCGCGACCGAATATAATTTTTTTAGAACAATTTGAAATTTCTTTTATTCATCAAAAACTTTGGGCACCCTTCGATTTTTCTTAAAAATTCGTTTTTGATTTTTAATGATTTTGTTCGATGTACTACAGAAAATTTGGCAAATACTTTTTCGTAGGTATCCATGAGCTCTACTTCAGAAAAAAATTTCATTGAAATATATTCAATATTGTAGGAGTTATGGCTGTTTTAAAAATTGGACAATTTTTATGGGGTTTTTCTCACTTTACGGGGTTAAGGAACAAGTTTTCGAATATTTTTTGAATTTCTATATATTCTTCGACAAAATACGCGTTGTTTGCATTGCGAAACATCAAAATCGTCCAAACCGTTCAGAAGTTATGACGTTTTAAAGATACGCATGAAATTTTTGAGAGACCGTTTCTGGCCTGAAATTATGTTTTCGGTAAGGAATTTTTTTCTCGAAAATGCGTAGGATTTCGGGGGTATGTCTATCCACCAAAAATGATTGTAATTCACCCCCGCAATCGAAAATAATTTTTACAAAAAAATTTGAAATTTCTTTTCGTCGTAAAATTTCACACGTTCTTGAATTTTTTTTCTCTAAAGCGGATAAAATTTCGGGGGTATGTGTAATGACCAAAAATGATTGTAATCGACCCCCGCGACCGAATATAATTTTTTTAGAACAATTTGAAATTTCTTTTTCCGTTGAAAAATTTCACACCTTCTCGAATTTTTTTTCTCTAAAGCGGATAAAATTTCGGGGGTATGTGTAATGACCAAAAATAATTGTAATTGATCCCCGCGACCGAATATAATTTTTTTAGAACAATTTGAAATTTCTTTTTCCGTCGAAAAATTTCACACCTTCCTGAATTTTTTTCTAGAAAGTGGGTAGGATTTCGGGGGTATGTCTATTCACCAAAAATGATTGTAATTGACCCCCGCAGTCGAAAATAATTTTATCAGAATGATTTGAAATTTTTGAATGTAATTGTTAATAACTTTTTAACGAAGCCTCCATCAACAAATTGGTATTCTTGATTTTCGTCTTATTTTTGACTCTAGAATCTCCCATTCAAGTTGTTCCCAGAGGTGGTCGAACGCCTTGTATATTTTATATCGTCGTTTATACTTTGTACAAAAACTTTGCCTAAATTCCAGGTCCAAATGAGTTTGGTAGAAAACTGATATTTTTAAAGTATGTTACTGGCGTCAATAATATCAACATACATTTTTCATATTAGACCTTGAAGTTTCTCTGAAGTAATATAATGTAGAATATCTATGGTTTTCGAGAAAATAAAAAAAAATATGATAAATTTTATGAGGTACTCGAGTATCATAAGATGTTGTAAATAGCAAAGTATTTGACTTTATCGTTTTTCGAGTGTCGCGGTATCGTTAGTTATCTAAACTGAAAGTATGTTTCCCCTGTTAACATAAAGCAGTCCGTTAGTCAAGCACGTAAAATGAATGCAACTAGTATTATCTGCAGATAAGATTATAGAAACGATAAAAAATGTACTTATCCAAAATGTATCAAAAGTATTATTCAGGATTTGAAATCAGAACAACATTTTTAGAGACACAGATTTAGATATCATTCGCTCAAAAATATTTTTTTCTCATGGTTTTCCTTACGTAATTCGAAATTTTAGATTTATCTGTCGCATTGCGAAATCAAAAAATTTCAAATCGTTCTAAAAAAATTATTTGTGGTTGCTGGGGTCAATTACAATCGTTTTTAGTGAATACACATACCCCTCAAATCCTATGCACTTTCGGGGAAAAAATTCTTTACCGAAAATATAATCTGTGGCCAGAAATGTTTCTGTAATTTAATTTTCTATCTCACTGTTGCCAGTGACACGAAAATGGTACTGAAAAATGGCCGAGAAAATACATTGGACGTAAGGTCTACTCGTATACCTCGTCTTTGATTACATTCCTCACTTTTATTACGTGATATTTAGGTATAGTCCAATTATCCAGCATATTTGTTTTTTCGTCATTGCTCCAGTTCCGAAATTTTCGTATATTCTCTGAACAGATTGTCGATAATAATAATGCATTATTTTGATCTTAGAATACACCGCAAGCGCCGAAGCAGTACCATTCGCCGTATGGGTGCCTGGGTTGACGATCGTTTTGCAGAGGTGGAGGCGGTCCCGATTGACCAGGGCCCGAGAATAAAGAAGACTTCGTGCATCCTGGGCCACGTTTGCAATGGTGGCGGTCCGGGTGCTATTTATCAGCCTTCAAAGAACTTTAAATCGTCCACGTTGTCAGCATCGCTGTTGCCGTTACGCCGTCAGTTCACCAGACAGCTGTACGAGTGGCCGTGCTTACCGTTGTTCAAGTCAAGGACGAAACTAGACCGGTTCCGGATCGGTTCATACGTCGTGGTCATTCGTGCGTTATAACTTTTTTGTAGCGGTGCGTGCGTGTCCCGAGTGCCGCGGAAATACAGAAGAGAGAAACAGAGCAAAGAGGGGAAGAAGGAATAACGAATCTCGTTCTTGTCAGAGTAAACGAAAGTCACGTATTCTTAAATCAAATTAAGAGAAAACGAAATCCGTCGAGGTTTAAATGCCGTCGCGTTGCTTTTCAGACCATCGTGCCTAAACAGCAGGCTCCTCGTTGTCATCGGTACAATCATCATGGCCGAGTGGGCCAAGTTCAACGGTGAGGAGAAGCTGACCCAATTGAACGAGACGATAAAAACGGAAAGTATCAGAGGGGACGATAACGTCGCCGAGCTGCATGGCGATTTGAAGAACGGCGAGATCGTCTCGGGTAAAGGCGACGAGGAGTGTTTGATCGAGAGGAAGCGTTCGTACGGGCACAGGACTCCGCAGGAGACGCCGCGTAGAACGGAGCCATGGAAGGGCATCGATACAGGCTCGGTGGAATTAAATTTCGCGAAGGACGCCTCGTGGCTCAGAAAGAAATCGAATCAGATCGGCATCCTGGCGGAGGAGCAATCGAACGCGTTGTGCGACGAGAGTTACGAGAATGACGCGGCCAGCGAGAGGTCGGACGACGAAGAGAAGCAGAACTGTTTGGAGAAACCGTACAGCAGCTACGATGTGCCTGGTTCGAGGATACGACAAGATGCGAGGCAAGAGTTGAAGGAAGTCGCGCAAAACTCGGTGAAAAGGTTGGACAGCCTGTACAAGGAGGACATCCCTGTCCTGAAGATGGGCAAAAGCCATTCCGCGGAGAGGAACTTGATCTTTGGTTCCCCCGCGAGCATCTTGTCGCCGAAGAATCGCTCGCTGTCCACGAGCAGCACCGAGAAGTTCGTTAATGGAAAATCCCCGAGAGAGGACAAACAACAGTATCATGTACAATTTAACAAAGATTCGAAGAAGCAATACTCACGCGACGAACGATCGAAAACGAGCCCACCGATCACCACGTTGACCAGCAGCAGCAGAAGTAGCAGCAGAAGCAGCAGCAGTTCCGAGGATAATACCAGCTTCGGGCAACTATGCGAACCAACGCCGCCCGATGGTGGTTGGGGATGGGTGGTGGTGGCAGCCTCTTTCATGGTTAACCTCATAGCGGACGGTATCACGTTTTCTTTCGGCGTGATTTACGTCGAATTTTTAAACTACTTCGGCGAAGGGAAGTCCAAGACCGCTTGGATAGGTAGCCTGTTCATGGCGATGCCGTTGCTGTCGGGCCCGGTGGCTAGCTTTCTGACGGACAGGTACGGTTGTCGACGAGTCTCTATAGCAGGGAGCCTCCTAGCCACCACGGGATTCGTGATAAGCTCATACGCAAACTCGATGGAGGTTTTGGTATTCACATTCGGCATTCTCTCTGGCTTTGGTTTGTCCCTCTGCTTCGTAGCGGCCGTCGTCATCGTCGCTTACTACTTCGACAAGAAGAGATCCTTCGCGACAGGGCTGTCCGTGTGCGGAAGCGGCATCGGGACGTTTATTTTTGCACCTGTCACGCAATATCTCCTCGCCGAGTACGGCTGGCGGGGGACGACCTTGATTCTGGCCGGTCTGTTCTTGAATTTAGCCGTATGCGGATGTCTGATGAGAGATCTGGAATGGACCACCACGCGGGCTAAAGCGAAAACCGAGGAGAGACGGAAGAACCGCGAGAAGAAGAGAACCAGGGTACAAAGTTCCAGCGTCGACACGATATCCGCGAACAATTCGCTCAACACCCTCGCGATCATGGAGAATCTTCGTCTACAGGAGGAGGAGGAAGGGGAAAAGTTATTCTCCAGTCTTGTCAGCCTGCCGACTTTTGTTAAAAACGGCGAGAAAGTGCCATTGGAGGTGTTGGAAATGCTGAGCACCCGTAAAAATGTTTACAACGTCTTGCTGCAAAATTATCCCAGCCTTCTTATATCGTCGAGAAGCTTGAGCGATTCCGGGGCGCTCGCCGATCAGCTTAACACGCCGTTGGCGAGATTCGTGCCTACGCCGAGTTCGCTGTCGGAGCTGAAGGACGAGGAGAACAAGGACAAGGTCTCGCCGAACGACGATCAAACTCTTCAGCAGCAGTCGGACGCCGCGTGGCGTTTGTGGTTGAAGAAGATCAATTTCGATACCACTTTAAGAAGGTCCAGCACCCTCGAGCACACGAGGAGAATGCCTACTGCTTATCTGAAGGACATCAGAATGCATAGGCACAGCCTTACCTACAGAGGTGCCATGTTAAATATACACCGATACCGTCTAAGGGCCTCCAGTTGTCCCGATATTTATAGAAACTCGATGACCACCATTGCAAAGACGAAGCTCGTTTGGTACGCCGGCCTTTGGGAGTTCTGGGACCTCGTCGTCGATATGCTCGACTTCTCTCACTTCGCCGACTCGCGTTTCTTACTATTCGCTATCAGTAATTTTCTCCTGCACACGTGGTACGACGTGCCTTACGTCTACCTCACGGATAACGCTATCGAGATGGGGTTCAGCGAGACAGACGCTTCGATCCTGATATCGGTGATCGGGATCACCAACATGGGCGGCGAGGTAAGAATCAGTTTCACGTAACATCGTTTCGCTTTTCGAACTTTCTACTTTTAAGCCCCTTTGCACACTTTCGCCCCTTGACCCGTGGAAACTTTCGAGCGAATACAAATTACAGTCGATCCTTGGTAATTCGAATCTCAAGAAACGAAAGAAATCTTGGACTTGTACAGAGAGGGATTCTCGACTAACAGCGTTAAAAACAAAGTTTACTTTTTAATTTTTTTTCGTGAAGAATTTAATGCTCTGCTATTACTAGACTATTAGGAACACGAAGAACGACCCTTAAACTGTATGAAAATATTTTGAACCTATTTTAAACAAAAGGTATGGAAAATTTAAACAACTATTTCATTTTGAAGAAAAAATTTTCTCTTACGACATCGGATAGGATTATTTAATAGAAGATAATAAAAATGGACTAAAAATAATATTTTCGCATAGTTTAAGGGTTATTCTTCAACGTCTGGTACAATAGAACTTTTACGAAAAAAATTAAAAAGTAGACATTAATTTTAACGCTGTTACGTGAGAATCCCCCCTTAAAGTAGAAAAATTCGAATTACATATAGAGGAATGCTGAGTCAAAACTTCCGAGTTACCCCGCATAGTAAGAATTGTTCGCCAAGAAAATAAAACAATATGATCAATTATAGCATAAACGAGCACAGTTTATTCTATGATAAACGTTTAGACCAATACGTTCTTAACATGTAGTCTAAGCCTAAAGGGATCGTAGATAAATATCAAGGGGCGTGCGAACTTGCATATAGAAATATTAAATATTAATTTTCGCTGCACAGATTATGCCCAAAAATATCAAATTTATCTTTTCGATACTTTGAAATTACGATAGCCATCGAACTAAAATAAATCATTCGATTCCAATGCCCTGTACCTCACCATTATTGTCTTGCACAGAGAAATTACAAGTATTCTTAGTTAAACTACTGCTAGAAGTACATAGCAAAGACAATGTTGAAATCCAAAGTTCTTTGACAATACTTTTCGAAGAAACAACTAATACGAATGCCTGGGAACGCTACAGAACTCTTTTAATTAAAGGTGAGTCGAAACGTAAAATATTAGGTGTACAAGTGAATAATCCAAATTATCTTAAGCAGTTATAAAATCAAATTTAGTGTCGACATATAGCTAGTTAAGACAAAAGATAGTTTAGCGAAAGGCCCAACGCCAACCTTCGAAAGTATACGATTCGGTAGAGTCTAAAATGGCAACGGATAAGGTGCATATCCGACACTGCATTTCTTACGAATTCCAACAAGGGAAAAATGCTGCAAGAGCATGCGAATCGATTTGTTCCTTTCTCGGTGAAGGTGTTGTATCGTATGATGTGTAAGCGTTTTGGTTTAAGCGGTTTAAAAGCGGTGATTTGAGTTTAATCGACGATCAACGCCCTTGGAGGCCCTCGGAAGTGCGACAACAATGATTTGGAACAACTGCTGTGTGTGTGTGTGTGTGTGTTTGTATGTATGTATGTATGTATTTATTTATTTATTTATAGTCGCATCAACCGCCCATGGGTTATTAGCAACTCAGAAAAAGTTTACAGCTTGTTATACAGTTTGGACTCTTTGAGGTACTTGAGCAAGTTTTGGATAGATTTGTCACCCTTCAGGTTGTTCTTTAGGGATGGTTTAATATTGAATCGCAGTGTGTTTGCGGCGTATTTCCTGCAGTGGCTGATGACGTGATCTGCTGTAAGGTGATCGTTGCACAGTTCGCATGTTGGGGGGTCTTCTTTGCCGAGGAAGTATTGGTGGGGTCAGTTTAGTATGTCCTATTATGATTCGAGAAATTTTCACTTGATCCAACCTGGATAGGGACCAGGGGATGAATTTTTGGAAGAAATTACTTTGACTGTAGAATTCCATTCTTCGTTCCAGCTGTCTTTTATTTTATCCTTTAGGATGGAGAGCGTGGTTTACAAGGATAGACTGGGGTCGTAGTGGTCAGGGGCTATTGAGTTAGCTGTTTCTTTGGCTGCTTGGTCCGCTTTTTCGTTTCCCATTATACCAATGTGAGAGGGGATCCATATTATTGTTATAAAGTTGTTCATTTAGTTAGACCTGAAGTAAGCTTCTTGGCATTCTTGTATGACGGGGTCGTTTGTCCATAGCTTCTGTGTTGCTAAGATGGCACCTCGTGGAGACGCAGAAAATTGCAAAGTTTTTATTTCGGTTGGTTAAAGTGGACTTGTTTTGTTGCATGGAGTTCGCATAGAAAGATGGATGTTTTGTGGTGGAGTTTGACTTTTGACGACTTTATCGGGCCCAGAAACGTAAAATTTTTTCGAGATGGAATTCATCAGCTGGCTTATAGTTATAAAAATTAACGACGAATACCTTGCTTGAACAATTCGGTTTACTTTCTTTTAAAATAAACTTCGAATGTGGCTGAAAAAAATTGGATTATTCATTTGGTACACCTAACGTTAAACAGTCATTGAAATCTGTGTTAGGTAGTTCATCGATAAGTTTACATTGAATCATTTAAGATAATAACGTAGAATAATTGCTCTTTTTAAATAAATTATTTAAATGGTAACTGTAATCGTGAAATTGTAATAACTGCAGGGGACGTTAACCTTAAAATCTGGCGATAGGAACGCGTATTATGCTCCGTGTTGTTTAATGTTGGGTTGTCACATCGCCGGCATGTCGATAATTCCAAATATCGATGTTCATTGTTCAACGAGTTCTCTCCTTCGTAGCATTACTTTGTTCCTTTATGTGTTCCAATATTAGTTCGCCTCGCTGGTATTTATCGGCCACCAAAGAATGGTTATTTCCACATGCTGGTTCACGGAGGCATCATTTTCAAAAGGGACGCTCGCCGGTGTAAATAAAATTTCTAAAAATTTTAATGCCGTGGCTGCTCTGATATTTCCCAAGTCTATCGATTATCCGTATTTAAGTCGAATCTGCTGGCAGCATTATGCAGTAATCGATAGGTATCTTTCATCTAAAATTGTACGTTCTACATGGTGAACCGTTCGATCTAATCGCGAATATTTCCGTCCGTTCGTTGCACGAGAACACATCTCAAGAAGAAATTACTTCTCTTCGTTAAAAACCAAGTACATATTGCTAAAAGCGTGGGTCGTTTAAATTTCATTTTTAGTGTCTATGTTTTGTTGAACGACACCATTAATTTTGGAAAGTGTAGTGTTATTACTACGAGGTGGCCCACGGATAAAAGCAATTAACAATTCGAAAACAAAAAGAGACAACTTTATGCTTCTTTTTCTAAAGTACAAAGAAAACGCAGCAAAATAACTCAGATGTTGTTCTTTCGATTTCAACGATCATGGGCTTCTTTAGACTGCGGTTTTGGTTTTATAATTCTGGCAAAAAGATATGTCACCGATCCAGCAATTCCTCCACCAAAGTTTCACTGGAGATATATGCACTAGTTTGCATTAACCGGTATTTTGTTAACATTTTAATAAAATATTCATAAAATTGATTTCGACAAATTCTGAAGTAGTGGGCCAACCGTGTGTCAGCATTAAGCAATTCGAACGAATTATAATGTTCATTTCCTTTGAACGAACAACTTGTTCCTTGATACATTTTGTTACATGGTGAACAATGGCGAAAAGAATTTAGCTGAGATCGAGTTAACTAATTTTTAATACGAGCGACTAAACATTTAGGAACTTCGAGACTTTAACGCCTACGCGCGCCAAATTCGGGATATTCTTGTCATCAATAATGTCAGACCGATGACACATGTAAGATCGATTGCTTCGTTAAATCGGGAGTTTCCTTAAATGTTCGTATTACGTCAGACTCGTCTTAAGACGCCCAATGACGCGACGCGTCAGTTCCTCTTACCCTCCTTGATCTCATTTCATTGTAAACTCCCTTTGACCCTGAGTTTGCGTCACGCAAGGGTTATCCGAGGGATGTGGCAGTGAGGGTAATATGGAAATAATTCTCGGAAAATTTATCCCCCAACTATCGATTCCACGGAACAGACACATTCGACCTTGTGAAATCTTGCCGATAAAAAAGTAAAACGTTGCTCAATTTATAATAATTATTACATATTTTTCACTTCACCCTGAAACATTATGAAAGAATAACTCACATTCTTCTGTCATTTTTTTCATCAATTTACTTGCAATTCTTGTTAAATGTGTTTATGCTCTGATTGTCTATACTGGGTGTTCACGTTATTACTATCCACCGATCTTTTCGAAAGCTATTCTAATTAGAAAAAGAATGGAAGAGAACAAAGTTTTAGAATTTCTTATGACCAATAGGACAGCGTATGTCAATTTTACATAGTTATATTATTTTTTTGAGAAATTTTTAAATGGAATACCATATATTTTTTATGTCATTTGAAAGTGCTTGTCAAGACGAATTCATTACTGTACTACACTGGGTGTTAGGCCACCCATCGGAAAAATTTTAATGAGGGATTCTAGAGGTCAAAATAAGACGAAAATCTCGAGGCTTCGTTAAAAAGTTATTAACAATTAAATTCAAAAATTTCAAATCGTTCTGAAAAAATTATCTTCGGTTGCGGGAGTCAATTACAATCATTTTTGGTGAATTGACATACCCCCGAAATCCTACCCACTTTCGAGACAAAAATTCGAGTAGGTGCTGAAATTTTTCGTCGAAAAAAAAATTTTTCAAAACGCTTTGGAAAAATTATTTTCGGTCGCGGGGGTCAATTACAATCATTTTTGGTGAATAGACATACCCCCGAAATCCTACCCACTTTCGAGACAAAAATTCGAGAAGGTGTGCAAATTTTCGATCGAAAGAAAAAATTTCAGATCGTTCTGAAAAAATTATTTTCGGTCGCGGGGGTCAATTACAATCATTTTTGGTGAATAGGCATACCCCTGAAATCTTGCGCATTTTCGAGAAAAAAAATTCAGTACGGACGGAACTTTAAACGTTAATAATTTTTTAACAAAGCCTCCATCAACAAATTGGTATTCTTGATTTTCGTCTTATTTTGCCGAACACTCTATATATTATATGTATAATGACCTTCGAGGTCATAGAAGATCGTAAATAAAAGAAAAATGTTGAATATTTCATAACATTGTGTCTCCGTAAAAACACTTTATTAATACAATTTTAAAAGATGTTCAATAAGTTCGTTGTGCACGAACACACATTTCACAACTTATTATATTTTAGAGTTGTCCATAAAAAAAGAATCCAAATGTGTCAGATCCGGAGATCTTGGCGGCCATTTTTAAGGTCCGTGCCTATCTATTTATTGTCGAGCTTATCATTTAAATTATTTTCGACAATACAATATTACGAAGTATGCAAAATCTTTCTTTCATTTTTGTATTTCCACGACTTGGAAAGTCATCAAACAATACACGAATGTATCCACCTTGACCAACACTTTCAGATGACGTAAAAAATATATGCAACTTCATTTAAAAAATTGAAGGTCATTTCTCAGGAAAATAATGTAAATATGCAAATTGACATACACTGTCCTATTGGTCGTAAGAAATTCTAAAACTTTGTTCTCTTACATTTTTTTTCTAATTAGAATATCTTTCGAAAAAATCGGTGGATAGTAATTGCGTGAACACCCTGTATACAGGTGAAGTAGAAAACTGATAATCTAATTTTAGCTTACAGAATCCATCGACTATTATGCAAATGACCAAATCTCAACTTGTATGTTAATTTATTTGGAAATACATGTACTAGCAAAAGAAATAACAATCTTTACATAACATTTTTAAAAAAATATAATATTTTAGAGGTCACTAATGGAGAGTTTGGTCAATAACGGGGACGCTTTTCTTACATAAAAATACACAAAGTTCGACATTTCATACGCATGAACCTAATATAATATTAACCAAAATTACGTACAGCTGTATCATTGCATGGTTTTATTAATTTCAAAAAAAAAAATTGAACTCAAAGAATTTACATTCACTCTGTTTGGGGAAAGGTAGCACGAGAGTTCGAAGACCCAAGAGGAGTGTCTAAATATTAAAAGAAAATGAACTGTTTGTTTTCAGATTCTCCTTGGCTGGGCAGGTGACAGAGCATGGGTAAACGCATCCATCGTATATGCAGTATGCATGGCTCTCTGCGGTGCGGTCACGGCTTTAATACCTATGGTGGTTAGCAGGTACTACACTTTGTGCGCAATATCTGGTGCTTTCGGACTATTCATTGGGGCGAACTACAGTCTCACCAGCATTATCCTCGTCGAATTGATCACTTTGGACCGGTTCACGAACGCTTATGGCCTGCTGCTTTTGGTTCAGGGTGTCGCTAATCTCATGGGCCCTCCGTTAGCTGGTAAGAGGGGAACGAACTCGCTGACATTTATAATGGGCTGGAAATTACTAAGGGTGCCCGTGTAACCCGAAACTCGAGAATCGTCAAGAAAGCAACGGATTTGTACTTCGATCAACGAGAGGGAGGCAACAGCATCTGAATTTATACGTCGACTCTGAACACATACGTCTGATTTTTACTTCATCGTTTGGGCGTTTCTTTATATTTTCTAAGTGTAAACTCAATTCGGCCCTAGACGTATCGAGCCTACACTCGAATTTCGAGCTACACGCACACCCCTGGAGCATTAACAAAGCTCGTTTATTAAGATGGTTTTCTACTCCAGATCATTGTACAACAGTACCTCTTCCTATTTTTTTTTTTTAAGTACTAATAACACGTTTGGTTGCCTCGCCAGTTTTCCATGCACAGATATGTGTTCAACAATGATGTATTTAATATTTCATGGCACCTCCAATGGCAGTAACGTTATTCAAAATTTTATAAGTGTTACGGTTCATTTGTTGTATTTTAAAGAAACTTTGTAAGTCATCCTTTGCAGATGGCAAATGCACATACTAGACAACGCACTTCTACTGTTTTAGACATACATCAGTACATTGGCAAAAATTCATTTTCTTGGTCCATATGTAACGATTAATTGAATTAAAATTTTTATACACTGGGAAAGAATTTTAATGGGAGATTCCAAAATAAGACGAAAATCAAGAACATCAATTTCTTGACTGAGGCTTCGTTAAAAAGTTATTAAAAAATTAAATTAAAAAATTAAATTAAAAAATTTCAAATCATTCTGGAAAAATTATTTTCGGTTGCGGGGCACAATTACAATCATTTTTGGTGAATAGACATACCTCCGAAATCTTGCGCATTTTCGAGAAAAAAATTCGAGTAACTACTGAAATTTTTAGACAAAATTAAGAATTTCAAATCGTACTAAAAAAATTATATTTAGTTACAGGGGTCAATTACAAGCATTTTTTATGAATAGACATACCCCTGAAATCCTACCCACTTTCGAGAAAAAATTCGAGTAGCTACTGAAATTTTTAGACGAAATTAAGAATTTCAAATCGTACTAAAAAAATTATATTTAGTTACAGGGGTCAATTACAAGCATTTTTTATGAATACACATACCCCTGAAATCCTACCCACTTTCGAGAAAAAATTCGAGTAGCTACTGAAATTTTTGGACTAAATTAAGAATTTCAAATCGTACTAAAAAAATTATATTTAGTTACAGGGGTCAATTACAAGCATTTTTTATGAATAGACATACCCACGAAATCCTACGCACTTTCGAGAAAAAAATTCCTTACCGAAAATTTAATTAGGTGCCTTTTTTCAACGAAAAAAAAAACAATTTGAAATCGTTCTGGAAAAATTATTTCCGGTCGCGGGGCACAATTACAATCATTTTTTGTCATTAGACATAGCCCCGAAATCCTACCTACTTTCTAGAAAAAAATTCAGTACAGGCGGAACTTTGAACGTTAATAACTTTTTAACGAAGCCTCCATCAACAAATTAATATTCTTGATTTTCGTCTTATTTTGGCCTCGAGAATGCCCCATTAAAATTTTTCCCAGGGCTGGCCGAACACCCTGTATATACTGTTTCTTAATTTTTTAATAACATTTTCTTGAAAAATTTTGTATAATAATAAACAGGTGAAAAATTTTAATCTGATCGATGATAATCGTTCCGGGAGACTTATCGAGATTGATACGATTGAAGATCCACTAATTGAACAGAAATAACAAATTATTGTTAATTGTCTAATTCCAAGTACAATTATAATCCTCATTTTAAATTATAGTTACGCGATACCGAATTATCGCGCGGGGATAACATTTTCGATAAAACGTTTATTTTTATGATGGAAGGGTGTGGTGAACTTTTTAACCTCTTCAGGGACGATTTTTATTTTTTTTCCTCTCTTTTTTTGGGGTCTATTTATTATTGACAGTAACTATAATTATAAAAAATAACTAAAGGTCCACATATGTGGCCAAGGGCGTGAAGAGGTTAATGGCAGTGCACGTCTCCCTCGCTTTATACAAAACCCGTAGAACCTCTTGTCTCATCGTTACGATGAATATGGCCCTGCTTTTATTTAATAGAAACTATTACGAAACGAAAATGAAATACGCCGATAGCATACATAGAACGAATCTGCCAGGCGCCTATAAGCGCTGATAATATATCACGAGCAATATTGCCGTGCTTCCTATAAGCGTCGATAACATTAAAAGGGTTAAACGAAGGAAAGAGATCCGACAACATTGGCGTCGGAGTTCATTCCTGGTTCTTCGTAAGAGCTACACTAATCCGCGAAATTGCATCGTGATTTAAAAGACTTCGCATGGCGGTTTCGGCGACTACGTGTGTATAGTTTCTACTTAATTCGATTACGTGGAAAATTGTATTTTACGCTGTTACGTGTCATAAGTCGAAAATGGCTGTACGCGCACATCCGTGTCCGACTTATGATACGTAATACAGCCGCTTAATGGCATCAGTATACGTCAAAGGTCGGAGGTAGAAAGATCAATTATCAGTGCGCTGCCCACGGGTAACTCGGGACCCTCTATGAATTATACGATTACGAATGGCTTTGAAGTTCCATGGCCCAGATGAACCATCGCGTAATTATGATCGCCGAGTTTCAATGTCGCGAGATCGTTGAAATTCTGTCGATGACAATCAACACCTTAAAGCGTGTACCGTATTTTCATTGTTCCAGGATGGCTGTACGATATCACGGGGACGTACGATCTGTCGTTTTACCTGGCCGGTTTGTTTATTGCGCTGAGCGGAGTGTTGCTGCTGGCGATGCCTTTAATTAGCCTGTACCGAAGATGCGTGAACGGATCGAAGAAAGAAGAGATCGATAAAGATTTCTCGGGCGTGAACAACGTTTAAATTAGCCAGGCCTTGTCGAGATCGTTTCAGGGAGACAAGAAAAAAAAAAAAGAAAAAAAAAAAAAAAAGAAATGTCATCGATACGCCCGATATGTATTATCCAACGGAATTTATGGAATTAATATTTCCAGAACAGAGGAATTGCGATTCACAGCTGTACAATTAATTTCGAGTATCCGAAACAATTACGTGTTTTACATTTAATTAAACGTTCCTGGTTCCTTCGTAGAGTAGGAAAGTATAATTATGTGCGAGATAATGAAAGTGTTCGACGCGCGAGATGACTGACCAACAAAAACGCAATATCTTAGCTTTAATCGTCAGCCTTAAAATTTAGAGATCATACAATTTAAATAGAAATGATTACCAAAACGAATAAAGTCAGTTGATAACAACGATGTCAATTGTGATAGGAAATCGCATTGCAACTGACCTATAAAAGAGTCATGCAACATCATAATCATATCGCACTGTGCAAAATCAACGATCATACTGTCAACGTTATACGAAAATACGAAGAAAAAAAAAAAAATATATATATTGGTTGATATCTTGACATTTTCAAACGCAAGACAGTTCAAGTCGCCTATAAATATTTGGCGAACGAGTTTCGTTTGAATCTTCGAATCGTTGGCAATCGAAAACGGTTCGAGTCTCAGGTTAATTGTGAACGATTAAAATGACAATTCGACGAATGTTCAGCCGAAGTTCTTTTTCATACAGTGTAGATCAGTGTTGTTTTATATCTGTTCTCCGATACACTTCTTTTGTTTTTGTTAAAAACATTCCTTGCATCATAAATTTGTTCATTCGATTACGCGTAACATCTGACAGGTTATTTGAATATAACGCCAAAGATATAACTGTAAATATGTGTCGTGTGGGATATCCTCGAGGTACAACTTTAATAATGGAGTTTTAAACAAATATTTTCGTCGTTCTATTAATTTTATTATTAATTGTATATCGAAACAGCCGAAGCAAATATCGATATCTCTCTCATTATCGTGTATGTATTATACGCACGTGTGTTTTGTTAAACACGCGCGTATTTTTGTATTAGTTTTTGGGTCAAACAAAGACAAAAAGTGAGATTAATCGAATAACGAGCTCCATGCATGCTCGGTTAACCATTACAATATAGTTTTCATTCATCTTTGGCTCATGTGCGTTTGTGCATGCAACGTTTTAAGACACATGTATGTAAATAGGCGTATGTGTATATATAATATAGCTTTTCTGTGATGATGAACCTGGATTTTACGAACTATTCCTGCTACAAATAGATTAATATCTCCGTTTCTATAGCGTGTGCATGCGTGCGTGTA
The DNA here is from genome assembly GCF_013123115.1 of Colletes gigas. Lineage (NCBI taxonomy): Eukaryota > Metazoa > Arthropoda > Insecta > Hymenoptera > Colletidae > Colletes > Colletes gigas. The sequence goes on from NW_025106668.1 coordinate 193,470, forward strand.
CCTTAATTCTAACAACGCGTTTTAAATTTATTTCGCACCGTTATTATATTCATCTTAAGTAACACGGAGCAATATAATACAGTATAATGACGTTATACAAGAGCATTGCAACTGACATTCTTCCTCACTCGGCGCGTTTCGTCAATAAAACGCTGACGTTTGTAACGTTGAATAAAGAAAATGAATTTTTGTAACGTTATTTTAGAGGTTGAACAGACAGTAATAAATAGATCGAATTGAAAATTTATAAAAAAAAATGGGTCGAAATAGTTGTAATTTCTTAAAAAATACTATTTTCTAATAATGTTCGTACATAAAAAAAAAAAAAAATTCCATTGTTCGGAAAGGAACCTATATACGAATTACAGTTTAATCTCGTACTTCGATATATAAAGCTATTGGCACATTTTGCCATTTAGTAATTCGTTCTCTTTCATCGTGGTACACGAAATTGTTATACGGTGCGTGTGCTCGCGTTATGGTAGCATGATTCCGCGAGATTTGTGATCTTATAGGCGTTTACGAAACGTATGCAATATTTTATTATGGAAATAAAAAAAAAAAAAAGAAATAAAACTAATGCATTTCAAAATATACGAAATTAAGTCGGATCGACTTCGATTTAAGCAAGCGAAACTTACATTTAACGTATTCAACCTTATCTGGGTTTTTTTTTTCTTGTTTTACGTACGTTAGTTGAAACATCCGAAGGATGTGCCTCTAAGTAACTAAAAGTTTTTCAGATTTTAACTATTGCTTATAATTTAACAAAGTACCAAGGCTACCTAAGTATTAAATTTCTCTCTTGAAGACTCCACTCGTTGGCTGTTATTCAGTAATTAGAATGTTCTCATTATCTCTTTATTAATAAGATATCCTATTACCCACTGTTGATAAGCTCGAAACAATCGCTTGAACGTTTGAAAGTGAAAACAGGAAAATCTGTACAGAACCGTTCTTTTAGATTTTACATATTTACAACTAAGAAAGCATACTACAATTGTTGCTTGCTATGTGGTCCAAAAATGAGCAATCGTATTCGCTCGTTATCTGGACTTTCGTGAGCAGTTTGCCGAATGGCGAACCGTAAATTCTACCACAAATTGTTTTCCGGTTTCCTCTAATATCGAACACGATAATTCATATCGAAATTACGTGAAATTGTTTAACGCATTGACTGCCACGTAAATGTTCCTAGTCTAGGTTTATCCCCGATCATTTTTCAAATTATAATATGACAGAGGTATTTGACAGTTTACAGCATTCTTAATGTCAGCGATGTTATCAACAAATTATAAATGTTAAGATTTATTTATTCTAAGTATTTTAAAGACACGTTGTTAATTTAAAGCGCTGATCACCCAGTGGCCACTACGGCAGTCAATGTGTCAATAGTCGGTTTTACTTTTAATTTATATCTAAATAAATGCGATTTCCAATAAGAAAATTAGTAGTAGGAAACGACAACGTTGAATAAGTTAGATTTTCTTTGCCATTAGTTCTTATTTTTATAATTCTCGAATAATAATTTACTGCACACGATTGCCCAGCTAAAAGAACGATTTTGACACAGTTACAGACAAATTGTTCCATTGTAAATGGAGCACGGAGACTTACGTTGAGACTCCTTTTTAGATTTTAGAAAAACCGTTTTTGAATTATATACATGTCTATATATGCACACAGCTACACGTACACAGACATACATACACACATTCACGTATAAACGTATACTATTCACACCTACAAAAGTATAAAAGTCTTATTTCAACAAAAAATAAAGATTAAATTACAGCTATGTATCATCTGTTGTTTTTCCCAGATCCTACTGCGATCACGCAAATTTGTTATGATTTTGTAAAACGATGCTAATAAATAACGGATTAGTTGTGATATTAGAAGATCGCCAAAAGTTTACATCAACAGATAAATAGTTTCCATTTGCAATTTGTCATAAAAATCGCAAAGGCTGAGAAAATAGTTTTGTAAAGCATTCAAAACAATTATCTATATATGTAATACATATTTATTCTCTCTTATATGTATATTTAATTTACAGAAAACGATAAGCAAAATTTATCAGCAATCGATTAAATAAGTTTAAAAAATGTTTTCGAACGTTTATAAATTTCAAGGTGAGGTATTTTTAAAAAGTAATGGCTACTTGTTATGCTCAAAATGGTATATTTCAATAATTCCGTTATCTATAAAAGTGATATTGATTTTGTTTCTCGCATACATATACACAATTGGTGCATCACGTACTGATATTGAATACTTAAAAGTATGAACTATGAGGAATATCGTTATTTGCATATTCATGCTCTAAAATTATTTACGAAAATTCAAAATTGCGTGACAGTCGTATATTCCAGTCAGCATATCGTATTAATTGTTGCAATCAAAATATGGGAAAAATTTTATAGGCTAACATGTAATTATACCGTGGTATAACGTATAAATAGATGTGACCATTAGTAGTTCGATTTTTAATCTAATAAACGGATCGAGACACTGGATATAAACCGTTGAAGAAATGACTTGCGCCCTCTTTTTAGTTGCAGGTGTACTCGGAAACGTTTCCAGTGACGTGAGCGCCCAGCAGCGCCTAACGCTTCTCTATTTCAGTACACAAGGCGCTTTCAATCGAAGTGGTTATGCACATGCAATAAAGAAAAAGCTCGCATTTTGTGACAACATTGAACGTCGATGTCGTAGTGGATATCGATCGAGGGGAAACGCACGTCTAAAAGCCGACGGAAGGATTCTATTCCAGTAAATCTTTTAGCGAGCTTAACGATTTTCGTCGGTCTATTTTTGCAAGAAACAAAAACACCGCCGGAGTACTGGGAACATCCCTCGTGGGTAAGTTGACAGTTCGGTCATTTTCGTTTACGGTCGAGTCTTTGTCGCTCGTGCTTTTCATTAATAATAATGCAAGAAAGTACAAACGGATAGATACTTTCTAGCTGACCCGAAAGTTTCCATAATGCTTCGGTATTGGTACAAATTTCTTTTCATTCGACGTAAACATTCAAAATTTATAATACGTTTAAAATGCTAATCGCTTTGCGTATTATTCGTGAAATATTTGAATATTCTCTTATTCGTTCGTAGATCCAAACGTAGTTTGTCTAGTTTTCGTAGCAAAGTAGAGATAAAATAATAAATTCTGAAATAGTGTACTTGTCCTAAACCAATTAGTTTGTGAGATATTCGACTGTTAGAGTATTATAATTTTAATCAATGAACTACCATATCGCGTGTATATCTCGTCGCCTTGGGATGTAAACAAACAGCTGACAGTTTTCAGCTCTACTTCAGAAGCTAAATACCGTAGATATTATTAATCTTAAGCTAGATTTACCTTAATACTTTTATTTATACTATTCATTACTCTATCGAATTCTGATATCAAGTGATTTAATCAAAGGTTTATTCACTTCTCAGAATATAGCATGAAAGATTGAAAAATCGAATAGGGCTATCTATACATTATGCACATCCCAACAATCCAATTAATTATTTATCTTTAGATTCTACAGTAGACAACTTAAATATTGGAATATATTTTCGATAGGAAGTAAATAATTAAAAAATTCTTTTTCGTTGTTCGTCGAAGCTTTGAATAATAAGTAAAGATGAAGTGTCTTTTTATCTAGATAGTTATCTTAACTTCAGTATTTGGGGTTAGATTTCTGTTCTCGATCAAACTTTTTTTTAGATGAGATTTCTAAAGCACCGAAAATTATAAAATTCATATTAGTTAGAATTCTTTACATACCGTCACAATAATTTGAGAATACTTTTTCCGTGCACTATTTTAATATTTAAAAATTAGGTAAGGAGTTTTTTAAAACATTTATTTTTCATTGCGAGCAGACCTCAATCGAATTTAAATCGCACGATCTCTTTTCTTTGAGGTAATTCAACTTTGATTTTCTATCGCTTAGCAAAGCACTCGTGGAAGGGTAACTATGCCGAGTCACGCATAAGCAAATTCTTGGAAGTAACATAAATAATTTTACATGTCTCCTTGAGTAAATTTCGTCTCATTCGTTTATGTTTTTAAACGACAACATAGATAATTACGTGATAGGAAGTTTTATACAAAAATATTCGTTTCACGGAAATGGTCGATCGAAGAACGAGACAGATATCGTGCGATTTTTTCTCGTTATCGGTAGACTGTTAGTCCTTACTTTTGTCTTCGATAAGGAACCAATCTGGTTGATACAAAGCGTGCGACTAAAAGAAAAACAATGTTCTTGTGATTTATCTGTTTTGCTTCTTTCAACCGTTCTTTAACATTCGATAATTTCCTTTGATCTAGATTTATTCACGAGAAGGGAAATGTCGTCAGTTTATATTTAAAACTACACTTTATCGATTACAATTGCAACGTGCTAAACATTCACGTGACTCGCGCGAACAAAATACGTGCGAATGAAAAATATGAAAAATTGATATTAGGAACATAGCGGGAATCTGATATCCATAAATTACATAAACATTTGTATACAGGGTGATCGGCCACCCGTGGGAAAAATTTTAATGGGAGGTTCTAGAGGCCAAAATAGGACGAAAATCAAGAATAACAACTTCTTGATTGAGGCTTCGTTAAAAAGTTACTAACGTTTAAAGTTCCGCCCATATTGAATTTTTTTCTAGAAAGTGGGTAGGATTTCGGGGGTACGTTTATTCACAAAAAATTATTGTAATTGACCCCTGTAACCGAAAATAATTTTTTCAGAACCATTTGAACAATTTGTTTTTCCCCGAAAAATTTCAGCTCCTACTCGAATTTTTTTCTCGAAACTGAGTAGGATTTCGGGGTACGTTTCTTCATCAAAAATTATTGTAATTGACCCCTGTAACCGAAAATAATTTTTTCAGAACCATTTGAAAAATTTGTTTTTCCCCGAAAAATTTCAGCCCCTACTCGAATTTTTTCCTCGAAACTGAGTAGGATTTCGGGGTATGTCTATTCACCAAAAATGCTTGTAATTGACCCCTGTAACTAAATATAATTTTTTTAGTACGATTTGAAATTTTTAATTTCGTCTAAAAATTTCAGTCCCCACTCGAATTTTTTTCTCGAAAGTGAGTAGGATTTTGGGGTTACGTCTAATGACCAAAAATGATTGCGATCGAGCCCCGTAACCAAGAATAATTTTCTCAAAAAGATTTGAAATTTTTTTAATTTAATTTTGTTAATAACTTTTTAAAGAAGCCTCAGTTATGAAATTGATATTCTTGATTTTCGTCTTATTTTTGCCTCTAGAATCTCCCATTAAAATTTTTCCCAGGGTTGGCCGAGCACCCTGTTATATGTATGATTACTAATAGCGAAATTATGATAAGGAGTTACGGGTGGAATCTTTATTCGAAGCTGTTCGATAGAATATGGAACTCGTGGGGTGGCGTTGAGAAAAAATCACAAGAAATGTTTGAGATTTCGAGAAATAAGAAATATCAAATGGTTGACGTACAATATTCGTCAACGAACAATTAAACGAAACTGAGATAATAGATTTTTGTTGTTAGCGGAGGGTTGTTAATGCCCCCTGTAGCCATTTTCTATAGCCGCCACTGTATTCTTGCATACATAATAGAGCTTTTTTACGAGCTTCACGGACTTTAAACGCGTAAAGTAGATGGAAACGAGAGGTTGATGCCCTTTCGATGTTGATTACAGACGTTGATCCGATATGCGATGCAATCGTAAAACTGATTATATTTTCAATAACCCGGATGTCACGTTAAAATTACACGATGATAGCGGTGCACCAATAATAGCATACTGACATTCGCGTGTCGGGCGCGACGAATAAACATGGCCTCTTACCGATCCATTCCGGCTAATTGCACGGAATAATAGCAATCTAAATATTTCATTGTACTACACTCTTATCGGGCGCAACAAAACGTGATGTAGAACTAGCGTAAATAATTAATCGCATCGATAAGTCTTCATTGTTTCGAAATTTCACACCCGTGATGCCTGACGTTGCGTTTGGTCGTTTCGCCATCGGATTATTCATTTCTCGTCCGCTTGTTTCACATTGTCTAATTTACGTTTACGTTAACATCAACAGCATCGTAGTTTCGTTCACGGTCGGGCAATGTTTATTCGCGGATAATTTAAAATTAATTTAAAAAATCCGTCGATGGATTTTAGTTCACGAACGAATTAAAAATATCGTTACTCGTAAATAAAATGTACCCTACTTTAGTTCCGTTTTGTCGCGTGCGATGTTACATCGCAATATTGTAAAATAATACAGGGTGTTAGGCCACCCCTGGGAAAAATTTTAATGGGAGATTCTAGAGGCCAAAATAAGACGAAAATCAAGAATACCAATTTGTTGATTTGGGGCTTCGTTAAAAAGTTATTAACGTTTAAAGTTCCGTCTGTGGATAGGCAATCTGCGAACAGTTGCGCACGCGCGTTAGTGGTTCTCACCCAGCATGAGAATCTCTACTTGGTGACGTATCGACAGTCTTACAGTTTTCTGAGTGAGGATCACTATCACGCGTACGCAGCTGTTCGCAGATTGCCGTTCTACAGATGGAACTTTAAACATCAATAACTTTTTAACGAAGTCTCAATCAACAAATTGTTATTCTTGATTTTCGTCTTATTTAGCCCTCTGGAATCTCCCATTAAAATTTTTCCCTGGGATGGCCGAACACCCTGTATATCTTACATAAAATCCCTTTAATTTAATAAAAGGATTGTACCCACTAAAATGAACGTAAAATTTATCGTGGTGATAATATATCCTAGTTGGACAATAGTGTCCAATGGCTACACGTTATAAAACGGTAGATAGGTTCCTAGAAAATGCCGTGTTGCGTGAAACCGTGTTATATGAGACCCACAGCCAGTATAAAAAGGGGGGTTACATTCCGAAAACTTATTAAAAACAAATATTTTTTTTAAATTTTACGTATAACACAAAAAAAATAAAAAAATATTATTTTAATTTAACGCAACCTTAATTCAACAAATTATAATTTCTTTATATATTTTCACGTAAAGCCTTAAATGTAAATTTTAAGGTAATTCAGTTTTTAAATATGTTAAGCAGAAATCATGTTATCCGGTGCTGGGGAAGTACGGTGTTGTACAAAGGTTTTCGCAGTTTTCTTTTCGTGTCAGAACGAAACCGTGTTTTAGGATGTCGTTTTGTAGGATGGCCACCTGTACTTGTAAAACAGCGCTAGTGTCGTTAGGAATGCTACGAAGCCAGGAGTACATAATTTAATTAGTTCCATTTTTCGTACTACAATTTGGATATCGAAAACATCTCCGTACATAGGAAGCTAACGCGGAAGTGAACGTGGTAATATTTATGATACGTACGTCCCTAACCTAGTATTGCAATTTGTTCCATAGTCATTGAAAGCTTTGTGAATATTGATACGCAGAATCTCTGCTGACGAACGAGCAAGTCGATCACATTTGGTGTACACGCGAATAGTGAATCTTTCCAGACGTTGTATATTGTTGATTAATCGCGAAATGGATCGCGATAAAGCAGGATCCTGCTTGTTGATTTTCCACCGACGGACCAAAGACGTGGGAATCGACCCGGGCGGTCGCCATGGCGACCCCCCTCGATCACCCACCTTAGGCGCTCCTGAATCGTCCTGTGCGTACACATTTTCCACATACACGCGCGTACACATGGTCCTCATGGCGCCACCGAAATGTATAACTCGTGACCTAATCTCTTTATCGCGATAGACTGTATTCCTACTTCCGTTACGCTTCTTACGTTATTGATTGTACTACCACTGAACTAAAAAGAAAAAAATTGGTACAACTGAAAAATAAATAATTATTTATGCAGTCAGTTTGCTTTTTGCCTAAACATTTTAAATTATAGGCTTGAAAATTACATAAACTTCATCATGATTTTCACTTATATTTAAAAATCGTTGTAAGGTTAAATTGGAGGTTCTTTTAGAGAATAATATGATAAAAACCTATTTTTTAAAATATAGAGGGTATTCGGCCATCTCTGGGAAAAATTGTAATGGGAGATTCTAGAGGCCAAAATAAGACGAAAATCAAGAATATCAATTTGTTGATTGAGGCTTCGTTAAAATGTTATTAAAAAATTAAATTAAAATTTTTCAAATCGTTCTGAAAAAATTATTTTTAGTTACAGAGATCAATTACAAGCATTTTTGCTGAATAGACATACCCCGAAATCCTACTCACTTTCGAGAAAAAAATTCGGGTAAGAGCTGAAATTTTTCGAGGAAAAAATATTTTTCAAATGGTTCTGAAAAAATTATTTTCGGTCACAGGGGTCAATTACAATAATTTTTGGTGAAGAGACCTACCCCCGAATTCCTACCCACTTTCTAGAAAAAAATTCGGATAGGAGTTGAAAGTTTTTGGGGAAGAAAAAATTTTTTAAATGGTTCTGAAAAAATTATTTTTGGTTGCAAGGGTCAATTACAATCATCTTTGGTGAGTACATATACCCCAAAAATCCTACGCACTTTTGAGAAAAAAATTCGGGTAAGAGCTGAAATTTTTCGAGGAAAAAATATTTTTCAAATGGTTCTGAAAAAATTATTTTTGGTTGCAAGGGTCAATTGCAATCATCTTTGGTGAATACATATACTCCAAAAATCCAACGTAATGTTGAGAAAAAAATTCGCGTAGGTGGACTTTAATTAATAATTTTTTAACGAAGCTTCGATCTACAAATTGGTATTCTTCGATATACTTGTGTTGAAATCGACATAAAATCGTGAAAATTTTTAAACTCGACTCGCACTGAAATTTTACACACATTAGAAATGTCATCATTTAAAAAGGTAAAAATAAATCGAGTGTGAAAAAGTAACTACCACCTCAGTGGACATTACGTATTTCGAAAAATTTGAAAAATTTGAAATCGTTAGGACAAACAGCAATTTGCAGATTAATAATAAAATCGCTTATTGAAATTGTGTTCTTTATTAATTAATATTGACCACCCTAAATTATCCACGTGGTGTGATCGTTATGAAAATACACGTAAATTAAATTTACCATGTCGTTTTTTTTTATCACAAACGAGCTCGACCGTATAAAAAAATTTGTTTATTCACGTTTTATAAAGTTCTTTAAGTTTCGTCTTAAAAATCCGTTTTTGACTATTGATATAGTCAATTTATAATATCCACTTAAAAATTGAATTTGCTCTATTATTAAATAGGATTTTTGGATCCTATAAAATCATTTCATAAGAATTTTATTGTATACCATTTTAACACCGTCTGTGCGCGCGTGTTTCTTTCTTGGTTCATCCAAATAACTTTAATGCCTTTGGGGAAAGCGGAAATGTGATAAATAACTCGTATTTTGCGATTACGCCTTGTAATTTTCCCAACATTTTCGTTGCCACGTGTGCTCTAACATTTTTCCTGCTGGAACAAAACTTGCACCGCGTGACCAAAGCTCGTCTTTTTTCTCATTATACCGACTTCAAATGGTCTAATCGTTCGCAATAAAACTCCGTTATTGTTTGATCGTGAGATAGCAGTATATAACGGATAATTCCTTCTATATCCCACTAAATACCAATAAAGCTTCCTGTGGGTGTGGTCCTTGTTTTCTTTACGCTACCAGTAACAATTCAGTTCACAAACGATTTGTCACATAGCGTATAAAAGAAGAATTAAGTATACAGTCGTGTTTTAATGATGATTATCGCGGCGATACCTACTGTTCGTATTTGTAAATTTTTTCAAGACGAAGATTAATTTGTACATTCCACTATATATTATATCACGGTGTTTTTTTACATTAATTTTTTTTGGATTATTTCCGAAGAGGGCTGAAATAAAAAAATGTTTGGAACGACCTTGCGATAATTTATTTTGCATGAAACTAATAATTCACATTTTTATTTATCAATTCTTTCGCTGATATTATTCCAAGCATATGACGACATCGTTATTGCGCGATCGGAACGAACACGTATTTTTTTTTATATTTTTGCAACTGTATGAAATAAAAAATAAATACGCGGAATTGGTTTATCGTAACCGTTTAAATATGCAAAGATTGCAGCAGTATTTGATTAAAAAAAAAAAATGGACAAGAGGGCATTTGTTACGTAAAGCGTTATAGCGAAAAAGAATTGTAGCAATTAATTCTAATAGTTCTCAAATTGATTCGCTTTTTAACACCGAAAGAACTTCAAGATGCGTATTTGCAAAATAATATTTGAATAGTAATTCTACGAGATTTTCAATTGAATCGTAATTTTAAATTACTTTTTACGTTTTTTTTTTTTTTATTGTACAGTGATGGAAGATAAAGGTAGTTGTTAGTTTATTGTTAGGCTAATAATAAGGTAAGTTGAATCAATAGCGATCGTGGACTCCAAGTACAAAGGCAGTTAAGAACTCATCGCGTGACGTTTAATAACGCCAGTTTCATTTCCCTTCCTGATAACCTTAAAGCTACGACCACACCTTGTAGGTGAAGGTCCGCGAGAAGTCAAAAGAAGAATCGATCGTCCATTTCATCGGAAAACATGCACCGTGCAGACCGTGGAACGAATTATAATCACACAATTTTTTTGGATGGCCCCGCTAAATTATTAACATTTAAAGGTAATTTCTTTATTTGCGATATTACATTAATTAGATTCTTCGTTTAAGTTTAAATTAGCTTTCACCGTATGGTATAATTCGCAGAGTTGGGCAAATTTTCTTTTGAATATTAAATGATAAACAACGAACGAAAATAAAATTTCAGTTTCAAGTAACTTTTTTTATTTAAAGAATGTCAATTTATACAGGGTGTTCGGCCACCCCTGGGAAAAATTTTAATGTCGGTTTCTAGAGACTAAAATAAGACGAAAATCAAGAATACCAATTTGTTGATGGAGGCTTTGTTAAAAAGTTATTAACGTTTAAAGTTTCGCCAGTACTGAATTTTTTTCTCGAAAATACACAGGATTTCGGGGGTATGTCTATTCACCAAGAATAATTGTAATTAACCCCCGTAACTAAATATATTTTTTTTAGTATGATTTGAAATTTTTTTTTGTCGAATTTAGGCACCTAATTAGATTTTCGGTAAGGAATTTTTTTCTAGAAAGTGGATAGGATTTCGGGGGTATGTCTATTCACCAAAAATGATTGCAATTGATCCCCTCAACCGAAAATAATTTTTCCAGAACGATTGGAAATTTGTTTTTGTCGAATTTAGGCACCTAATTAGATTTTCGGTAAGGAATTTTTTTCTAGAAAGTGGATAGGATTTCGGGGGTATGTCTATTCACCAAAAATGATTGTAATTGACCCCCTCAACCGAAAATAATTTTTCCAGAACGATTTGAAATGTTTTTTTTGTCGAATTTAGGAACCTAATTAGATTTTCGGTAAGGAATTTTTTTCTAGAAAGTGGATAGGATTTCGGGGGTATGTCTATTCACCAAAAATGATTGTAATTGACCCCCTCAACCGAAAATAATTTTTCCAGAACGATTGGAAATTTGTTTTTATCGAATTTAGGCACCTAATTAGATTTTCGGTAAGGAATTTTTTTCTAGAAAGTGGATAGGATTTCGGGGGTATGTCTATTCACCAAAAATGATTGCAATTGACCCCCGCAACCGAAAATAATTTTTTCAAAACGATTTCAAATCGTTGAATTTAATTGTTAATAACTTTTTAACGTAGCCTCCATCAAGAAATTGGTATTCTTGATTTTCGTCTTATTTTGGCTTCTAGAATTCCCCATTAAAATTTTTCGAGGTCATAGAAGACCGGAAACAAAAGAAAGATTTTGAATATTTCATAACGTTGTGTCTCTGTAAAAGCACTTTATTAATACAATTTTGAAAGATGTTCAATAAGTTCCTTGTACACCCGTGAACACCCTGTATAACGCTATAAGCAATTTATTTTGTATAAATACTGATGAATAAAAATTGAAAAAACATAAGATTGAATTATAGAAATCGGAATCTCTAAAAGAAATAATAAATTTTGACATTGGTTTTTCCGGTTCTTACTTAAAAACGTACGACACAATTGTCACAAATTGTCTTTGGAGCGATGACTTTCTCGAACAATTTATCCGGAAATGTATTCGATTTTGATGAGTTCGTTCAACTGTAATAAAACCGTCGATGTTAGAGTTGTGTTATATTTTTATTATAGAACACATATAAGGGATTTTTAAAGCATCGAAATTTGTACGAACAAAATTATAGTCCATTGTTATACATTTTTAATTTTAAATAATATATAATGAATCGTAATTTAATTGCTTCTTCTTTTACTCCAACTGCTTTTCGCTTAAATAATTATTCGAATGAAAATTTATTGAAATAATGGCCAACTCTGGCGATTCGTTATCACGAAAAATATTTGCCAGTGTGTTCACAAACGAAGTGGCCGGTTTAAGTGGTATTATTCGAAAGATTACACGTGCAAGCCAGATCTGTGTCATCAGATACTAAACGGTTTCTTTTCTTGCATACTATCTATCATTATTTTTCGTAGAGCGTACGACACGATTGGTTTGTCGATTGCAAAATAATGAGTGGATATACTGGTCGTATTTTAAATCGCTGGAAAGACAGTCGATTTTCGATTTCCACTCGAGAGGGATTTTCAAGCTTTAATTCCAACACCTCGTTAACGGATGACTCGATATATCGGCAATAAAATCTTCGATCTGATTATACGACGATTCAAACAAAATTCGTAGCATTACTCGTCTATATTTGCGTACGAATTTCAACGCTGATCCGCTAATGGAAATGCCTCTTGCTGGAAACTAGGATATAAAGGGTAAATGTAGCTGAGACCGGATTTCATCGATCGAGAGCATCATCGATACTGATAAAGCCATAAATCACTTGGTTTCACGCTTCTTTCGCATTTACGAAGGTCGCCAATTCACTGACCCAGTGACTTAGTTCTACGAACAATAGGATACTCCCAAACTTAAAATTTAAACTATAATATTCGAATATTCTGGAATAATTAATAAATTGTAATTTTAATGCATTATTAATAATATACACAACGTACAAGCATTTATAATTAAAGGACGATTCGAAGCGACAGGGCAAGACGAAGAATCAAAATTCCTTAATTAAACTATAATATTTGAATATTCTGGAATAATTAATAAATTATAGTTTTAATGTATTATTAATAATATACACAACGTACAAGCATTTATAATTAAAGGACGATTCGAAACGATAGGACAAGACGAAGAAAAAATATTCCTTAATTAAACTATAATGTTTCGAATATTCTGGAATAATTAATAAATTGTAATTTTAATGCATTATTAATAATATACACAACGTACAAGCATTTATAATTAAAGGACGATTCGAAACGATAGGACAAGACGAAGAATCAAAATTCCTTAATTAAACTATAATATTTGAATATTCTGGAATAATTAATAAATTACAGTTTTAATGCATTATTAATAATATACACAACGTACAAGCATTTATAATTAAAGGACGATTCGAAGCGACAGGGCAAGACGAAGAACCAAAATTCCTTAATTAAACTATAATATTTGAATATTCTGGAATAATTAATAAATTATTGTTTTAATGCATTATTAATAATATACACAACGTACAAGCATTTATAATTAAAGGACGATTCGAAGCGACAGGGCAAGACGAAGAAAAAAACTTCCTCGTGTAAAGAGAGATCGGAAAGTCTTTTATCATTTTGCAATCTGAGACTTGGTTTTCGAGATATATGCATTTAAAGATTACTGGTGCTGCTTCCGGCACGCGTTACTTATATGACAGTCAGAAACATAAGGCGCTACCAAACGTAACACTTTTATATCTCGAAAACGAAGCCTCGGATTACAAAGTGATAAAAGATTTTTCGATTTTTATTTGCACGAAGAATTTACAAGTTACAGGCTGTCCCATCGCTTTGAAACACTCCGTATACGGAGAATGGTACATTTTTTTAAATCTGCTTTCGCCATTTGAAATTTTTTTTTTTCGCCGTAAAAATTTAGGCAAGCCTTTGTCGATTTTTCGTAAAAGTACGTTTCTCATTTTTAATACATTTGTTCGACGTCCTACAGAAAAGTTCTTTAATACTTTTTTGTAAGTGCCCATGAGCTCTATTTTTGAAAAAAGTTTCAACAAAATACACTCACTATTATAGGAGTTATGGTCGTTTTAATATTGGACCAGTTTTATGAAGTTTTTCTCACTTTGCAGCGTCAAGGAACAACTTTTTCAATATTGTTAGAATTTCTGCATATTCTCCACTAAAATACGCGTTGTTTGCATTTCGAAAAATTAAAATCCTCCGATTCGTTCAGAAGTTATGACGTTTTAAAGATACGCATGAAGTTATATTTTCGGTAAGTAATTTTTTTCTCGAAAATGCGTACGATTTCGGGGGTATGTCTATTCACCAAAACTGATTGTAACTGACCCTTGCAACCGAAAATAATTTTTCTAAAACGATTTGAAATTTTTTCTTTTCGCCGAAAAATTCAGGCACCTACCCCCTTTTGTCGATTTTTCGTAAAAGTGCGTTTTTCATTTTTAATACATTTGTTCGACGTCCTACAGAAAAGTTCTTTAATACTTTTTTGTAAGTGCCCATGAGCTCTATTTTTGAAAAAAGTTTCAACAAAATACACTCACTATTATAGGAGTTATGGTCGTTTTAATATTGGACCAGTTTTATGAAGTTTTTCTCACTTTACAGTGTCAAGGAACAACTTTTTCAATATTGTTAGGATTTCTACATATTCTCCATTAAAATACGCGTTGTTTGCATTTCGGAAAATTAAAATCCTCCGATTCGTTCAGGAGTTATGACATTTTAAAGATTCGCATGAAATTTCACAGAAGCATTTCTGGCAGTTCCACCAGTACTGAATTTTTTTCTCGAAAATACACAGGATTTCGGGGATATGTCTATTCACCAAAAATAATTGTAATTGACCCCCTCAACCGAAAATAATTTTTCCAGAACGATTTGAAATTTTTTTTTTGTGAATTTAGGCACCTAATTAGATTTTCGGTAAGGAATTTTTTTCTAGAAAGTGGATAGGATTTCGGGGGTATGTCTATTCACCAAAAATAATTGTAATTGATCCCCTCAACCGAAAATAATTTTTCCAGAACGATTTGAAATTTTTTTTTGTCGAATTTAGGCACCTAATTACATATTCGGTAAGGAATTTTTTTCTCGAAAATACACAGGATTTCGGGGGTATGTCTATTCACCAAAAATAATTGTAATTGACCCCCTCAACCGAAAATAATTTTTCCAGAACGATTTGAAATTTTTTTTTGTCGAATTTAGGCACCTAATTAGATTTTCGGTAAAGAATTTTTTTCTCGAAAGTGGGTCGGATTTCGGGATATGTCTATTCACCAAAAATTCTCGTAATTGACCTCTGTAACTAAATATAATTTTTTCAGTATGATTTCAAATTTTTAATTTCGTCTGAAAATTTCAGTACCTACTCGAATTTTTTTCTCGAAAGCGGGTAGGATTTCGAGGGTACGTCTAATGACCAACAATGATTGTAATTGATCCCCGTAACCGAAAATAATTTTTTCAGAATGATTCGTAATTTTTTAATTTAATTTTGTTAATAACTTTTTAAAGAAGCCTCAGTTAAGAAATTGATATTCTTGATTTTCGTCTTATTTTGGCCTCTAGGATCTCCCATTAAAATTTTTCCCAGGAGTGGCCGAACACTTTGCACAATTTCGCGCCGTTAGACTCTGCGTCGATAATCAGACAACGGTCAGTGGATTTTCACATGTAACGCGCAATCTAGTAATTCGTATTATCATTTCTGGTATGTAATGTTCGTCGAAGCATTAATGACGTACACAGAAGCCAGTCAATGGCTATTTAACAGGTGATTCCTTATCGTTTTCCTAGCCGATGCTCCAAGCTGAAGTCGACCTTCTCGTATTTATATAAGCGATAATTGGTGTAATGTTTTAGGACGATACTCTTGCCCGCTGGCGATCAAAGTCGTTGAACGTGTTAGCTGCGTGCTGATTGAAATTCGACCTGTAGAAAAAGGCACTTCTGTAAAACGGTCACGGAGATAACGATGTATTTTATGTTCGGTCAATGTTTGCCAATCGAGCGTGGTTCGTTCGAGCTACGAGATAAAGCGAATTGTTTTAATATTGTAACGCAAATATTTTTTAATCCGATAAGACGTTTCGATCTGAGAGAAAATCTGGAATAGCATCCGGGAATACATACGTAGAGAATATTCAATATATTTTTATATTCAAATATGGAAACTCTTCGTTAATTCGTTTGCTCCAATAGGTTATTAATTATTGCATTTCGAATAAAGGTATCTTTGCGCGTTGCAAAGAATCAATCGTATATTTCTTTGCTACTTACTATATTGCTTACAATATATAAGTTTAACCTCTTCAGGGTCTATTTATTATTGACAGTAATTATAATTATAAAAAAAAAAAAAAAAACTAAAGGTCCACATATGTGGGCCAAGGGCGTGAAGAGGTTAAAGATAGAAATATACATTTACCTATATTTATCGTTCAACTTTAATGCATGTTTGTATATCCTTAGACAAAAAAATGTGTTTTATAATTATCTATTATTTTTTTTTGCACTTTATAATGTTTCAGGAAGTTTTCTCTTTTCAGACCCACCCCCCGTTTTATTTTTTCTTTTTACAGCTACAAGATTCACCGATCGAACGCTTTGCTTGTTTTAGCGTAGACTGTAAACGATTAGCGAATTTTAATCGCTAGATGACTAATACTAAATATTTTTTCCCCTTTCTTCGCCTATCTTTTAATTTGCTCACGCCGTTCAGTGTCGCATGCACATTCCTAAACCTAAACACGCATGCGCGCCTGCAAACAAGTCATTTCACATTACCTCTATGGTGAGTAGATATTTCTCTTCTGTTTTTTTTTTTCGTAGTTACCATACTAAAATGTAATTTCTTTTTTCTTTTACCGTAGCACTATCCAGCATATACTATTCTTTTGCTTGTTTACTTTGCATACTAGCAAGGTACACCCAATTTTTTTTCCCCGTTATATGTGTGTTTTGAAATATGTTTAGCGCTAGATTTACGGAAACCGTCAATTTCACGGGTGTCCGACGCCATATTTAAAATTGCAGAACGCGTGAATATTGTTTTTTAACAACTTATGTTGAATTTAATACATACTCTAATTAAAAGAAAAATCGTATTGCGAGGTAATCGTCAACATGAAAGGTACCAAATATACGTGCGATCAATGCCCGTAAATCTAGTGTTAAATAAATACTAAAATATGGCTTTCTATTTTCTTCTTGTATGTATGATTTCGAAGGTAAAAAGTTTGAACACCTGTCGTGAAAATTAATAATACGAGCGGGAACAGGTACAAACAAACGCTCTTGAAAGCAAACCGAAATTAAATTATTTTAAGATTTTTCCGAAATTTGTGAAACAGTAGTTGATTTGTTAATATTGCTTATTAAGATACGTCTTGTAAACCTTGAACGCTAGGTTTCATAATGTTTTTAGTTTTTAATTTTTTGGAAAATGGTTTTATCGATTTTAAGAATTATTTTATCACAACAATGCGAAACAGCCATTTATGTACACTCGAAGTGTAGACATTCTTGTCCTGGGTGTCAAAATATTCAGGCACGGTCCTGAATAAAAAATTTATTCCCATTGTTACATTCTATGGCTGTGATCTTCAATGCCTCGTGCAATTGGTCGTTGAACTTGTTTCAAAAGTTGCTCCTATCCCAATAGAATAAGAAATGCAACATTTCACTTGAACCAAGCTCACCTTTAGACAAAGCATTCACTATAGCAGCGTTTCCCATTTTGTGTGAACGAGTGTTTTATGAAGAATTGTAATTAACAAAATTTAAATTTATTTCTTTTTCGGTTTCCAATAACTCTATGAATTTCATACTCTCTCACATTCTCTGTGAATTCGATTTGTTTGATCTTCGGAGCAATAACACAACCATTGGTTTAAAGATTATGAATATTAGCCCTCGTAAAAATATAATCATTCTACCATAATGTTTTGGGAATGAATTCTGAAAACTACATTTTATAAGAGAAGTTCTTTTATGTAGTTTGTGACGATACTTGCCATCCTTAATATGATTAGTTAATAACTTGTTAGGTTCTCCCCTAAAGTATATCATGATAAGGGTCAGTATCAACAATTCTGGAGACATCATGTATTTTCAATCGTGTAGATGTTAATAATAGCAATATATATCTATTTCTATTCGTTTCATGATAACTTTGTATATTTTCTAGTATTTGTTTGATATTTACAGTAGTCACACCCTCAGTAAAATATGCAGGGTGTTCGGCCAACACTGGGGAAAAATTTTAATGGGAGATTCCAGAGGCCAAAATAAGACGAAAATCACGAGTACCAATTTGTTGATGGAGACATCGTTAAAAAGTTATTAACAATTAAATTCAAAAATTTCAAATCGTTTTGGAAAAATTATTTTCGGTTGCGGAGATCGATTACAATCATTTTTGGTGAACAAACATACCCCCGCAATCCTACCCACATTCTAGAAAAAAATTCGAGAAGGCGTGCAATTTTTTGACAGGAGAAAAAAAATTCAAATCGTTCTGGAAAAATTATTTTCTGTTGCGGGGGTCAATTACAATCAATTTTTATTAATACACATACCTCCAAAATCCTATCCGTTTTCTAGAAAAAAATTCGAGAAGGCGTGCAATTTTTCGACCGCAGAAAAAAAATTCAAATCGTTCTGGAAAAATTATCTTCTGTTGTGGGGGTCAATTACAATCAATTTTTATTAATACACATACCTCCAAAATCCTATCCGTTTTCTAGAAAAAAATTCGAGAAGGCATGCAATTTTTCGACCGGAGAAAAAAAATTCAAATCGTTCTGGAAAAATTATCTTCTGTTGTGGGGGTCAATTACAATCAAGTTTTATTAATACACATACCTCCAAAATCCTATCCGTTTTCTAGAAAAAAATTCGAGAAGGCGTGCAATTTTTCGACCGGGAAAAAAAAATTCAAATCGTTTTGGAAAAATTATTTTCTGTTGCGGGGGTCAATTACAATTAATTTTTATTAATACACATACCTCCAAAATCCTATCCGTTTTCTAGAAAAAAATTCGAGAAGGCGTGCAATTTTTCGACCGGGAAAAAAAAATTCAAATCGTTCTGGAAAAATTATTTTCTGTTGTGGGGGTCAATTACAATCAATTTTTATTAATACACATACCTCCAAAATCCTATCCGTTTTCTAGAAAAAAATTCGAGAAGGCGTGCAATTTTTCGACCGGGAAAAAAAAATTCAAATCGTTTTGGAAAAATTATCTTCGGTTGCGGGGATCGATTACAATCATTTTTGGTGAATAGACATTCCCCCGAAATCCTGCGCATTTTCAAGAAAAAAATTCAATACGAGAGTAAATTTTAACGTTAATAACTTTCTAACAAATCCTCCATCAACAAATTGATATTCTTGGTTTTCGTCTTATTTTGGCCTCTAGAATCCCCCATTAAAACTTTTCCTAGGGTTGGCCGTGCACCCTGTATGTAGGGAAAGAACTTTATAAATTGTTGACTAAATGGATCAAATTAAAAGAAAACCATCATGATCACACTGTTTAGAAGAACCTCTCTTCTAAAGTGTAGACTTCACACTATACTTTCAAAACACCTACGATAGAATTACAATTTTAAAACGTAATACACATTTAATCAGGAAACACTTTATATTTGGCAACTATTTCACGGACGCTATTGATTGGCAGGTAAGAGTTTCTAAAATAGTTTAGACATTTTTGTAACAAGGAAGACTTGCCAAAATCGTACTGCGTAAGATATTTTGTCTTATATTCCCCATCTGTTACTAACTTGTAAGCAAACGAATATTTCAAATTATAGCTTGACCTTTAAGCCACCCACGTACACAAATTACGTATTATGTACCTGTTAAACCTATTACCAAGAAGAAAATTAATGTGTTACGTGCCTTTTTATACACATATACTATAAAACACACATTGTAGAAAATATAATCAATTCTTCAAATGATACCTCCTTTTAAAGTAACCATCTTCGTCAATTTCAGAATATCGAATGGCACGAACTTATGGGACGACCTAATACATACGAGAGTGAAAAAGCTCGAGACGCAAGTCTTATTATATCCTGTAGAATCACATTCTAAAAAAATGACCACTAATAGCCAAACGCCTTGCATGTTGCAAGGTGAAAAGTGTTTCGTGATTAAAAAAGACTCGGGAAACGCTGCACTAACGAACAATCGTATTTACCACG
This sequence comes from Colletes gigas, assembly GCF_013123115.1. NCBI lineage: Eukaryota > Metazoa > Arthropoda > Insecta > Hymenoptera > Colletidae > Colletes > Colletes gigas. The sequence goes on from NW_025106668.1 coordinate 213,831, forward strand.
TGACTCCCTTGTCCCAACCAAACGCAACAGATTTTTCGTATGCCCCGAAGGCTTGAAGATCGGTCGGTCATTTCGATTTATCTACCGAAATTACAATAATCTCGATACAACGGTTTCCTAATTCTGCAACGATATTAATGAGAAATTGTCCCCACAGGACAAGAAAGAAGACGAAGCGTGCATGCTGAGGCGACCGACGTTTAGTAGCCCATCCAAGATCGGCTGGGAAGTCCTTATGGTAGCTGAGGGGCGCGGACGATCCTTCCCGAGCGAGATCCGAGGGCTGAAGGGCTGGCCCCGTCGTTGGATCCACTCGGCCATCACCTATATTTAGAAGAACCATGACCGATAGAAACGAAAATGTTCTGCGCGAAAGGGAGGATGGATCGAACGGGGACACTGTATCGTACAAGTCTGCACGTAATTGGAACAACAACGACATTCCTAGCAACGGTTCGGCGAACGTGATCAAAAAGGACGAATTGAGCGCGAAGGATCGAAGCTACGATCATCAGAGGGATCAAAGGAATTCAAATTATCGAGGATTGAGGAAGGCCCCTATCGTCGGATGGCAAAATGGAAGCCCCACCGTATTTCCGAGCACACCGTGCCTCACGCCCGATCCAGACACCGTCGACGCGATCGATTTCTCCCGTTCCCACAGCATCGCCTCGTCCACGAAAAGTTCAGGGATCTGTCAGGACTCCGGCAACACCGAGGACCTCAGCAGCCTGGCCGACGAGAAACTGCTCCAATCCACTCCCGCCCGCACCATCGACAGAAGCGTGGAGTCCCTGTCGCCCGACAAAGACACCTTCCTGACTACCTCGCCGGAAATAGGTAGAAGCAAGGACCTCAGCTTGGGGGACGATTTGGAGGACAAGATCGATTTACTGAGCCCCGGGACCGACTGTACCGAGGACAGGCTACCGGCCACGCCTATCGATAACAGCTACCTGACCTCGCCGAATCTCACGATAGGGGCCAGCCCTACCAATAAAAGCGATTTGGACTGCCAAGCGGCGCACCCGTTCGATGGAAGCGACGTGCCGGTCGATCGAAACAAGAATCTCGAATCGAAAGCGATAATCACGTCGAACCCGGGTTATCGCGAGGACGACTCGAGGGATTCCATCGATTCCGACAGCGCGTTGGACTTGGAGGACGAGACGACCACGGCGATCAAAGACGCGCAAGGGAAGCCCAAAGTACCGGACGGCGGTTGGGGCTGGGTGGTCGTGTTGGCGTCCTTGGTAATTTCCATGATAGCGGACGGGGTATCGTTCAGTTTCGGCCTCCTCTACATCGAATTCCTTCACGAGTTCGGCGCGTCCAAGTCGAAGACGGCGTGGATCGGCTCGTTGTTCATGGCGGTGCCGTTGCTCTCGGGCCCCATCATGTCCGCCCTCGTCGATCGTTACGGATGCAGGAGCATGACCATAGTCGGCGGCCTGATATCGGGGTTCGGGTTCGTGTTGAGCTGCTTCAGCAACACCATCGAGGTAATGTACTTGACGTTCGGAGTCATAGCGGGTCTAGGTCTGGGTCTGTGCTACGTCACCGCGGTCGTGAGCATCGCTTATTGGTTCGACAAGAAGCGAACGTTAGCTGTAGGTCTCGGTGCATGCGGCACCGGTATCGGGACGTTCGTCTACGCGCCTATGACGACGTTCTTCATCGAGGAGTACGGCTGGCGTGGCACCTGCCTGCTTCTGGCAGGCACCTTCTTCAACATGATCGTTTGCGGTGCGGTGATGCGCGATCCCGAATGGTGGATCCTCGAGCAGCAGAAACAGAACGTCACCACGCCGAAAAAATCCATCACCAAGTCCGAGTGCGACAGGTCCACCGGCAGTCCCGTGGACGACTTCCCCGGTGTCGAGGAGCTCAGGAGGATGCTGAAGAACGACCACGCGCCCGAGTATTTGTTACAGATTCTCAGCACCACCACGGAGGATCCCCACGAAGCGAATGGCGACATCAAGTTCAGGAGCGTCGTTAATCTGCCCACGTTCGTCAAGCACAACGAGAAGGTGAGCTTGAACCGCGGGGACGCAGACGAGCGTAACACGGACCACGTAAAAAGGACAATGTTAAGTCCTAGAGGGGTTTACTGACCCAAGAGCGTACAGCATATGCTATACACCGTTGGAAAGGTCTCGCACAAGGCGAATCGACTGATACCATTTTTAACTTCGATACCAGATGGGATAATGTCGAAAAATGGCCTCAAAGTTCGAGATTTTGCGGTTTTGAACAAAAGAAACCGGTAGTAAAAGCCCATCCGGCCCGAGGGACCTCGGGTAGGCACCTGAGGAAAAACCGAGGGGTGTAAGCGATACTCTAGCAGATTGGAACGACAAATGTGCCCCACCACCTTCATTTCAGTGCTGTGTTGGGCCTGTGTTTGCCGCATGGGCCCCGTTCCAAATGCCCAGGGCGAAATCTCCAATGGATCCCGAAAACCCCTCTAGGACTTAACATTGTCCTTTTCAGCCCGACGTAGAAACAAGTATTTTTTCCGGTCAAATATAGCTTTATTTATCAAGTCGATACACTTTTCTCAGCGATGCTGTAACCGTTTTAACCCTTCCAAATAGCAGTAGAGATGACCTCCTCGTTCGATGGTAATCTCTGCCCTCCTAGCGAAATCTATCCAGAAACAACTAAGTTCTGTTTACATGTACCATGTATCGCTTTATAAGAAAGCAAAAAGAAAATAATAAAGATACAATAAACTGTCACAGCAGAGTAGTTAATTGTTCAGTGAACAATTTTTATCGACAGCTAACCTTTATACGTGATTATAAAGTTTGTTTCATTTACCTTTTTGCTAATAAAATTTTCGTTATATCGTTATTATACATTAATTAAAGATATATTGGGCTATTTAAAAGAACCGGAGAGCGCACCATTTTAGATTGCACTCGCTACGTTGTTTAATTGATACATAATTATTATACAATTACAGAACAAGGATTCCAAATATACACGTTTGGAAATTTTTCAAATTAACATAGTATAATTTTCATGCAATTCAGTTCCCCGCATTTACGCGATTGCGCTTAAAACAGAGAAATAAAAGATAATCTTGATCGATATTAGAGACCGTGAAATTCTCTATTTATTCAGGCGATAAAAAAAAAGGCAGACGTTGACATAATTCTAGTTTGGATGGTGAACGATCGTCTGTTTTACACGCGCGTAAAATTTGAAGGGCATTGGCCAAATCATTGTTAAGATATGACCGAGCCGTTGAAGGCGATAGGCTGCGGAAGATATAACAATAACTCGAGTAATAATAAAGATCGTTGTATGAAAATTGCACTGCGTTTACTTGACAAAAAGAACCCTTCCACTCGTGTGCGATAAGTTTTTATTTTATGAACTGGAGGTTGGATAAAATTAGAGACAAAGTTTCTACACGTGCAAAGAGAAAGTCATATAAAGTGTACATTTTCGAGAATTACAGGTGCCCGTGGAGGTATTGGAGCTACTTTCCAGTAATCCGAGGCTGTACAAGGTCATTCTGGAGAACTATCCCAATCTTCTAGCATGTAGAAGCTGTTCGGACAAAAATCTACACAATTCCGTGGGAGAGATTGGGAACAAGGGCGTCGTCACGATGTCAATGAGGTTGCAAACTTTGGTCCGCATTAATGGACATAACACATCACTCAAAAAGTCCTCCGGTCTAACTGAGAAAAACAAATTTCTTTTCAGACATTCCATTTTATTCGTCGACACGCTCTTCTTCAAGAGTGACACATTCGTTCCAACGCTCTTCTAACTTTTCGATACCCTTTGTGTAAAACGATTTGCCTTCGCTTTCAAAACAGAGCCTCAGTTTCGGCAATCGTATCTTCGTTTCAGCAAAATTTCTTCCCCTGGAGCATCTTTTTCGTCTCTGCAAAAAGCCAGTTATCTCTGAGGGGGTGGTACGGTGGGTGGGGAAGCAATTCGAAGCTTAATTCATCCAATTCAACCATTGTTTTCATCGGCTTGCGACACGGGGCATTGTCCTGGTGAAACAGCACTTTTTCCTATCATTTTTCGATCCAATAATACCATGTAATATTCACTATCGATAGTTTTGCCTTTCCGAAGTCCGCGAACATGTTTATATCTAAAAAAAACGGTCGACCTTTCGACCTACGTTTACTAAAGCTTTTTTACTCGGTACAGTGTATCCTATATACCATATAAATATTGAATGGTTTTTTTCTTTTTAACACCCTGTGTGTGTCGGACCGGGGACTTATCGAGTGATGTGTTACTGTTACGCTCGACTAATATTTCTATCGCCGTTGGAATTAAACAGTACGTAAAATTAGTGATCGCAAAGCTTTTAATTCAGTTTGTTTTCATTGGAAGGATCAAGCAAGCGAACGACGAACCGAAGGTTGACGATTCGCAAGTAGCAAGCAACGTTCACTCAGGATCTGTGTCCGGTCCCATAAAAAATCACGTAACTAGAAAGATATCTAAAAAAGAATCCGAAGAGGCTAATCCTTTATTAGGCAAAGAGTTCGAACATGCAGTTAGTATATCAGCAATACGATATCAGTTACTTTGAACGCAAAGAAGACACAGCGAGACATCTAAAATGACAATTAGTTTTTAACGATACAAGTTACGATATCTTCACAAAGAGGAATACATGTATATTGGAATAACCAAGCTTTCAAAGTGATATAAATTTTATTGCAAAAAAGCATTTACTCCTTTGAATTTTATAATACTTTTTCAAACGATGGAGTCTCCTCCAGTTTGTAGTTCCCCATATCATAGTGCGTCCATTAGAGTCAAACGTATTGAACTCTCTCACTGAGAATGCTACTCGTTCCAAAAAGTTAGAATCTATATCTAATACATTTTTTTTGCAAATTGTAATCGCCTCTTTTCTTATTAATAAAAGACTTCTCCCTCATTACCCTACCATGGAGGTTATCTTTACATAGAATTCCATTTGTTTATTAAAGTGTCTAAAGACAAATGCTGCTAACTTTGAACCACTCAGTCGTGGATCTTTTCTTATTTGCCCGACGACTGCTCTTTCTTTTCGAGTCGTTAACTTACCCGGGCCCCCTTTCCCTGGTTTATTTACAACCTCCCAATTTGTTTTAATACTTTTTATTATGCACTGTATCGTCCACTAACTCCTATTAACTAAATTCTCAATTTGCAAGCGAAATTTCCCTTCGATATGCAATTTATAAATTAATTTTCTCTCAGTTATTGAAAATGTCACATCAAGGCCGACTAAATACACCTGGAAAAACTTTTAATGGGAGATTCTAGACGCCAAAATAAAACGAAAATCAAGAATATCAATTTGTCGATTGAGGCTTCGTTAAAAAGTTATTAAAAAATTAAAATAAAAAATTTCAAACCATTCACGAAAAAATTATTATTGGTTAAAAGGATCAATTACAATCATTTTTGGTGAACACACATTCCTCCGAAATCCTACGCATTTTCGAGAAAAAAATTCAGGAAGATGGGCGAATTTGTCGACAAAATTAAAAATTTCAAATTGTTCTGGAAAAATTATTTTTGGTTACAAGGATCAATTACAATCATTTTTGGTGAACACACATTCCTCCGAAATCCTACGCATTTTCGAGAAAAAAATTCAGGAAGATGGGCGAATTTGTCGACAAAATTAAAAATTTCAAATTGTTCTGGAAAAATTATTTTTGGTTACAAGGATCAATTACAATCATTTTTGGTGAACACACATTCCTCCGAAATCCTACGCATTTTCGAGAAAAAAATTCAGGAAGATGGGCGAATTTGTCGACAAAATTAAAAATTTCAAATTGTTCTGGAAAAATTATTTTTGGTTACAAGGATCAATTACAATCATTTTTGGTGAACACACATTCCTCCGAAATCCTACGCATTTTCGAGAAAAAAATTCAGGAATATATGCGAATTTGTCTACAAAATTAAAAAATTTCAAATCGTTCTGAAAAAATTATTTTTGGTTACGAGGATCAATTACAATCATTTTTTGTGAACGCACATTCCTCCGAATTCCTACGCATTTTCGAGAAAAAAATTCAGGAAGATGGGCGAATTTGTCGACAAAATTAAAAATTTCAAATTGTTCTGGAAAAATTATTTTTGGTTACAAGGATCAATTACAATCATTTTTTGTGAACACACATTCCTCCGAAATCCTACGCATTTTCGAGAAAAAAATTCAGGAAGATGGGCGAATTTGTCGACAAAATTAAAAATTTCAAATTGTTCTGGAAAAATTATTTTTGGTTACAAGGATCAATTACAATCATTTTTGGTGAACACACATTCCTCCGAAATCCTACGCATTTTCGAGAAAAAAATTCAGGAATATATGCGAATTTGTCTACAAAATTAAAAAATTTCAAATCGTTCTGAAAAAATTATTTTTGGTTACGAGGATCAATTACAATCATTTTTTGTGAACGCACATTCCTCCGAATTCCTACGCATTTTCGAGAAAAAAATTCAGGAAGATGGGCGAATTTGTCGACAAAATTAAAAAATTATTTTTGGTTACAAAGATCAATTACAATCATTTTTGGTGAACGCGCACATTTCTTCGAATTTCTACGCACTTTCGAGAAAAAAATTCAGGAAGATGGGCGAATTTGTCGACAAAATTAAAAAATTTCAAACGGTTCTGAAAAAATTATTTTTGGTTACGAGGATCAATTACAATCATTTTTGGTGAACACACATTCCTTCGAAAATATACCGTGTGGTCGGAAATGTTATAACTTTTTAACGAAGCCTCAACCAACAAATCGGTATCCTTGATTTTCATCTTATTTTGGCCCCTAGACTCTCCCATTAAAATTTTTTCCAGGTGTGGTGGAACACCCTGTACATAAATAACTTCCTTTACCATTTCCTGATTTCAAGTTTAGTGAATCAGTTTCCAGCTTAAGTGGTTAAAATTACGTTTTTGTTACGTTGAAATATTTATTTTTCTTCAAATAAAGCTTGCATTCCTCTTCATAACAATATCGTAACATGCACCGTTAAATCGCAGATGTTAAAATCCGCTGAGACTCGCGGTACTTGATGCAAGGGCATGCTTTGATAAGTCTCTTAAATTCACTTAGATGGCCGAAGGACGAAAAGCAAAATCGGTGTCGAAACAACGGATTGGAGAACTAAACTGTGGTATCGTCAGAACGGACTCGCTTCCGTGGCTGAGGAGGCAATTTAACACGAACACTCACTATTTCAAAGACATCCGAGTCCACAGAAACTCTGTCATGTACCGAGGCGCTGCCCTAAACTTGCACAAGTATAGATTAAGGGCCAGTAGCTGCCCCGATATTTATAGGAATAGTATGACTACATTGGCGAAGGAAAACGAAGAGGTGAGGAAGAGGGATTTATTTTAGATTTGCTCGGATGTACCGTAACAATTATTAATCAATTCGACAACCATGAGCACTCACAGCTATCACTTACTATATTTATCATTGATATCATCTTGTGCTGCTGTAAGGAGCCAAGAATCTTTAAATTGCTCCTTTTATAGAGGGTTGGCCGCGAACAAAATGCTTTTTGTATAACGTAAAAGATCGAATGTAAGATTCGCCAGCCAAACTGTGCCGTTAATTCGTACATTCTCGTTTCCAGAAGTGGTACGGCGAGCTGTTGGACTTACTGAAGGGTATGATGGATTTCTCAATGTTCCTGGAGCTACACTTTTTATTGTTATCGCTGTCAACGATCTTGTTGTTTACTTGGTTTATCGTGCCTTATTTTTATCTCGCCGAACACCTTACTAGAAACAGTTATTCCGAATCCGACGCTGCGAATCTCCTTAGCATTATTGGCATCACCAATACGATAGGAATGGTACATTGGTTTTATTTCTCAACGTTAAAGCAATTTCTGAAATGGAAGAAAACGTTGGTCGTACCAGCAATAATCAATCGAAGTAATATCTTTGTAATTCATCCCTCTCCTTTTTTTTCTTTTTAAAGGGGGGTCGAGATACGGTTCTTTGACCGATTGCGACCAGCTTTTCCATTTATTTCAATAACTGCCCCGTAGCAAGACTAACGTTATTATTTTAATTCGAAGAGGGTTCCATTTAATTTCGCATTGTTTTTAGATCGGTCTCGGTTGGGCTGGAGATCAACCCTGGATGAACGTCAGCAAAACGTACACTTGGTGTCTAGTCGCTTGTGGTATAGCAACGATTCTAATGTCGATACTAACGCCTTATTACAATCTGTTGATGGCCGCTTCAGCGGCGTTCGGTCTCTTTTTCGCGAGCAACTTTAGCTTCACGCCGGTTATACTCGTGGAGCTGATACCATTGGAGAGATTCACCACTGCCTACGGCCTTAGTTTGTTGTGCCAAGGTATTGGAAATCTTCTTGGGCCGCCGCTGGCTGGCTGGTTATTCGATGTTACGAATTCGTGGGATCTGTCTTTCCACATGGCTGGTGGTTGGATCATTCTCTCCGGACTTTTGGTAGGGCTGATCCCTTACACGAAGAACCGAAAGATTTGGGGCAAAGGCCCGATGGAAATGGACCGTGACAAGGATTGTTTAGCTTAAATTCGTTATTAAGTTTAAAAAGAATAGACGATGAAATTGTTGGATCGATCTTTCTCCCTGTATTGATTATACAGCTGTAAACGTTTCAAAATTGTTACGGCGGCGGATTCAAACTATGAAACAAACGGTCGGGATTTGAGATGAATATAAAGGTACTTATGCTTCGTTTCGGTTCGATCTTTGATTGTTGATTGTTACGTTAATTTCCCTTTGATCCACGTGCAATTACGTAGTTACATTTTGTATACAGTGATAGTTTCAGTACTTATTGGTCAGTAACAATATTTACAAAATGTATCATACACTGAATGTACATATGTTGATAGTGTAGAGTTATTTAAATTTTAATATGATATAGTCAATTGTGTTTAGTACGTAGTAGAAGAGGCATAGAAATCGATTACTTTTGGAATTGCGCTATGAGAGCTAGAATCGCGATTACGGAATTGACAGGACTGAACGAAGAAACAATGAAATATGGAAACAGTTCAACGAATTTTTTACATAGTCGTATTACACGCTTCGAACAATTTACCTATCTATACAAGAATAATAAGTTGGAATCCTTATCGTTACTAAATCTCATTAGATATCGTGTATGACTAATTTTTTGTTTCATTAAATGAACAAAGCAATCTTATCTATCGGTTCAACGAAATTAGTGATTCGGGGTTTGATTAACACGCGCAATTCACATTATTTAAGCATCGAACGTTACAAAGATATATCCTCCGATAAAGTAGCGATATTGTGTACTATTTCTTTCGGACACTACGCTGTAACGTTACCCTAAATTTTTATATCAACGTGTTCACTTTCACGAGCCAGCAAACGACGTTTCCCTTCGAAATTTATTTTCTATCTAGTCATAAACGTATTCACGATTGAACGACGAACAGCTGCTTTGCTAACTATTCGCAAACGCTGACAGTATGCGTGCGCATCAATCATCATATTGTGTATTATCTTTACTTTGTGCTCATTATCAGTCATCAAAACGCGCGAAATCTGCGACTGACGCTGCTGCATCGTTGTTTCAACGTTAGGAAAACTTGAAACACAGTACGAGCGCGCGTGTCTGTGAAAACTAGTTAAGAAAGTAACCGATAACGAAAACAATTAGTAATCGATACAGTTCTAAACTTTTGCCTTATAATGTTCAATGGAAGTAACAAGTTGAAGAATCAAAACCTTACTCGTAACAATGTAAATGATGCAGTAACTTTTGCATTGTTGTAACGAAACGTCCTAACTGTGATTATATCCATTTTTAGGGGAAAAGAATTAGAAAGGTTTCGGGATTAGGCTGTACATCCGCGTAACGAGTATTCAGGACAGCTTAAACGTAAAACGGTATTATTAAAAATAGTGTATTACCGGTTTTCTTCAAGCTCGATGTTACCGAGTTGTATACACGGAATTACAAAAAACAGAAGAAAAGATTTTAGTCAATTTTTCGATACTTCTCTACAGATTTTTGAGGTATTTAAACATAGACAAATTTTATGGTACAGTTGAAACGCGATACAACTATAATAATCGTGACTTTACTGAAACATTTTCCGGTGTTCATGCTTTCGTATAAACGCTCTGTTTCTGAATACTTAAGAAGCCAATTAGAAATTACTTAATTACCTGCAATGCAGGGTGTTCGGCCATCCCTGGGAAAAATTTTAATGGGAGATTCTATAGGCCAAAATAAGAGGAAAATCAAGAATATCAATTTCTTGACTGACGCTTCGTTAAAACGTTAACAATTAAGTTCAAAAATTTCAAATCGTTCTGAAAAAATTATTTTCGATTGCGGAGGTCCATTACAATCATTTTTGGTGAATAGACATACCACCGAAATCCTGCGCATTTTCGAGAAAAAAAATCGTGTATGTGCAGCAATTTTTCGACAAAAAAAATTTTTCAAATCGTTCTGAAAAAATTATTTTCGGTTGCGGGGGTCTTTTACAATCATTTTTAGTGATTACATATATCCCCGAAATCCTAGCCACTTTCGAGAAAAAAATTCCTTACCGAAAATCTGGGTGCCTAAATTCGACGAAAAAAAAAATTTCAAATCATACTAAAAAAAATATATTTAGTTACGGGGGTTAATTACAATTATTCGTGGTGAATAGACATACCCCCGAAATCCTGCGCATTTTCGAGAAAAAAATTCTGTTCTGGTAGAACTTTGAACGTTAATAACTTTTTAACGAAGCCGCCATCAACAAATTGGTATTCTTGATTTTCGTCGTATTTTGGCCTCTAGAATACCCCATTAAAATGTTTCCCAGGGTTGGCCGAACACCCTGTACACTTCATTGAATGCTACTAAAGAAATGTACTCTCATATACAGGGTGTTCGGCCACCTCTAGCAAAAATTTTAATGAGCGATAGTAGAGTCCAAAATAAGACGAAAATCAAGAATACTAATTTGTTGGTGGAAGCTTCGTTAAAAAGTTATTAACGTTTAAAGTGTCGCTCTTACTGAATTTTTTTCTCGAAAATGCGCAAGATTTCGGGTGTATGTCTATTCACCAAAAATGACTGTAATTGAACCCTACAACCGAAAATAATTTTTCCACAACGATTTGCAATTTTTTAATTTTCTCGAATAATTTCACACCTTCTCTATTTTTTTTCTCGAAAGTGGGCAGGATTTTGTGGGTATGTCTAATGACAAAAACCGATTGTAATTGACCCCCGCAACCGAAAATAATTTTTCCACAACGATTTGCAATTTTTTTTCTCCGTTGAAAAATTTAGGCACCTAATTGGATTTTCAGTAAGGAATTTTTTTCTCGAAAGTGCGTACGATTTCGGAGGTATGTGTAATGATAAAAAATGATTGTAATTGATCCCCGCAACCGAAAATAATTTTTTTAAAACGATTTGAAAAATTTTTTTTCGCCGAACAATTTCAGCACCTACTCGATTTTTTTTCTCGAAAGTAGATAGGATTTCGGAGGTATGTGTACTCACCAAAAATGATTGTAGTTGACCCCCGCAACCGAAAATAATTTTTCCAGAACGATTTGAAATTTTTGAATTTAATTGTTAATAACTTTTTAACGAAGCTTTCATCAACAAATTAGTATTCTTGATTTTCGTCTTATTTTGGCCTCTACTATCGCTCATTAAAATTTTTGCTAGAGGTGGCCGAACCACCCTGTATACAATATTTTATTAAAAAGAAAGTACGTGTATAAGCGACTGTGTTACATGAACAATGTTTATATGTATGTGAAATTAGTTTCTTTGTTATATGAAGGATACATAATAACATGCTTCCAAGTATAAACTAGTCAACGATGGCAATCAAATTGTCACATTAACTTCCTTAGCGTTGAATCGTTCAGGTTGATATTCAATCGATATTCCGTGAAAGGAATTCTCAAATTGTTCACGTAAGGTGCTGTATTAACTCTTTGCGATCGTAACACGAACAGACGCGACCAATTGTCGAATTTATTTTGGAACGAATTATGTGGCGCATTATGCACATAAAGTGAGTCAGTAAATATGATAAAATTACATAAGAGATGATTTTTTGTGATGAAATAAATTAAAGTTACTTATCAAGAAAAGCGCCTCAGTTTACGAGGTACAATTTCGTGTCCCTGTTATTTCTTATTAATTAATTACTACTGCCACTCGATGTTGAATTTTTAAACATTGTTAGTAGAAATGACAAGATTTAACAAACTCTGAGAAACAACTATAGTCCTTAAACTTATTTGTTCAAACTCATGTTCGAAAAAAAAATAATTTTAAAAAGTTGCTTAATAAACCTTTTGATCACCTCTATATTCCATATTCGTAAAATTATAAAATTTCTGCCAACGTTTCATTAGATACAAGTTTTTAATAACGAATAAAACGTTTATCCGTTCCCGAAAGTAAACAAATTTGATTTTATAACGAATAAAAATTTGATATCAGATATTTTAAACTGACTAAAATTTTGTATACATTATTCACGAATGAAACTCATCGAATAAAACTAAAAATTTCAATTATAAAACTGAATTCGATCGAAAAAATATTACGAGTAAATTGTTATTCGTTAGTTTTATTGATTATCAATTCGTATAAAATTTTTATTGGCGATGATCAAGATTCGAACATTATGTATTTAGTTAGCCAGCCATTTTTATAGAAAAATAGCTTTACACTTTGGAGTTTTAGCGTCGTCGAGTTTGATCATTTTCTAAAGGGAAACTTGGAACAGAAGGAACAGAAAATTATTATATGTCGACGTTTTACAATGAACAATTTTGTTAAAATGTATAATTGAAAATAGAAATCGACGTGTCGTTCCCTTCCGTGCGAGTTAGAGGGCCGCAAAGAGTTAAGAAGCTTGGAATATCGACGAGTATACTCGATGAAATTAGAAGAAATGAAACGATAATCAATTATACTCACGTATTTGCGATACTTGTGATTTGCAACGTCTAATACATTAATCAATATAACGAACAATAAAAAAAATAAGAAAACACTGTGTTAATTTCCTAATCTTTGTATTGAACTGTATTGTTACAAACAAAAAATAGATTGTTAAAGTGTATGTATAAATAGATACGAACGTGTATATTTATATAAATATATACATACAATATATCACGATATGTATTCCAATATGTTTTAAAGCACAACGCGCAACAAGGACGGAGACAAAAATAACAAAAGCCCTATAAGTTTCTCTTCCCCCCTCTTCCTAGAAAACGAAATGCAGGTATGTACTTCCGCTAAACGTATAACGTGTATATAATCGTGGAAATAATTAATATAAATATGAACATAGTTTAAAGGTGCTACAACGTCTGATGCATCCTCTTCTCGGATCGGTCGTTCCCTTAAATTTCTTAGAAAACAATGAGGCTTTCCTCGCGAGAAACCAGACACGAGGCCTGAAAAATAATACACATTGTCACGGATAACGTCAGGTACGCGAGATAAGCGAAATTAATCAGTTTCCAATACGAACGTCAGAAACGTGTAAAATAGAATAAATAAAAAGCAAATCATAATAAGATAACGCGTATCGAACCATCGTTAACGCAATTACCGACGTAATTTTCTTTAACCTGACGCACACGAGCCGTAAAATTTTCCAGAAGCAAAACGTCCACGAAACAAGCAACATTGCTTCGATGTTGAAGTACGAGATGTGGCTATTGAATAACTGGACTGACGCTGTAAAACGTTTTATTTCGATTTCATACATATTTCTGTTATTATCACCTTCAATATACAGGATGTTCGGCCAACCCAGGGAAAAATTTTAATGGGGGATTCTAGAGGCCAAAATAAGACGAAAATCAAGAATAGCAATTTGTTGATGGAGGCTTTGTTAAAAAGTTATTAACGTTCAAAGTTCTACCAGAACAGAATTTTTTTCTCGAAAATGCGCAGGATTTCGGGGGTATGTCTATTCACCAAGAATAATTGTAATTAACCCCCGTAACTAAATATATTTTTTTTAGTATGATTTGAAATTTTTTTTTTCGTCGAATTTAGGCACCTAGATTTTCGGTAAGGAATTTTTTTCTCGAAAGTGGCTAGGATTTCGGGGATATGTGTAATGACTAAAAATGATTGTAAAAGACCCCCGCAAATGAAAATAATTTTTTCAGAACGATTTGAAAAATTTTTTTTGTCGAAAAATTGCTGCACGTACCCGATTTTTTTTCTCGAAAATGCGCCGGAATTCGGGGGTATGTCTATTCACCAAAAATGATTGTAATTGACCTCCGCAACCGAAAATAATTTTTTCAGAACGATTTGAAAAATTTTTTTTCGCCGAAATATTGCTGCACGTACCCGATTTTTTTTCTCGAAAGTGGCTAAGATTTCGTAGGTATGTCTGTTCACCAAAAATGATTGTAATTGAGTCGCGTAACCGAAAATAATTTTTTCAAAACGATTAGAAAATTTTTTTTTTGTCGAAATATTGCTGCACGTACCCGATTTTTTTTCTCGAAAATGCGCAGGATTTCGGTGGTATGTCTATTCACCAAGAATAATTGTAATTAACCCCCGTAACTAAATATAATTTTTTTAGTATGATTTGAAATTTTTTTTTTCGTTCGAAAAATTGCACACCTTCTCGAATTTTTCTCTCGAAAGTGGATAAGATTTCGGAGGTATGTGTATTAATGAAAATTGATTCTAATTAATCCCCGCAAACGAAAATAATTTTTCCAGGACGATTTGCAATTTTCTTTTTCCGGTTGAAAAATTTCACACCTCGAATTTTTTTCTAGAAAGTGGGTAGGATTTCGGGGTTATGTCTATTCACCAAAAATGATTGTAATTGATCCCCGCAACCGAAAATAATTTTTTTAGAACGATTTGAAATTTTTTTTTTTCGTTGAAAAATTTGGGCCTCCTAATTAGATTTTCGGTAAGGAATTTTTTTCTCGAGAATACGTAGGATTTCGGGGGTATATGTAGTGACCAGAAATGATTGTAATTGACCCTTGCAACCGAAAATAATTTTTTTAGAACGTTTTGAAAAATTTTTTTTTCGAGCATTATTCGACCACCCGAATTCCAACAGCATGAAAGTCGAAATAAAATGTTTTACAGCGTCGGTCCCGGTCGTTCAATAGCCACACCTCGTACTTCATTTTTTGAATTATTTAGCACAAATAATTCAAAATTTTCTTAATTATTTAGCACGATCGCTGCTCTCGTACAGTCGTGGATCTACGTGCAACCTTTTCATCCGTATCTTGAGCATTTACCGGGCACCGCGAATGTCGTACGACGCCGCATTTAACCACGACTCGGGCTAAAATTTTTTATCGAAACTGAAATTTCACGCAGTGTGCCGTACGCTTTTAGTATCCCGGCGACGTGCTCGGGCTGATCGGACTCGGAGTCGAATTTCGACTCGACGTTCTGGGCACGCCAACCACTTTGGCAAGATTCTCCACGCTTTTGGGAAAGGTCCTCGTAATCACAGAATGCTCGGGACCGATCAACGCGTCGCCCATAACTCCCAAACGTACGCCGGTCCCGTACCTGTGCAGAGTGATCGACATGTCTGGAAAACGACAAAGCACGACCGTTAATTCAGATTCAAGAACACTGAAAACACATCCCTACGGTTCTTAAGCTTCGTTGAGCATTGCATTAACAGGAAGAAACGTTTGTTACCCATTTTTGTTTATATCAAAGATTATCTTTCGGCCTATTCAGACTCTCAAGGTAGGGAGGCTAAAATAATACTTATTCGTATTCAGAGCTGTTGAAATTATTCATTAACTGTTAGGTTTAGGACTAACAAAGATCAATACTTTTTTACTCAGAATTCGATACTCTTCTATATTTTGATAAAAAAACAGTTATAGTATTCTATTTAAAAAAAACAAAGTCGTCCTTCAGATCTCAAAAATACCTACGCCTATTGAAAAAATTAATGCACCACGTAACATACCCCTCGAGTCGTGTAACTTTTCTATTAAAAAATTTTAGAGCCGCGCAAGTTGCACGAACCAACCTGTGCAATAATTCTTTGTTTTAAAAATGCCCCCTTAGATCGCTCAGCTTGTCGCTGCGACCACAAGAAGGACCGATCCACTTTCTAAAACTATCTGACGTTGATCGTTTAATCTCTAATTAATACTTATACGTTAATATTTACTACAGTTCCCTTGTGGTGGTCTCCAATACATCACCGCGTCGACACCTTCGACGATTAGATCTCCGTCTACGTGAGTCAAGGACAAAGAGTACCTTCTAGTAAGCTGTTTTAGCGCCACTTTGAGCAGAAGGGAGGGTAAGCAAGAAGAAATTAATCCGGAGGACGCTTCCGTTGCTGTGATGGCGTATATCGCGCGTTGCTTCGATCTCGCCTCTCGTATATTCGTCTGAATTACCTGGAAATATATACATTGCCGAGCAAACGTGCAAATACGCTAATCTCGTTATGAAACGATAATGATGCAAAGGATGATTTCCACAGATCTTATGGAAAATGGCCCCCGGTTAAATTAGCTGAACTTTTGTGCACACTGGGTAATGCTAATGTCGACGGTGCTTCATGTTTGTACATTGAAAAAGAGAACCATTTTTTACCCTTTTGGCGTTTTTTATTTTTTCTATTTTGAGTCAGAGGGTCAGGAGGGTCTAGGGGTAATATTTAAGGGCCCACAGTACTGCTATTGAGTTTTAAGGAGCCAAATAAATGTACAGTGTACAACAGTGCTTCTTACACTCAAATATGCTCGAACGTGGTAGTCTAGAATAAGGCACGCTATTATTGACCTTTGATCCCCCGTATCTCGGACACTGTTCAATTTACGAGCTTGGGCCCATTGGAACTTTTCATCAAGACATAACGAACTTAATAAGCTAATTTAACCGGGGGCCATTTTCCATAAGATCTGTGCGGGGTCCTTTGTTCGATTCGCTAATAAGAGAAACTCTAATTTAAACGCGTCACGTGTTCCTGTTGCCTGATCTCGCCGAAATTTTCCACGGAACTTTTTGTTCACCAGGCGTCACGATCTCGGGGAGGATACCGGAAGTATGCTTCGAGCGATTCCCGGTATCCTCCCAAATTCCGTTCCTCCCGTTATTCCATGGGCGCGGGGAATCCCACACACCCCTCCTGCCTCTCCCCAAAGAGGTGGGTTAGGTCTGGGTTAGGTTTGGGTTAGGTCTGGGTTAGGTTTGGGTTAGGTCTGGGTTAGGTCTGTCCGGGCCCGGCAGTGTCTCAGAGAGAGCTGGTTTCGTCGGCTGATTGCTGCCGGGGTCGAGCAGAGAGCTGTCGGTGCAGTCCTTCCGCATTTTAAGGCGTGGCTGGACAGAGCTGGTGGGCGGCTTACGTACCGCAAGACCCAGGTATTCACGGGACACGGATGTTTCGGGGAATACCTGTGGCGTATTGGGAAAGAGGCAACTACAAGGTGCCATCATTGCGAGGTCCTACAGGACTCGGCGCAACATACTCTAGTAGCCTGTCCGGCGTGGGCTGGAGAGCGTCGAGTCCTGACTAGGGTGGTTGGTGACAACCTGACGTTAGAGCACCTGATTGGACGCATGTTGGAGAGCCAAGGCGCGTGGGAGGCGGTGTCTGTTTTCTGTGAAGCAGTGATGCAACAGAAGGAGGCCGCGGAAAGAGAAAGAGAGAGTAGAGGAGATCCTCATCGCAGAGGAAGAGTTGGAAGTGGCAGATGGAGAGGGAGGAACAGGCCGGTGGCGCCTCCCGACCCCTGAGCATCCTGCTCACTTGCGTTGGGTGAGCGAGAGCGCCTTCATCCCCATCTTCGATGACGCGGCATTGGGCCTCATCGATGATGGCGATCATCGCGGATCGCGGGCTGCCCAAGTTATGGGGACTTGGGTAGCTGTTGCACATAAGCGATCAGGGAAGGGGGCGAAGCACGAGTGGTCTGTGCGACACCTGTTAGAGAGAAGAATGGGTAGATCCCGAGATGGGCAAGAGCATTGGCGTGAGGGGGCACTGGATGGATCGACAGTTCCCAGAGCTCTCCTCTATACGTCCAAGGAAGGCCACCGCGGAGGTTTTAGTGGGTAAGAATCCCACACTATCCTGGCATCCCAAAGTCAGGGTGTCTTTTTGAAGATTTCCTCCGCGTTAACAAGGTCTGGGTTAGGTCTACAGCGGGCCCTTCAGGGGTATACGTAGTTGCGGGAACGCATGCACCCGCAACTTTTGGGATGGTGGTGGTACGGGGGGGGGGATGGTGCCCTCCCCTTCTGATGACGATGTCCCTCGGGACAGATGGGGTTTTTTGGCGGCTCAGCCGCCATAGGAGGAAACCCCGTAGAGGTCACCAGCTGGGTGGCCTCTCCGGGGAGGGGGGTTTTCGCTGCCGCCGCGCAACACCGGGCGGCCACTGCCCCGGGAGCGAAGTAATGTGGTAAACAATGCCGCCCCGGGGACAGTGCGGCGGAGGGGTTTTAGTCGGTAAGAATCCGACACTACCCCGGGTCAGGCCCGGGGTGTCTTATGCAAGATTTCCCCTCCGCCTTAAAAGGTCTGGGTTAGGTCTGGAAAAAAGAGGTGTCACGATCTAGAGGAGAAAGGGCGCGTCAGAAAGTAATCGAAAGTCGACGGACAAGGACCACCCCGATCACCAGCGATCGAATCGAGCCGCGTCTGTGTTTAGCAACGATCAGCGTCGATCTTAATTAGACGAACCTGCAACATTTCGACCAGATCGTCTTCGAACAATGGCGTCCTTGTGGGTAGCGCCAGGCAGATGATACCTCTAGCTTCGTGGTTCGGTACAAATATCGCTCTTTGTTTGGTGAACTTGCCAGTGGCGAGCACGCTGTCTGGTATCCGGACACCGGAATGCCGGAAGTACTCCTTGAGAGCGTCCACCGTGGCCGTCAACAAAATCTCCGCCTCGGTCGCCCCGGTCATGTTCGATATCTTCCGAAGTACCTCGAGCTCGACCTCCTCCGACCACGCGACCACCTTTCGTCCGCATGGCGACGTGGTCTGCAAACGATTCGACTGCGGATGCTTCAGGAACAGCTCCTCCAGGATTACTTTAGGCGCTTTTATCCCCGTCCAGGTGATGGTGAACGCTTCCAGGCTGGCCTGCAGCACCAGCGGAAGATAATACCACAGCATGGACGTGAACGTATCCGGATAATAGTGCTTGTGACGCGACCTCAGGGCCCGCATTTCCCGTAGCATCAGTATCGGCGTTTTCAAGGTCAACGTCACTGTCAGGTACCATAACCAGAGAACGCCGCCGTAGAACACGTCCATAGGGTTCATGGACATCAAAAGACCGCGAAAACAGACGACGAGCCCAAAGTTTCTTTTGAAGGCTTCTCGTTGGAGGATCGGGAAGATATTGTAGATCCTAGATCGCTCACCTTTTCGGTACTGTCTAGAATTAACGAACCAGTGCATAGATATCGTGAGCGATTTTGTGACGGAAAGGCTTCAGTGTTTTGATGTTTGTGTAAAATTTTAGTTACTCTGTACAAAGTATCGCGAGACGAGCGCCATTTTAAATAACGTTTAACCTTCTTGGTCCTGAAATTACTTGTTTGGGAATTACAGAATTGTAATGCTAGGATTACGAAAATCACGGTAATATTTATTTCTTTATTTTTAGCGTAAAAAATGATTTAACTGTAAATGTTGAATCGAACGTTTCGGATTATGACTATATGTATACGAATATGTAGTCTTGTGAAAAAATAATTTTGGTTATTTTTGGTATTCTGATCATTTCTTTCGTAGCATTTTCTGTCTACTTTCAGCTAACTGGATTAACATTTTCAACGAATCGTTTCACTAAAATAAATTGTGAATTGTTATGTAACATCTATTATTTTTAGAAATTGAATATTTTATATTAAGAAATAATATTAATGCTCGTGTAATACTATAATCAATGGACAAAAGATCATCCTTGTGCCTGTATGAAATAAATCAATAGTCTCGGTTTCAATTTCGCTATTTCAAACAGCACCCGTTTCGACACACTTGGTACATTAAATCTTAAAGGAGTTAAAAACTTAAATTCGTTAAAAAGAAACATTTCAAATAGAATAAAATATGTAAAAAGTGATTTTTCTTCGGCATTTTGTACTATCAGCCGCAAACGACTAACGTCCTCTCGGTGATTCCTGAAAAGTGCACGTAAACCTGTACATCTCGTTAGGGGGATTAAACGATTGACGATTCTCGCGAGACATCGAAAAAAAAAGGCTATCGATACGTCACTAAGTAGAGTTTCTCATGCTGAGTGAGAACCACTATCGCGCGTGCGCAGCTGTATGCAGGTTGCCTATCTACAGGCGGAAATTCAAACGTTAATAACTTTTTAACGAAGCCTCGATCAACAAATTGCTATTCTTGATTTTCGTTTTATTTCGGCCTCTAGAATCTCCCATTAAAATTTTTCCCAGGGGTGGCCGAACACCCTGTATAAGTATATTTTAAACGTTTCGATCCTATATAGATCGAGTCGTCTTCGGTAAAATGTAGTAAAGAAGAAACATTAGTCTGAAGATAAAGAAACTCCGAGATATTCAATTACAACAATTTCACCTTAAATCATAAATTGATCTCCAAGCGAATAGCGACTAATTTAATTGACCCCTTGACGTACGATTTAATTACAAATAATTTTTCAAACGTATACTACTTAAATTTATTTAAATTTGTTTGTACAAGGAATGGCCCCAAAAGGAGTGGATTTGTACTACGAATACCTCGTGAATGTAAAAATGTGTTGATTTTAATATACATATAAAGCTTAACGAATTGAGTGACCACATGATTGTGAAACATTCGTGGAAATTTTAGACATGCGCACTAGAATTTTCCCTCGTGGGACTCCTTTTTGCGCATGCGTTAGCTTTCTGCCATGGATGTACAGTTGCAGTCCGCTGACTCACAGGCATTGGTCGAAAACGGTGACGATGATCGGTGACAGCCAATCAGCGGACTGCAGCAAGAGTGGGGATGTAAACACGCTGTGCCTTCTTCTCGTGGACACATGGTATCATGATATGTTTTGTACAAAATTGAACTTTCTACTTCAAATGCTCGCCAATCACACAAAAATTAACTTATCGAAGATCCCCTACGTATTTCTCTAGCTATACTCACGCAGATTAAGAAGATATTTTTTGTTTTTGTCTCTTTCCCTGTAACTTCCTTAAATTTTGTTCCTTGCTGGGATCCAACGGTGCCCTAAATTCTAGTTAAGTGTATACGGCAGTGATCATGCGCTCCAGTGCGCATGACCAAAATTCCCACGAATGTCCATCACTGCTGATGAGTCCACTAGCAGGCCCGAACGAAACGCGCGCCCCCTCCTTTCCTTTTCTGCCTTTTACGAAATTCTCACGAGTCCCTAACCTCAGCAGCAGCGCCACAGATACACTAATGGAATATCGATCGAATATATTCAAAAACATTGTTTCATACCTTGTCAGTTCCTTCACCGAGGAGACCAGAACGATCACACCGATTTTTACGCACTGAAATATATCGATCTGTTTTTTCAGGATCTCTGGTCGTTCGGTTGGATCGTTGTTGTAGAGAAACTCGTTCCAGTAATTGCTGAAGTTCTCCGTGAGCTTCTGATAGAGCTTCGGAAGGGCAGACGGCTCGGCGTAGAGGTTAGTGAATGGCGACTCTGGTTCTTGGCACGTCCAACCTTCGGTGGCGTACTTCAACGGAAGGAAGTCGGCCAGCCCTAAATGCTCTTGTCGTAAAAGTAGATGATGCACCCTTACCAAACAGACTTGGCTCTCTTCTCCGCGTAGAAAACAATTTATCACGTGCACCTGCCACGGTGGTTGCCCCGGTGGAAAGAATTTCGACGTGATGTCGCTGACGTAGTCCTGAAACGCAGGAATCTGTTGCTAACAACCACGTACTTACTTTTCTGGCTATCGTTCGATTTCAAGCAAAATTAATTCAGATTATTCGACGAACGATTAACCGTAGCTTTGTATATAAATTGTAGTGGAGGGGGAAATATTCTTTTGTAAATACTACTAAGGCTGGAAACAGACGAGCGACATCACAGCCACTCAATGTGTTTTCAATTGCAACACAAGGAAGAACATAGAATCGCTGTGATATCACGACGACAAAAGTCGCTCGTCTGTTTCCAGCCTAATAAGACGAACTCCTAGAGTGCTCATTTTTTGATCGACTTTTTCACAGTTATAAACGTTAACACTTTGACGTGCGTGATCTATCAGTCGCCATTCAGGCATCACACATTCAATTTATTACGTTCGTTGAGGTTACATTTATTATTCCTTATAATAATATTCCTATATAATGCGAGTTACAACTGTTAAAAATGTTCATATTTATCTCGAAAACGAAACTACCAATAGAAACTTGTCATTCTTGATTCTCGTCTTATTTCGAGCAGAGGAATCTTTTTGTGCCTTATTTTCCCCATTAAATTTTATGTTATCCTCTATTTAGCATGTGCGAAATGGGATCGAAAGTTATCGATAACTGACCTGTATGTTTAACTCTGTGATAGGTCGACCTCTGAAAGAGCACGGTGAATTTAACAGGTGGTTCTCCACCGAGAAATAATCGAGATCCCTCCACACGTAGAGACCCCATCTTGTGGACAAGCCTGCCCGCAGGAATCTCCTGGTCGAAGTCAAATGCATTAAATGGCTTCGAATACCTTCCGCGATCGAACGGCCTTGAATCATCAAAGTATAAATGCCCTAAATTTGTGACAAGTTCACGAGTTACAAAGTATCACGACACTAAGTTCGTTAATACAAGCCATTTATCATTTGCACCTACGTGATTCCGAAATTGATCCAAAATCGTTCGTATGTTGTTCTCCTCCACGACGACGACGTTCGGATATTTCCATTTCACGAAACGTATCCAACCCTTTCTCGACCACGTCGACACTTGAATACGTTAAAACAACGAATAGTATAATAATAGTCTTCTTAAAATGCCATAACATTAACAGAGAACCCATTTAAGACAATTACGTTCGCGGCCGCAAAAGAGCGGGAAAATCTATTGACTTTAAACTTGATTTTATGACATAACGTGCGCAATATTATGTTAAAATATATTCGTAAACATTTTTATGGATATTTCTCAGATTACATCATCCGTTTTTTAAAAATATTTTTAGTTAATTAAGATGGTTCCATATCACTATTTTTTCACATTCTTATTCTCGCCTTTTATGGTAACTGAATATACATAAAATTGATGAGTAATAATTATAATGTATGGAAACTTTTTCGTCTTCCTCAATTCTGTACGATTTAATCTTTTATTTTCGATATTAAAAATTAAAAATAATATATCAATAGTTTGGGCGTTAATTGTTCTAACAACCCTATAGATCGTAACTTATTGCAAAAAAAGATATTTATAAGCATATTGTAACAGTAATAAAATTAAGAGATTCCAGTCGGCGGGTGTATGGAAACTTTTTTAACTCAGTGTACATTGCACGCATACACGCGAAATACTTATCGCTTCATTACGAATTTTAACGGAGACACAAAGTCTTCCCCCGCTATCTCATTATTTATGTTTACAATTATACCGAAGCGTTTCGTTAAGCGGTATCTGTCCCAGACGCAAACACACACAGGATGTTCGGCCAAACCTGGGAAAAATTTTAATGGGGGATTCTAGAGGCCAAAATAAGACGAAAATCAAGAATACCAATTTGTTGATGGAGGCTTTGTTAAAAAGTTATTAACGTTCAAAGTTCTACCAGAACAGAATTTTTTTCTCGAAAATGCGCAGGATTTTGGGGGTATGTCTTTCACCAAGAATAATTGTAATTAACCCCCGTAACTAAATATATTTTTTTTAGTATGATTTGAAATTTTTTTTTTGTCGAATTTAGGCACCTAGATTTTCGGTAAGGAATTTTTTTCTCGAAAGTGGCTAGGATTTCGGGGATATGTGTAATGACTAAAAATGATTGTAAAAGACCGCCGCAACCGAAAATAATTTTTTCAGAACGATTTGAAAAATTTTTTTTGTCGAAAAATTGCTGCACATACACGATTTTTTTTCTCGAAAATGCGCCGGAATTCGGGGGTATGTCTATTCACCAAAAATGATTGTAATTGACCCCTGGAATCGAAAATAATTTTTCCAGAACGATTTGAAATATTTGTATTTAATTGTTAATAACTTTTTAACGAAGCCTCAGTCAAGAAATTGGTATTTTTGATTTTCGTCTTATTTTGGCCTCTGGAATGCCCCATTAAAATTTTTCCCAAGGGTGGCCGAACACCCTGTATAACGATTAATATAAATTAATTTTATTACGAAGAGAAGACAACCGACACGCGATCCGTTACTTATTCGATAAATATTATAATTTGAATTATATTCCATGTCGAAAAAATAATACCATGTATTGTTCGTATAAAAGTGTTATCCAGTCTTGGTCACCAAGCTCAGAAAATGGAACGAAGTGCAACCCAATAATATGCAACATTGAAATGATCTATCAGTGTCCCAAAATATACTGCGCATTTCTATATTAAAATAAAAATCCTTTTCGTGCTTGTTACAAAAAAAAACCACTTGCATTTGCTTAAATTTTCATTGCCTCTTTTTCGTTCATTTTCGGAATTGGGGGGAAAAAACTAAACGTCGCTCCTGTGCCAATATCAGAAGCAAAACTACAATTCCACGATCGAAACGATCATTTGCATAACCGTGGACCGTCGGCGAAATTCTGTTTCGTTCCAGTTATCGCGAAATTTCAGGTTTCGTAACGCGCAATACAGTTTGAAACACGCGAGCGCTTCGATTGGCTACCAGCGTCGTCGAACCTCCGGCTGCCCGAGGGGCATCCCTCGAGGATATTTACCCGGATAAACGAGAAGGAAGACCGGCACCACGAAGACCAACAGCGCCAGGCTAACGCTGAGGTGTAACAGAAGCGAGAATCCGAGGATGCCCATGAGATTGGACGCGATCGCGGTCATGGTCTTCAAACGTCGGCTCCCGCGGCCCTCTGCGAGTATCCCTCGTTCGTGGTATGAAAACCGGAAGCGTTTTCCACCAAACGTACGTCGATCGACCAACTGGCAATTATAGAAATCGCCGTCGCGTGGTTCGAGAATCCGCGGTACTACTGACTCGGCGTGTGGACGATTACGTTCCAAGACCTGACACTTTGACCCCTTGCAAAAGACCAGCCAGACGTTAGTTCGACGATACAAAGTCACATCGGAGGCACTGCCTTCCTCTCGTTGCCTACCTCTCCCCCCCCCCTCGTCCATCTTGGCGAATTCCCAGGGATCCGTCAGATTCGCCGAAGAATCGACGTCGGGGCAATTTATCGGCGACGAGGTTTACTGAAGCCAATCGCGGTTTAATTATAGGCAGCCGCCGGAGATAATCGCCGGATTTCACGCGGCCTTTGGTCTAGGTTGACCGAATCGCGAAAGGGAAATCGCAGGAGGGAAATTCGTTAACTCGGCTAAAAAGCTTTATCGCTCGCTACGCTGCTGGCCAATGTTATTAGTTCGCTTTATTCTTATCTAGATTATTGCGAGAGTCGGGACTATTGTTATTTCCCATTGCAATATCGCGTAAAACTACACGAATGATAAATCCATGAGAAAAGAATTTCCAATACTTGTACAGGGTGTTCGGTCAACCCTGGGAAAAATTTTAATGGGGGATTCTGGAGACCGAAATAAGGCGGAAATCAAGAATATCAATTTCTTGACTGAGGCTTCGTTTAAAAGTGATTAACAATTAAATTAAAAAATTTCAAATCGTTCTGAAAAAATTATTTTCGGTTGGGAGAGTCAGTTACAATCATTTATGGTAATTACACATACTTCCAAAATCCTACACATTTTCGAGAAAAAAATTCCTTACTAAAAATCTAGTTAGGTGCCCTAATTTTTTGACGAAAAAAAAATTTCAAATCGTTCTGGAAAAATTATTTTCGGTTGTGAGGGTCAGTTACAATCATTTATGGTCATTACACATACTTCCAAAATCCTACGCATTTTCTAGAAAAAAATTCGAGAATGTTTGAAATTTTGCGCATTTTCGAGAAAAAAATTCAGCACTGACGGAACTATGAACGTTAATAATTTTTTAACAAAGGCTCCATCGACAAATTAGTATTCTTGATTTTCGTCTTATTTTGGCCACTAGAATCTCCCATTAAAATTTTTCCCAGGGTTGGCCGAGCACCCTGTATATTGCAATACCAAAAAGAACGAACGAATAAAACGCAGATATATTTCAACAGACCTACTGTTTCAATATGAGAAGATTCATGTCGACGCCCCAGGAAAGTTCTCGTGATCTCATCTTTGTAGCCAGTTTCCTTCACCCCTCGTAACAGTTCGTAGATAGAAAAAACGAACGAACTGATAATAACACAGCCTCTGTACGCGTATCAATGTAACAGTGTTTGTTTGAGCGTTACGTTGCGGTACGGGATCGTTGTGATTTTAATATTTCAATATGTATTCTACTGAGTAGTTAAAAGCAGCAAAATGGAGTATTCTATAAAAGGATGTAACATGTGGCAACACCTCGCGAGTGAATTGTACCAGTTTCGATGGAATCGTTTCTACAATTGTTCGTCGTGACGAGGAAGCATCCGGTGCCTGAAACAAAAGTGACCAGATTCGTGGTCAGATCTTAATTGAGAGGTTTTATAATTTTGAATACATGAGAATAAGTGTAACGCGCCAAAAGCAGAAGTCCAGGAATGAATAAATAAAACATATCCAAAAGTGGTACGAGAAGTTTACCATTTTATAATTCTCTATTAAATTCTCGTGTACGATAAATCTCTGGACGCATCTCGTAAACGAGTGTACGACATTGTTACATCGCGCAATATCAAGTACATTTAAGTATGTATTTATGACAAATGCTAGTCTTCGTCGGTGGCACTTGAACACAGTATTTGCACACGATGCTCGAATAATTTAAAGGAAAGAAACACAAATACCGGACGATCTCAGTCAGTTTATTTTATTAAAAATTGTATATTTACAAAATGGTATATCAATATACATATGTATATGTACAATCGATTTCTTTTAAAAAGTAACCTGTTTTATATAAAATATGTTATTGTTCGTAGTTCCTAACGCTTGCAAAGTAAACTCCCTAGTTAATTAAGAGAATAATGCGTTCCTCTAAATTATAGAGCTCTCAAATTACCTAACAATCGAATCAGGCGGAGGGATTAGGTAGATCACGACCGTTAAATAATTTCATGAATTCCGTTTGCTAATAACGCGCGAGAGTTAGAACCTTCGTTGTCTATAAATAAAATTGTGCCAATACGTATAGCATATACTATACATACGCTGTACGTATCACTACATTTCCGATATAAAGCAACAAAAACATATGTGTCGTGAACGTTGGTGTAAATTTTCTTTCCTTTCGTTTTCTTAATTTCATACGTCGCCATCTACAAGCGGCTTGCTGTGTTTATCCCGTTTAGCGTTATGATAGAGATACGAATGTACACGTAAACTGTTACTATTTTTATATTTATTACCACAAAGCTTACACGTCAGACTTTCAAGCGGGCCGTGAATATAACGAACATGAAGTTTGAGATTCTCCTTACGCGTGAAATGACGAAGACACCATGGACACGAATACATTCGAATAACTTTGCCCCTCTCCATTCGCAATGTCGGTCCCAACTCTGACACAACTCGCAAAGTTGTTTCCAACGGTAGAGTATTATTAGAGATACCTTTAATAGTACGTCGACCTTTACCATGACAACCAGTCTCGTATGTAAATTCACTCTGAAGACCAGTCAAATTGCTCAAACCTAATAAACAGAAATAAATAAATAAATACCAACGAATACGAAAACTAATGCTTTTTTCGTATATCGTATATACATGCAACATGATTAACAGTAAAAATAAATAATAAATTAGTCTGATTACAAAACTGATAAATATGGACTGTTATCATATTTATTCTTTTCATAAATTTACATACATTTTTTTTATAGAATTATTTTAACCTTTTCACGCTCTTGGCCACATATGTGGACGTTTAGTTTCTTTTTATAATTATAGTTACTGTCGATAATAAATAGACCAGAAGAAAAAAAAAGAAACTCGTCCCTAAACACTTAAAAACAAAAATGAAACTAGCAAACGCGGAAGACAAATTCAAATGAAAAAGGAAAGATTGAAATACGTACCAAATGATTGAGTTTGTATATTCTGATTGTAGGGAATTAATTGCATATCTCGTATAAAATCTGTAAAATGCAATACTGTTTATTTTATTAAACATTTACTATTGTATAACTATGAAATATAACTGTGCAATTGCGTACGATTATGAAATTTAGATTTGAAACACCCAATAATGTAAGCATGCAAACTTGTAATTGAATTCATCGAACAATTAATTTGTTCTCTATACATATAATATGCATATATGCTGAAAAGACTTTTTACGACCAAACGTGTTACAATCTGGTTTTAATATCGTGTACATCCATCGATGATAGTAGTTGAGTGTGTCAAATCTTTTACATGCCAATAAAGCTGCCAGTATCTGTACAACCACTTGGCTAATTTTAATCGTCTCGTTATGAAGTATACACTCGCTCAACAAACATAGTACTTTTTGCCTCCAAATGACATCTTTGTAGTTATTAGCCTACTAATTACATAATTCTGTTTAATTTTTATACAGATAGAGGATACGCAATTAATACCTTTTCTTTGCAGGTTTTCTTCGGGTTTATAAACTGATTCGTTAGGCAAATATGTTTTATATCCTGTTTCTAAATCAACATCGAGCGTGTAATCCAGTGGTTCTTGTTTAGGTGTTTCCGAATGACCAATGTCAGCTGTACAGTCTAATGGTTCCTCTTCGTTACTTTGCGTTTCTATACTTCTACAACTATTGTCCTGTACCGCTTGCGTATCTTGTATGTTGTGAACCAAATCAGAGGTAGAATCTTGATTACAGCACACATTGTCGACGATTGTGTTGTTTTCTATTAATTCCTTATCGTGCAGCTCTTCCTTCGACGAAACGTCTTGTTTCTCAGATTGTTGACCCTTTTCTATTAATTGCTCTGGATTTTCAAAAGCAGAAACATTTAAATCCGATACGACAGAATTAATATTACTCTTTTTTGAACTAAATAGCTGATCCAATTGTACATTTTTTGTCAATGATTCCTCAAGCTTCTGCAATATAAAAAATAGATCGTTTCATTCTACAATCGAAATGTCAGATTTTAATTGGCATACCTCTTCGGTTTCTGTAGTCAAACCCTTTATTTGCAAAGTTTCTGCTACTTTTAGAAAACTTGCTATATCTTCCTGTTTAATATTAACTTCTCCTTGATACATAAAATGAAGCATTGCCGACAAATCACGATAGTTGACATCTTTTAAAATCACAATCGGATGTTTACAAGAATTTCCCTATATTATTGCAAGAATTTTAATGCCATAACGACAACGCTGATAAATTTATAATAAATAAATTTAAATATACCTTGAAGAGTTCTCTAAAGTATGTACTACAAACTGACAATATTAATTTATGTGCACGTAATATTTGACCTTCTGCAGCTAACGTTACGTCGACTAACTGTTCATCGGTCAATAATGTATATAATCCAGATGATAAGTTCCTTGGAAAACTATTCCAAACTAGTGAAAACTGTTCTCCGGACATTGTATCTGTAGAAAGAAATTTTTAAATCAATAAAAAACAAGCGACCAACAAAAAAAAATTAATACTTGTGTATTATGTACAAATTGTTAACTTATTGCATTTCATGTATACTAAATTAGTTATTAACAATTGCGCAGTAATAAGTAATTTATACAATTTTTTTAATTTTCAAAAATGATTGATCGTCGCTATAAAAAGATAATACTAGTAACGAAGGAATGGTAAACGTTTAATTTATTTAAAAAATTAACCTTTATTAAAATGCAATTTAAGATCTAACGAAAACAATCCAGCGGACACTGTAGTTCAATTGTTATGTAAACAATACGATTTTATTTAGTTATAATTCGAATTGCGTTTAAATAGTTCAATTTAATTTCATTGTCACCACTTTCCCTTTGAGTTTTGGGGAACTACAAAGGAACGTATCGTTCGTTTCTAAACAGTTCATGTCAAACTCTAAATTATGATTTATAGTTTACAAAACAAATATTTCACGAATCAAAAAGTGTTTAGAGCGGTGTAAGATGGACGAACATATGAATTATTCGAGATAAATTGTCGCGCCTTTCAGTTGCGAACAGATTTTGTTTGTACTAACATTTTCTTACATAAAATATCACTGTGCGTAAAAAGATACCATTCAAACGAATACTTTAATACTATTGATAATTATTGTTCTTTATTTAATCTGTAGAATTATGAAATGCACTATATGGTAAATATTGAAATACAGCCATCTTGTCGATGTCGGTATTTGTTTATTCTGATTTCAGAATTTAATTTTTATAATTATGCAAATACATAAAATCGTATTTTTAATTTATAAATTAAAAGTAAATCTTGAAGAAATAAAGGAAAAATTAGTACTACTAATAAATGAAATTATTATCATTTACAATCAGAGGTCAGTGATGCCAGATTGAGCACCGGGTGCGCTACTATACACCGGGTGTTACGTGAGCTCGTGGAGTTTCGGAGAGTCGACAAAGACAAACTGACGCATGCCCTCTTTCTCGAAGGCTCACATTTGCCTTCTCGCTCTTGGACAACTGAAATTCGACCTCACGTCAATGGCATACGATTCCAAGTCTCGACTGCCCAGGTATATTTTACTTTCCGACCAATGTAGGCGCACATAAGTAAAGTACTATAATGAAAAACAGTTTTGTGAAACTTTTCTTACGGAAATACACGTTTTAAGACCCCCCGATCATATTTGAATTATTGAACAAAAATAAATTCTTTTTTATTATTCCTATGTATGAGCGTACATATGTATATCATTTCAGATATCACTTCTGATACATCTGGCAACGTGTAACCATTACTGCTGGCTACTGCCAGCCTCTCACAGCCTCTGCTGACCACCGATTATATTTCTGACAGCGTATAACGATTACTACTGACTTCTGCCTGCCTCTGCTGTCCTCTGCTAACCGCTGCTGGCCACTGCTGGCCTTTGTTAACAACTTCTGACATGATATATATGTATTAAAACATTGTATAATGTAAATCTATGGCAATAAATGATATAATTACAAAGAATTCTATGTGTTCTCATCATTTTTTACTTTTCTTTTCCTCTCCAAATCATTACCTTAGTTATAAGACTCCCTGAAACTCCTTGGTTTCCCTGAACCCACTAGGAAGTCCTGAAACACCTCGGAAGTCCTGAAACTCAGAACTTTGCTAAAAATTCAGGGTTTCCAAAAATTTTCGGCGTTTCCAAGAAATTCCAGGACTTCCCAGTTGTTTCAGGACTTCCCAGTTGTTTCAGGACTTTCCAGTTGTTTCAGGACTTTCCAGCTGGTTCACAGTTTGGGAATCCAATTTTAACCGGAAAAACGGTCTCTTAAAACTAAGGCAATGATTTGGAGAGGAAAAGAAAGGTAAAAATGATGAGAACACATAGAATTCTGTTAAATTATATCATTTATTGCCAAAGACTTACATTATACAATGTTTTAATACATATATATCATGTCAGAAGTTGATAACAAAGGTCAGCAGTGGTCAGCAGGGGCCAGCAGAGGCAGGCAGAAGCCCGCACATGTTGACAGAGGTTAGCAGAGGCCAGCAGAGGCTGCGAGAGGTTGGCAGTAGCCAGCAGTAATGGTTAAATGGGCAAATGAGCCTTCCTCTCTCGACTCCCACGAGGTGGTCCGAAATTACTTCGGGCAGCTTCGGAGAATCGAGAAAGAGGGCATGCGTCAGTTTGCCTTTGTCGACTCTCCGAAACTCCACGAGCTCGCGTACGCGTGATCAGGCATAGTGTGAGTAGTGCACCCGGTGCTCAATCTGGCATCATTGTTTACAACCATACTTTATATTTATATTCGATTATTAAAATAAATCCATTAATATTAAATATAATAGCAATCTAATATTATATGGAATTTTAATGTTATTTAATGATATTAAATTTATTTGTTACTGATTACGAAGTTACATAGTGTAGTATTCAATATACATATACATATTTATATATCCTGCGAATCATCCTCATTTTCACGTAAACGAAAACATTTCCATAAGCCGTAACGAGCTTCCCAATCTACGAAAAATAAATCTGGTTTATCCCAAAGGATATGATGCGCCGCAAAATTATATTGGGATTGTATTGGTGGATTCAAGTGTGGCGCCCATTGCGCCCTTTCCAACATAATTTTATTTACGTATTCGTAAAATACTCTGGCTTTATGAATCCAACATAAAAGAGACATAATCGCTATTACTGTAGCGTGCATGTGGTAAGATACTCCGTGAATATTTCTCTGTTGTTTTAAAGTCAAATCTTGCAGATTCATTATAAGACAAACTAGAGCTGCTGCTGTAAATCCGCATGGGACTTCTATCGCGATCAAACAAATTGTACAATATGTTGTTTCCAAATTCATACGCGACGAGCAATGATTTATAATGCTCTTTAAAAGATTATCGTGCAAGATCTCCCGATGAAGTTTGCAAAACAATTTATCCTCGTTGAGGCATTCACCTATCGTAAGATCGAACTGGGTATTCTCAAAGAATATTTTAGGCGTGTCAAAGTTCAGTTTATTTTCTTGTCTGTCGAGTAAATATTGTATAACTCTATTACCCAGTAAACTTGTTATTTTACTTTTCGATCCTATCATTTCCATCAATAGTGGAAATATCTTTGGCGTTAAGGTTTTTTCATATAGAGTCACTTCGTGCATATAAGCTGTATATTCAAGCGTACTACCAAATTCTAAAATAACCTCATCCGTCATTCCTTTTTCTATAGCCCACGAACACATGTACTGCACTATGATAAGAAGATGGTCGTTGCATATATGTTTGACCATATTTATAATGCAAACTTCCAAACCCTTCTTGAGCATTGCGTACGGCATAGAATTGATATTAGATTGTGTAGTAGTTACGCTGATGTAAAAAAGGTTCAGAACTCTTCTTATTACTACTACGGTATCATGAGTATCTGGCCAGGTATAAACATCCAACAATTCGTATAATATTCTTATAATTCTTCTTGAGTCTTCTATATTCATATTCGGGGCTTCAATTTTGTCCCATATCGTATGGATCATTAATGCTCCGCTAACACCGTATTCCACTAGACTGCACATAATTTCGAAACAAAAGGTTTCAAACTCCCAAAGCTTGTCCTTATAAATCATATTGAGTACTGCTTCGAGAATTTCCTTTGATTTTTCAGGAATGTATATTTGTAATAAACTATCATAACACTCTTTTGCAAGCCGCCGTTTTTTTCGACGTTTCCATTCGCATATGTGTTCAGTATGGGATAAATTTTCGTTGTAATATAAAAGAAGTTTAAGCGTACATATAATGATAGCATTTGGTTCATAAGTTAGTAGCTGTTCTTGTAATGCATATTTTGTTACAGTTATTATATTGTTTAGTATTTTATCCTGATCTCGTAGCGAATGTGAAAGCATAGTGGAACATACAGTATGTAAATATTCTATTTTGGTTTTCAGTTTTTGATCTGAAAGCATTGCTAAATGGTAGAAAACATTACAAGCATAATTTTGGTTAGAAACATGTTTTCGGTAAATACAACTGAATATGCAGTTTTTTATATATGTCTTCAGTGTATAAAAAAATACAATATTTTTTCTGTATTATATTATAAAACTATTTTTTCATAAACTTTATGCTTCTTTATCCTAGATAAAGAAAAAGAACAAGTTACATAAATGTATGTGTAGAACTTAAGAAATAACTTTTCGTTATATATTTACATATATGTATACATAATATTCATAGATATGCATTGAAAAATCTAGATAATATCTCCTACTTTTTACAAATTGAAATTATACACAATTTACCTAACTTCAAATATTGAAATTCAATTATTTCTATGAAAAATAAATATTTCATTTTTCGTTACATATTGTAATATTATACATAAGTATTTTGATTTAAGAAATAAACTATAGAACAATATTATTGCTTAAAACAAATACGAAATTCTTAAAACCATAAGTCGCCACCGACATCCTCCTCCGGTTGCGATAATTGTGGCATTTTTTGTTTTTGTTGTGCACTATTTTCTATATCATCGTCGCTTTCGGATACAGCCAGATCATCTTGTATCTTATTTTGACCTTTCTCATCCCTTGCTGGTAAACCAGCTAATAAAAAGTCTGAAGGATCATAATTTGGATCGACATCCATACTTTCATCTATAATGGAACGAATACAACTTGTAAATTCAACCGACATATCCAATATACTATTTCGTATACTACCAACCTTGCTGAAGCAATTGTTGATCCGCCATATAAAAACCGACATTACCCAATTGAACCATTGCTTCTGCTGCCTGCTGACTGTCGTCATCCGCCAACACCACTCCACTTTCTCGAACTTCATTCAGTTCAAGTGTATCGATCTCAGCATTTTCGGATTGTTCATCAGTACCAAATGGAACCTCATCGAATTCGTCTTCGCTGGAGAATTGTAGATCTAAAATTAAATAAATTGATATTAAACATATACCAAAGTTAAAATAAATATATAAGTTCAATAAAAATTTCGTAATGTTTCCTTGTACCTTCTTCGAGGACATCTTTTTTCTTCGAATTTGCACTTCTACTACCATCGCCCTCCAAATCTCCTTCTACATCCACAAAATCAAAATCATCTATATTCGACTTTCCAAATGGATTCTCTGGTGAACTCGTTTGGCTCTGTACAAAGTATCATAAAATTGATGAAATTTCTTGTGATAATAAAAAAAAGAAGAAAATTCTAATCAGTATAAAAATAATACCCCTCTAAATTCTGGTTCTACAATGGTATAATTCTCTTCCTCCGTACCAAGCCATAAAGGATCTATATCTGCTTGTTCCATTGCCCGTTTTTGTACTAGTAGTATGTTATTTTCCAATTGCATCAGATGTTCATCATACTGTAAGATATTAGTCATGGTTTAAAACATAATTTAATTAAATAGAATAATCATATAAGTATTTGCGTAATTACCTCGTCTAATGTTTCTTTGCATACTTTTACAAGCAATTCCGCTTTGTGCGTGTACACAGAATCTTTTCCATTATATATAGTACAATTTTCCAGAATCTGTTCAATATCTCTGTGAAATTCATGCCTATTATGGTATTTATGTGCTGAAATAAAATAATCAAATAAGGATAGTTAAAATATATTTTAAAATCATTAAATATCAATAGTGATGCGTGTTGCGTCGTGGAACATGCCGTTCCATTTACAACAGCAATTCGGCGTTTACGTTAACCGCTGCAAGCCATTAGCGTAAATGGCTTTAGTGTTAATGTAAACGAAATATCATAATAGCCGTCCTGACCGGTCCTGACCGTCGAGCCAGAGTTTTTCCCGATATTTGGGACGCGCGATCCACCCTCGCGAACGCGAAATGCAAGAAGTACCAGCGCACCAATCCTGAACGAAAAAGATTCTGATTGGCTGCGGCTGGCTTCTTGCCTCAACATATAAGGCGCGACACTTGACATATAAAAACAGATAAACACAAAAAGTACACGGCGCAACGAATGAGAGAGAGAGAGAGAGAGCCACATATCGCATCACCGAGCTTTCAACAATGCGTATTGACCTACCAGATACTTTTTTTGATATAGTCTCTAAATCCATAGGTCTCTTGATAACAGTGTAGTAATCCTTCACCAACTTTTTATTTACTGGTTTCAAGAATGGCCAAGCTTCCGTCATCGACTTCAATTTATTATTAACTACATTGTCCAAAATGAACGTAAGGGCAACTTGATCATTGTCGTCAAGCAAAGGATTAATTGCTTTCTCTAATCTCATTAGACGGTCCTCCTTTTCACCGAGCCTTTCTACGCAAGTCTCTAACATACGTTTAGCTGCTACCGTTAATGAACTTTTTGATCCATTGTATAACGTTGAATTTTCTACAATTTGATTGACATCGGCCAAAAATTCTTCTCGACTTTGGTATTTCTTTAATCTCAAGTTTTCGCGTATAGTTTGTAAATCCATAGGTCGTTGTATAATTTTATGATAATCAGGAACAGCCTAATGGGAGGAATTCATAAAATTAGTAAATAAATTCTAGTTATATAATTATAATGAATTTTTCATAGAAGTGGACGTACTTTAGCATTAACGGGAAATAAGAAAGGCTGAACATCAGGCAGATCTCTCATTTCGTTAAGTATACTTTCTAACATTGTAGACATGACAACGACTGGATCAGTTCTACGTCTGTTAGCAGGTCTCTGTTGTCGTTTAAGGTAATCACAGTGATCATCTCCGGTAGCTCGCCTTCGTTTTTTCGAGTTCACAGCCTCTTTGGGCACTTTCAACAATAACGTACGCCTCTTCATTTCCTCGGCATGCTTAACAAAGTAAAACTATCAAGTGGCATATCATTTAAGCAGGGACTTGGCTAAAGTAATTAAACAAATAAATTACCTTGATCAATTTAGACGATAACTTTACTTTAGTTCCATCTACATTGACAAGATCCTGATCATCCGTATTAAGTTGCTTTTCAATTTCTTCCTCTTGTTCCTCAGTCATTGCAACATTCACTGGCGCTGTAGTTATACTATTTTGATACAAGGGGCAGGCTTTATTCGTACGCATATGGCCCACATTGCCGCAAGCACCGCACTTTAATTTAAGGTCTGGTTTAAGTTTAGGTTTCTTACGTTTCGAAGGAGATACTTCAGGTTTAGGGTGTTTAGAAGCAGGAGAAGTAGATTGGAAAGAATTACAGAAAGGAAGGATACTGTTTGAGGATGTAGTGATTGGAATATTAGTATTGCTACGGTCGAATATATTATGCGACGATACGTTATTTCCTGTCATTAGACCACCGATCATACGTTCCCGTTCTTGATTTCTCTTGATCCTACGTAATTGTTCCTGAATTCTTCTTTTCTCCCGTTTCATTTCTTCTTTCTGCGCCTCGTCGAGAGTCGCGAATTGTTTGATGAACGTTTCATCTTTAGAATTCCTAATTTTTATATACGTGTCTATTACCGCTGGCTTTCTAACAAATTCCACTCTTTTAAACTCTTTTCCTTCCGGATTTCTGAACGTCCGATAAATCTTAAGAACCCTACCCTGTTGCGCATTAAAATTATTTATAGGACTGTCCTCTTCGTCGTCTTTCTTTTTCTCTTTGCTCTTTTTTTCTTGCTCCTGAACCTCGCCCATTAACATCTTTCGCAATTCGTGCCGCTGTTGCTCTTCTCGCTCAAGAGACAACTGGGTGCTTGTTTTCTTATTGGAAAGCATGTTTTCTATATTTTTACCCATTTCTTCTATATCGGAGCTATCTTCTTCCGAGCTCTCACCTTCGTCGGTACTTAGCACTTCGTTGGAGGACAGGACGCGATTTTGCAAATCAAAAATCCTTTGACATTCTTCTTTGTATCTCTCTTGATGCTCGGCAATCGAAAATCGATTACCACGCGAGAATTTTGTCATACCCTCCTCCCCAGCTTTAGCCTTTTCCGTGGATAATGTTCTAACTACGTCTATTACCTCCCATCGGGATAATTTTTTAATTTCTTCTTCGGGCACACCAAATTTACGAAGCAACGCTTTGGCATTATTTAACGACAGTCTTCTTAAATCGGCGTCAGTTCCAGTTACAGTCCTCTTCGGTTGAGCTTCTTGTTCTTCCTGATTTATATTAACAAAAGGAAAAAAATTTAACGTTAGTATGTATTAAGCTTATAGCACCAATATTTTATTAGCTTATGTAATTACGTATTGCTAGTTACGTATTTACATACGAAAAAGCTAGTAACGTTGTTGTAAAACTTTACCAGTTATTAGTTTAGAATGTTATCAATTTTTTTGCTTCTAAATTGTTAATTTAACCGAATATTTTAACATCACAGGGATAAAAGAATGAGGATACATCTTTTGCTATTGAAATTTATGTACACATAAACGCATTTTTCTATTTTAAAACTTATTTTTGCTTTTAGAAATATAAAAAAATTAAAAAATGCCCAAGTTATTGTCGTTCGAAGAATACTTTTACGTAGAATAAGACAGAAAAACATTGTTATGGCAATATCTCCCAACACCAAATTCTTCGTCAAATTTTGTAAAAATTGAATGACATTACCACTGTTCCGGAGATATAAAACAAAACAGACGTGAGCGTATATATAAAATTTCGTAACCGGTCTTTTTTAAGTGGAAAGATACCAAATTTTGACCAAATTTTTCCTTTGTAATGTTCAATAACATTTGAAATAGTGCAAAGTAATTCTAACACAATGAATGTTTACCTTACTAATTGTTGGTTTATTTGGAACTCTGACGTAAGAGAATCCTTCGCCACAACCTGTTGGATCTGCTGGTCCCGCCAATTGTAACAGGCATTTGCCTTTCATGGCTTGAATGTATGCTCGTGTTGTATTCCAAGGTGCAACTTTAACTTCATCGTCCATTTTTAATTGCATCTCCTCATCGTCGTCATCTTGAGGAGTAAAAAGAAACTTTTCACCGTAACCAGCATCTTTCAACCGTTGCTCTGCCGCAACCATACTAAAGTACGAGCAACATTGTTCCGGAGATACCATTGCTCTAATTTCCTCTTCGGTTGGTAATCTAAAGTCCGGCTTTATTACCCACCAATTAGAATCCATACCTAATATAAAAAAATTTCAATACATTTATTAAACTGTATTTGCAAAAATTTATCTGTACACGTAAATACCTGTCCTCTTGAAATCGGCACACAGCTTCAAGCGTTTTCTAATGCTACTTTCGCTATGCGACGGAAATGCTTTTTTAATGTCATCCATTTTAATACGCCTAGGTGTATCTCGCGACTTCCAAAATAATCTGTATATGAAAACTTGTAAAAAGTCCCTCACAAAATTGTTAGCTCTCTTGGAATTAGGACCCGGTACTTCGTAAAGTGGACACTCTTGTCCAGCAACGAATATGGCATCCATTTCTCGGACGTAATATTGCTGCCTGCGTACAAATATAATATAAAAAATCAAAATAAAAAAAATGTTTTTCGAATCTTATCGTAATACCTCGTCCTGATAACTAGAAAGTCTGTCTCTGGAATTCGGTGCTCGTAGATCGGCGCTCTGTACATATTATTTTCGATTGCTTGTATACTTTGACCCGGCGTAAGAATTCCAAGGAACGGGCTGGTGTGCGCGTAAGCAGTTTCGCCATATTTATATTTCTGTGGTCCTTGGTCTTTACCAGCCTTTCTTTTATAATAATTTTTCACTTTAGAGCACATTCCCACTTGATTCATTAACGGCGGATGCTCTTCCGAGAATTCGACGAGTACCAATTCGCCATCTTTACCAGTTAAGTCTTCGGGAGTTCTCATGAAAAATACATCTCCACCGCCGGATGCAATTCTTTCTTGTTCTCTTTGCTAATGCGCAGACATTACATATATAATCTTTGTTCGTATTTAACAAAAGTACAGTAGTAAAAAATAATACGCACTTTGGCTTTCTTTTTTATGTGTTTCAATAACGGCAAAACAGAATGAGGGCCAGGATGCGCAAGTGGGCCATAACTGAATCTCCTTAAAGGCGGCCTATGGAAATTTCGAAGTCGTAAAGGTCCCATATGCGTTTGAACAAATGGAACACGTAGTTCTACTACTGGTGTGCTATGCTGTATTAGATTTCCACCGCCAACTTTTAACCTTAGTGTCGTTTCCGATGACCTTGGCATGTAGTATCTAAAAATCGACGAAAACTATAGTTCCAATACAATTAAAATAAAATGATTCGTGGCTCTACGAGCGTTTATATGTATAGAGAGCATAACTGTGTTTCTAAAACTCTTGTCAAGAATTCCAGACGTTATCACAAACATTTAGTGATAAATGCAGTAAATAGACAAATTTTCCCATCTTTTCAGCCGGAAGTGATAAAATACAAAAAACTATAAATAATAAAATTAAAATTACTTTTACTATTACGAAATTAACTTACGTGTCGTTCGAAATATTAAATGGATCTCTGTCAGGTGACTTCGGTGGCGGTGGTGGGGTATCTTCTTCTAAAACATTAATAACTCCAGCTTTTCCCAGCAATAATTTACTCTTTTTAACATGCGGATGGGGTATTTTCACTTTTGGTTGGGGTCCGTTATCTTTA
This sequence comes from Colletes gigas, assembly GCF_013123115.1. NCBI lineage: Eukaryota > Metazoa > Arthropoda > Insecta > Hymenoptera > Colletidae > Colletes > Colletes gigas. The sequence goes on from NW_025106668.1 coordinate 254,261, forward strand.
TGAAGCAATGCTGGATCTATGTCATCGGGGATACCAAGAACAATGTTTTCATCGTTCGGGTCCAAAGTAAGAATTTTTGGCTTCGGAATCTTTTTCATATTCTCAGGATCCCAAATAACTTCTTCCTCCCACAATCCATATACCAGTTCTTCATTTTCTACAGGAAAAATGGAATACCAAGTGTCATCATAATTTTCTTCCCGTGTTTGTTGCTGACTTCCTTTATTCATATTCCTGTTAAAAATGTAAAAAAGGAAAGAAATATTGGAAACAAACTGTATGTATTCTACTTCGATAGAAAAATAATACAAATCTCTTTGCTTTTCTTACATTTTATTCTTCTGAGATTGCATGTGTAATGGAGTTGTAATTTGTGAAGTAGCAAGTCGAATATTCGATGCAACAGGAACAGGTGCACCTTTTCCTGGTTGACTAAATGCTTGAGCGGTTCTATTTCCGCTAGATGGTACCCATCCAGCAGCATTATTTTTACTATTTAATTTTTGTAACACCTGCAAAGACATTTACATTCCTAATTATACTATCTGTTATATATATTATCGTATAAAATGTTTTATATCAAAGTAATATCATTTACTTTATGTTTTATGTCATCGCCATTCCAAATAACATCATCTTCCCAATGTAATTGCGATACCATTAAAAATGCATCATCAGAAAACTCCTCTGTTGTTTCTTTATTATTGTGTTCATCCATCTATAAGATACACAATAACAGTATTTTCTATGATATTCTTGAAGGACCCAAATTTTAACTTGCAGATTATATTTAATATACATATATGCATAATTGAGTACCTTATCTGCAGTTTTAAATCCATAATTAAAACCATCTCCGGTTTCTGGAACTTGAAGCATGTCGTACCAAAGCTGAGCAGGCCCAAACCGCCAATCAGCTACTTTTGGTCCCATATCTCCGTTCTCTCCGCTTTCGCCTGTTTTGCCAGTTTGTTCTTTATCTTCTACTGGTAATAGTAATTTAGTTTCATCATCGGACCGGCACATATCTGGAGTTGGATCTGTACCATATTGCATCATCCAACCCTAATATAAACATTCTTTTATAAAAGATAAAACTACTATTATTTTTCAAATTGAATCATCAATTATATACTATACATACTTTGAACTTTGGTTTTCTTTCATCTTGATCAGAACCAGAATCGGAATCTCTAATATCATGATGTCGCTTTTTTTTACGACGTCTTTTAACGCCCCTCCATATCTGCGGAAGACTACTAGGTTTTCCTGGACCAAATAATCTTGAAAATCGTAATACTTTATTAGCGCGAAAGTCAGGAAACAATTCGGTGACATCAACATTGGCATATTTAGATGGTAACATAGAAGCAAGGGGAGTCTCTAATTTTCGCTGACGAGCGGCTTCTGCCTCTTCCGCAGTAAGCACTTCCTTCTCCTCCGGCACCGGAGGTGGTGGCATTAATTGCGTATCAGATTTATTAATAACTTCTTCGTCGTCTGCATCGTAATCATTTTCTTTTTCACTTCTTCCACCAAATGTATCTATATATTTGAAAATAAATTAATAAATTAGGTAAAACATTCTTAAAATTTAAATTCCATATAAAACTGTACATAATCTTCGCTGTATTAAACATTTGTCGTACATACTATTATCCTCATTTACATCATCTGCTAATTCATTGATATCGGAGAAATCAAAAGCATTAGGTGATTTTTCACTATAATTCATATCGTTCTCATCGATTATTTGATTTCTTCCTTCGCGTTTATTATCAAGTTCATCGTCTATTTCTTCTGTAGTATTGTCATTTGGTATCATTTCACGAATAAACGAGCTCAAGCCAAGACGACTAAGCGAAGCTAAATGTTGTTTTGCCTCTGGGTCAAGAATATCATCTTCCAGTTGACCATTGTCATCGATGTTTCCAAACAAGAAGCCAGTCATATTAATTGCAGACATTATGTCTCTATCACTTTCTTCCTCGGAATCAGCCATTTTTATTATTAAAAAATTTGACGAATTGATATAATGTTAGATCGATAAAAAAAAAATTATCGATCCTCCGAACTTACAGTAGATTACAGGCAGTATACATCAATTTCATAGCTTTTAATAAAGAAAATATCAAAGTATCACATATAAATCAAATTATTTACTGTTTCTTATGTATATGTAAATGGTTAATATTTACAATAAGTAATGTTATTATTTACAAAACACTGTTAATTATACAATTAGTGTAAATTACACTTTGTTTACGTGTAGCTATTCATGAACTGTCCGCCATGTTCTCGAACATAGCATTAAATAGAAAAGCTTTCCAGCGATTTCTCACTTTACCGTAGGCGGCGCTGAGGTAGGAATTCTTTAAATGTATAAAATTTTGTATAAAATATGCATAATAATTTGTTTTTCGACTGAAACTATTTTATCACAAATTTTTATTTAAAGAACATACAGGAATGTTATTTGTAAAAGTACGTTTAATTGGGTATTTGTATTCAAAATATACTACTTTATTCCGATATTTAATTTTCGTTTTATTGCAAATGATTTGTTTCAATGTCCACACTACCGTTGATCGTAACGAAAGGTGCTAAATATGTTGTTAGCACTGACTGGTTAAATGCAATTATGATGCATATTCTGCCAATCCAAAATCAGAAGACATCTAATCTAGTGTTTTTCCCTGAATTTACACTAAGCAGAAAACGTTTTTGCGCCTCATGTTCATGATGGTCCAAGTACAATATTAATACGAAGTTTGTGTTAATTATATAGGAATGTAATAAATTTATTTTTTTTTTGTACTCAATGTGTTATATTGTTATCATATATAATATTTTAATAATATTAATTAATATTTAAATATTGTTGATAATATCATTACCAACGTTTTCTACTAAAAAATGATTAATGGAATTCAAACTATGAATGCGTAAACATAAGTAAAACCAATAACTATTAAAATATCTTAAACTTACTAAGTATATGTTTTGGTCTTAAAAAAACTGCAAATACATTTCCTGAACATTAAATATAATAAATGATTAATATATATTATATATACTGTATTTTATATTATGAATTAAAAATGTTGCGAATGTTCAAATGTTAAATTATCTAAAATAATAAAAAACGAACAATTTCTTGTAGAAAAGATAAGACACAATTTATTTATGTTCATATACAAAGTAATATTAATTTTATGGAAAGTAAAAGTAAGTGTAACGTTAATACTAAGTTTGAATTATAAAATGTAAATTAAATTTTTACGAACATTTTAGACATAGATACAGTATTGAATATTAACATAACTTTGTAACAATGCTCTTCATCACTTTCTTATCTGTACATCGTTATGAAAAATGAAAATACCTAAGATGAAATTTATTAAACGAATTTGCGTTATAACTTTCTGTGAAAACCATTTACAAAAAATTTTATATCTTGTTAGTTATATATGTTTGTATGGTGTAGATTTTCTTTTGTTTCTTTAAAATAACAAAATTTGTAAACAAGGGCAAGATAACGAAACACTCTGTGTAATAATACATTGCGAAAAATATTAAGTTCTTAAATCTTATTATATGATTTGAAATTATATAAAATGCTTATAGAAAAAGAATACTCTATAGATAAAACAAGTACACAGATTGAACATCATCTAGGTATAGAGTTTGATGTATATAAAAAGTGTAAACAACTTTTCCACATTATATTACGAAACAAAGCATTCTGTAGAGTTAGGAAAGATTAAAAATAATTCACGTCTCTTTATCAAAAGCACTGGAACAAAAATTTTTTATCAAGTCCATTTTTAAACTATTGTAGGACAATCTTAAATCTCAACACCATCCTCCTGTCTGTTGCTGATAAACCTCTATTGTGTCCCCTTCTTCCATTTCAAGAGTCGTTGGCGTATCTAATTCATTTATTGGTTGCCCATCGAATCTAAATCTTACTGCTGCGATCGCTAGGCCCTGTTAAAACACAATATACTTTGAGAATAAAAATATTAATATCAAGTGTATTAATCCCTTGCAGACAGTGTCTGTATATCGCAGGCAATATACTTTTAATGTTTTGGGCATACATTTCAGAATCCTCTATAAACCGGTTGTCATGAATTAACAAAAGCTAAATTCTTTAATACGTACGTAACAATTCATTAAATTAAAATAATATTTAGCTATTGCATGAAACTGCTTTTAGATAGATGTTATTTTCTTATATTTATTATTTCTCAAGCATGTTCTAAAATGTCAGTTTGCAAAGGATTAAAACTATCTAAATAATAAAATAGCTATCGTATTATTACTATTAATGGATAATACTATTTATAGTCCTGATGATACTATTAATAATTCAAGACAATGTAAACACAAATGGTTTAATATTAAGATATAATAAATAATGAAACAAAACTTACCACACGATCACAGTAGGCATTCATTAATTTTCTGAGTGGTGTGTGTTTTTTAATTTTAAATTGAACCACTGCACTGTCCTGTCCCAGTACTTTTAAATTTATGTGTTCCGATTCTGTTTTAGTTTCCTGCAATAAATTATATTTTTTCAATCATCACTTACGATCATATTATCGGTTTTGAGGTTATAAAGCGTTACCTTCTTCTCGTCAGACATGTTTACAGTTTACCACAAATATATTATCTTGGTAATAATTGATAATAAAATTTCCAAGAATTAATTGCCAGACTATATATGCCGAGCTATCTAATATTCTTACAAACAAATATACCGAGCCGAATACTCTAAGAATCCCGCTCCTTCCTTTATAGCTGTAATCACAACGTTTCCATCTTACACAAGTAGCATACTATAGTAGCATAAAAAGTTATTGGTATACACACGTTTTAAAAACCTAACATGATGGTAATTAATAAATTTTTAGGGAATTTCTTAATTTTATTGTGGCAATTATCACGCAATTATAATTTAGTGGAAAATGTATTATCATATTAAATTTTCAATACTAAAAAAAGATTGCATTTGGTTTGGACGCTCATGCGTTTTAAGTATTGTAATAAAGTTAGGCAAATCTTTATGTGCGAATAACAAATACAAATTTTAGATTCATTCGTGTACTAACCTTCCGTTTACGTTTCATTCATAAATTCATTAATGTATTATTTAAACCGACACTCGAGTGCCTAAAACGCTGGCAAAAGCTAGTTTATGAATGAACATTTATTTGTTATTAGCGAATAAAATTTGTCTAATTCTGACTATAAATAGCCATTTGTTTTAAATGCTCGCGTTTGCTTGTACGTACATGTCGTTAATTTAAAGCTGTAAGCAATTGTAAGCGTGCCAAAACGTAGATTATACAAGGAAACTGAAAAGAGACAAGGAAGAGAAAGAGAGAAAAGAGAATTTTTAACTACTCTACAATACAATTTAAATTATATGTATTTCTTCTTTTAATATGGTTTACATCTGTTAAGAACAACTAAAAAACCTTCCACATAAAATTACATAATAATATTCAATTTTGTTCAATATTTGATTTTATTTTATATTTCTCTATGATTAGAAACTAGTATGGATAAGAAAAATTACATTACTTAAAAACGAAAACGATTTATGATAATTGTGTTTTTCCAAAATATTTACAACACGTATAAATTTAAATTTCTTAACATCTCAGTTGATTACTTCATCTACTACTTTGTTTTCTAAAAATTAGCCACTATTTAATTTGAGTTTATTTTCAAAGTAGTGACAAAGTTAAAAACATTTGCAAGTGATAAAATTCATATATAAAATTAACCACATATTATAAACGATATAATTTTTGTTTAGAAGTATCAGAATATTAAGATAATTTACTTAAATATAGAAAGGATTTTTTTGGTGAGAGAAGTTTCAATTTTAACACAAGAAAATTGTTCCACACGTATCTAATATTTGTTGGTCCTGAAAAGGACCGTTTTTGGATAGCAGAAAAGTATTCTGCTTATTTGGAGCTGGTATATTTAGTCACTGCCTTGGTGCCTTCGCTGACTGCGTGTTTTGCCAGTTCACCAGGTAGTAACAGTCTTACTGCAGTTTGAATTTCCCGAGACGTAATTGTTGAACGTTTGTTGTAATGTGCCAATCTTGAAGCTTCCGCTGCAATACGTTCGAAAACGTCATTGACGAAGCTGTTCATGATGCTCATTGCTTTGCTGGATATTCCAGTATCAGGATGAACTTGCTTGAGCACTTTGTAGATGTAAATTGCGTAACTTTCCTTCCTCCTCCTCTTCTTCTTCTTGTCGGTTTTATTAATGTTCTTCTGGGCTTTACCAGCTTTCTTCACAGCTTTACCACTGACTTTCGGCGGCATGATGAAGGTTTGATGCTTTCGAATATTCAGAGACTGACCACTGTACACTGAGCTCGGTGAGCGTTGAATGATTTTGTGGCGGTTGCGCGCCTCTTTTATGTACTGGAGTCGAACTTACAGCGCACCAATCACAGAGCTCCGTGAATATGATTGGTGCGGCGGTACTCTCACGGCATTCTTACACTGCGATTGATTTTGTACGTACACATATCTAATAAATTTAAAGCATTTCTTATGAGCTACAGTTTTTAAAATAATGTCTTACAATCAGTGTAAAAATATTATTACTGTATTATTACAATTACACGATAGACCACAAAATAGAAAATAAAAGGAACTTCACTATTAAAAGAAATTTCGCGTATGTTCTACGTTAATTTCAATAATGTTAACTGTAATTACATACAAATATAAATTTAATATTTTATATTATCAAATTTCCAATACTATTACCTGAATATTAATATACACCCTGTAACACCTATTTTATTTGTTCCTTATTTACAATACATACATTGTCACCCAATTCTAGTTTCTGGTTTATGTTATATACCTTCAATTATTTTCATATCAAAATTTATCTCGATTATGATAAAAAATTTGTTACTTCCATACTTCCATTGCAGTACATGCTTCTCTTATCTTTCAGTATAAAAACAAAAGACAGTTTTCCTATTTTTCATTACGTATATTAATCTTTTATTGATATTTTACAAAATATTGTAACACTCTTTATCAGTAAACGAGTAATAATAAAGAAAATATATTTGTGAAAGTGTCCTACCGATATATTACATTTCATAAACAATAGGAACCTAATGACAAACAATTTTGAGTGTAAGCCACTGTACACAATGTAATAAAATAAATAAAATTAAATAAATTTCTTCCTGAGTCCTAACAATAAGACATCTGGCTCGCTCCTTACAGCTTGAGAGGCAGATGTAAACCCTATGGGGTCCTATTGAAATTCGACCAGATGGCCATTCCATGATAGTATTATAGTAACGAATAAAATAATATTTGAAATAACGAAGTATTTTCTTCTCTTATTTCAATTGAAATACTTAATTTAAAACAGAAAGTAATAAATAACGATTGTTTAGTTTTCATAGTAAATAATAAATATTTCCTTTCAGTTATGTTATAAATTTTAAACTTGAATCAGGCACAATATTCGAATCTAAAGAAAAACTAAAAATTATTTATAAAAAATTTGTTAAACTTTTTATTGCTTTACAAATTTAATACAAGGAACAGTATTAGAAAATTAATAAATTTCTTACTCTATGATTAAATAATTCTGACAGCGTTATTCCAAACAATAATATTATATAGAAGATAAATTCTACAACAATTGCTTTAATATTTTATATAAAATATAATCGGATAAATGAGTGCTTAAATTTATGCCGTTTTTCAATCTGCAAATACATACGCACATATGTATGTATATCCATACATTTTATTTTATAGTATTATTGTAGAAATTTAAGTTACTGTTATATTCATTATTATAAGTATCAAAGAAAACATTAAATACAGTATCAAATTGACAAAAATTATGATTATCCGGCAAAATAATGGTGAATAGAAAGTGAAGTACCTCCGCACCAATGAGAACGCTGCTTTTCTGTTATTGGTCGGCGCTACGTCATACAGCTACATCATACGGCATATAAACGAAGCTCGAACCGTGCAAACCATCATTCCTGAGTTGTATCGTGCCGAGTACGGTTGATTCGATTGTTTCTCTTTTGTTTCGTTGAAGCGTAAAAAATGTCTGGTCGTGGTAAAGGCGGTAAAGTCAGGTCAAAGGGAAGGTCTCGCTCGACTAGAGCTGGATTACAATTTCCCGTGGGACGTATCCATAGACTACTAAGAAGAGGCAATTATGCCGAACGCGTCGGTGCAGGTGCACCAGTTTATTTGGCTGCGGTTATGGAATATTTGGCTGCAGAAGTATTGGAATTGACTGGAAATGCAGCACGAGATAATAAGAAGACAAGAATTATTCCAAGACACGTACAACTTGCTGTCCGCAACGACGAGGAGTTGAATAAACTCTTATCTGGAGTCACTATTACTCAAGGAGGTGTTCTACCGAATATTCAAGCAGCGCTTCTACCGAAGAAAACCGACAAGAAAGCTTAATTGAAAATAATTCAATACCTCAAAATGGCCCTTTTTAGGGCCCCACATACTTTAAAACGAAGGAACATTCTCTGTTTGTATTTACCGAACAAATTTCATAAACTTGTTTTTATTTCTTACTTTAGTAACTTAGATTTGTTAAAATCAAATAGGATTCTAGTTAGGATTCAAGTTAAATTCATTTTTTAAGTATCGCGTGAGTTTTTAAAATGATTAAAAATATTCTACGATGTGTACTCGATTATGTTCAGAAAAACATTGCTGAAGATTAATTACATACCTTGATATGATTGAAGGCAGTAGAGAATCGTCGTCAAAGGAGCAACTGCCGGTTAGATTAGAGATGAGTAACTGCCGGTTTGCAAGCCAGTTGTAGCTTCTTTCCTGTTCCGCGCAAGCGTAGAAAAACGGCCCTCAATGGGACCCCTAACTTGGAACAAAGGCTCGCTCCGCTCGCTGGCTGCCTAACTATTGAGGAACCTGATGGTGGGAGAATCGGTTGGTTGATACAGTCAGTCACGAAAGTTTTCATATATAATGGTATGGGGTACAATTGTAGCATTGGAAACAGGAAATTTCGTATTTGTTTAGTATTATTGAAGATATTATGGATTCATACGGCTCTGGTTATTGCTGAGCACATTTGGGCAGAGTTAAGTAATAGAATCAAAAAATATCATTACAGATGAAAAATCTTTAAAAATTCATTTACAAGAAGTTTGAAACGAAATTACTCCAGATGTTACAAAAACATTAATTTTGTGGACCAACAAAATAATAATGCAATATTAAGTTCAATCTTATTTTAGTTTTATGTACATAGATATCATAAATGTATGAACTCTTCCGTGGTTTAATATTTTACATTCTTTTACGTCTTTCTGTTAATAAGTTTAATAAACAATCTTATTTCTTTAACACGTTTCTAAATTTAATTAAGCCACAATATTATATAAAAAAACAGCTCAAATTACTATATTTGTTATAATAATTAAAATTTGTGAACTGTATGAAGACTTTTGAGACACACTGTACAGGGTGTTCGTTCTAACGGTCGCACCGATGTTTGAAGCATTTACATCTGACAAAATGGTGTTTGGAATAAAAATTAACGAGCATTTATTTTCAGGGGAATAAACAGCAATAATAAAATTATTCGACAAAAAATTCAGATCGTCTTGACTCTTTTAAATAGCACTATTACTGCGGTGTTGGAATTTTCCGTCCCAACGCGAACCTGCTTCGAAAACAGGCCTGGAATAAGGTGCCTTTGTTCTCCATGCGAAGGGACCGACGTTAAACATTTCGGCGTCGGGCTGTCGCCGGGTTTTCCCGAAGAAGGGTCAGTCGTAAAGACGCGTACAAAGACGACGGTCAGAAAAGACGTTACAACGCGTGCGTTTCTATGTTCTTCCTTGTCTTGCAATTGAAAAGAACGAAGACAGACAAGATCTGCGTTCCTATGTCTTTTCAATAAACAAGGAAGGGCATAAAAACGAACGTCGTTTCGACGCTCGTGTGCCCCCGGCCTAATATACGACAATGTATTTCTACAGCGGACGTTGTAACGTCCGTCAATAACGAATAGTAGGTAGTGGGATTTTTCGTTAACCACGGGTTAGGTACAAGACGTTGGAAACATACACGTGGTGCGCAAATGTCTGTCTCGTTCTTTCATTCCCTTACACTATCCCTTTTGTTAAGAAAATAAAATATAAATAAGCTGGAATAACTGGTTTGTACCGGACTGGACGTACCCTAAAATACTAACAGAACATTTATCGCTAACCCCCCCTACTTCCTGTGAAAACATCTGGCAACGCACCCCGTGTGACCCTTATTCTACATATGTATGTCAGTGCTTCCCAACCTTTTCTACATCATGGTGGTAAGTAAGGCTAGTATTACAAAGGACAAGTTACAATAATTCCAATTCCTACAGTGAAAAAGTATTTCATATAAAAATTACACACATTTTTGACTTTCTTCTTCAATTAAGTACAATTTAAGAGTAAATCATACCTCATTCCAAATTACCTAATATCGTCGAAAATATGAGCAATGAATTAGTTACCAAAACGAAGTAGTAGTAGTTACAAATTAATCAAATTTGTAAACGTCTTTTTCAATGTTTTCTCACCAAATAGAAAGATTTCTTTGCAAGATTCAGAATATTCCTTCGTTTAATAATGTGTTGGCCCTAAAAAGGGCCGGTTTTTTTTTAGCATTAACTCGTAATGAGATTATGCACGTTCGCCACGAATACGGCGAGCAAGTTGAATATCTTTGGGCATGATGGTAACACGCTTGGCGTGGATAGCACATAAATTCGTATCTTCGAACAATCCAACAAGATAAGCTTCACTAGATTCTTGAAGGGCCATTACTGCTGAACTTTGGAAACGAAGATCAGTTTTAAAATCTTGAGCGATTTCACGTACAAGCCGTTGGAACGGTAACTTTCTAACCAACAATTCGGTACTTTTTTGGTAACGGCGAATTTCTCGAAGTGCTACAGTTCCTGGTCTGTAACGATGGGGTTTCTTCACACCACCAGTAGCAGGAGCACTTTTACGAGCAGCTTTCGTAGCTAACTGTTTCCGTGGTGCTTTACCGCCTGTCGACTTGCGTGCAGTTTGCTTAGTACGTGCCATATTCGTAAATATTCGTAACGAACAAAGTAACCTTCTCTTTCAAAGACTCTCTCAAATCTGATAAATGCCAGTACTGCGCGCCCTTCTTATAGCCACTCGAGAACAAAACAGCTGCTTCTGATTGGTTAGTGAGGAAATGGTGGGGAGACCTGAACGCTCCCTATATAACGACCCCCATATGGTGGCCAGATGACATACTCGATTTGGTACTTGAGTTGAATAGCAGTAAATATATTTTCATCATGACTGGTCGTGGAAAGGGAGGAAAAGGATTGGGTAAAGGAGGTGCGAAGAGACATAGAAAAGTACTTCGTGATAACATCCAGGGTATTACCAAGCCTGCTATTCGACGATTGGCAAGACGTGGAGGTGTGAAGAGAATCTCTGGCTTGATTTATGAAGAAACTCGAGGTGTTCTTAAGGTATTCCTTGAAAACGTGATCCGTGATGCTGTTACCTATACAGAGCATGCGAAAAGAAAAACTGTAACCGCAATGGATGTGGTCTATGCTCTGAAACGTCAAGGAAGAACTCTTTACGGATTTGGCGGTTAAATTTTACCAACAAATTCCAAAACAATCGGCTCTTTTCAGAGCCACAAATTATTAAACGTAAGAACAATCTCTGCGTTCAAATATCGATTTTAAGCAACTAATCAAACATTTTTACATTCAATAGCAGTTAAAGAATTAATACTTATTTATTTAATATATGATTTTAAATAACCTAAATTGACTTTAAATGACAAAAAAAAAATAGTGTTGCGAAAATATTAATGCAATTTAAACGTATATGTATAAATAATTTCGTTCAATATGTATGTTGTAAGAATAATATAACTGTATGTATAAAAATGTTATCGTTATCGTTGGTGTCGTGTATCGATGATAGAATTGTTTATGTTAAACTGAAATAGGCCCGATGATCGAATTATTTACGTTTAGGCTGAAATGCAAAAACAGCCCTCCGTGTCTGTGAGCTTCTTTGTTTGGAATAGATACAAGTTGAGAGGGTCGAGTGGTTCGACGTCGGCGGCAGAGACACTCTGCATTGAACTTTCGTCGAGAGTAGTCACCTATGACTTTTTTTACGTATATGTTCTTTTATGTGCTTTTTGTCGAATAGTTATTATAATTTTAAATAATACAGTTTACATATTAAAGTTAAAAGTGTCTAAAAGTTTGAATCCGACCATACATCAGTTATATCCACTCCTGATACTTTACAATGTATCTCAATTGTTTGCTGTATTTATGTATATATAGAATATAATCTGAATGTGATGTAGTTTTATAGTCAGCATTTGTAATCTATAAATTCATAGCAAGTGTTACAAATGTGTACTAAAAATAATGCAATTTTTTAATGTTACAATACATTTTGAAATTTTATATTAAAAACGTATCTTGTAATATCGATCAATTTAAATAAAAAATTAACCAGTTATAAACTGTAAATGTAATATACGTAAATAAATAAATTGAAGCAAGTTTGCGTATAGACTTATAAGATTATGAGTTTTATCTAATAAATGTAAGGAATAAGAAAGTGTATATAAAGTATAATTGTGATTTAAAAATGCGTTATAGTAGAGCATTACGTAAATGCGCACAATACAGGCAAGTGTTTTAATAGTTCCTAACAACGCAAATATTATATCGCTTTTATATTTCTTAATGGTTTTTTGACGTTTTTACAGTAATCTGACTCTCTTTAAACCTAACCTATTAAAATTCGTAAAATTTTCAAGTAAAAACATGTCTACAGATATAAAAATACTAGAAGAAACTAAATTAATTTTGAAAGATATGTATTTTGCTGGTGTTAAAGCGGTTTCACCAAAAACTCTAATAATAAATAAAGTTAAATTTAAAGATGGAATTTTACAAGTTGGTGATCAAAGTTTCGAGTTAAAAGAAAATGTTTATTTAGTTGGTTTTGGTAAAGCTGTGATGAATATGTCAATAGTTCTCGAGCACATGCTTGGTAATTATTTGAAGAAAGGTATAGTTAGCGTGCCTTCTGCATCGACAGATGCAATGTGGGAGTCAGAAGACAAATCTTATTTTCCTAAATTGGCGACTGGTGTGGTAGAATATCGTGAAGGTAGTGTAAATAATCAACCAGACGACAGGTGTCTAAACACAACGCACGATATTATAGATTTAGTAGAATCTTTAACAGAAAATGATACTTTAATTGTATTAATATCGGGTGGAGGTTCCGCATTACTTTATATGCCGAGAGCAATAATTGATCGTGAAGATAAATTGCTACTCTGTAAAATGGTACAAAATTCAGGTGCCGATATCAAAGAGTTGAACACAGTAAGAATGAAATTGTCTATGGTAAAAGGCGGTGGTTTAGCTAGAATGGCATTTCCAGCTTCCGTTATTACTTTGATTTTATCTGATATTGTTGGTGATCCTGTAGACTTGATTGCTAGTGGCCCAACGGTGTATAACAACAAAGTACCTAGGCATGTAATAAATGTATTAAAGAAATACGACTTGTTCGATAAACTAGAAGGAGATGTGAGAAAAGTTATAATATCCAAGGAAACTTTTAAGGATAAGCCATTATTGACTGGAAGAGGGAGAAGAAGGGCATTTAAACATGTAAATAATATTATTTTGGGAAATAATGAAGTGGCAGTTGAAGCAACTGCTTCTGAAGCGCAGCGTAAAAAGCTAACTCCGATTATATTACGAACTGATGTTACAGGCAATGTACAAGATGTGAGTTCAGCGTATGCTCATATAACAAGTTTAATGTGTCTTGTATTAGATAAAACATTGAAGAAAGAAGAATTCTTTGAACAAGTGAAAGATATTCCCATACTTTCATTGCCTGCTACTAAAGTAGATGAAATTTATAATTTGATTGAAAATGTGAGTAGCGAGGGAATAGTATTGATTGGAGGAGGGGAACCAACAGTAATAGTTAAAGGTGAAGGAAAGGGTGGTAGAAATCAAGAACTAGCACTACACTTTTCTTTAGACTGGTTGGCAAAGATTAAAAGTAATCCCCGGTTTGCTGAATATGATGTAATAATGTTAAGTGCAGGTACGGATGGTCAAGATGGTCCGACTGATGCAGCAGGAGCATTTGGCTATCCTGCTATTGGACCAATAATTCATGATTTATATGCGAAGGCAAAAATGTTAGCTTCAGAAGGCATAAATCAATTACGAATGAAGAAAGAGGCTATCAAAAAGAAAGAAGAAGAACGACAACAATTAGAACAGCAACGGCCTCAAGAAATATGTAAAAGACATGAATTGAGTGGCTTTGTAATAATAAAAAAGGATGAGACAGAAAACAAAGTAACAGAAAAAGAAAATGCTTCTGCCGACGCAGAAGATGTAGATGACATGGAAGATGTACTTCCGTTGATATATCGAGTAATGGAAGTGGAACGTATGTTGCCTGAAAATGCTTTAGACGATAACGATACATATAATTTATATTCACGATTTAAAAAAGGTTCAGACATACTGAAAACTGGTTTCACAGGCACTAATGTTATGGATTTACATTTTATTTATATAAAAAAACGAAAGTGCGATTGTAAAATAAATTTTCTCGAAAAGGAGATATTTGAAAATTCTTTAGATAATCATGATCTGTATATTGATCCTTCAACTATTGAAAGATACAGAAGAATGCGTGAACGGATGACTTTCGATTGGGACGATTACTTAGCTAGACCATCGCATATTGTCAAAGATAAGGTTGAGCAGTTAAATATAAAAATTATTGATGATAATTTAGCAGAACCGTGTTGCCGCAGAGATAGAAAATTTTCACTTACGAATCATTTACAGGACGAAAAGTTACTACTGTGATATATTTTATACAATTAAAAAATTATTTTAGTATAAATTAAGAATTTTATATATTAAAGAAAGTACATATGTAATAATCACAATGTAATAAATAATATCATCATGCAAATTATCATCAAAAGTTTTAAAAATATAAAATACAGCGATTACCACGTTGATTATTTAAGCATGTGATCTATCCATCATTCACTTAACGACTTCTTTTTTTAGCTAGAAGAGCAACATGTAATATACATGTATTCACACACATATATATATATACAATATACAATTCGTATTACATTGCAATGAATTAGTTTAATAACAAATTAGATAATTAAAATTCTGACATTTGTTTACGACTAACAGTAAAGCTCAAATAATTTAAATGTGATACATAAAAATGTGAAAGTATTATGTTATTGTATTTTCATGCAACATGCATATAGGCTTTCACACATACACATACACAATGTAAATTCTAATATTTTTTGTTGCTGGTGCATGTGATACGCGAGAAGTTTGTAATACAAATATTATTAATATTTCTCATGTCGTGCGCTAAAGATCCCAACTGAATAAATGATGTTTAACCAGCATGTCGCGGACACCATCTTTTAAAGGTTGCGACTGTTCCTTCTTAGGTGGCAATTCCCAATCCGGATTTAAATTAAATGCAAACTGACTTAATATTCTCAATTCGCATTTAATTTGTACCCATCCAGGACTGTTTATAAAACTCCATGGTTGATACCTGAAAAATATGCGATATATAAATTGCACAAATGACTTTACGTATGCTTATTCAATATTTGTTACCATTTTTGTACAATCTCTACACAAGAACACAAAACTTCGAGCCATAAATGTAACACTTGTTCGTTTAATCCCAGACAAATGAGAGACCGTAATTTTACATCCATTTGCGCATGAGCATTATCGTGTGTTAAATTTATTGATTGAACGCATCGATATAATAACTATAATAAAAATTATTTTATACATAAACTTAAACAGAATATGTAGTTTATTATAAAATTATTAAGGATTAATATTACCTCTTCTGGCGTAAGAACTTTACCGTCTTCGTCCAATCTGTATGTTTTACATAGTACTAATCTGCTATAGACGGAATTGAAATCTTTTTCTACTTCTCTGTTTGAAGCTTCTTCTATAAAAAGCCATGGATGGCAAGGCCCGCCTAAAAACGACGGTCTACGCATTCCATGTTCTAATACTGCTTTTATAGCAGGGCATAAAGTTCCTCTAACTAAATCAGTTACAGCTTCGCTAACGGCATCATCTCCAGCACATGTGTATTGTTTACTTCTTTCATCTAATAATTCTACAAATTTCGCAGGAAACCACCCCCTTAATCCGTTGAGTTCTCCAACCCAACAATGTTCATCTTTTTGACTTAAAATCGTGATTATATCATTTTTTCGGAAACCTAATTCATCATCGTCGTGTCTTTCGAAATCTGCAATAGAATGAAATTTACACTAATTACAAATGCAACGATTTCATTTACGTTGAAATACCTAATAGTGCTTTGGCTCTTCTCTTTCTAGTACGTGATACATTGACATAATTATCATGATCCTTTGCATGGCTCTCCATAGTGTAATCTGCGATAAGTATAATAGTACTTAATTTTGGATCTACATTTATAAAATGTCTAGCAACTTGCAAAACAGCTTCTCTTAAATCCACCAATATTTCTGAAATATTTATTACACTTAATCTTTGATATACTGAAATGGATTAGGTCACGTATCCACCGACCATGCAACTCGTAAATCTTCGCTGCGAATCCACGATACGTATACCATAGTCAGAATGAACAACTTGTGAACGCATGATCAGTGAATAGACGGTCTTAATAAATTATGTTTAACGTGTTTACGTACCAGTTTGACGAATATTTTTCGATTTCGCATCATCTTCATTTTCGTAATTTCCAAATAAGAATGTTTGTAGCATCGATTTAGTTCTTTTCATTTGACGCCTTCATAAAAATGTAGATAATTATAACAAAAATATTCGAGCGTATTTTTAAAAACTAAATACGTTTACGCAACATTTTTAAACTTTAATTATGTATGATCACTTAAAATTTTAGCCATAGATAATGTACCTATTGAGATGCTGTTTTGGTAAATTTAGTACAGCATCGGGATTACCTATTAATCCTCCCTGAAGAGCCATTAAATATGCTAAATGTCTACGTCTGTGGGTTTCGACCAGAACGTCTGTTAATGATCCACTTACTTCTAAAGATACCTAAAAAACAATAATTCTAAGTGACGGCAATTTCATACAATAAAAAAAGTACCGTTTGAAATTTTAAACAACAACTTACGTTAAATAATTGTTCTACATCGTCGATATCTCCTGGTATATCTGAGAGAGCATTAAATATTTGTGCAGAATTTTCCAGTTGTCTTAATTCAGATTCTGAAGAAATATTAAATATTACATCATGTAAAAAATGTATTATACTTGTAATGAATACATACCTTTAAATTTTAACAGTCCAAGTGTAACTTGAAACAAAACTATAGATCCATCGAAAAGAAACATATCCCATATCCGTAGTAATATTTTCATATGTACAACAGAAGCAAATAAAGTTAGGAACCAGTGTAGGGATATTAAACTTAGCTCTATGTCATGTTGAACCAGAACCTGATCTATATCAGGAAGATAATTAGATACTAATGTACGAAGTACTCTTTGGTCAGCTTGAATACCTGTGTAATATTAAGAAATTAAAAATATATTGTTTATGTTATCATTTGTTACAGTCTTGGCTAAATTGTGACTCGTGGGCTATACGCGATTCCCGGCATTATTTTGATATTTGCGACAACAGACTGTCGAATTTCGAAAGTTGAAGAGTTTTTTGAAGAGTTTTTTGCAGAAAGTGCAAATGAAATAGAAATAATTAGATAGACAGATTTAAAAACATAAAAGTGTTTGGTTGTCTGGACAAATAGGAAGCCAGTTCCAAGAACTGGTGGGGATAGCAACCGGTCAATTTTCAAGGCATCAGAGTATTGTTCCTTTTATACTTAAAAAGAAACAGAGGGAAAAATTCTCACAAATTGATTCATCACTGACGTTTTCCCTTTTTCTTTAGTTCACACAACACTTCACAAGTTTTTGATTACAGAAATTAGCCCGCGAGGCCATTTATATTGAACAGACCTAATGTGTTATATTGATTTTATAGTATATTACCCAATAATGTCGAAGAATAGTAAGATGCTGGCAGTAAATCTTCTACTATTGTAGCCATCATCCAAAACGTATCTTCTTCCTCTAAGAGTAATAAGAGAGAAGCAGCTATTATTCCTGTACCTTGACAGTACCTTTAGAGAATAAATAGATAATTAAAATCGAGTAATAAGATAAGAATATTGTAATAATAGTTAACAAAGTACTATTACCCAATATCAGGATATAACCAAGCAAGAGCTCGCATAACGCGTCTCAAACGTGGTATTCCAGTACTATGAAGATGGCTAAAACATGCATTGGCAGGCATAATACGAAGTAGATCCTTTTCTATCTGTTTATTAGTCATTAAAGCGTCATTATCGGATGTTTTTACTATATCTTTGTATATCATTTCAGTGGAACATTTTTTTTGTAATGCTCCTGTAACAGGTAAAATATTATAATTATATATTATAAAGTACTATGATTCTAAATTATTAAAATATTACAATTCATAACAGTTTTTTTTTTTATAATATATAATATGCATTACCTGACATTCTCATCCAAATTTGGGGCCTAAGCGAATGAGGTACACCATGACGGACCATATCACGCAGTTTGTCTGTGCGAGGTAATCTCCTATCCAAATTTTGCCACGAAATTTCTGTTACTTCTTTATTATGACTAAATTCTAATAGAGCAACCCATTGTAACCTAAATACATAAAGCTAATTTTTATTAGAAGGTATAGCATAATAGAGGTATAAGATATATATATATGTACACATTAATTGTCTTTGTACCTATGTTGGGGATCCTCAACAAACGGAATACCTAACAATTTTTTTGAGCTTTGCTCTGGACCATCTTCCTCCTCCACACGAAAACCAAATTCATCGAACCTAATGTATTTTATCGCAGCAAATCGACTATTAACATATTTTCACATATTTAAATAATACTTTACACAAAGCAACATATAAAAACTACCTATACTCTGGTTGGGAATTAGGATCGTCTGGTTGATTTAATTTAGCTAAAATGTCTTGGGGCCACATGGATGGTGTCAAAGCAGAAAATGGACCCCCAGGAGCAGGTGATAAAATTTCTCCGCACAATCCTGTGACTTCCACTTCGAATTCATCTTCAGACATAGCTGTCTCCAATTTTTTCTGAAAAGCGGAGTAATAAACAAATTTGAATTAGCAAAAAATTAACAGATGTGTACCAACATTTGTTAGTTCATTACAAATTAAATATTCTACTGGAATTTTTAGGCGAATGAATGCATAGATTTCTGTATATTGTATTTGTCAAAAAAAAAATTGATTTATTATAAGTTTATTCAAATTAAATAGATTAAAATATTTACATTATGATCTTCTTTTCCAACATAACCTTCATGATCACGAACATTGAACAAAGATTTAGCGATATCCATTTCACAAAAATTTATGATATTTGTACTTCTTATTTTTTAATAAACACGACCTTCTTTTAATCGTATTGCACTAGTTTTACGATATTACACCTGTCATATTTAATAAATATTAATCTTCGAACAGTGTTGACACTATTGACAGCCCCGTATGTATTTATGCACTTCGCCATCTGACGTTGCTGACATTAAATTAAACCAATAACGAGGCAGTACAAACATTTAAACCTGCTGCATCTATATGAAATTTGTGAGTTTTATTTAATAATGTTTATATATAAAAAGTTATTCGTTAATTAATTGACGATTAACCGATTCACAGTTATAATTACATTATTACACACTGCCATTATTTACAGAACAAATTATGTTACGAGATATGCATATACATGATGCGAAATTGCTATTTCATAGATTATTGAACAATTGTGTATGTATTGATAAAAGTAATAACGTATTAAATTTTTATTACGTGTCAATTTATCGTCAGAAGTGTTAAAAAATTTAATTACACGGTAATGATCTATTTAAATATACATTAATAAGATCAGAATGAACAATAGTGTCAACCGTTTGTAGCTGCTTTTGATTTTACTGTCTTTATGTAACGTATTATTAATATTTTGCACAACGCAAACAATTATGTATCATGACTGAAACAGATGTATTTAAATTCTAAACACACCTATCGAAAAACAAATTAATGACATACGAAGATTTGATGATGTATTTATATTTAATATGACGCTATCGTTTCAGCGTACATGCGAGTTTACAGTTTGCTCTGTAAGAGCAGGTGTGCCTGTAGGGAATAAGCGGGAAAATTGGCGTGCAGGTCTAGGGTTTTTCATTGGTGTTCGCATATCGAGCTGCGAATTGGACTTTACCGCCGACATTATAGATAGAAAATGAATCCGATTGGGCAGCGTGGCACGAAGGCCACATCCGGCAGCAGCACTGCAGCATTGGTCGATCCCGCTTCAGCAACAGCGAAGTTGGTCGAATTTCCTATATATTATTGATAAATAGCTCGCGTTGCCTGTGTGACTTTTACTAAAATCGACATCGGTGTTCGTGTCCGAAGAGGGAAAGTCTGAAACTGCCGGATCCGCGTACATACCGACAAACACAAAGAAGTGACGCAAAACAGTAGGAGTACGCGCGTTCCTTCCAACGAGAAATCGTCCAAGGGATTATCGTGCATTGGGTGTGACGGACATTTATATCCGCGCGAGTTGCACGAAAGTCGTGTCGTGTTGCGTAGTGCCCATGAACGCTCGATTATTCGTGGATCTTGCGGGTGTATGTGCGATTATGTCGAGCGCCCCCGAAGTGAGGTGAGCGTTATAGGAGGGGAAACTGCCCAAAAGAAGCTGCCTTCGAATCTGTTTTTTGCTCCGCCATTGTACGCCACACAAGTGTAACGCGAAGGAAGCCGCTTGCCTCGTTCTTCCGTGTGTTCTCGTTCGTTTACTTCTTTTAAAAAAACCGATCGCCGTTCGAGCGTGTAAACGCGCCTACGTTCGCGTTAACGCACCGTCTCGTGGTTACGCTATTCCGCCAGACGAAACACGTTAGTGTTTTTCTCTCTCTCTCTGTTTCGCCTTCTCTTTCGTTCTCTGTCTCTCTCTCTCTCGCTCGCATCTTTCTCGGTTTCGTCGCTTCCTCTGTCTCTTTCCCTTTCTCTCCGTGGTACTCTCAATGCTCTCGGCATCTCTGCGGAAGTCGCGTGTGTGAAGGTTTTTTCGCGTACGTGGACATCGGCGACGACGCGAAGTGATCCGTACACGAGTGCCATTACCCCCCGGGGGATACAAATCTTGCGCGTCATTATGCAATAGACATGCAGCTGACGAGAGTGAACTGCCTCCTCAGCTAAGGACGAGGACGGCGGTGGTGCTGTGCGGCATGTTGTTTTTATATTTGTTTTCTAATACTGTGCCACGACGAGGAAACGCTGCCGCTGCCGCCGCCGCCGCCGCTCATTTGGTTTTCTATATTTCGCGACGAGTAATCACGTGGGAATGCGTCAAGCGATGCTAGCCGTACCTGTTATTAATCTCAACAACATGTACACTCGGTAGTGATATCTAGTGTAATTATGTGCAACGTACCATATAGCAGTGGCTAACGCGAATTTTACACCTTCGAATACGCTTCCTTCCTACTCCGCTTCCTTCTCTTCCTTTTTACATCACTTCTTCCCTCCTTCCTTCCCCCCTTCCCCCTCTTCTCCCTCCCGTCATTTACACCTCCTGGCTTTCTCAAAGTGTTCTTTGAACTTTCTTTCATGCGCGTCCTCCTGTTTCGACGTACTCCAATTTTTTAATAACGCGTTGTTATCGTTCGCCGGCAGTCGCATACCGCTTTGGGTTAGTTCGAAGTTCACCGCTCGAAAATAGTGATCCAGCGCTGGAACATATATCTTCGTGGGAAGAACGATCTCTCTCGCCTTTCTGACGTTCTTCTTATGTTATCTTGCTGTGCCTGGATGTTACTTCTACGAGGAACGTTGCCCTGAATATTCTGCAACTTTAAATATGCCTTCTGTCTGCGTACAAAAAAAAGAAGGTGAGCAGTACTCCAAAATTTCCTTTGCTACTCTATTAGAATAGCTTTGCACTACCTTGTTTTCCCATTTCGACTAAATATTACTTAGAAATGATACATTGTTTAACGTTACGTTTGATTAAAAATTAATTAATTACATGTCTAAATTGTTTTCATTAAATATTTACAATGTTTTGTTAGTAGTGTTTGTTTACCCATGCACTTTATCATCATGTCGTATTATCGTATTGTCCAATAATCATTGGACAATATGATAATATAAACAGTTGTTTGAATGAATAATTAGAAACTTTCAAGTTTTAAAAACATGTGACTCATGTACATGAAATTATGCATGCTTCAAATAACTGTTGATGTAATGTCTAATTTGTATTTCTTTCATACACATGTATTTCATAGTAAAGAGAAAGAGTAAAAGAGTAATGTTTTGGACAAACCGTAATTATTTGGACTTACAAATTACAATTTCTACATTTATAAATCATTTTTCATGTATAAAAGTTCACTACATCCTGATTTTTCTAGTTATTCGCAACATACTTGCCTTGCATGTTGTATTAGCAAGATAAATTCTTTACACTCATTTTATGTCAGTTTTATTATATTTAATAATACTTTTATAATGCTGCAATAAAACAGTGTTTGTAAGAATGGAATGAAATGAATTTTATCTTTAACAGGAGTTTAATGCAGAGATTTGAAACCACAATTGTTTTTGTATCATTAATCAGTTTGATTGGACTGTATCGAAACTTTTATAATGCCAAAATTTATACAATCGAAGAAATACAGAAACTGGAATAATATTAGAGACAAAATAATACTAAAATTAATACCAGTATTTTCTTGGTTTCTGCCTAATTGTATTAAATTCATTTTAGATCGTACCATAATACAGAATATTTTATGGCAAGCTTGTTTAAAGATTCTATTATATTTTGTTGTCTAAAAAATTATGGATGTGTATTTTTATAGATAATGATAATCATGAATCATACAAACCTCAAACCTAGAACAAAACAATAGCAATTCTTGTCAGTTTCTTTTATTGATGATTTTAGTAAACAACACAATAACATTTTGTCTCAAGTTGCATTAAATTCATTTGTTTGGGTATAAATAATATGAATGGAAAGGATTGTAAAAATTGAAACATTGTACATGATCATGATCATATTAGTAATATCGATAGTAGAATCTGGCAGTGATATTGATATTTTCATATCTTTAGTTTATAAGGATTAAAAATATCTGTATAATACTGATATTTTATGTTTTTGTACAAGTTCTTGATTTAACGAACTTTGCTTTTATTATTCATTAAGAGTAAGATTATGTTAAAATCGTAATAGTAAATTGTTACAAGAGTATTAGAAAATTATAATGAAACAAAGTTCGTAATATTTTCATTATTTAAATATTTATTCTTGTGTAATTTACTTACAGGTTAATTAATGTCATCGATCGGCTTCGAGCATACAAATGAAGAAATTAAACATCATGGGCATAGAAAAGACTGTCGAAACAACATAATGTTTAACGAGGAATGAATAGGGAATAAGGAAAACGATACAAAGGAAGAAGAAAATCATAAAGGGGAAACTTATTGGGGGGATAAGAAATATAATAAAGGCGCAGGATAACAAACTAGTAATGGATGAATGGGAGTGAGCACAGCGTATGTGAAGTGCAGGCGTGGGTGCGTTCGCACGTGGGAGCCTCTGGATGTCGAGGCCGCAGCACTGGCAGTGTCAGTGGCAGTGATGGCCCCTGCTCTGACGGAAGGCGGTCCTCGAAAGCCTGAAAATTTGTTCCCTTCCCTTCCAGCTGGTGGGTTCCTTTCCCCAGAGCAGGCTGTACAAGTGTGTCAGAATCGTGAAATTCTGGCAAAATTTGTTGTCTCTGCAAACGTTCAACCATCTAAGATTGATGATCAGTGTTTACATGGTATATCCAAAGATCTCATTCGTGATGTCATCAATTCGAAATACGCCAACGATCTTGATAGTTTGTCTACATTTACGCACGGATCTGACCTGATTACAAAAAAGGCATTAATTAAACAGGACTGTGAACAAACAGACATTCTGGGCAGTCCAGAGAAAAAGTTGACTGATATTATAATGAACGACCCATCTATGGGTGATCAAGCGGATAATATGGGTTTCTTAAAATCAAGCGCAGACTTGCCTTTGGTATGCTCAGAAACTGTAGGAGACAATAAAAATCTAGACGTGGATCAGATAATGGCCTTCGGAACCGATATAACTACCGATAGTGAGCAGTGTAACATGGGCAATGTCGGCGATATTGGACAGAATGTTGAAGATATTTTGCAAGTTATTAAATCTATCGAAGGAGCGGAGAATGCAGAGAATATATCTGCAGGCAGCAGCGAACCAGTGCAAAGCACCGTGGATGGAGTGGAGATGTTTTCTATGCCCGAGGAAGGATTCTCCTCCTTTGAACGGGATTTACTTAACGACGTTGATGTTATGAGTATTTGCAATCATATGAATATTGCTGACACAGTGGACCAACATAAAACCAACAACTTAAAGTTGCAGCAGGATATTGTTGCACAAAAACAGTTTGAGAACGAAAGGAGATGCGCATTTCTACTAAGAAGACTGAGGAAGCTTCAAGTAAGATTAATAGGGAGGCATGTTGCGGAAGAAAATACAGGAGTTCTTGAACTTGCCCACCATGGAGTGAAGAAATATCTTTTTCAAGAATTGGTTAATATCAGTTCTAAGTCTAATGTTAGAAACTTTCCTGAGATTAGTAGTAGTTTGAATTCGTTTTTGCAAAAAATTGAAAAAATGTGTGTTGCTCAGAGCAATAGTGTGAATCGTCAGCGATTATGTTGCCGATATTTTGGTGGTGGATCGCGCGACAGTTTGGGTAGTACTTCGGGCAATAATGGTAATCGTCAGCCAGTGTTTGGTACCCCTCAAGTTAAAGTTAAAGGTGATGAAGTGGAGAAAGTGGCTGGACCTTTAGCTACGCAACTGCATATTGTTGAATCTAATCTTGATTCCGATTGTACTGCGTCCAGTAGTGGTGGAGAAAGTTGTGATGAAATGCAGACATTTAATAATCCGCATCAACAACATTTATCTATGTGAGTTTTAATTCATTTTTATAACAAGAATTCAATTTTAATTTATGTTTGAATTATATTGTTTATCTAGTAAATAATTTTTATCGACATTCTATTCGTTTTTTATTTCAAGTAGAATGGAAATATGTGTTGCACTTATACCCATTTTTATAATATGTATACATATACTAACAAAATAATTTTCAATTTTCATAATACCCATTATTAATAATAGATTCATAAAAAACTTTTATCTTATTCTATATAACTTCTTTGATTCAGTACATAAATGAAGAAGCTGGAAACCGAATAATATTTTGGGTCGGTTTCTGATAATTTTAGCGGGATAATGTTTCCTATTTAGTATAGAATGTCTACATTTTAGATACTGAATGCTGTTTCTCTACTATATGCGCAAACATTTAAAAAAAGTAGCCATTGAATATAGTAAAATTTGTCATGATGCATGATAAATGTTAAAATTTAATATAATTTAACTCATTGAATGACGCATCATTTTAACACAACTTTTCATGTGGGTCACATGTATCATTGATGGAAGGAACACATTAGTGTATTTATTAAGTAAACTTAAAATTGTATTTTATAATAAATTTAAGACTGAAAATTGGGTCATTCTCAAAGCAAAGAGGTACTATGCAAAATATAGCATAGAATAAAACAAATGGAATATACATAGAATATATAATCGTGTAGAAAATCAATCACTTTTACAGTAACAGTTTATAATTAAAGCAACATGATACGATACTTTGTGTTAAAGCAAGGCATACATAGATGAGTCTATTAGGGTATTTGCTACGAAATGCTGCTATTCGTTTAATCGTATATTTACGAGTTAAGTACCTAAGTTTTTAACACTTTTTATATAACAAGAAGTGCCAATTGCTTTAATGTTGAAAGAAACTTAAATTGAATGTTAATATATATCATGGATGGTATATTACTACGTATCATATACCACCCATGATAGGCAATGTGATAACAACCTTATATGTGATAATTAAACATGAATCGATCGTAAAATATTTTATAATAATATACCTTTTTATACTAAAAATATCATATCGTCCGATTAGAAAGATTAGCTGGTGGTACACATGGTGCTCGTGTTAAATAAGGATATTTAATGTCAACAGTTTAACGTGAAATTTGCAATATATTTTTAAAGTTAATTTAATACTTCTATCATTAATAATGAAATTGTTATCGAAGATAAAGTTCCAAGTATTTTGCATTTAGTATATTTTTGATAACGTTACTTGTAGATCAAAAAGAGCAGCATGGAGGTATGCTCAAGATCGTGCAGGTGTAGCAGCAAGATGGACATGGTTACAAGCACAAATATCAGACTTGGAATATAGAATTAGACAACATAATGAATTGCAACGGCATATTAGGTCTAACAAGGGATTAGTGATACTTGATAATGCAGAAGCAGTGAATGGGTATAGTGGCGTTTTACCAGGTTCTACAGGACGTTATAATTCACCGGAAAGTGAACTGCCAGCTAGTAGAACACGGCCATTCGTTTGGAGTTTTTATAGGAAGAGGAAATTATTACAAGTAGACAAATTACATGAAGTCTCGAAACGAGCAGCAAAAGCATCAACAGTAAGGTGCAATTGTGATAATGTATTACCACCATGTGCTTTATGCACTGGAAGATTGGATCCGATGCAACCGCAGGAACCAATTGAACAGATGTCTGTACAAGAACGGATTGCACTTGTTGATCCTTGTTACCATCCTGTTTTGTCATTTTCTGATGGTAAATAAAGTGTATTATTTAACTCTTATACGTTGTAGAGATCGGTAGACATACATATAATTTACTTAAACATTTTTGTTATGTAGAAATTACGCAAGGAACTCACCTTGAAGCTATCATGAAATCAGTGGAGTGGCAGCAAAAAATGTTAAGAGGAAATTTACGAATTACACGACTGAAAGATAAAGATAACAATGAGAGAAGGAATAAAAAACTTCCAAGCCATAGAACAAAATATACAGCTCGGTTAAAGAAGTCGTCTTCAACTATTCTTACAGCGAGTATGTATTGTATAATATATAAGGTATTCTCCTTAATATGAGCGCCTAGAATATTTGTTACTTTTTGAAAATACGAAACAATGTCAAAGGAGAAGATTGTTCCTTCTAAAGGGGTACATATTTTGATAAGCAAACATTTTTAATGTTAATGTAAACAGATTTACATTTTATGAAATTTCAAGATTATTGACTTTTTTTTTTAAACAGGATATATTTTCATTAATGTAGCAGTATAAAATAAATGCAATTATATGTATACGAATTCTATGAAATTTACGAATTCTGTGGGAAACATGTATGTTCATTTTATTTCAGAAGGTATTTAAAGTATTCTCTATTAACTTCTAATTGATTTTCTCTTGTAGAGGTACATTAAAAATTAACTTTATCCTTAGGAAAGAGTTGGTATATGTGTACCATCATCATTTCAGCACTTATCAAACTTGCGAAACAATCATTCATTTATTGTATTCAAGAACAGAGTTGAGCAAATTCGATTTACGAATAAGAAATGAAAATTTTAAATTCGTAAACCAATTATGGTATATTTATTTACTGTCTGTTCGAGAATCGATTGAAATTAATGACAATCATTTTAAATACTTTCCAAAATAATATTTTACAGTTCCTTTTTTTCAACATAAACCCGATGTTTGTTATTCAAGATAAAAATTTCAAAATATTTGGTACTCAACAATGAACAATCTTCTATGTGTAAAACTATTTGTTATTTATATTGTTGAATGTATGCATGCTTTTATCATCGATTTCTTTTTCGTAGGAATCAAGAGAAAAATGTTGAAGGGCAAAAGGAACAGGCTTGGCCATGATAGAAGCGTGCACAGTATAAGTAGAAAGAGGGTGCAGAAATTAGCAACCGAAGACGATGATGATATTAGCGCACTTTCCAGCTCTAGTAAACATTCGTCTCCGGTACCTTCTCCGCTGCACCATACTGCTGCTTCTTCAGAGAAAAATACTGTTAAAGAAAAAAGCTCCACTTCTCATGGGTTAGTATCATTGATTAGTTCTACAAAGAATAAATATTCATTTTATATTAATTTCGTCGGGAATCGAATTTGCAATTTCAGACGTCTGAGGCAAAATTCATATGATATCGATAATATTGTTATACCATACAGCGTAGCTGCTTCAACTAGGCTCGAAAAACTACAATATAAAGAAATATTAACACCAAAGTAAGTAATATTTTATCGAATTAGTGTTTTACGTCTCAAAATGCATAAGTGTATTTATATTATAATATACCTTTACTTCTATTAATAAAGGTGGAGGTTATGCGATGAACCATCAAAATTGGATATTAAAAACGGTGTTATGCATAGGCCTAGTCAAGATAGTGATGTAAGTTTATTTAAAATTCAAAATATAAAATTAGTAATATCTCTTAAATAACAACGATTATCGCTGTTTTTTTTTTTTCTTCTCAGTTCGAAGATATGTCGGATGAAACTATTGCTTTGAGGCACGAACGGAGCGAGCGAGAGGAAAACAAGCGTTTTATGACGTATGTGAATATGCCACATCAGTCGCGTATTCGTCATAACCGCAGGACGGATAGTCGGGCAGACAGTGGTGCAAATACACCAGGTTAATTAATATTAATTCTTAATATTTTAGTACTATTTAATTTGTATAATAGTATCGAAATTGTCAACATTAAAATATTTATATTTTGAATGTTTACAAACAGTAGGATGTCACGCAGAATTATGTTTGCCCTTTTAGATCCTATGTCCCCTCACGCAAGTGATTTTGGCGGGGATATAATGTCGCCAATTACATCACCTCCAGCGACTCCATCGCAAATTCAAGACTCGGAACATCAACAAAACTCCGATACGCATCGGTCACACACATCTGCTTTACAAAATGCTTTGCGACGTCGTACCACGCCTACATTAAGACTAGGAAAGGATGACACTATCACTTCGTTAAATGAAGACGAAAATGAGGTATTATTTCTTTTTGTACGACACAAGTGTCATTATTATAACAATGTGTACAAGATTTGTCTAAATACAACGTTATGGTGTTCTAATGAAATCGTATAACGCCTTTGATTAGATTTTGCCATACGAACCAAGAGTATTTCCATTGACCGAAGAAGTTTATGACAAAATGTTAGAAGTGATGCCAGACGGGCATTGGCAGGCTTCGTCAGCGTCTCTTTGTTCCCGCGAAGAAGAAAAAGCAGACGATGTACGTACACTGTACTTGTATTAAACGCTTCACTGTTAATTATCTAAGTCAGAACTTTCTATTACGACAAAATGTGTGGTTGTACTGATTATTAATGTAAACTTTGAGCCAACTTTCATGGCTCCTCGAGGCTGTCTCTGGTAAGCAGTGCCATTTGATGCTTCCTATTTTAACATGATTCGTTTTATTTTATTGCATATTTCAGATTTTTAGTAACGTTTAAGAAAGATTGCATTGCGTTTACATAATCTTATATTTTTATAAGCATTAGAACGTTTTGATGATATTAGCCCGCTGTTTGTTTTCTTCGGCTGTTATAAGCTTGCAAATTGAAATATAGTTTTTGTAATATGTACGCAGAATAATCGTCGAGAAAGAAATAGCTTTTTTTTTTTTATAACTATTTAGGTAGACGATAATGTTTCGTTTCTAGGACGGAGAAATGGATTCTCCAGAGTCAGACTCGACGGAATCGGCTTGTTGTGACATAGAAGGCGAGGATCCCAATGATCCTGAATGGACAGTAGCTGACGATAGGGATACTGAAAAGGAACGAATACGTCCGACAGCTAAAAGATAGGATAAAACCTTTAAGTACAGTATGTCTACATCGTCGTTACTATATGCAGAAGCTACCTGTCAATTGTTATATATACCTGTCGGTCATGTAACATGCACCTTAAGTTAATGGTATTACGAATCTGTAAAGTGTATTATAAATATAAATTTTATAACTTCTTTCTGCTTAAATCAATGGAAAACCTTAATAATTGCTTTTAAGTATTGCTATTTCGGCCAAAGCATTAGAATTGTACGAATATCGTCCTTTTATTTAGGATAATGATATTGTTATGTTTTTCTTTTACTGTTATAAATAATAACGGGACGTAGTCCTTGAAAAGTTAGAATCTCGTACGAACAGAATTAAACAGTTTTATATGAAAAAATTAAAAAAAATAAAAATGTATTTATATTATAATCAAATTCTTACGTTAAATAAAAGTGCCAACCGAAACATTCTGTAGCAATTACCCTTCGACGTTGCATATCATTTTCTAGTTGCGAGAAGCAATGTTCATTGTAAAGTAATTAAAAGCACGCGGCTAGAATCAAATTATTGCAAACGCTTATATTATAATTTATTGTGTCCTTATATTCTGTACGATATCGTATTTCCATACTTGACTTCTCTTACATAGTTTATTACTATTCCTTCAAACGATTTCATAGCTTTCGCATCTCATATAACAGTCAAAAACAGTCAACTTGTATATATAGTCATCTACATTTACTTCTTTTTTTTTTTTCATACTATAATATGCAGGTAAGAAAATCGAATTGTGAAAGGATCATATAATTAGCTTGTTTTAGTTTTTACAGTCGAATAAAATATTAAAAGTGAATTAAGTATAAAACTGTTGTTAAAAAAAAATGATTACATCCTGCGTTTTGACTGTTATGTTCTACTATTTATAATTTATAAAGCACAATGTCATGTTTAAGTAACAAGTTCATTGTTTAAAATCTTATGTCACTGTGATTTCGCGATTTTTGAACAATCTGTGATATTACATGTAATTTCTTTCTTATTGCATACTTTATATTTAGTCAAGCATACATATATTTAAAAGTCGTGTGCTTAGATTTTGTACATCACATTTTGAATAAAAGTAAATAGGCAGTAATGGATCATGTTTTTTTCTTTATACTAATTAATAAACAAATTAGAAAACCCGAATCAATGAAATATATGCAATTAAATGGAATATCATTTTTATACATAATTTAATTTTTTTAAACCACTTATGTTTTATTTGCAAATGTTTATATAAAAAAAATACAAAAATATGTTTCTTGTTTAGAATAAAAATATATAGAGTATTCATTTATGCATCGCCAAAGGAAATATATTGCGTTTCTAAATTTTCCAAATTTACTATGACCGCAGTATGGGTGGTGCTAAAACGCGGAACTGATATGAGTCTAACGACTTGGTTCTCGTCGCCTGAAAATGAAATTGTAAATGAACTTTTGTATTACGAAACAGTATTAATTTGATTAGTTATACAAAATGCAGAAACCTTTCCAAAGTTTTGTTTCAAATTTCTCGGTGTTGCCCACAAAATATATATCTGGACATTCTTTTAAAATAAATAAATCACTTTCGTAATATGGGCAGGCCAACAATGTGTCTGGAGCAGTTGGGCATATATGTCTCCATAATAGAGTCTTCTCTAGCCATTCAATAGGTGAAGTATTAGTTTCACCTGTTGCTTTAACAATATCATTGATCGATTGACCACTAGTACCAATTATTACTTGCTCTTCAATTTTACCAATCCATGGATTTGTAGTACTTTTAAAAGTGTCAAGTCTACAAGATAGAAATAGAAGAAATTTGTGTATCTGTACAAATAGTGCGTAAGTTATTTTGTAAACTCAGTATGTAAAAGAAATGATACCTAGATGATTTTGGTAATAGGCAGGGATGTAATGGTATTTGAGGAAACATAGAATTAGTAGGATCATATTCGCCTGGCATTAAAGTGACATAGCAACACGATGATAAATTACTTAAAAATATATCAGCAGTTTTTGTTGTTTCTCCAATTTCTTTAGCTAATGTGTCCGCTGCCGAGTATTTCGTGTTATTACTTTTTATAGTATTACCTAATAATGGGAATCAATTTACATTAATGGCACAGAGTAATTTCAAAGCGTTAAAATTAATTTACCTGCTATAATAAGATTAACAATGGAAGCTCCATCTTTTTGTACTTTTACGTTACCAGCCATTCCGCACAGCCATTCGACAAAGAGGCATGTTCCTAAACTTTCAGAACTTTTAGACAAATCCAATCCAGATACTATCACTAGCTTTCCCGTCGATGTACATTTTGTTAAAGATGTTTTTGGCGGACAGTTAGGAAAACACCAATCTTTAACCTAAATATAATATACCCGTTACTCTGAGTCTATGCAATGAAATTATAATTGTTACAATAGTTCTAATCGCTTAAATTATTGTTACCATAAATGTTCCGTCATTGTTCTCGTTACCTACTATGGCGCAAACAACCCCAGTAACAATATTTTTTATATCAACTTGTTCGCCTACTAATTTAATGCGCAACATTTCATCCTCTAAAAAGGGTTGATCCTTTTCGGAACAATAATCTGATCGAGAACAGGGAGCAGTAAGCTGATGCTCTTCGCTGAGTTCACGTAAGATCGATGGCTTCCATTGCTGGTGCTTATAAAGCGTACCAATTAGTATACATTCTTGGCCCTCGAATTTTTCCAAATCAGCTAATTTCACTATGGGGACACTTCCTACGCAAATAAAATTATGCTTAAGTGATGTTTGAAAAAGTATTATTTTATTGACCAAGTACCTGTTGGATATGTACCATGGTGTTATTACTATAACCTTTCAAATGATAATCGAAATAAATGTTTTTTGCAGAATAAAAATATATACCCCATTTAGTCTGAACTCGTGGTATCAAAACGTTCCTTAATTCAGCAAGTCTGACAGCGTATATATGTGCAAACTGTTTTGAATAATCTCTTTTGGTGCTCGTGAATTTCTTCGCAAGATCTTTATATTCAGTCTGTTTCCTCTCAAATACTTGCAGATTTTTATTTTCTGAATTCATAAGTAAATCGTTGCACTCCTCGCCGTTTGTATGAACCATTGCAAATCAAACTAGGTGTATAAACTTTGAGTAAACAATTTATGTCCAACCACTTATGAAATGTGAAACACTTTTATACAGTTTACCGCCAAATTCTCACGGAGTGCTTTAGCATCACTAGCGCCACCATGAAATAAGTTTTGCGGAAAATTTGAAATTGACAATTAAAATTGTTAGTACTATCGTAATATTTTATTTTGTTATGCATTTACTTTCGTATCTGTTCTTCACTATTTCTTGAAAGTATTATTACTTTTTCATTTTTATTGGTTCCTTTAATTTATATTACTTTATTTCAAATGGTGTCTATTCTATCATAAAATTATTTATATATGCATAGAGCGACTTCGATCGAAGTAAGGTATTTCTTATTATGTTTATAAATTGCCTCTTAGAGAACTGGACACCGATATATCATTAATTCTTTAAATACGTATATAGGGAACCTCTATGGACTTGTAGTAAAGTTTCGTAATTGGTTAAGGATATTAAAGTGTTAAATAAAAATTAGGATTAGAAATCAGTGATGGACATTCGTGGGAATTTTGGACATGCGCACTAGAATTTTCCCTCGTGGGATTCCTTTTCGCGCATGCTTTAGCTTTCTGCCATAAATGTATCTTTAGCGCAAAAAGAGGTGCATGTTGGAAATTCCCATGTTTTGTACAAAATTGAACTTTCCACTTCAAATCACTCCAGCGCGCATGACCAAAATTCCCACGAATGTCCATCACTGTTAGAAATAGTAAAAACACACGATGTATTTTGCTTCTTTTATTATTTCCAAATCTTGCTTAGAACCTGAAGAAATTCTTTCACAATCTAATAATTAATTAATGATAATTAAGTTTAACATTAACGCCTGACAACGACGAAGTAAAGATTATAGATATATATATGTATATAAACACATATATACGTATATATATTTATATTTATAATTATGTATATATATATAAGCTAATCCTTGCCCAGACACACATGTTGATATGCAGTGTTCGCTTTATCATTCAAATTTTTCTTTCTACGGGCATATAAATAAAATCTTATTGCTTAATATTTTTTAAATATATATATATGTATGTATATATATATATATATATACGGTATCATTATCATTACATATGGTGATATGTTTTTGTAGTCCCAATGATTAATATGCACGCATTTGTGCAAATGTCTCGGAGTGAGACACGTTATGGACGGATTGATCCAGATGCAAAGTGAACGTTCCGAACGATCGAGCGAACCGCGGGAATTTTGAATTCCGTATACGCGTAACGGTTGATTGAACGTATCGTTTCTTAATTCGTATTCGTTCGTGAGAAAAAAAAAAAAAAAAGAAAAAAGAATTATATATCATTTCGATTGCTTCGCGCTCGATTTTCGGAATGCCCCCGCGTATCCGGCAGTATTTTGACGAGGCCTAAGATTGTCGTTTTAACCTCGCCCGTCGACATACTGGTTAATTATTATTATTATTTGCTCACTAAACATCAGATTCTTATTTCTGTAATAATTCATATCGCTACGGTAAAGTTATTATTTTTTTTTAGATATCACAATAACCTTACACAGAAAGCTGCAACTAATTTATTATTATATTAATATTATTATTTTTATTATTATTAAATATTATTATTTATCATTATTAATTATTATTATTGTTGTTTTTATCATCTACCTCGTAAATACGTCGGGACTTTTATTTCCATTTTCTTTTCTATCATCAACGAAACACACCAAAGTAACTCGTTACGCGCGATCTTTAGGGTAATTGCTTTTAAACGTTGACCCGCGCGAATGCGTAGCTCTAAAATTTCGCGTTTATCCGTCGGTGGAGGATGGAGCGTTTTTTTATTTTTACTCGTGTGGATTAATGAAAATCGGCGCAAAATGAAATCAGCCGGTCTTGCTTGCTTGTTGTTTACAAATAGTTTCTGACACGTCTCCCCGTTTTATCGTCGAATTTTTACGTTTGAAGTTGTCCCCTATCGCTTCCTCGATTCTGATCGAGAGATTTTGTTCGTCGTGATATCTCTCAACATCGAACGTTTGTATACGCGTTACGATATTAATCGAGAATAGAACGTTTCTTTTCTTTTATACTCGTTTACTAAATCTCAAGTTTAATAAATTTCTATACGTGGGAAACTCTTGTGGAAAGTCAGTTTTCTTAATTATTCTATTTCGGTATGTACCATTCGTCCACGAGACTCCTGTCGTAGTCCGCTGACTCACAGGTATTGGTCGAAAACGGTGACGAGATCGGTGACAGCCAATCAGCGGACTGCAGCAAGAGTGGGGATGTAAACACGCTGTGACTTCTTCTCGTGGATGAATGGTGCGTAAACCTGCGCGTGAATTTGTCCCAAAGTTTAATAACATCTGTTCGATTCTGTTCTCGATTAACAATGACTGTTACACGTTTCGTCTGACGCGAGAACACGTACATTGAATCGTAAATTCGACGTAAATTCGTCGGTATAACTTCCTATCGTTCAACAAGAGTGCACGATGTCTGCGCACAGAAGAAACTGTTGCGTTAGAATGGTTCGAATCTGTCGCCAAGATGCTGAGGTTTACATCCTTAGCGTGTCATTACAAATGTGTTACATTTCTCTATTGAAAGCAGTGCCGTCGTTGATACAATTTTTAAGGTAACTACGAAATATTTAAAAACAAATAAAAATTTGTATTTTATGACTATTCGTCGTACGACAATATTCATCGTACTTCGACATAAATGTAATACCAAACGGCAGAATGTATTAACCTACAAAAGAAAACATGTTTGAATCTGTTAAATATCCGCGTGTTAAATTTTTCTTCTTAGAGAAAGTATAACGCCGAACGTTTCAATTAATCCGTTCGATTATGCAGTTTGTAAGAAAGCTTTGTATATTGTTATCCAACGTTTTGTAAAATTCAATGGTTTTTAATAATATTCATCTTTATTAGCGAAATAGGAAGTAAACATAGATCGAAATGTAATTTATGGTGTGTATTTATACGTTTTTGTGCCTCGAATCTCTTCAAAAATTGAATATTTTGATATACAGGATGTTCGGCCACCCCGGGAAAAATTTTAATGCGAGATTCTAGAGGTCAAAATAAGACGAAAATCAAGAATACCAATTTGTTGATTGAGGCTTTTTTAAAAAGTTATTAACAAAATTAGTAATAGTATTTGTCCACCTACACGAATTTTTTTCTCACAAGTGCGTAGGATTTTGGGGGTATGTCTATTCACAAAAAATGCTTGTAATTGACCCACGCAACTGAAAATATTTTTTCCAGAACGATTTGAAATTTTTGAATTTCGCCGAAAAATTCCAGCGTTTATTCGAATTATTTCTCGAAACTGAGTAGGATTTCGGAGGTATTTCTGTTGACCAAAAATGCTTGTAATTGACCCCAGGAAGTGAAAATATTTTTTCCAGAACGATTTGAAATTTTTGAATTTCACCGTAAAATTTCAGCATTTATTCGAATCTTTTTCTCGAAACTGAGTAGGATTTCGGGGGTATGTCTTTTGACCAAAAATGCTTGTAATTGACCCCTGGAACTGAAAATATTTTTTCCAGAACGATTTGAAATTTTTGAATTTCGCCGAAAAATTCCAGCGTTTATTCGAATTATTTCTCGAAACTGAGTAGGATTTCGGAGGTATTTCTGTTGACCAAAAATGCTTGTAATTGACCCCTGGAAGTGAAAATATTTTTTCCAGAACGATTTGAAATTTTTGAATTTCGCCGAAAAATTCCAGCGTTTATTCGAATTATTTCTCGAAACTGAGTAGGATTTCGGAGGTATTTCTGTTGACCAAAAATGCTTGTAATTGACCCCTGGAAGTGAAAATATTTTTTCCAGAACGATTTGAAATTTTTGAATTTCACCGTAAAATTTCAGTATTTATTCGAATTTTTTTCTCGAAACTGAGTAGGATTTCGGGGGTATGTCTTTTGACCAAAAATGTTTGTAATTGACCTCTGCAACTGATAATATTTTTTTCCAGAACGATTTGAAGTTTTTGAATTTCGCCGAAAAAATTTCTGATCGTTATGGAACTTTAAACGTTAATAAGTTTTTAAGGAGGCCTCAATCAACAAATTAGTATTCTCGATTTTCGTCTTATTTTGGCCTTCCAGAATCTCCCGTTAAAATTTTTCCCAGGGTTGGCCGGACACCCTGTATAAATAAATGGATTAAAGGTAGAAATTCTAATTATGCTCTGAATACAGTCGTTTCCGTTCGAGCGAGTAATCGAATCGATGTATCGAAACGTTGGGCGCGCGGACTCTCGTCAACGATCATTCGCGCGACTAACGAGTGTAAGTGCAATAACCAGGTGTGAAGAACAATAAACGATCGATGGTGAATCGATACAGATTAAAACGACATTGCTGGGCACGAAACGATCGTTGATCGACGAGCTCCAAAACGATAAACCGTCTCGAACAATTTCTTCCGTAAACAGCGATCGTCTTATAAATGTTACAAAGGTATCACAACTCGGTCTTCTTATTTTCTATTACATAATGTTCTGTAATATGCACGTCGTTATCATTCCGTGAATCGCGACGTTACGCATGGTAGATATTCTTGGCAACGGACGCAACAATTATGGTCGAACCGTTTCATTTTCCGTTCGTTAATTTTCCTTATACGAGCAACAGCGTGAATACGTCTTTTTCTTTCGATCGTCGTTCTCGTTATTACTATACATATACGTCGAGCTTTTTCTGGGCAACTTGCATGGTTTTTTTTTTTTTTTTTATATCATCGATCCCCGTATCAGAATACAATTTTGCTTCGAAACGTTATTTCGATACATATTCGTTTCAATTTACGCGTCGCCATTTTCACGCGCGCATTAAGATTATTCGACAAATCGACGTGTTCGCGTATCTCGAATATCACTTAAGCGTAATTAATAATCGATATTCTCGTTTAAATCGACTATCGATTCTTTTATAACAATTTCCCATTACGTAGTCCATTTTCCATAAAATTTCAATCGTCAAGGTTTCAACGCAAACATTTAAACATTCGTAGCTTTTTATCTGCTCGACTTTCACTTAATTTTTTTCTTCGATGTTCGTTTCTTTTTTTTTTTTTCGGTATATATGTATATTCGCCTCGCTAGTCGACAGGTTTTTGTTTTTACAGGGGAGGATTCGAAGTGCCTGTTGAAATAATGTGCATCGAAGAAATCAACGATTTATCTATCAGTAGAGTATTATGCACCGTACCGAGATTGTTCGGGTACTCGGGATTCGAATTCGAGGGAAACTCGTTTTCTCGGACAGGGTCGAGCGTTCGATTATTCCAAAATCGATTAAAACCAGTTTCACCGAATCGAACCGAGGACTCGATTTATTCGTGTCGAGTAAAATTCATTTTATCGAACGAATTCGAGTAATTCGATTATACAGTTAATACATCGAGGAGATCGATCGATTAAGCAAGTTCGAAATAAATCCGATATATTCCGACAATTTGGATATTCGCTGCTTGAGTCGGAACGAAGAACCGAAGTTTTCTTAGTTCCCCTGCTCTTTCGTTCGAACGAAACTATATCGTAATACGTTAAGAAAACAGAAAGGTTTCGGACCATATGTACAATGTACCGATGCATTTGAGATACCCAGTCCCCGTTTCTGGTAATGATAATAATAACAATAATAAATCTTCGCAGGTAAAAAGTAGCCTCGAAACTTCTGCGTTTCGAGAGCGAACGAACGATTAGAAAGCAAAACAATTTGTCGAGAAATCTTAAAATCCGTCAACAAATGCCAGAAACACGAAAGAATATTGATTCGATCTCTCCCATTGAACGGCTAAAAATTAAACAAAATTCAAACCAATTCGAACGGATCGAATTCTTCGAATGATTTCCGATGTCCCGAGCTATCGAATTGCGTATTCGATTCTTCGACTCGATTCGAGTATCCAAGTCGAACTTCAGCTTCGTTTAGTATCTTCTTTTTTTTTTTTTCCGCGAATAAGGATTAATTTACATTTTACCTAGATGCGTGGTTTATATCATGGTCGCGTGATAGAAATTACTATACATACATTATTATATAGACCCTGGCGTTTTTCACAATGTGTACGGTCCTCGTCGCGTTCCCCTCTTTTTTTTCCTCTTATTTCGTACACATCGATACTTGGGTCATCGATAACGGAAAATATAACACGCAAATAAATACATGGACAATTGCTACACGATTAGTTCTGTTGTACATGGACAAATGCTGTGATACGAAGCGTTACTATAATTACACGATACGGATGCGTTTGCAGATGTCTGCACACGACGAACAACGTTCACTGACGTAGACGCTGCTAAATGAGACTTTCAACGCTTATCGTAACGACACCGAGACTCTTCTCTTTCCTTTCACGATATAAATAGATCTCTTTTAAATACGCGTTAGTAATGCAGGTATCTTTTCTTTGGTTTGTTCAAAATCGCGAAGTAGAACGCAAACGCCGGTGAATAAATTACAGAGAAAGAAAACGGTGAATTATGCGAATATTCACGTCGTTTTAAACGTTAGTATCTCTAGAGAAAATTAGCCGATCGAGCTTTTGATCGATCGATTCGAGGTAATGCAGAACGCGGAGACTTATTGTTTCACCTTGGCAAAGAAAAACGAAACGTTTCTTTGCCAAACAGACAGTAAATAAATTACATCGTGTCGCTGGTATTTCCAAAAGTATTCGTAAACTCGGTTTACGATCGTGCAATTAAATGCAAACAAGTTTTGAAATTTTTGTAATTATTGTTCGTTACGTGGACTATACAGGGTGGTTCGGCCACCCCCCCCTGGGAAAAATTTTAATGGTAGATTCCGGAGGCCAAAATAAGACGAAAATCAAGAATAGCAATTTGTTGATCGAGGCTTCTTTAAGAAGTTATTAACGTTTAAAGTTCCGTCTGTAGAACGGCCACCTGCGAATAGCTACTATACAGCGATTACTTAATGGCTAGGCACGCCGATTGGCCGTAGCATTGTCGTTATTGGCTGAGTCGCTCGCGACTACAATTCCATCGCGTGGCAAAGGACGCGAACGAAACGTACAGGAACAGAGTAGGATAGGACAAGACTGAGAGGCACTGGCGTAACCGTACGCCCAAACTACTAGCCATGAATAGAACAAAAGTGTATCTATTGTGGTTGCGGAGATCATACTACTATGTAGCGTGACGTCAGAGCGGGCCTCTATGGTGGGAATAAGGCGGCGCGTAGACCTTCTCTCCTTGCTCTTGTCCCGTTTAGTTTGTTGGTGCCTAGTCAACAAGTCATCCCTGGATAGTACGTGCCCGTGATAGTGGTTCTCACTCTGCACGAGAGGCTCTCTACCTACTGACGCATCGACAGCCTTACAGTTTTCTGAGCGAGAGCCACTGTCGCGCGTGCGCAGCTGTTCTCGAGTTGCCGTTCTACAGGCGGAACTTTAAACTTTAATAACATTTTAACGAAGCCTCGATCAACAAATTGCTATTCTTGATTTTCGTCTTATTTTGCCCTCTAGAATCTTCCACTAAAATATTTCCCAGGAGGCGGCTGAACACCCTGTATACGATTTTTCGCAATTATAAGTAAGAATTGTCTTAACAGAAATATTTGATGTAATAATTTTGTTTCATCTAATTTTTCTTCGCAAGTTACGTTGGTTACTTAAAATTTAAAAACACTAGTTTCCCCAAATTTTGTAAGAAACAAGAAACAAAAATAACTGCCAGTTAATTCCCGATCATTTTCTTTCATTACATACGATTTTTCGTAATTATAAGTAAGAATTGTCTTAACAGAAATATTTGATGTAACAATTTTGTTTCATCTAATTTCTCTTCATAATTTATGTTGACTACTTAAAAACACTACTTTCCTTAAAAGAGCCCCGCCACTGTGAGGGATCATTGTTTACAGTTCGAACTGATTATTTCGATTTTCGGAAATTTCGCTAAGCAAATGTTTCTGGCAAAGGTCAGTAAATTAAGAATATCAGCCTTTTTTCCCCCAATCATCGTGAATATCACGTAATTAGTATACATAAAATATAATTAAAAAAAAAAAAAAAAAACAAACAAAATTGCGGAAATACCGCCAAAACTTACAACTCTTTCGCGATCTTTGGAATATCGCTGCTTCGAAAAATTTTGTCCTCGTATCGACTAAAAATTAATCGACCATCGAGTAGAACGATGCCAACGTTTTCCGTTGCTCCGCTAAACGAGCGTACAATTTTTATCGTTTTATAAACGTCATTCGGCGTGTGGACGCCTGTTTCGTACGCTACACGCATCCTTTTTTACATTTTACAGCCTTCGTCTGCTTCGATCCTAACAGTTTAGTACGAACACGTATATAAATATTTAAATAAGCAACCAAGTCTCGGATTCTTGCATTCGTTTACCCCCTTCTCGACTCACGATCTTCGTTAGATCTTTTCGTTTTCCAAAACTACTGTTCAGAGCCGAGGAGAATAGTCCTGAAAATCTTATTCCTAAGGCAATTGTTCTTATGCCAAGTACAAATAAAAGAAATCACTCTTCGAACGCGCATTAAAGACAAAAATTAATAAAAATCCGTGTTCTCAATATACGAATAATTATGCGTTTTATTTTTCATGTATACATATAGATATATCCACGATCGAATTCATTCATATTTACAGTATTTCGTTATTAGAAAATATCAATTACTTTCTTTTGTTCTATCGGAAACAAAAATACGAATTCAAACTATTTTTCGATCAACTTGCAATTATTTTACGTAACAAACAAATGTTTTAATAATTGTCGGGATTAAAATACTTCGCGGTCAGCGGCGAATACTGGCCAAAAAGAATCTATCATCTGAATTTCAATCGGTTCGATAATTATAAATAATTATATTTTCTATTTCTATTTATTATTTCAATTTTCATTAGTCCTTCTCTATTTGAACTTTTGGGACCATTCTCGTCAGCATTCAACAGTACCCTCGGTCTTTGTTTTCGCTTCTCCAGCGTATTCTTTTCGATCTGAACGTTTCGAGTCGATTTTGCGAATCGATCCCACGCTCGAGGCTCGGATGGTTTCTGATAGCCGTCGTTAAATACCGCCCCTTTAATTTCAATTGATCAGAATCAATGTCCGTAGGAAGTCGTCGCACGAGTCACGAACGGCCATCGCGTTACGAGGGCAATAAAGTTCGAGATTTAATCAAGGCAACGTTTCCCCGTTTACGGTTTTCAGAGACTCTTCGTTCGACTATAATTTTTCATAAAGAATCACTCCAGCCAGTAATCAGCGTTAATCGAGGCTACTATCGCGAGACAATATTGGGTTTTTGCAGTCTTTAGCCAAATTTACGATCGTATTTTACACGACAAACCAGCACAGTGTTTTGCGCCTTCGAGTTTGAAGAGAAACGATTCGAGGAAGATTCTTTCTTTTTCACGAATTGCTATCCAATGTCGAAACTTGGATAACTTTCGTAAAAACGATAAGTGCCTCGTGCGCTTTAAAAATAAGAATAAATTTCCCTCGTGAACGACGATGGCGACGAATGGCTGCTCGCGCATCCTCCGCGCCTGCGCCACGACGATTGCGCGCGCATAAAAGATACTTACGAGACTCACGAAGACGTAAAATAGCATCTTTCGCTCTTTGGGATTGTTTACGCGAGTTTTAAGAATTAATAAATAGTCGAACCTTTCAGGTACCTATGTGCAAAGAACATTCGTTAGCGAGAATGAAATTGCGTGGGCGTTGTTAAGCGGACACTGCGTTAGCTTCTGAGCTTTCTGATTCAGCGTGAACGATCCACGCGAGACCGTTGCACGATCGATCGACTCGAACTCTAAATCGCGATCGGTGACACGGAACAAGACAAGATTTTTCAGCGAGATTATCGACGCGAATCGAACGCGGCGAAAAATGGCCCGTTTGTTACCTAAAAATTATTTTAACCCTCTGCTGGCGGAATACACTGCCCAAGATAATCGGGGAGATCTTAAACTAAATATCAAAATTTAAACGAGTATCATTCTCTGTACTAACGTTCTTAAATACATGCATCAGGCGTGTAGTAAACTTTGGACACGACTTTGGATGTGTATTCTGAACGAAGGATATGCACAGATTTCCGAAATCCAGTCATGCTTGTTTCGATGGTTCTTCGTTCGCTTTGTACAATTAATGGCTCGGTACCTCGTACGAAATTTTCTTAATTATTTGTGGACGTTTTTGTGATTACTCACGAATCGCAATTCTCTCGATAAAAACAATATTCGTCGGGGATTTTTAACGGCAGTTTATTACGAAAACGGACAATCGATATCGTATTAAAGTTAAATTCTGGATGTTATTTGTTGTCTATATTATAACGCAA
This sequence comes from Colletes gigas, assembly GCF_013123115.1. Classification (NCBI taxonomy): domain Eukaryota; kingdom Metazoa; phylum Arthropoda; class Insecta; order Hymenoptera; family Colletidae; genus Colletes; species Colletes gigas. The sequence continues at coordinate 297,977 of NW_025106668.1, forward strand.
GAAGATAAACAAAAACAATAGTTCATTCTATATATGAATTCTCAAGTAACTTGTCGCTAGTGTTCGGATATTAAAACAAACTTGTTTACAACTTTTCTACTGCTGTTATATCTAAAATAATTGTAGCGTTGCCTACAATTTACTAAGAATACAAAAATATATGATTCTTTTATGAAACTCTTTAAATTGATAATGCAAATGACTAGCAACGAAATTAGCGACAATTAAATTTCATTAGATTTTCTCAGCTGTTTCACGCCTAATTTTAAACGTTGTTATTCCTTTCTACATTTAACGTTTCCCCATATATCTATATTTGCATCTGTTCTCTAGTTATTATAATTCTATTATATTAAACGGTTTATTAATAAGAAAATAAATAAATATAAGTTTCTATCGTTATATTTGCGCGTTGAAAGCACCCATCGAAGTTGTGTCCACGTTTCATACACCACCCTGCGTAAAACACGTTAGAATTTCCAAAGTATCGAACACCTTGACGAGTTACTTAATCCCTTCCCGTAGTTTAACGAGTCTGACCCGTGACAAAGATTTTGGCCGAAAACGTAAATATCACGAGCCAGGCTCGCGAACAGAATGTCGGCGCAAGCGTAAACATCCACGAGCCAGGCTCGCGGACAGCAAATCACGATCGTGATTGAGTTTCAGTTCCTATCGGTACGCCGCAAGAGTCGGTCACGATTGTTGTAACCTCTAGGTCCGGATTTCGTCGAGCTAAACGGTACGGGAAGAGGTTAAATAGAAAATTTTTTAATCATTTTGAACAGTGTATCCGTTGCATATACGACAGAGTGGGATCAGTTTGATTTCGATAAAAAACAAAACGAAGGAAATGTACAGGGTGTTCAGCCAACCCTGGGAAAAATTTTAATGGGGTATTCTAGAGGCCAAAATACGGCGAAAATCAAGAATGTCAATTTTTCGTTTGTGGCTTCGTTAAAAAGTTATTAATGTTTAAAGTTCCAACCGTGCCGAATTTTTTTCTCGAAAATGCGCGGGATTTCGGGGGTACGCCTATTCACCAAAAATGCTTGTAATTGACCCCTGTAATTGAAAATATTTTTTCCAGCATGATTTGAAATTTTTTAATTTCATCGAAAAATGTCGGCACTTACTCGAATTTTTTTCTCGAAACTGAGTAGGATTTCGGGGGTATTTCTGTTGACCAAAAGTGCTTGTAATTGACCCCTGCAAATGAAAATATTTTTTTCTGTAACGATTTGAAATTTTTTAATTTTGCTGAAAAATTTAGGCACCTAACCCCTTGGTTTTTGTTAGAAATTCGTTCTTCATTTTTAATAATTTCGTTTGACGCTCTACAGAAAAGTTGTCTAATACTTTTTTGTAGGTACCTATGAGCTCTACTGCAGAAAAAAGTTTCATTGAAATGTATTCACTATTGTAGGGGTTATGGCTGTTTGAAAATTGGACCATTTTTTGTGGGATTTTTTTCACTTTGTGGGGTTAAGGAACAACTTTTCGGAATTTCTTAGAATTTCTACATATTCTACACCAAAACACGTGTTGTTTGCATTTTGAAACTTCAAAATCGGCCAAATCGTTCAGGAGTTATGACAATTTAAAGATTCGCATGAAGTTTTAGGGTAACTTTTCTAGCCACATATTATATTTTCAGTAAAGAATTTTTTTTCTCGATAATGAGTAGGATTTCGGGGGTATATGTAATGACCAAAAATGATTGCTATCGATCTCCGCAACCGAAAATAATTTTTCCGAACGAAAATTTGAAATTTTTTAATTTAATTTTAATAACGTTTTAACGAAGCCTCGGTTGAGATATTCATATTCTTGATTTTCGTCTTATTTTGGCCTCTAGAATCTCCCATTAAAATTTCTGTAATTTTGTAAGATATTTTCAACTGTAATTCTTGCAAAAAATTATTGTTGCGTCAACAAACGATCAGTTCAGTCGGTATGGATCGTTATGACCCCTGCCAAATTTTAAACCGGTTATACGTAGCTTCGGTTCCTATCGTCGATAAACGGACGCAACGTTCGCGAATAAACTAAATAAATACCACAGAAAGCGCGGCCGCGCGCGACACTAATCCCTTTAACAACTACGCAGAACCATCTACGATCGGTTAAACGTTTAATCACGATATTAGAAAACTCGAAAAACATCACGACGTCGATAACTCTACTACCAACAAGTACAAGATTCAACACTTTCAAGTTCGTAATAAATAGCGTTTAAATTATAGCCGAGGCTAATTTCTGTGAATATATATGTATATGTATATATTATATAATAGCTACGGTCCCTAGGTATCATACTTTCGGAATGTATGGAGTCCACGATTTCTACTTTTATCACTTTCAATACGAAACGTCTAAAAACATCGGTAAAGGTCGCGATTTATACGGGGAGATCTCGCGCGATGGCTGCGCGATTTTCGCAATTTTCGACGTTTTTCGGACAAGAGGATCTCGTGCCGCGTGTCCGTATATTGGAAAGAAAACGAACAATAATACGTCTAATTGTACATACATGGTTTGCGAGATCCCGCGCTCGTATCACTTTCATTCTGACGTTCCTTGCGTCGTTCGAACCCCGGTTTTTTTTGCGTTGCCGTGATCAGCCATCGATGGATCATGAGCATAGCGATGGTATCAAGTACCTTGGAAAACAAACCCCGATCGGTCAGATAGAAATTCCGCGTTAGTGTTTCTGAAACAACGACGGTACTTTACGAGCGGGCTCGAACCTAAACGAGATAGATTCCCGCCGCTCCTAAGTACTTCCCGTTAAACAAAATCAGCAGCACGTTCGATCGAACGGGTCTGAAACTTTCACGATTGTTTTTGTCAGAAATTTCACGCGTCGCGTACTTCAAATATCATCCACGATCCTCATAATTCTCTAACCGCGAGAGATTCGATGCTTCCTAAGATCGAGGTAACCGTAAGTACATTTTACACAACCCCATCCCCCTCCCCCCTGCAAGGTATTCGTTCTGGGATTCGAAACCAGCTCGTACAGATCGAGTATTTTCTAAGTACAGCGTACGAAATATTGTTTCCAACGAGCAGCGTTCGAATCCTCGAAGCGAGGCTTTGGGTGTCGGAATTGACTCGAGTCCGTGAGAACACGTACTGAACTTGATCCCGTTCCTAATCATGACTCCCCGGATCGTAAGTTCATCGTAAGTTTAACCGCCGAGCGGTTCGACGGTACTGATTTGCGGAATGAAAGCGCTTGAAAACTTTGCTACTGGACACTTGAACGTCGCTCTATGGACATTTGTCTCGGTCCGATCCAGCCCTTTGTTTCTCTTTTTCTTTTTTTTTTTTAGTAAGAAAAGTATATCACGGACAGAGCGAGGCTACGTGGTAAAAAATAATTTCTTGGGTTCCATGGAAAAATACCGTTTTCGAAACTGGCGCCTACGTTTTAGTGAACTGCGGTTTAGTATCGTGGCTTGGAACGCCGCGAGTGTCCGGTGGCACCTCTTTCCGGTTTACGACGTCACATGGTACATATAAGTATGTAAATCATACACACACACACACATATATATAAGCACATATATATATATATATATATGTATATGTATCTATATATACACACCTTTCATATTTATATCGATTTCTACTATTCTTACGCAAATGACGTTTCCTAGTGTAACTGTATAACGTAGCGTACTGCCTACTGATATGTGTTAGTTCACTTGTAAAGCACTTTTAAATTCAATCTAAACGATTCATCGATCGCGAACGAACCGGTCCCACGTTCATTAGCTACGAGCGTATCGACGTTATTCTCGCGGTATATCGATACGTCGACCTCTCGTTCGTTCGATCCCTCCTCATTCGATACGCGCGGAGATTCATTGTCGTTCGTCTCTTTGCCAGTCGAGCGCCCTCGTCGACTTTTCTGGTCTCGAATCGCGACGTCGATTCGTGAACATTTCCTATCGATCGCGATCTTTCGTCGCCGAACAATCTGCATCGCACGATCTCCCTTATCTCCCTTATCGTTGTCTTCAGCGACGAATGCGACACCCCGAGCCGATCACGGACCTTTCCCCAACAGATTTTCGTTCACGTTGCAATTTCGATTTCGATGGGATCGTAATTTAACAAAACTTTAGAAACAGATCTCACCGGTAGTATGGAATTTACTTTTTATCTAAGGACTGACGAATAAAACTTGCCGATAAAACTAAGACTCTTATTTCTCGAAACGTTCGAAACGAAGTTGGACGAAACTCCAAGTAGATATTTCGCTGTTCGATGATCGAATGAAAAATTTTAATGGGGGATTCTGGAGGCCAAAATAAGACGAAAATCAAGAATACCAATTTGTTGACGAAGGCTTCGTTAAAAAGTTATTAACGTTCAAAGTTCCACCCGTACTGAATTTTTTTCTCGAAAATGCGCTAGATTTCGGGGGTATGTCTGTTCACCAAAAATGATTGTAATCGACCCCTGCAACCGAAGATAATTTTTTTAGAACGTCTTGACAAAATTTCTTTCTCGCCGAAAAATTTCAGCACCTACTCGAATTTTTTTCTCGAAAGTGGATAGAATTTCGGAGGTATGCGTATTCACCAAAAATGATTGTAATTGGCCCCCGCAACCGAGAATAATTTTTCCAGAACGATTTGAAATTTTTGAATTTAATCGTTAATTACTTTTTAACGAAGCCTTCATCAACAAATTGGTATTCTTGATTTTCGTCTTGTTTTGGCCTCTAGAATCCCCCATTAAAATTTTCCCCAGGGATGGCCGAACACCCTGTATAGAATGCATTCGAGCACGTTGGACGTGCTGTTTACTTTGAGATCCTTATTTTATAACAAATTGGAAACGAGAAATTTCGCGTGGAGTGTCAGCAGTATGGAATTCGAATTAATCAAGGTTTACAAATATATTCGAGTACTGTTCTTAACGAAATTCCAAGTAGAGATTTCGCTGGTCGACGATAGAGCTTCCGCGATGGCGTTTAGAATATATTTTTGTCCTCGTTTTGTAAAAAAAACTTAAAACGAGGTACATGAACGTGTATTATTAACAAAATTTACACGAAGCTGGTCGAAGAATGTCTCCCAAGTAAGGCTCGATCGTGTCGAAATTGCGATAACTCGTGGAACCAAAATGGCGCGGGTGAAAAGAGTCCGGAACCAGCCGTTGGTAACGCAACGGAGTAATTAAGTAACAGCGGTGTAAAGCCGTTCGCGTTGCTCGGTCTGCGACTTCCGAGCACGCTGAACGACTATTATTCGACGTATGGTCTTTCGGATAACGCGGTCTCGCTTGTTTTTTTCTTTTCGTTTTCGTAAAAAAGTAGCAAAAGCTTGGCCGCGAGAGTGCCGGATAAGTTTCATTTTTACGCGGCTCGCGACGTCCAGCTGGATGAGCATCGAATGGAAATTGTGGACAAATGCGTATCGCCAAGCATGTTAATAAACGCGTTCGTGCGAGTGTCGTTCCCGTGGCGCGTTAATTTCACGCGTTGTACGATTCTTTTTTTTTTTTTTTTTTGGGGGGGACCAATCGACAGAATCGCGCGATCATCGGTCCGATTAGCTATAAACCTCATTTTTTTTTGTTCCTCTCTTATACTCGCATACACACATACACACTCTCCCACTTCCTCCTTTTCTTTCTCTATCTCAGGCAGTACAACTATATTGTTTAAATTGTAAAATGATATGTTAAGGTCAAGCGAATACGTTTACCCCCGGCGAGAGGCGTTCGAGAGTTTCTCGATTTCATTTTCCGCGTCGGTGGTGAACGGTTCCGATTCTCGAATCGGTTCAAGATCACAGTTGCCCGCGAAAGTATTCGAACGCTTTTGATCTACATCGTTAACAAATAGAATAAAAACGTTGGGTTTAAGTTTACGAAATAAGACTGCGAGTAAAGTTACGCAGGTGTCTCGAGAACGCGTACGTAAAATTACAAACACATACAGAATTTACAGGGCATTGTGTGTAAACGTGTAAACGTACAATTTTGGAATGTAAATACTATACTTTGGCCCGTCTCGTAGAGTACAATCTTTCATAATTATTCTAATCACGAGCACGAAAAAGTTCAGAAACCAGTAAATGTGAACGTGAACGTGAACTAATATTGAAGTTGAAATCTACGGGTACATTGTGTAATAAAAAAGTCAAAGACCGAAGGAAATATTAGTATCAAGAAGCGTACAGTACGCCCAAGGAAGTTAACAAATATCTGAAACAAAGTGCAATTAAGTTGAACTTATTGGATGATTTCTATTTTCAACAACGATCCTAAGTATACACCTGTAATTGTAAAGGAATGGATATAAAACTCCTCCGCAGAGTCTTGACATAACTCCCATAGAACATCCATGGGTCTGAAATTGGAAGAAAATTCAGAAATTATGACGCAAGGTTCAAGGATATGTTAAAAAATAAAATAACAGAAATATGATACTCCATTCAAACGAAAAAACAACAGAAAACCTTGTATACAGTATGAGGAGTCGGTTGAGACACGTTATCGATGTCAAAGGAGAACCAACAAGATATTAACCCTTTGTGGTCGTATTAATTTTTGTAAAATGTAAGATGTAAGATTATGAAGGAAAAAGAAAATTTATCAATTCTTTTTCGAACTTTAGAGACGTCTGTAATGATGGCGCTTTACGTTGGAGTACTGGTCGACCGTAGGGAAACCCCCGAGTGAAGTTATAAAACATCTCTTCTTCGCTGTATTAGACTTGAATAAATTACATTTTATATTCTATCGGACCAGATAACGCAATAATATGGTTTGATTAATTTACACCACTATTCTCATTTTTATCATTTTCTTTCACTTCACTATCGCTGGAAATTTCCAATCGCGTCACTCGTTCGCTTTGCTGGAACTACGTCGCTATCAGAATCACTGGTATAAATATTTTCAAAACAACCGTTGTCATTTTCTGTATTAAAGTTAGCGCTGGTAGTAAAAATAAAATTTTTCATCGCTACTTATAATTTCGCGGTAGACTTTCTTCGGTAACTTTCCTTCTTGCAATTTTTGAGTATCGTTTTAAAAATATTTCAAGAAGCGAAGATGTCAGCCAAGACTCGTTCGTACGTTCGAATATTTACACTAAATGTACGTGTTTGTAATTTTACTTATGTATTCCCGAGACTCCTGTGTGACGTAGCACACGATCTTATTTCGAAAAGTCAAACCTAATGTGTGTATTCTATTTGTTAACGATACAAATCGTAAGCGTTCGAATACTTTCGCGAGCCGCTGTACGTCGTCGCAAGGGATCGAGATCGAAAGGATGATCGGTGACGGCGAACGCGATTCTCTAGAAAAAGATCGGAAATCGGGGAAATATTCGCGAATCGCGCGGCGCTGTTCGTGTTTCCCTCCGGTTCCTGCCGTTTTTAAAAAAGATTCGGAACGCAAATCAATGGTAAGAAAACGAGCCGTTGTCGGTGCTCTCTTTATCTCTCGGATTCGCAAATGTAAGGCCTCGCTTGGGTTACAACTTAGGCTATACTTTCCGTCGTTTTCAATGATCACATCTAATAACTCGTCGGACACGAATCGATTATGATTTTTCAAATCTTCTATCCAACAATGTAAAACAAGCTTTAACAAATAGTCCAGGACACGCTCGAAGGATCCGAGGAGTTCGATTATTTTCCTTTCTACCCGCTATCAGGAAAACTTATTAAACCGCTATCATCAACTTTATATACATACGCGCAGAGTATCCCAAATTTTCCAACTCTCCCAACGATATAGTCCGCCAAGCAAATGCGAGAGAAATCGTATAAACAGGCCCTCGTCCCGCAATACCGGACGCCATATTGATATAGAATTTCGTTCGTAATTCTACTTGCGAAATACGATAACGCGAATAGATTTCGTTCGATTTACCTTCGTCGGATCACGCGAACGTAAAGTTTACGTAAACGCGAATGTTACCGTATCTTCTAATTGTCTAATAAAGTATTTAAAAGCCCGCGTTTATATCTTCCTTAATTTCGTTCGCGCGTTGGGAAAGTTTAGCGGGTGAAAACCGGGACGTTCTGCCTACGCCGTGCGTTCACCAACGATTCTCTAACGAGTCGGAAATTCGGTGATATGTTCGTAGATCGACGTTTACGCGAATCGAAGCGGTTACAAGATTACGCTAAAGTGTGGGCGGAAAGCGTTTGTCGAGGCCGTCCGGCGGACCGGAATCTCTAGGTCCTCGTAACGGTAACAAAATCACGGTCCGCTTTCCCCGTTGCAACGTTCCTCTCGGGTTCGTCCCATCCTCGAGATCTCTTTATAAACTACGCTTCGAACGACTTCGGTCGGTTATTACTTTACCGTTCGAATCACATGCACGCCAATCAATCGGAGATCGTTTCTCCCTTCCCGTCTCAAAGGACGACCGCAAACGCTTTCCAGGATAATTATCTACCTTAAACGGCCTGCTCGGCAACCCCTTAACGATCTAATGATATGTATCAGAAGAGTGACAACCCTGAAACCACGTTACTTTTGTCTCCCACTTTTGTCTCCCCCTAACCACCCCCACCCCCCATTTTTCTATCTTGTCGCCGGTTAGGGCGACGTACTTTCGAAATTAAAACCATCGCGGGCGTCGTTAGCGCGCGAAACATCGGCTCGGGCTAATTTCAAAACCGTTCGCTGAGCACTGATCGAGCCTGTGACGGTGATAGCCAGCATACTTCCATCGGGCGATCTCACTGACCGACGAGCCGCGTTTACCGTTTCAACGTTAAGAAAACGCCTCTCGTCTCGCTCTGAATTTCGTGACGGTCCAGTTCGTCGAAGCTCCCGCGTTCGGGTCGCTGGTGAATTTTTCTTCACGGCGGTACGACCAGCTCGCCTCGTTCGAGGGGTACAGGACGGTTCGACGAGTCTAAAAATTAGCAATACCTCGGGGGAACAACGAAGAAAAACAGTACATACTTGATCGACATAGGTTTTTTGTGGTTTGTTTTAGCACATTATGTGTCTACGAAATTTGGTACGTGTCTTCGGCGTAACGTTTGTTAGGCATTTGCGATGGAATTTTTTTTTTTTTGGAAAAATATAAACAAAAAACGTAGAAATTTTTGGCATGAATTCGATAAACCGTAATTGCCATTTTCATAATTTTTTCAACAAAAATGGAAATGTTTGATCGTCGATGGCTTAGAGAGCACTGTGCACTTTTAAGCCGTTTTTGATTTTTTGTTGCAACTAATTTTTTATTGTTTCTACAAAGTGTTACTAATTTTTAGACTCGTCGAATTGTCATTGTGCTCAAATTGTTATTGTACCAGAGAAATTAAAATGATAGATGTTCGAAGAAATGTATAATGCAATGGAAATAAATGTTTGTTCGTTCTCTTTTAGAAAGCTACGGTAAATTTTCAAAAATCCAATGACCGTTTCGATAGTACTTGTTATTTAGCAGTATTCCCAACGTCGATTACATTATTAAAAAATATATAAGTATTAAGGTTCATTTGTTCATACGTGACCACCATGGCAATCAACGTGTTAATGTAATGAAAGTTTCACAAGAATTTACTTTTAAATTTGATAAAATTTTGTCCAATTCTGTATAAAATATAGAGCGTTACAAGTTAAAATGAAGGTTGTGTATAATACCATCGCTCTTGTTTAAAATTAAACGCCAACGAGACAAAATAATTACTATATTTGTTAAAACAACGTAACACAAAAGTTTCAAGAAACAATATTACTTTCTTATTATATATTGCATACTCTTCCTCAAACTGATACACAACTGTGTTTATATTAATGCCAGATTAATTCGTTTATTGATGTAAAAAAACTTGAACGAATGAAACAAATTCTTTTGATCTATTAATGAAAATTCTGATATTTTGTGTCCCACTTAATGTTCAACAATACACTAAGTACGTATCGCACGAAGTTTCAGACACTTTTACAAGAGACAATGGAGCAACTATATTTGAAAGAAAAATAAATTTCGAGCGTAAAAAATTCTTTCTTTTTAAAAATTCCAAAAAGTTTGGAGATCGCTGTCCTACGTGTTAATCGTTGGTTAAAATGTAAACAATAGCGATGTATAAAATAAAAATTGTAGCGGGCATGTGGCCGCACGATGGCGCTTTAAGTGAGAGTATTGGTCGACCGTAGGGGAATCCCCAAGTGACGCTCGCCACGCGGTCGCGGCGAAATCATGCACGTGTGTATTAATATCGAAGCAGTTTTACCAATTTCCCTGAATAAATCACATTCTATTTTATCATCGGACCACAAAAACAAAAAAACGGACCCGTGTTTATTTAATCTCTTTTTAAATCCGTTTCGATGAACAGTAAAAGTTTCGAACCCTTTTGCACGATTGTTGAAAGAAAAGACTGTATTTTTCCCCCGTAAGAAAAGAGCGAGAGGCCACGTTCGTCGAACAGTGAGATGGACCCTCAGCGGACAACAAATCGTTTCGCGCGTTTCGCTTCGCGACGAGCGACTCTGGACGAAAGCAAGGACTTCGGGTCGCGCGTGCGACCCTAAGGAGTTCGCGTCTCGACGTGAATCGCTCCATCAAGAAGGAGCATCGCGTTGTCAGGACGGTTCTCTGCGTATGCACGCGTGCACGTGGCGATGGAACGATAATCGTACACCACCGGCACCGACCGATTCTCCCCTCCGTGGTTCCACGTACACCCGTGGGAATAGAAAAATAAAGAGCGTGCTCGCGCGCCTCGAGTGCAATTGCAAACACTGTGACGTCGACGACGAAACGTCTTCGAACCCCCGAAACGTGCGCGCGCATTTTTCTCACCTATAAGTAGGCGCGCGGCGGTCCGTAAAACACACTCTTCCTTCCCCCTCGATTATCGATACGTGACTTTTCCCTTATTTTCCCTCTGTAAATAGCGTATTTCATTTTTCCTAAATTTGATTACAAAATAGCCAATCTATATCAAACATTAGCACATAATATACTCCAACCTCGCGCGCCTACTCACGAGGGATCCCCCGTGACTCGGATTACATAAACTCGTTTCCTTCGACCGTGCAAATAGCGAATCAAATTTAAAGAATCGACGCTTCTCGTACTGGCGATTAAGATTTTTATTACACGTAGTACCCGTATAGAACAATAATCCGTATTTTTCGTTTTCAATTATTGGGCAAAGTTCAATCGTGATTATCGATTCTGTAATGCATGTTGCAAGTATTAAATCGTCTCATATGTTCGTTCTGAGTTTTGTACTGCAACTTAAAGCAATATTTTAAACATATAGTCCTCTTCTCGTTCAACATCCCCCTTGACATTTTCAAATTGTAAACCTGGAGATCGTTCTATTGTATTTCTTATAAGTAAACTGCGGATCTTTATGCAAATTTATATTTTTATTGATAGAATTAATAAAAAATCGGAGCTTTGTAGAGGGTTGTCTCAACCCCTGGATATAATAATTCGTATCTTGCTTTTTTTATATTTTTCTATGTTAAGTGCATTATGTAGTTTTTTGAAAATTTAAATTTCCCATAAATGCATAAACATCGGCAGTCTAATTATCAGATTCTACCATGATCGTGTATCATTTTCCAATTAGATTCAAGCAACAAGCGAAATTGAATAAACTGTTTCTTATCAAATTGTTCACGGTCATTAACACCAGAAGTACCGACAATTATAGTGAATTTGTTTGTACCAAAAAAATTAAAACGATAGATACATAAAAAAATATATGATGCAATGGAGATAAATGTATATTCATTCTCTTATAGAAAATTACAGTAAACTTTCAAAAATTCGGTCGAATAAACTTTTTACAAGTCTTATTAGAAATTACGGATGGGTCGTTTCGACTGCTTTGGTAGTTCTGGCGTTAAAGGAAAATAAGATCAATCCATTGTTTTCTATTAAATTGTACATTCTATTCCCGTCAATTTCAGGATATCGAACGTCACGAACTCGTGAGACGATCTAATACGTTGACGATAAGAAAAAGTTTCGGGGAATCCTATGGATCGATCCAGTTTACGATCCAAGACACGGGGGGTGGGAATTCGAAATTAGCTGTTCGCGCGCCGATGAATAACACGACAGTTAATTCGACTACACTGGTTCAGTTAACTTTCTACCACTACACCTTTACCCCCCCACATCTTGTTCTCGTTCGTTCGTTTCATTAAAACACCACTCGCCACTATTAACTCGCGGATGCTGTATAATAAATGCCCAGTGGTCGCGACGAGGGTAGCGCGGATTGCTCCGGGATTCGAGAAAAACTTTCGGCCGACAGAAGCCGCGCGCGGGACTGTAGAAATATCTGCGGGCACTACGAGAAAAATATCATTCTTTCTGAGAATTCTACTACAAAGTGTCCCGATCACCATCGAGAATAACGATTTCAAATCTAACGTCTGACGTTTATAATTCTTTTTGCTCTCTCGATTTTTCACTCCCTCCCCCACTCCCCATTCCTCTCCACCAACCCTTACCCCCCCTCCTCTCCACGCTTATCGTTCAGCGAAACTCTCGTCGTTCGGGACCGAGAGAAGAGTATATTTCAAAGGAACACGCATCGACGCGGCAGTTTTCTGTCATCGAAAGTGCTACGTTTCCAGTAGAAAAAACGACGAGGCGATAGAAAACTATCAGGCAGGCTCGAACAGCTTTTTGAAGATAGTGAGAGAAGCGTTTTTTTTCTTTTTTTCTTTTATCCCCGGTATTCAGGGCTGCGGGTATACCTGGGGGTGTTCGACGTTTGAAAATCGGGACGAGACTTAAACACACGGTACGATTACAGCATGACTCGACCAACGGGAAGGCACTTGGGCAAATTACGTGCCGAGTTGGCCGTCGTATCTAGCACGCAGGGCACACACCACCGTTCTCGTGTATCCCCTCTCTGTCTGTATCTGCGCCGCTACAAAGACAGATCGTTTAAAAGTTTCATTCTCTCCTCACCTTACAAGATCTTTAAATTCATCTCTACTGCTTAATCCTATGATATGTTCGCGTTCGTTTATGTATATGTATAAGATTATTACGTAGTAATCGATTTTTTTTTTTTGTTTCTTCCCTCTCTTTCTCGCGATCTGTCACGCACACGCACACACGCACTCACACACTCTGTCTCTCATGTTGCTATTTTTTTTACTTTTTTTTTTGTTCCTCTCTCTAACATTCACTGCCATTTCTCGTTTAGGATATTAGACTCTCCTTAACAAGATACGTAATTTAAATGTGTATGCTCGCCGTTTACGCGACGCGCCAATGATAAAACATAAATACACGCTTCTTAGGGCACCTTTGGTATTAAGCTTGATGTACTCGTCTTTCGTCTCTTTCGTCTCTATATTACGCAATTTTCGTCTACGAGCCACCGCGCCTGTCTCCGCGGCGGACACCATCGCCGCTATCAATCGTGGCTTCGCTCGCCTCCCCCTATCGAATTATGCTCTCCCGGAATTAATAGAGGCGTTTCAGGGTTCGGTCGCGCGTTTCCAGTCTCGATTGTTCGAAGCAGTACGAAACCTGAACCGCCTCGATCCCGACCACGATATGCATCCTCGTCTCCGTTTCTTATTAAAAACCCGGGCGACGGATTCGTTCGAGAACGGCGCGGGGCTCGACGTTCCTAGAAGAATGTTCCGCGACTGTGGAGTGTGGTTACGTGTGTGAACAAGTGTTACATATAGACGTGCGCGTGTGACTTGAAGAGTGCCTTACTGCTTTACATGTGTATAATAAACGCGGTACGAAACGAAATCGTGTCGCGGTTAGTGTCGAAATCGCGTCGCTCGCGAATCGGGGAACGTTCGCGATGCATCTCGACGCCGACGCCGACGCCGACTCTCGCCACACTCCCCCCTTCCTCCTGTTGCGTCGCTCGCCGCGCCCCCGTTTCTCGGTTGATCGTCGTCGTCGATCGCAAAATCCAGACTCGGTGGAAAATAAATAGACAATGGTAAATAGACGGCTACGAATCGATAAGTTAAGTTCGTTAAAAAATATATATACCTAGGAATTATCATTATACGCGATTATTGGGCCCCCCGCGAGTCGCGAATACTAAAAACAGCCGTCGCGCCGTTGAATTTACAGAATTTGCCCTAAACGGTGCTCGTCTTCCGGGGCAAGGCCGGACACGCGCCCCTCGCCACCCATGTAATTCGTGACGTTTCTCGTTTATTTTTTTTTTCTCTCTCTTTTTTTAATATCCCCTCTGTGTACGTGTATCGCGTGTGTCTGTACGTGCTTCTACCCCAGCCCCCCTCCCCTCGCCTCTGTACACTCTTGCCTTCCTCTTGGACCCTCCGAGCCATCCGCCCAACGATTTCCCCGGAGAAAGTGGCCAGACTGCTCCAGAAATTGTCGGTTGTCGTCGCTGGTATTCGAATTCTCGTTTTCGTCACCCTCCCCTCCCCCTCCCTCGGTTCCTCCCCCCTCTCTCAGCAGGGTACAAGCACGTTCGATCTTCCCTCGGTTCTCTTACATGCCGTTGATGTCGATCTTAAGGTTGCCGGTTTTCTTCTCTCTTTGATCCCTGGAAAAGCGAACGAGTCGATTAAAACGGGTCGACGGATCTCACGTGGCGTTGGTTACAATTTTCTTTTATCTTTTTTTTTTTTTTTTTCCGTCCGACTCGATTCGAGAACCCTTTGTTTTCTGTTGTTCAACGTTAACGAGAACGAGGATTGTTCGGTGAAACGTTCGCGTTCGTCTCTAGCCGCGCGATATTCATTGCCACTCTCCGGCTCGTAGCGCGTCATCGATTATCGTTGGTCGACGATTTTCGGAATAATGGGCAAATCCATGGAACTCGAGCGATCCCAACGACACGGTCGAGCGGAGAAAAAAATAAAACGCTGTTCGAGGAACAATGTTGCCCGAGAGTGAATTGAACGCGATGAATATAAACACAGGGGATGCGCCCGAATTTTTCCGTGAACGATTTGAAACTTTTTAATTTGAATTTTTTAATCACTTCTCAGTGTCTTATTCCGGCCTCTAGAATCTCTTATTAAAATTTTTCCCAGAGGTGACCGAACACCCTGTATAATAAAAAATACTTTAACAGTTTTTTTAAATTTTTGACAACACTCAATAATATGTACATATATGGTACGAAGCTATCTATACAGGGTGTTCGCGCCATTACTAGTCAGCGATTCTTTTTTAAAACAATTCCAATGAACAGAACATCAAAGGTAAAAAAGTTTCGCAGTTTCTTACGACCAATAGGACAATCTATATATCGATCTAGCACATTTACAATATTTTTCGAGAAACGATGGTGACCTTCAATTTTTCAACTGCCTTCAAATGAAAAGTAACATTTCATTCGGAGGGCTGATAATTCAATTTAAAAAAATTAAATTATAAATTAAATTTTAAATTATTGCTATTTAAAAGCGACGTGTGTGACCTGTTACATGCTCTACGTCATCCCGAGGAAGATGTAGCGTGATCCGAGCCCCGTAAACCTCGTAAAACCGGATCTAATTAATGCATCGTGTATCATTTAAACCTCGTCCACGCTGAAACGTAAATCGGCTGTATCTCGATAATGAATCATTTTCGGGTTCGTGATTATCATAGATCGTTCTCCTCGAGGCGTAGAACGCGCCGAAACACTGTCCAACCGCGGCAACGATAATAAGCGAACATCGAACGTCCACCTCTTTATTCATTTATTTTGTTGCAATTGACCGCGAGCTACCGGTGCCGTTCGCGGCGAGAAAAGCGCGTTAATAAATCCGCCATTGTCCAAGGATGGATGAAGAGACAACCTACATTTGTCCCTTTCTCGAACGAGGTTCTTCCCACGGCCGGAGGAGAAGAGACGCCTTGCCATTGAGTAATTTACGTACCTCATTAGGCCGTGGCTGCGTCCGGACTGAAAAGCTCTCTTTCACGGGCTTTCGGGGATCCTTGGTCGTGGAGAAGGAATGAAAGAAAATACAGAACGGTCGCGACGCGACGATTTATTCACGGCGGAGCAGAGAGAGAAAAAAAAAAAGAAAGCGTTCTAATACATATCGGGTATTCCTTCAGCAGCCACGTCCGTCTTGGCGTCGCGTCGCCAAGGCGTCTCCGTTATAAAGTGAAATGAATTAGTGACGATGCGTTTCGACCCGCTGCCCAGCCCCAAGCGGAATCTGTCGATCCTCGAATCTTTTGGGAGGGGAAGGTCGGGCAATCTAGCCTATTTCTCAGCAACACTGTATTACTTTCCGATCGAATCGTTCGCTGTGCATTCTACAGCTTACATCTTTAATTCGACGATTGTTTATATCTTTGATAATTGTTCTTCGTGGGTCATTTAAATTGGCCAAATGTTCGATGGTACGCTAGACTCCTGCTTAACCGACCTCTATGTCAATATTCAAAATATACATATACGCATATTAATATATTATCGTTAGTCAATTGTCAATGAACAAAACATGCGCGTAAGATTGATACAATATACAGATTGTACACTTACTGGTGGTGAACATTTTAGTGGTTGTACGGATCAGATCAAATTAACGAAAGACCGTTTAAGGAACAACCAATACGGTAGAAAGTACA
The DNA here is from genome assembly GCF_013123115.1 of Colletes gigas. NCBI lineage: Eukaryota > Metazoa > Arthropoda > Insecta > Hymenoptera > Colletidae > Colletes > Colletes gigas. The sequence goes on from NW_025106668.1 coordinate 314,538, forward strand.
TTTAGATGGTGTGTCAATGATCTTTTTGCCGATCGAATGTTCTCATCCAATGAAAATTGTGACCGGTTAAAACAAGGCCGGATAACCGGGAGTCTACTATGCAGGGTGTTCGGCCACCCCTGGGAAAAATTTTAATGGGGCATTCTAGAGGCCAAAATACGACGAAAATCAAGAATACCAATTTGTTGATGGAGGCTTCGTTAAAAAGTTATTAACGTTTAAAGTTTCACCCGTACTGAATTTTTTTCTCGAAAATGCGCAGGATTTCGGGGCATGTCTAATGACCAAAAATTATTGTAATTGGCCCCCACAACCGAAAATAATTTTTCCAGATAGATTTGAAATTTTTTAATTTTGTCGAAAAATGTCATACCTTATGGAATTTTTTTCTCGAAACTGAGTAGGATTTCGGGGGTATGTCTTTTGACCAAAAATGCTTGTAACTGACCCCTGCAACTGAAAATATTTTTTCTAGAACGATTTGAAATTTTTTTTTTCACCGAAAAATTTCGGCACTTACTCGAATTTTTTTCTCGAAACTGAGTACGATTTCGGGGGTATGTCTATTCACGAAAAGTGATTGTAATTGACCCCCGCAGCTAAAAATAATTTTTCCAGAATGATTTCATTGTTTTTAATTTCGCTGAAAAATTTCATATCTACTCCAATTTTTTTCTCGAAACTGAGTAGGATTTCGGGAGTATGTCTTTTGACCAAAAATGCTTGTAACTGACCCCTGCAACTGAAAATATTTTTTTTAGAACGGTTTGATAAATTTTTTTTGTCGAGAAATACCAGCACATACACGATTTTTTTCCTCAAAAGTGGGTAGGATTTCGGAGGTATGTGTATTCACAAAAACTGATCGTAATTGATCCCCGCAACTGAAAATAATTTTTCCAGAATGATTTGAAATTTTTGAATTTTATTGTTAATAACTTTTTAACGAGGCCTCAGTCAAGAAATTTATATTCTTGATTTTCGCCTTATTTTGGCCTCTGGAATCCCCCGTTAAAATTTTTCCCAAGTGTGGCCGAACACCCTGTGTGTTACTTGTTGAAGCAAGATTGGGTGCGTCCGAAAGTTAGATATCTGACGATTAATAGGAGTTCTACTGGCGTTGGGAAGAGGGTTGAAGACTTAGAGAGCATATAAGTACTAAACTGAATAAGAAATGCTTTATCAACGAGGGTAAAACATTAGAAAAATTCACTGTATGATGTCGATGATCCTTCGATTATAAGTTACTTTAGTTGCTTGAAAAATCTTGTGCTACGTTTATCTTTGTTGCACCGTTTCATCTTAAAGGGTCTGCCTACTTTGGAGCCTTAATGATTCTTTTATGATTTTTATGATTTTTTTTTTAACGATAGGTAGACTCCTTTGTACTGAGATTTTGCAGATATATTTATTCATAAAAAAATATTAAAAATTGTGGGAGTCACAAACTCCTTGTTTACATGCGTTTTTTTTAAATCGGTTTCCATGATATCTGAAGATCTAGTAGACCGATTAACTTCAAATTTGGATTTAATATTCAGGAGTGCCGCCTTTATCGTTGAAACTAGAGATTTAAAAAACTATTGAGTTTTACTATTTTTTTAAATATGCTAAAGCCGAAAGAAAGGTTAAAAAATAGAAATACGAAACTCGAAGTGTCGCCATTCCTTTATTTATCGAGACTTTGACTTGTTCCTAGTTTTTGGTATAACTGTACCCTTCCTAATGAAGATACTTTAGCTCCCTCGTGGAAGCCAGTGGAGTACCATTTTCAGAATAACCATTAAACAAGAAGTTCTAACTCCCGCAATTTTTAATACTTTCTGATGAAAAAAATACTGTAGATGCTTATAAGATGAATAAATATATCTGCGAAATCTCAGTACGGAATAGCCTACCTGTTAAAAAGAAAATCACAGAGAAGGCCTAAAAAATGGCAGACTGGACAGCAATACTCTCTTAAAAATTAGATATTTCAGATTTTAATCGGTTTATCGATTCTCGAGATATTACGTCAAACAGCTCGAAAGATGTTTCGAAAGTAAATTCTTTGAAATTCGGGTATATTTACAGAATAATGCTATCACGACTAGAACCTTTAAAAAGTGGGCAGATTCTTCAAGTTCGATCGATAATTAGATTCCGATGCTCTCGCTGTCGTTTGCTCGAGGGTGAAACAAGTATCTGGTCGAAGAATTCTTCACGAAGCTATTTAATTAGAAAACAATGGAAAACGTACGTCACACTAGCAATTACCTAACAACTCGGTGCCAAATGGTCTCGAAAGTCTCTTTTTACCCGGTATCAACCTATTCGACGGCATTCGGCATTTCGCACAGAAGTTTCACTATCCTGCTAGTTTGTTTTGTGTTTGCCGCAGCTGCCCGACGTTCCCCCGAAAGCTCGTCGCTGACGATACGGTCTCTAAGGAAAAGCGCGGCAGGTTTGGTGCAAGGGTGCTCGAATCAAATACACATATCGAGAGTCACGTTCAGAGGTAATAAAAGAAAGGGGAAAAAATTAAGAATAGACGGTACGTCGGGGATGCAACGAAGGCGACAGGGTAGAACGAGCAGAACCGAACAACGGGAAACGAAAGAGGAATGTGTGGATGCCGGATGTACGATAATGCCTTGGATATCCCATGAAATTACGCGCGATCTTCTCGAAGACGCACCATGACGCGTCTATATCTCACGGATTTCGAAAACGTAAATATACAACTGGCCAATTTCCAAGGCGTCGTTGTACTTTTAGGCGGCGGGGAATAACGAAAACGGAAGGAACGAATCACCGTGGCGTTGATCGAATTACTTTCGTAACGCTGGACCGATCGCGAAGGGATAAGCGAAACAGAAAAGATAGAGAGACGAAACGAGGAGCAGAAAGTATGGATCGGTAGGTTGCACGATCCATTATTGGCGATTAGCGACAAATTGGCAACTGACACCGTCGACGCCAAGTGGTCCCAGCATCGACGCCTTGCAGTCGATCGATTGAAACCGGACAGCGAGATAATTGGCTGGGTGTCCCGCTGGGGCCACTTTGCCGTTTTGGGAGAACGTGGTAAATGCCCCTGAGACGCGCCGGAAGTGCGGTGAGGTGAACGCTCGAAAACGTCGGCCAGCGGTCCGACGGCGCGAAAAGGAACGAACCGTGACAGGTCGAGGCCTGACTCAATAGATAAGCGATAGGAAGGCGTCAAAAGTGTATCGATAAGATCCCAGGGGCATTCTATCCAGCTCCCTGCGGTACATCTGCGGCGTCTGACGACGAAAACCCAGGGCACCTGCGCTCAGGATTCATCTACCAGTCTCGTTGGGATCGCCGCGGTGTTTCGAAATTGATTTCATCGTGGATCGGGGAATCGACGTTCATCGCGAGTCCGCCCGTTCGAAGGGGTGAAACGCTTAGGAACGGAACGAGACTATCGAAGATCAGAGTTGGGCACTGTTCGAACAACTCGCAACGACTCTTTTTTTTTATCGGAACAATTGTCTGGATAGCGTTTGTGTATTTTTCGTCCTTTCGACCGCGTGATACGATGATCGGAGAATTCTTTGTTCACGATGCTCGAGGTTGCATGGACGTTGAATTATAAACAAAGGATGCAGCGTTTGAAAGAAGAATCGTAGAAAATTGGAAACGAGGACGTAAAGATGTGCCCAACTCTGTGGAACGACGGGGCATGGATGGCGAAATGAAAATGAGAGGGCAGGGAGGGAGGGAGGGTGGCACCGGGTGCTGTGTTTTCGTCGTCGGATGTTCGCGCGTAGGTAGCAGCTAGCGTAGCATAAAATGAAACCTACTTCGATCCAGAGATTTGTAAAGCCCACCTCGGCCATTTTTGACTTTGCATATTCGATTCGTATCGCTCCCCGGTCGGAGGAGAGGAGAAAGGATCCTTGGAGAGTGGCCATCGCCTGGGCCGCGTAGCGAACGTCTTGATATTCGACAAAGGCCACTGGCGACCCTCCCCCCGTGTGCATACGAAGCCGGGAGAAACCATGAAAACTGTGCATAAATAAGAGAAGCGTACAATACGTGCTCTAGTTAGTTATGACAGACGGTACTCTGGTAAGAGAAGGGGTGGCTGGGTTGGGTGTTATTGCTCGGCGATGGTGACGCTGCTCGATCAGCAAAGGGGCACCAGGTGTTGCACGAACAAGAAACTCTTTCGGATTTAAGGCTTTCGCGGCTTGAGTTTCTTCTCGGTGCTCGTCCGTTTTGCAAACTTTGCAGTTTGGCATCGTCAGGGCTTGGAGGCTCTGGTTTGAGATCTTCTGTTTTTTTTTTTTTAAGCCTGTGCAACTTGTGCACCTCTGTAACTTCCAAAGTATGCTAAAAAAAGATTCACGATTTGAAGGGGTACACTATGTAGTACATGTTTTGCTTATAGGTGCAGGCGTTTGGGAGATTCGAATGTCAAATTGGTTTTTTAAACGGAATAATTTCGCTTTATTTTTTGACAATTTTCACTGTCCCGTAGAAATCTGTGATAAAGCTGAGTCTCCAATTTGATATTACGCGAAGAAAATTGTCAAGAAATAAAGTGATACTATTCCATATTTTGGTATAAAAAGTATAGCGCTACATTTAGAGAAAGAAAATTACCCGAAACGCATACACCTACGAACAACACGAATACACTACACAGTGTGCCCTTCGAACCATGTATACTTCTTTACACAAAATTTCTTTGATCGACGCATACTTTGGAAGTTACAGGGGTGCACAAGTGGCACAGATCACCCTGTGGGCTATGTAAGAACTTCCAAAAACTATCAGACCTCGAACCGGAGCCTCCACGAACTCGAGAAGAAACTCTTTATCGCGATCGTTGAAGGGCAATATGCAAAGGTTGATCGGTACGAGAAAAAGAATTATCAGTGTCGAGTTGAAGGGAACCTGGATAACGTCGAGCAATTTTTCTTCGGCTTGACGAGGTCTGATTAAAAGGATCCGGCCCAATACGACTCGCAATTCCTTACAGGAGACCCGATATCTCTTTCTCTCTGTAACGTGAGCGCATCGATATCGACTGCGTCGAATCCAGCCCGATCGCCGAGAAAGATTTCGACTGGTTCGTGTCGTGCACGAATTACGATGCCATTAATCGGGAATATCGATATCGATTACGGTTGATTTACCGCGACTCCGTCAGGCGACCCGCGTAACCGCGTCGCGATACAGTCCACGGAAACTTTCGCCCCTCTTTATCGTTTCTTTGTTCCGATTCTCGTTTTATCCGACGTGAAGCAACTCGAGTCGATCGTCACCGCGGTTTTTACGGGCTTTTCGTGCGACACCTAGCGCCAGCCAGCGTGTCCGGGGCGTTAACGACGCCGCTGGTATCTCGATTAGTGGTACTGATTCAGGGTTTACTAGCATAAAGGTGCGTCTTACGGCTACGAGCTACGAACTGGTGGCAAAATGATTAGCGGATGTTAGTGATGTTGTATTTTGGAGGCGGTGCTGTTAGTACGAAGCGCTCGATGTTGATACGAGGGTCGTTCGATTAGTCGAAAATGGTTTCGTTTTGGCAAGCATCGTGACTCAATGGACACTGGACACGGGTGCACATCTGTGCAGTTTCGATGGCCAAGATCATGGAGTTTAATGTTCGAATTATTCGCCGGATTTCCTCCCCAGTGACTCTTTTTTATCTCCAAACTTTAAAAAATGGCTCGGCGAGCAACGTTTCGCGTCGAACGAGGGGGTCACCGCCCAAACAGATGCCTATTTTGAGGATCTTCCGAGATCGTACTTTTTAGATGTCTTAACAAAGTTGGAGAAACGTTTGGAAAAGTGTATAGAGATTATGTTGAAATGTAGAAAAAAATCTACCTAAAACAATTTGAACTTCTATCCTTTTCTAAGGGCTTATTGAACGACCCTCGTATTTCGAGACCTGGTAGGGGGCCCTGACTTAATTTATTTCAACAGCTTGCTACGATCAAATTACGAATTCGATTTGAAAATTCTTTTCTCACCGACATTCTAGAAAAATTTCTATAGAAAGGAACACTAGTACACTACTATTCTTTGTTTACATTTTGTTCACCTATTTCAGTATACCTTGTTTCAATGCAAATGTAAACATTAATTTCAATTATTCTCTAAATAATGTATGTATCATAGAGATACACAAAACTTAAGTGCATAATAGTACTTTGATAAAATTTCATTCATACCTATTTTCTCTACCTATCCACTGAACTTTGTACGCGGTTGCAAAGGTAACGATTTAACCATAATCGAAAAGCGTGTAAGGTTCTCATACAACGTGTCATCCCCTGTTAGATGGTAATATGATTATTAGAAGGGAAGTAGTTTAAAATTTAGGCTCGAAATTCTGTTGAGTTGTCTCAAATTCGTCGCTTTTCTCGACGAATCTCTACGAATGCTCTTGGAACGATTATTATCGTAACTACGACCGTCGTTTTGTAAATCGTTGCGTCTATGTCCTCTATTTGATACTTGACATTAAGAACGCGTGTACTCGATCGACCCTTAAAACGCGAATGTTAAGGACGCGTTAGAACGTTGCGCAGAGAGGAAATGTGGTTGATTCGCCGGTGACCTATATCGTTCTTTTAAATTTCTAGCCGCGTAATTGTTTCCAGAGCGGCGTACGGTAAATTCGTCGTTTCCAGTTCATTGCACCGTGGCCTGGATACGCTCGGGGAAAAAACAACTAAACGTAATCTAGGAGGATTATTCTGATAAACGAGTCATCTTCGCCGCGCGCAGTGCCTCTCGCGCGTTCGAGTACTTTGCTTTGTTTTCAGATCATCGAGACCTTTATTTTTCTACGAAACCGACGTTTCTGCGTTGTACGCACAGGGGCAGTTCTCGCGATGCGATTGTTTCCGAAGCTCGAGGATATATGGGCTAATTTTGTAGGAACGATGCCTGATCGGATTACGACTTACAAGGAACATCACCCAATTGACGATCTTCGATTTTTGTGAAACTTGAAACAACAGATAGGTAAAAAGCTGCCATTAAAGATGCAGACGAAATATTCGGTCAAGTGTCTTGAAAGTAACGTTAAACGTGAAAAATGTTTTGTGTTTGATGAACAATCGCAAGGCTCGAGCAGAAAATGTAGTCGCGTATGACACGATGATTTCTTATTTGAATTTGATTGCTCGTTAAGAATCAGAACTCGTCACATTCGATACTTTCTCTTCCACCTCGTATTTCGATGCAATATCTGTGCATCGAGTTTCATAAAAATGGGAAAGCGTCGATTGGCTGATGTTTCCTGTTAGTTGAAGAGATTTCATGGTCAATTTGGTTGTGGTTTTTATAGTACGGAATGTTATAATTTTTACCGTATAGGGTGGCAGTCGCTTTTAAGTCAAGTTCAGCGACCTACAGCCAGTCACACAAGTCCGCATACATCCATCTAATAGAGTCTGAAAAACCAAAAGTAAACTAAGAATGTATACAGTCATAGGAAGCGACTGTTTAAATTTATAAGGGAGGGCGAAGAAAACATAACGACAAGAACGATTCTTTTAATATTTAATCGAATTATGATGCTTGTGTGTCCGTTTTAAAATAAACAAGTAAATAAATATCGTCGTTTTTACGGAAACTCTCGTGCTATCTCTGCTATTGCAAATTCGTTAGAATGGACGTGAAACTTTTGTGACTGACTATACGACACAAACTCATTCAAGATATACAAACATGTGGTAAAATAACGTTGACGGTGTTGCAGGAGAAAAAGAGTTTAGTCCCGCGTTAAGAGTAATGCGGTATCAAATGTAGAATGTAGACAGCGCGAGACTTAAGAAAATATTTTACCCAATACGGATCGATACTCCTTCCAGGATCGATCCTTTTTTCTCCTTAATCTAGTTTACGTCGATGGTGAATATTATCCGCGAGAAACATAATGGAGATCGTTGTATTTTATTTCTCACGAGATTCGGTTTTATTACATGCTAACGAAAATGTTAATCCTTTACGATGATCGACGATTCAAGTATAGCGTTCGACTAAAATTATGGTTAATTGAAACAAAGAATACAATTTTCGTCTTATTTTTCGCCAAAGAATGTATAAAAGAGAATTTTTTCTGGAAACCTGTTTGACACCTGTACCTTTCAAGTTATAAGTACATAGACATACATCTATTGGATATAGGAACTATCAATAAATTGCATTATGTCATAACAATTATTTTTCTCCATTGAATCGTAATGGGTTTATAATAGCGACATAGAAATTTGTAACGTCTTTTAATGAAAGATGTTGAGACAAATTTGTTATTTCTAAAATTATTCATTATTTTTTTTTTAAACAAAATAACGTTTGTGTTTTAAAAATGTAATAATAAAACGTAAATTGTAATTTCCAATTCTAATCGAAAGATTTGTTTCATTTCCGAGTTTCATTTGTTTCTTTAAAAATTACAGATTTCATAGTAAAATCAATATTAATGTTTGATATTTTTCTTTCAAATCGCTTGAACAACTAACATTTACGTTATTATTCGTCGAAGATAATTGATTAAGTTTAATCGATAATGAGCACTGCCGACTAACGATTACTTTAATCGTCAATCGTCGCGAACGATTACCTTAATCGTTAACGATTAACTAGTATTCGTTTATCGATCATCAATCATCGTGTACGATCAACAATCAATGTGATCATAATCGTCGCGAGCGATTAACGATTGAAGCAAACGACAATAGTCATACGCGATTATTCATTATCGACTATTGATTTCAATCGTCAACTCGATTCAATTTTTTCCAAGACTGGCCAATACCACGGTTCCTATGTAGTATTTGTTTATCAATCATCAATCCTCGTGAACGATCAAAGTAGATTAGATCGATGACGATTGTAACACGGGGGCGGTTGTAACATTGTAAATTTCTCAAAATTTATAATAAATATTAACACAAGTTTCAAGTATACATATAATGTAAAATGATATTTGGAACACTTTTCGTTTTGATATTTATTCGTAAGATATCCTTCTATTTTGTGTTAAAAAATTTTTTAATTTTCATCGGATAGAAGATAAAACGCCCTCGAAAACGAATTTTGATCAAAGTCGATACCGTAGTTAGTTCTAGAGAAAACAACTATTTAAGACAAAGTGCTGGCTAGTAATTACGCAAACATCTTGTATTTAAATCATTTTCAATTAAATAAACAATTCATCCAGTTTTATCGTACACTAGTCGTACGATCAGTAGGAATTGCTGAATCTTCTTTGGGTATGTCACAGTAAATGTGAAAATAAACATAGAAGGCAGCAAAAATTATTGTAGCTGGTATAGTCATTGGATAGAGGATGAAATGCCCTTTAAAATGAGCGTTCGAACAAGTCGATAGATTTGTTAGTTCCGGAGATATAGCGATTTTAATTTCAAGTCGATGCGGTGGCTAGTTTCGGAGATAGGGTTTGTTTACGTTTCGTTGTTGTGCTCGCGAGTTCATTTATCCCGCGCACGCGACAATAGTAAACAGTGTGTAGTAGGTCAGCACCACGCACGCGCGACAACGAGGTCCACGCATGCGCGACAGAGATAGTCGAATTAAAAAGATTACCGTTTACATAAATTGCGATATCTCGAAAACGGAAAGTCGGATCGACGAAAACCAAAAACCACTTTAAAGGGGAGGCTTTGCTGCTTCTAACAATGTATCAATAATTAATAAAACACTAATAGTTTCGGAACTGCACGCATCTAAACTTTTAGTATATTTAATACGCGTTAATAGCGTTTTCCGAGACGGGAATCGAGAGACAGCGGAATTAAAAAATTACCTTTTACATAAATTGCGATATCTCAAAAATGGAAAGTCGGATCGACAAAAACCAAAAACCATTTTAAAGGGGAAGGTTTACCGCTTTCAACGATGGCTCAGTTACGCAGAAAACATGAGCAGTTTCGAAACTGCACAGGTCTAAAGTTTAACTATTTTTAATACGTGTTGTTAGACTGTTCTAAGACACTGGAAACTGTAGATTCACTCCTTTCGTCTTTGCTATACATATATTTCCTATTTACATCGGAGGCTAACCAAAAGTTGGTATCAAATTTTGTCCAGTATTTTAGAAAAAATATAAATCATTCATTATAAATACATATTTATCTCAGAAAATAGACAATAAGAATAGAAGTGAATATTGTGAAAATCATTGTACGTATACTATAAGAAAAGTCGTGAAGTTAACCTCTTCACGCCCTTAGGCACATATGTGGACGTTTAGTACAATTTTAGTCAGTGTTAATAATAAATGGACCATATAAAAATAAGAAATAAAAAATCGTCCCTGAAGAGGTTAAATGGCGTTAAAATAATATTCTGTGTCAGAAATTCTAAACGAAATTTAAAAAACGGTCGTTTGGCCGGCCACGGTAGGTTTAGTGTTAATAACTCAGATATTCGTTAACATAAGACAAAATAGCTGCAATTCAATAATTCCAAATAAGTACGTAACACATTCGTACAAGCCCTATCGCGTAAGTGCAATGTCTTTTATGTAATCTTGTTCTAAAATTCAAGTGTTACAACCATCATCGGTCTGTACTAGTCGCAATCGTCGCGAGCGATTAACGATCGAGGTAAGCGATAATCGTCCCACGTGACTATCGATTATCGACTTCAACCGCGATCGTCGATTCAATTTTCGATTCAATACTTAAAACGATCCTCGATCCATCTTAGAACATTATACAGGGTGTTCGTCATCTACATGGAGAAAATTTAATGGGGGATTCTCGAGGCCAAAATAATGCGATCTTATTCTAAAATTCAAGTGTTACAACCATCATCGTTCTACGCTAGTCGCGAGCGATTAACGATCGAAGTAAGCGATAATCGTCACACGTGACTATCGATCATCGACTTCGATCGTGATCGTTTATTAAATTTTCTCCAAAACTGGCCAATACCACGGTTATTTAGGACGGAATGGGTATCGTCAAGTTTCGGATGCAATCGCGCCCCACAGGATATCGAAAAAGTTCCCCGACGACCTCGGTTTGGGCCGAATCGAGCGACGCGCGATGTCGCGTCGTCGGTGCTCGCTAGAAATAAAACTGGAAACGGTTAGCGGGTGGAATCGTGTCGCGGGGTCGGCAACGGAGTCGACGCGCCATTGAGTTCGCGGAGCATACAGGTCAAAGTTTCTTATATCGCGATGAATGAACTGGATATGACGTCGGCTGTCCGTGTCTGACGCAACGGTCTCGTTATCGATTTCCTCTTTGCGCTCGCCGCTGAAACGATCCCGCGAACGGAACCGTCGAACTTTCCGCCAAGAACGACTCCTCGCCCTCGACCAACCACTTTCCGGTATTAAATGGGCTCGATTCGCGTCTCCTCTCGGTCAGGATTTTCTTCTCACTTCGGTTAGAAACTCACAGACGAGGTATACGAGTAGATCTTAGATCCAATGTATTTTTTTTTGGCCCATTTCTCTGAGACTCTAAAGCCCCATTATCATTTTCTTCGTGTCACTCGTAACGTTGCCAACAGGTTACAGAAATGAACATATTGGTATTGCAGGGCAATGGGTTGTATGATTGAATTAAACAACAATATTACACTGTAGAAGAAATCACATATTTCTTCGTAAACGTTTCTGGCCACGCAGCATATTTTCGGTAAAGAATTTTTTTCTCGAAACTGCGTAGGAACTCGGGGGTATGTATTTTGACAAAAAATGCTTGCAATTGACCCCTGCAACTGAAAATATTTTTTCCAGAATGATTTGACATGTTTTAATTTCACCGAAAAATTTCGGCACATACTCGAACTTTTTTCTCGAAACCGAGCAGGAATTCGGGTGGATGTCTATTGGCAAAAAATGATTGCAATTGACCGTTGCAACTGAAAATATTTTTTCCAGATCGATTCGAAATTCTTTAATTTTGTCGAAAAATTTCATATCAACTCCAATTTTTTTCTCGAAAGTGTGCAGGATTTCGGGGATATGTGTATCCACCAAAAATGATTATTATTGATCTCTGCAACGAAACATAATATTTTCAAAATGATTTGAATATTTTTTTTAATTTCGCCGAAAAATGCCCCTGTAAATATTTCTTGAAAATTTGTTTTACGTTCTACGCAAATGTTGTTCAATACTTTTTTGTAGGTATTCACGAGCTCTACTTCGTAAATAAATTTCAGCGAAATACATTCACTATTGCCGGAGACTATTAGAATCAACTACTTCTTCCTCGAATTTAAAGAAACGATGCAATTGTTAATTGCCCATGCACTGCTGCATCTAAACAAAATTTGAGGGCCTACAAAAGTAGTGCTCTTCGAACCATTTATCTTTCTCCTTTGGCATTTTTTCGTAAATGCAATAATAACGGAGTTATGACTTGAAACAATTGCGTGGCCACCCTGTACACATCTCGAACGACTTCCCAATATTCCAGTCGTCTAAGGCAGGGCCTGCTAGAAAGCCTTACTGACGAGTCCACCAGCATGCCTCCTCTTTTCCATTTCTGTCCTCCTACGATTCTCAGGAGATCCTAACCGCCCCAGCGAAGCAGCACCACAGAGTTAACTTTTGACCGCTATCCATGAGAAGAGAACGCTAAAATCACCCGGGAATTTTCTCTCAGGTCCTTATAGCAGTCAGATTGGACCGCGAGGGTGAGATACCACACAAGGCGGTAAGATCCACTCGTATACCTCGTCTATGGCGGGGCCCAGCGCGGCGAATCAAGGGAAAATCGAACCGTTGCGCGACCGTACCCGCTAATTCGTCGGACTGTACCCTAAGTCCTACTTCCCCGAGCCGTAATTAGTCCGCGGAATCTCGTTACGCCGCAAAACCTCCGGGCTCTACGTATGAATTCGCAAGCAGCTGCTCGAGTTAATTACACACGTACGCACGCGCGCGACTAACCTCTACAATTTTCGGGGTCCCGCGCGTTTACGTGCATCAAGATGCACGATACGTTATCGTCAAACCGTAGCCATCTCTCCTGTATCCGAAGGAAATTTCGTATTTCCGCCTATCACTCTCTCTCTCTCTATCTATCTCAGGTCTAGTTTGGGGCTGACCCGACCGTTCGTCTCTTCCTTCCCCGTTAAATTAGGTTCGCGTTTAACAGCCCTCGGAGGAGCGAAATATCACGTTCTCGTGACTTTAAGCGTCCCGCGAAATATTATATTTTCGTAATTCGATGTCCTCGCGGAGGGAAGAAAGGAAAAGAATGAACGGCCGAGGGACCGAGATTCTCGTTACTCCGGCGAAAGAGAGTCCGTGGATGGAATTGAGTTCCAACAATTTCAGAGAACTTTGTCGCTTTACGATTTCGTTGGAACTTGCTGCACGACGGACCCTGCTGCCTTTTTTACACGTTTATATATCGGGTCGTTCGCGTGTCTCGTTCCGCGCGAGTTCCCCGGCGAGCCGATTGATTTTTAGAAAAGAGGAAACTTGAAAGTAAATTGCGTCGTAAACGCAGAGAGATCGCGAGGACGAATGGGCACTATGAGGATTGGTCAATGGCTTTGTTTGTACAGGACCCCTCCCCAACAACGATACAACCGAAGTGCTTTTTTACGTAAAAAAAATAAATCGTAAACACCGAGCGGTATTTTTTGGATAGAAATTTTGCTCTTCGAATAACTATTTCTCTCAGAGCGTGAATCACAAGGCACATCTGTAAAGTTTCTCGATTTTTATTGCAATTTTGAGGATCGAAAAGTGATCGAAAATAAGGGACACGGTTTTTATTTTATCGTTGGCAACCCAATGCTCAGATTCTAATTTGATTATAATTTTCTTATAGTTTTGTTTCTACAGGACTCCCTCCAGCTACAATGATACAACTGTAAAAAAACCGTAGTTTTTACGTAAAAAAAAAAAAATAAATCGTAAACACTGAGTGACCGAATACCCTGTATATAAAGTGCAGTGTAAAAGGCTAGTTAATAGTATAATACGCGTAGTATAATAGTTCGGGAGAGAGAAAGATCAATCCTGGAAGGAGTTGCGAATCGTACGGGGTCAGACGTTTTACGGCTAACAAGGGTAGGACACGAGCTTTCACATAGCGAATCCACATTGAAAATAAGTCGACATTGTGCCCGCCATTCGATCGTTTTCGTCATCCAGCGAAACTGGTATTCATGACACGAGCGTTTTAGGCATAACTGGAGAGGTTGAGACGCTCAAGTCTGTAACAATTCTTTTCTATTGTAATTACTATAATATTTATACAGGGATGTTCGATCACCCATGGGAAAAATTTTAATGGGATATTCTAGAGGCCAAAATAAGACGAAAATCAAGAATACCAATTTGTCGATGGAGGTTTCGTTAAAAAGTTATTAACAATTAAATTCAAAAATTTAAAATCGTTCTGAAAAAATTATTTTCGGTTGCGGGGGTCAATTACAATCATTTCTGGTGAATAGACATACCCCCGAAATTCTGCGCATTTTCGAAAAAAAAATTCAGTACGAGCGGAACTTTAAACGTTAATAACCTTTTAACGAAGCCTCTATCAACAAATTGGTATTCTTGATTTTCGTCTTACTTTGGCATCGAAAATCCCCCATTAAAATTTTACCCAGAGGTGGCCAAACACCCTGCATTTAGCTATTTTAATACGTCGTACCGCCTACTCTCGATGGCCAACATTTTGTTTGTAACCTCGTTGAAATTCACGAGTTCCCAAATTTTCTTTAATTATTTGTGAAATCGAAATGTTATTATTCCGGGGGTACTAATTTCATATACCTTTTTTGGACAGTGAATAGCTTCAGATAGAGTGGAAGACTTTTTTTTTTTTACAAAATAAAACTCCGCTGTGCTCGTGACTTCTAAAACTGTTTCCGAAATTAAGGTCCGGGGGATAAAAACGCTTGGACGCGTATCAACATATTTTCGATGTACAAGTAATGATTCTTAAAATGAACGTCGCTCCGGGGTTGGCACGTTCATTTTTCGCGCAGCAGAGGCGAACAACGAATGAAAAACAAGCATTGTTCTTCATGTCGTCTTTCGCGCTTCACTGGCTACGATGTTCAATTTACGAATCACGTTTGGGGTTCATTTTAAGAATCATTGCCGCACTATGCCCAACTATGTCCTCCTCGTGTTAGTAAAAATTATTCGACGTTGTCCACATTCTACTTGCCCATGGTACCGCATTTTCTTTAAGGGGGTATTCCTTAAACCAAAGTATTTTCAATGGTTTCTTATAAATTTTCGTTAGAGGAGGGTAGTTTGTTTTCGTTCAGTTTGCATCCGTACTTTCAGCTCTGTGTTCCGAGAGTATCCACAATTATTTTGGTATAAAAATATGCAGAATTATAGGAGTTACAAAGTAAGTGTCTTCTTAACAAAAGAAGCGTTTACACGCCTGCCACGATATTTCAAATTCTAGCCGACCGATTGGCAGGAATTTTCGACACACGTGTCTTTAAGATTCGAACTAGGATCTTAAAAACTCGATGTTTTTCACTATTTTCTTATCCTACTAAAAAAAAAAAACATAAAGTGTCGATCAAATTTTCAATTTTCAATATTTTTGCACGATTCAAGTTTCGATTATTCCCACATCCATATTGTACAAAATCCCTGTTTTCGTTTCTATTTTAAAGGACTTCGCCGGTCTTTACATCATAACTCCTATAATTTTTAATATTTTTACAAAAAAAAAACTCACTCTCGAAACACAGGCCTGAAAGTATGGATTCGAAGTGAATGGTAAAAACGATACCCTCGTTTGATAAAAATTCCCAAGAAACTCCGATAGTCCCAATTTGGGTCCCCCGTAAAAAAATCGTCGAATCGAGGCGGAGCCCGATATAACTCGGGTCGAATTCCACCGAATCGTCCCGAGATGCATCGGACTCCGCTGAGAGTCCGTCGCTTTTCCGACGGTGGGTATCCGGGTTTCGGGCTACCTGCACGCACACACACCCCCTAGCGTTCAATCCCTCCACTCCCGAGTCCGTTTGCTATTTTTGGGATTATGTTTATGAGTCTGCTCGTTGACGAAAAAATCATTCGCTGGAAGCGCAGGGAACGCGTTCTCTCATCGATGCACGGCGCGTGAACGCGTCGATTCTCCGCGCAGTGATCGTCGCGTGCGTGTCGAACGGGACCCGCACGCGGTTCTATCGACGCAAACGTTTCGACCGTACGGTGTTCTCTAACCTGCTGAAGATGTCCTTGAGCTCGTGCTCAGAAACGAATTGGCCAAGGTTCGCCACAAAGAGGGTAGAACACGGTGCATTGCTGACGGCTATGTTCGGCTGGGACGAGGGTGAACCCACCGGCGATGCCAGTGCCGGCGAGGGTAAGAAATGGGGCAGCGAGGCGTGTATCGACGTCAGCGCCGTAGGATGCGGCAGAGACATGGGCGCCTGGAAAAGAAAATTTTTATTATCGTTAGAAAATTGTTTTATAAATCTAAACCGACGAAAGCGACTCAATTCCGGCTCGATTGAATTAAGCTTAACGAAAATTCTTTGTTTCTACAGGGTGTTCCCCATTTTTTTCGTGCACATTCCAGCAGCGTGTTATACAAGTAAAAATAAGACCAGAGTGCTACGGTAACAAAAAATTCATAAATGCTTCGTTAATAAGTTACGATGAAAATACGAAATGTGACGTATTTTCATTTACTAAACAAATTTACAGTTATGTTTGAAATTCAAAGAAATTTAAAATTATAACACTGAACCTACCGCGACCGGTCAAATGACCAGTCTTTCTTTTCTCTTTTACCAGGCAACGTACTCCTAATTTTTGCATTATACGTATAGAAAGTTGTGTTCCGATGTTTATTCGTAAGATATCCGTCTATTTTGTGTTAAAAAATTTTTCAATTTTCATCAGATAGAAGATAAAACGCCCTTGAAAACGAATTTTGATCAAAGTCGATACCGTAGTTAGTTCTAGAGAAAACAACTATTTAAGACAAAGTGCTGGCTAGTAATTACGCAAACATCTTGTATTTAAATCATTTTCAATTAAATAAACAATTCATCCAGTTTTATCGTACACTAGTCGTACGATCAGTAGGAATTGCTGAATCTTCTTTGGGTATGTCACAGTAAATGTGAAAATAAACATAGAAGGCAGCAAAAATTATTGTAGCTGGTATAGTCATTGGATAGAGGATGAAATGCCCTTTAAAATGAGCGTTCGAACAAGTCGATAGCTTTGTTAGTTCCGGAGATATAGCGATTTTAATTTCAAGTCGATGCGGTGCCTAGTTTCCGAGATAGGGTTTGTTTACGTTTCGTTGTTGTGCTCGCGAGTTCATTTATCCCACGCACGCGACAATAGTAAACAGTGTGTAGTAGGTCAGCACCACGCACGCGCGACAGAGGTCCACGCATGCGCGACAGAGATAGTCGAATTAAAAAGATTACCATTTACATAAATTGCGATATCTCGAAAACGGAAAGTCGGATCGACGAAAACCAAAAACCACTTTAAAGGGGAGGCTTTGCTGCTTCTAACAATGTATCAATAATTAATAAAACACTAATAGTTTCGGAACTGCACGCGTCTAAACTTTTAGTATTTTTAATACGCGTTAATAGCCTTTTCCGAGACGGGAAGCGAGAGACAGCGGAATTAAAAAATTACCTTTTACATAAATTACGATATCTCAAAAATGGAAAGTCGTATCGATAAAAACCAAAAACCATTTTAAAGGGGAAGGTTTACCGCTTTCAACGATGGCTCAGTTACGCAGAAAACATGAGTAGTTTCGAAACTGCACAGGTCTAAAGTTTAACTATTTTTAATACGCGTTGTTAGACCGTTCTAAGACACTGGAAACTGTAGATTCACTCCTTTCGTCTTTGCTATACATATATTTCCTATTTACATCGGAGGCTAACCAGAAGTTGGTATCAAATTTTGTCCAGTATTTTAGAAAAAAATATAAATCATTCATTATAAATACATATTTATCTCAGAAAATAGACAATAAGAATAGAAGTGAATATTGTGAAATTGATTGTACGTATACTATAAGAAAAGTCGTGAAGTTAACAATTAAAAAATTATTGAAACATTAACGACTGTTAAGATCGGCGTCCATGACCGAGTTGCAGTGCGTTAATTAACGCAAGAACTGTGTCAAATGAAAATGCAGCATAATTTGCAGTAACTTTATGGCCCGCGATTAATGATTCAATAACAAGAAATTCCTTTCTCGAGTACGTCGAAGCGTATAATTCTCTCCTCGCGTATGCGCAAACGGACGGGGAGTTAATATTCCTAGCTTAATTAATCTGCATTTGAAATGTGCCTCAAACACCATATCTCGATGTACTGATTATGCAACGGAACACACAATATTTTAATAATACACGATGTTGGAATTATTCTCAACGCTGAACACAGCGACGGTCGATCAATTCGTAATTTGACGTTATAACATGTCGCTGGTAATGCCCGTGTAATTATGTATTGCGCTACTTGTCTCGGAAATCCTGCGTTGCTGCACCGCTGCATTTTCTTTCGCCGTTCGTTGCGAAATCGATCCCGCCTTCGTGGAGACCAAAATGGACTCCGGGACGGTGAATCAATTTTTGATCAAAGAACGAAGAGAGACGGATAAGAACCCGGAAAGAAATCTTCGCACGACGTCGAAATACTTTTAATTTCCAGCCGGTAAATCGGGAGTCGGAAAGTTACCGACCGTGCAAAAATAAATCCGTACGAACGAAACGAGTCCACAAAGTGATCGATGTCTTTTGAATATTAAGTTTTTTTTTGGACAGGCGCTGCGATAGTAGGCGGAATTAGGGAAATCTCGACAGTGTACTGTTCACAATAGAAACGCTTATGAAAGCAAACCGCGAATTTCGCGAATGAAATACTCTCTATTTAGCCGAGTTTCCGTCTCATTATCTCGCCGAGTGGAGTCTGCGGGATATTTTTATTCCCGTTAAGAAAATGGCGGCCTCTTTAAGTCAGAAGTGAATGCTGCCTCGTTCCTATAAAATTCAACGAACGTTTGTCAATCTCGGGGGTCTTTCTATACAGGCTCGAATTAAAATAAACTGTTTTTTTTTTAATTTAAGTTCATCGCAACGCAAAAGTAAACCAACCCTAGTTTAGTTTTGGTTTTCGGCAATTGTTTGATTTTTTTAAAAAAAGTTCAATTTTTTGGAAAAAATTGATTCATTTGTTTAAATTCAAATGTACTCATTGCAGTCTCTAGTTTTTATAGCTGAATTAGTAATGATGTGTCATTTGACTATTTATAGGAAAATTGTATTCAATTTTGTTATCCTTTTTTCGATCGACTTCCGCCATTTATCGATCAATTTGTACCGCCATTACTGACCAACAGTATTATTGTACATATTCTAGAGGCGAAAATAAGACGAAAATCAAGAATATCAATTTGTTGATTGAGGCTTTGTTAAAAAGTTATTAAAAAATTAAATTAACAAATTTCAAATCATTCTAAAAAAATTATTTTTGATTGCGGGGATCATTACAATCATTTTTGGTGAATAAACACACTCCCGAAATCCTACGTATTTTCGAGAAAAAAATTCAAGTGGGTGGACCAATTTGTCGACAAAATTAAAAAAATTCAAATCATTCTGGAAAAATTATTTTTAGCTGCGGGGGTCAATTACAATCACTTTTCGTGAATAGACATACCCCCGAAATCGTACTCATTATCGAGAAAAAAATTGGAGTAGTTATGAAATATTTCGACAAAATTGAAAAATTTCAAATCGTTCTGGAAAAATTATTTTTAGTTGCGGGGGCCAGTTACAATCATTTTTGGTGATTAGACATGACCCCGAATTCCTACTCAGTTCCGAGAAAAAAATTCCTCACCGAAAATATAATTTCAGGCCAGAAATGTCTTCCCAATATTTCATGCGTATCTTTAAAACATCATAATTTCCGAACGGATTGGAGGATTTTAATGTTTCAAAATGCAAACGACGCGTATTTAAGTGAAAAATATGTAGTAATTCCAAAACTATTCGAAATGTTCTTCTCTGTAACCCGTAAAGTGCGAAAAACCCCATGAAAATGGTCCAGTTTTCAAACGACCATAACTCTTACAATAGTGAATATATTTCAATGAAATTTTGAAACTTTTTCAACATCCTCCTTTCGATACAAAATAGCCTACCTACCATTAGAAAAAAAAATCACAAAACGAAACGAAAAAATGAGAAGTTTATCTAGGAACCCTCAAGGAAAATTCATGCAATAAGCGACTAACGATTAATTAACACACACTCACGCACACACTGTATGTTATTAAAATTGCATAAACGAGCAATGAAAATAGACACGCTCGAAGTTGAATCGTTTTTGATATTCGTTGGTATTTTATATTGAACTTGATTTCATCAGGCGATATCCTTCGCGATAGTGCGTGATAGGTACCCGCGTGAACCTGGCACAGGGCTAGACGATATTAAAAATCAATAGCTCCTGTTTGGCGAATTCGTACCCGGCAGTACCACACCGTTCTGATCGTTCTAACATCGAACAGTGCACGGTGCTCGAGCGCGCCAGAAAATGCAACGAAACAACCAAAGACGGTATATCTTTATTTACGTACGAAATTATAGTCGCGATAATTAACTCGCGAGCGTAATTTGCTTTTGGAAACTTTAACGATCTTAAAACTGGAATCGTTACGTGCAATCAAATAACACAAAGTTCCCCGGGTTCCGACCGTGTGTTTCTTAAGTTACAGAAATTTCCTGCCTTCAACTCCGGTCTGCAATTTCTCCATCAGTGTATAAACTTATTACATTAGGACCGAGTTTCGCGAAATCTCAGGATTCCTCTGTTTGATCAATGTTTCGTCTTCGAGGGTAATTTGTTCGAATACCACGTTACAGTTAACGTGTTTCCCAGGCACCAAATAAACACGTCTGTTATACAGATTTAAATTCTGAAATTTCACGCTGTCCAAAATTCGTAGTTTGTATGCGTAGTATAAAATTATACAGGGTGTTCGACCAAACCGTGGGAAAAATTTTAATGAGAGATTCTAGGAGACAAAATAAGACGAAAATCAAGAATACCAATTTGTTGATTGAAGCTTCGTTAAAAAGTTATTAACGATCAAAGTTCCGCCGGTAGAACGGCAATTTGTCCACTTATTCGAATTTTTTTCTGGAAAGTGGGTAGGATTTCGAGGGTATGTCTGATCACCAAGAATGATTGTAACTGGCCCCCGCAACTAAAAATAATTTTTCCAGAACGATTTGAAATTTTTTAATTCTGTCGAAAAATTGGTCCACCTACTCGAATTTTTTTCTCGAAAATGCGTAAGATTTCGAGGGTATGTCTGATCACCAAGAATGATTGCAACTGACCCCCGCAACTAAAAATAATTTTTCCAGAACGATTTGAAATTTTTTAATTTTGTCGAAAATTGGTCCACCTACTCGAATTTTTTTCTCGAGAATGCGTAGGATTTCGAGGGTATGTCTGATCACCAAGAATGATTGCAACTGACCCCCGCAACTAAAAATAATTTTTCCAGAACGATTTGAAATTTTTTAATTTTGTCGAAAAATTGGTCCACCTACTCGAATTTTTTTCTCGAAAATGCGTAGGATTTCGGGGATGTGTCTATTCAGCAAAAATGATTGCAACTGACCCCAGCAACTAAAAATAATTTTTCCAGAACGATTTGAAATTTTTTAATTTTGTCGAAAAATTGGTCCACTTACTCGAATTTTTTTCTCGAGAATGCGTAGGATTTCGAGGGTATGTCTGATCACCAAGAATGATTGCAACTGACCCCCGCAACTAAAAATAATTTTTCTAGAACGATTTGAAATTTTTTAATTTTGTCGAAAAATTGGTCCACTTACTCGAATTTTTTTCTCGAAAATGCGTAGGATTTCGAGGGTATGTCTGATCACCAAGAATGATTGCAACTGACCCCCGCAACTAAAAATAATTTTTCCAGAACGATTTGAAATTTTTTAATTTTGTCGAAAAATTGGTCCACCTACTCGAATTTTTTTCTCGAGAATGCGTAGGATTTCGAGGGTATGTCTGATCACCAAGAATGATTGCAACTGACCCCCGCAACTAAAAATAATTTTTCCAGAACGATTTGAAATTTTTTAATTTTGTCGAAAATTGGTCCACCTACTCGAATTTTTTTCTCGAGAATGCGTAGGATTTCGAGGGTATGTCTGATCACCAAGAATGATTGCAACTGACCCCCGCAACTAAAAATAATTTTTCCAGAACGATTTGAAATTTTTTAATTTTGTCGAAAAATTGGTCCACCTACTCGAATTTTTTTCTCGAAAATGCGTAGGATTTCGGGGATGTGTCTATTCAGCAAAAATGATTGCAACTGACCCCCACAACTACAAATAATTTTTCCAGAACGATTTGAAATTTTTTAATTTTGTCGAAAAATTGGTCCACTTACTCGAATTTTTTTCTCGAGAATGCGTAGGATTTCGAGGGTATGCCTGATCACCAAGAATGATTGCAACTGACCCCCGCAACTAAAAATAATTTTTCTAGAACGATTTGAAATTTTTTAATTTTGTCGAAAAATTGGTCCACTTACTCGAATTTTTTTCTCGAAAATGCGTAGGATTTCGGGGATGTGTCTATTCAGCAAAAATGATTAGAATTGATCCCAGCGGCCAAAAATAATTTTTCCAGAATGATTTGAAATTTTCTTAATTTTTATTTTGTTAATAACTTTTTAACGAAGCCTCGCTCAAGAAATTGATATTCTTGATTTTCGTCGTATTTTGGCCTCTAGTATCTCCCAGTAAAATTTTTCCCAAGTGTGATCGTTCACCCTGTATATCATTTGTAGAAAAAAATAATGGTGAAAATAAAAGAAGATCGAAGAAAAGACAAACAAAAATGAATATTAAAAATAAAAAATTGAATTATGAAATATAAAACTTAAAAATATATAATAATGCTGTTGATCAGTAATGGCGGTACAAATCGATCGATAAAAGGATAACGAAATCGAATACGATTTTCACTCTACTTTTGATGTATGCAGGTTGCCTATCTACAGGCGGAAATTTTAACGTTTTTCATTTCATTTTGACCTCTAGAATCGCTCGTTAAAATTTTTCCCAGGGATAGTCGAACCATTCTGTATACGAACGCTCGAAAAAAGGATGAAAATTTTCGCATAGATCGAACACGTACCGCGGAAAGTATTTTAACGTACTAAATGGTGGTAGACGGTTAAAAATGACCGCGCGTGCCGAGGATTTTCACGGTTTTGATTTCCAAAGGTGGAACAGCCTGAACGTTCTGGTGTTTGAACAAGTAACCCCCGTTATCGAGCCAGGTCTAGCCGTCGACGGCTGGTCTCGTATTCTCTACGTGCATGTCTACCTTCTAGTTGTATCGTATAGTAATCGAGTATAACGATCATGTATCACTAACGTGCATCGGGGCGCTCGTCGGCGGCTCCAGAGCTTTGTCTGCAGATAGTCAAAGATAGGAACGTACGGGGACCTGAGGATGTAACGCCTGATGGACCAGCGTCGCATGTTGGAGCGTGCCGGGTAATTCGCCAGCGGTAGAGTACGCCAGTGGATGGTGCCACAATTCAGGACCACCAGGGAAGAACGGGTTCCCTAGGTCTGCAATAGAACATACAGTTAGTGTGAAAGGTTTACACGGCTACGGTAGTATCGATGGTAACGATCAACGATGTTTAATTGAATACGCGAGTCGCGTTTACGGATCACCCTGGGTGACTCGAGCGATGCAGGAACTTACCGTTATCGGTAAAATACGATACATTTGACCGTTCGGCGGATTCGGTTACTTTACTTTAAACATATTCAACGTGGATGTTAAAAAGTATGCGTACTGTAATAAATTTCAACAAAAATTTTGTAGATCTTATGGAACGTATTCTTAGAAATCTCAAGAAAAAAAATTAAAAACAGTTTATATTTTCAATGAAGATATCAACGAAAGTCCTGAACATGGTCGAAGATACACGGGTGATAGTAACAAGTATGCAGTTCCTGTTTTTATAATATTGTTTGTGTAATAATTGTAAGGTGATCCATGGAACGTCAACATAATTATCATCGGTATACCTGTGGACGTTGTCGATATTGCGTTCTCGATTCGAATATAAGTAACTTTAACGGTACTAAAATGAAACTTCCTTCGTTTATTCCTTCGTGAAAAATACCCGCAGAGCTTATCGAAAAGATTAAGCGAACGAATCTTTGGTTGAACCGGCAAGAGAAGTTAGAGCAAGCGCGTTAGACGCGATCGATACTTCCTATTTTAATTAAATCGACGTCGTCCTCGTCCAACGAATATATTAAAAATCGTCATCCACTTTGCCGGAACAATTGTATCATTGCGTCGTCGAACAATTTCCAGTCGATCGAAGAGCATTCTTATCGATCCGGCCGTATAATCGCGAACGTTACGCAATACGAGCAATCGTCCGCAGATACCATTTTGATTAAAGAATTATCAGCGAAAAATGGCAATCGTTGTTGCTAATGTTATTGCGCCGTGTTCATTTTGTTCGAGCCGACGCGTTATTAGACGGTGCCTGGTCGTAAGTTCCCACAACCACAGCGAGGATTATTTACAGCGAAACTACATAATGGCGTGATACCATCGAACGTAATCACAGTCGTTGCACGGCAGAAACATTACGTACTTCTTGGAAACGCGTGTCGGAAAACGCTTACGATTAGCCGCCACCGACAATGAGTGGTCGCTTCTCGAGGTCCGTCTGATCTCCTCAAAGAATGGCATTACACGTTTCTTATCGAACGTTCGAGGTCGCGAGGCGCATTGTTCGCGTTTGGTCGTCGATTTCGAAAGGCTTTTTGGCAACGTAATTTTCCTCGAGCAGAGAAATTTTATGTGGAATGCGATGCGATGATCGGAGAAACTGTCAAATCTTATGTATCCAGACTCGTGTATTTAAATCGACGTTTATAAACTTTTTATTTATTTATTAATTTATAAAATACGAATAATAAAATTAACAAATATTTCCTGATTAATTGATGTCGGAAATTAAGTTAATAATATTATTATATCCCTTTGAAAGTATCCCGAATTTTTAGCACACTATTCTTTCATCCATATTAAAATGATTTTATAAATTGCAGTTTTGTGCATCGATCCTTTTATCGGGCGTTTCTTTCCAACTTACCTCACGAGTGCTCTGTTGTATTTAAATCGAGATTTTAAGGTGGTCAAGACGGTACCAATATGTTATTATTTTCCAAAAATTTTTTAACTGTTTCATCATTGTCGCGTTGAAACGCTTTATTATTTCTGAATTCTTCTATATAGGAAAACAAATTCTCTTTTAACGACTCTATGAACTTCATTGCAATAAATTTTCAACATGGACGACATTTAAGCAGTATTAGAAGCCATCGCCGTGTTTTACAGTGGGTGTTATCAATTTTTCTTGGTATTCGGTCTTACGTTTATTTGTTGCAGTTTGTGTAAATTGTATTAACATAAACAATGCTCTGCACGTGCATTCTTATACCCTATATATGCCTATATACAGCTGTGCATTCGATAAAAAAATGTATTATTATACAGTTTCGAACAAATTCTAAGACCAATGGTTTGGTGCATAACCTAAAAAATTTCTATTCACGAAACTATTTGAATCCAGTAAATACTAAAGCATAAATACCTTTTTTTACAAGACTCGTTTTAAATTATGTTACAAAAATAAAAATTGAATTCTATTTTACCAGTCCGTCAAAAATTTGCGAGAAGTTCGAGAAACTCTGTGTTACGTTTTGTACACGGTGTCCAAATCGGGCGAACGATGCATCTACATGCAACGATAATCGGAAATGTAGAATAAAATTTGTTCGCATGTTGCTTCGTTAGCGACATAATTGCATTCGAAAATTTCTCGTGTACGCTTGCAATTGTGTACGATTCAACTGGTGTGTTTGTCCATTATTCACTGTTTCTACTTCTACCCATGACCACGCTTTACTCTACTGGATTTCCTCGAAAACGAACCATTGTGCAAACAAATACTATTTTACATTTCCGATTTACCTTTCCATGTAGAATTCGTTCTGGGACAAGCTGTATAATCTACAATTCTTTTACAAAGAACATGTAATATTTACACATACAGAAAAGTTTTGAGAAAAAAACAAACAATATTACTTATGTTTCGAAGTTGATAGTTTTCTTCTACATTATCATCAAAGTTGACCAAATATTGAGATTTATATTGTTTAGAAGATTTCAAATTCTTATTTTAGGTACAAACAGGCTATTCTATAGTAACTTGCAATGCTACAAAGAGCAATTGATAGTTTTCTTCTACATTACCGTCAATGATGACCAAATATTGGGATTTATATTGTTTAGAAGATTTCAAATTCTTAGTTTAGGTATAAACAGGCTATTCTATAGTAACTTGCAATGTTACAAAGACCAATTGATAGTTTTCTTCTACATTACCATCAAAGTTGACCAAATATTAAGAGTTACATAGTTTAGAAGATTTCAAATTCTTATTTTAGGTACAAACAGGCTATTCTATAGTAACTTGTAATGTTACAAAGACCAATTGATAGTTTTCTTCTACATTACTGTCAAAGATGATCAAATATTGGGATTTATATTGTTTAGAAGATTTGAATTTCTTATTTTAGGTACAAACAGGCTATTCTATAGTAACTTGCAATGCTACAAAGAGCAATTGATAGTTTTCTTCTACATTATCATGAAAGTTGTCCAAATATTAAGATTTACATAGTTTAGAAGATTTCAAATTCTTATTTTAGGTACAAACAGGCTATTCTATAGTAACTTGCAATGTTACAAAGACCAATTGATAGTTTTTTTCTACATTACCGTCAAAGTTGACCAAATATTAAGAGTTACATAGTTTAGAAGATTCCAAATTCTTATTTTAGGTACAAACAGGCTATTCTATAGTAACTTGCAATGTTACAAAGACCAATTGATAGTTTTCTTCTACATTACCGTCAAAGATGATCAAATATTGGGATTTATATTGTTTAGAAGATTTGAATTTCTTATTTTAGGTACAAACAGGCTATTCTATAGTAACTTGCAATGTTACAAAGACCAATTGATAGTTTTCTTCTACATTACCGTCAAAGTTGACCAAATATTGGGATTTATATTGTTTAGAAGATTTTAAATTCTTATTTTAGGTACAAACAGGCTATTCTATAGTAACTTGCAATGTTACAAAGACCAATTGATAGTTTTCTTCTACATTTCCGTCAAAGTTGACCAAATATTAAGATTTATATTGTTTAGAAGATTTCAAATTCTCATCTTAGATATCAATAGGTTATTCTATAGTAACTTGCAATGTTACAAAGAGCAATTGATAGTTTTCTTCTACATTATCATGAAAGTTGTCCAAATATTAAGATTTACATTGTTTAGAAGATTTCAAATTCTCATCTTAGATATCAATAGGTTATTCTATAGTAACTTGCAATGTTACAAAGAGCAATTGATAGTTTTCTTCTACATTATCATCAAAGTTGTCCAAATATTAAGATTTATATTGTTTAGAAGATTTCAAATTCTCATCTTACATATCAATAGGTTATTCTATAGTAACTTGCAATGTTACAAAGAACAATGATACAAATTAGCTTATTTTGGTCCTGGTAAACAATTACGTATTTCGGAATCCTTAAGATCCGTAGAAATATACACTACGAAAAACCTTGATTGTCTGATAGATAAAAAATGGCTAATTTCTACTATTGTCCTTTGAATTTTTACGCGTTTCCAATGTACACTTGTTCGAATGGAACATTCAAAAGAATTCTGTAGCGTTTCGATTCGTAGATCGAGTTCATTGTTTGTCGTAGAACCACTTGGGTTATTGGAGTCTTTCTTCTTTGCTACCATCGCCAGGTGAACAGGAAGTGCTCGACGCTCGCGCGTATTACATTCGCGACTCGAAACGAGGGTCGTCTGGCATCGCAGTAAAATCAATGGAAATCGACCCAAAGCGGCTTCTACGAAACCGTTTGTTTCTCATAGCCAGCGATACGTCACGAACATGCAATTAGTCGAGAACTATTGTTCAGAGTGGCCACGGTTGCGCAACAAGACGCTCTTTTGTATAACGCTGCAGCACGGTCGGTCGAGGGTGATCTATTTAGCTCAACCATATTGCATCGAGCATTATGATTAATATTTTCGACCAGGCTACACCTACACTGGCCTGTTTCCTGAACATTACAAGTTCACTTAATTTTTGTAATATTTACGTAAACGATGAATTGTAACCCTTTCTAAAAATAATGCTGCTTGCAGGATAAGAAGCATAAGTTCCGTTATAAATAACCATTTGTTTATAAACTAATTACAATGAAAATTGTTGAACTGTAGAATATTTTGTATCATTCCGATAAATTCGACTGACGAGTATTCCCCATACATTTTCCATAGGATTTATATCCGGAGCATAAGCTGGACGTATGAAATTTTGAATATTGTGGTCTCTAAACCATGATCGAGTACTGGCACTGCGATGGATAGAGGCATTGTCTTGTTAAAATTTAAATATTACTGTATTATGTTCTCCAACGTACTGGAACAAATATGTTTCTACAACTCTTTGATAATTTTCAAAGGAAATTACAAAATTTTTTTTTCATAGCTTTATCTTTAATACTGCAAAAAGAAAGAAACAATAGTTGTAACTATCATAATAAACGAGACAAAAATTAAGTGAACTTGTAATATAGGTCAGCAGTGTATGTTGGACAATTTTACAGTTGAAATTATGGCGCGCATGTGGCCGCAAGATGGCGCCGTACGTTGGAGTACTGGTCGACCGTAGGGGTATCAATTTGCATTGAAAATCGAAAAGAGGCACGTAAAAGAATTTTTAATACCGTGAAATGGGCACAACTTGAACGTTACAAATTTTTTGGGATACGAGTTTAAATCGTACCGTTTAAAAGTAGAAAACTTGAGCGAGTGTAGGCAACGAACGTTATAAGTAACATTATTTTTGTTTTCAAGTGTTACATTTTATTTAAAAAGAAAGAAACGCATTGTTTATACGTACACGTGAATAGTTATTTAAGTTAAATTATTTATTACTTTCCCTTCATGAACCTAATGTTTCACAATATACGGAACATCTCAACATCTTGAGCAACATTGATTCCAGCTCCAACAATTTCAAAAGCAGAGATTTGATCTTAGAAGTTCACCCAATTCCCGCTGAACTTTCTACGTACGAGGGTTCATTAAATCTCGCGACTTTCATGTTAATGATTTTGACGATTTTAATTACATGTTGTTAAAATATTCGAATCAGTTAACGAGCTCGTTTTATGAATTTTTAATAGCCCCATCGTCTTTGTTAATACTAGGAACGATAGTGCATCTGGGATGGCCAGAGTTGCGTAAAAACATGATTTATCGTGTAATGTTGTGTCACGATCGGATGATCTAAATAGTTCAACCTGGCTACATTGTAATTAGCGATTTCCCTGCCAGCTGGGAATATCTGTTTTACCGCTGAATTGTTTACAGTTCTTTCGCGGATAGAAATTTCCCTAATGAGCTGTGAAAATTTTGTACATCGCAGCCGCATAATCAGTTTGTTCAAAATTGTTACTTATCTCCGTGTTAACAGATTCACGATAGAGTTTATCGAACGACGCGTTTGCTTGGAATTTTTCAAGTGACCCACATAGTCGTTCAACGTCCATTGTTCTCTCGAGAATATTCGTTTCGTTCTGTTTCTCCCGCGACAAGTCCCCAGAATTATTAAATGTAACAGACTATTCAAACCAACTCCGGTCACGATTCTGCGTTTACGTTTGTTATTGCCCACAACCATAAAAATTCTTTCTAATTGTTCTCCTCCGCGTTCATTCGAAATTTTACTGTTTTCGCGGCGGCGTTTTAATTATTTCGTTTAAAAAGATCAACCTGTTCCTCTTCTCCATCGTGGTTATTCGTTTTTCTAAACGAGACCGTGTATTCGGTGTACTAATGAACCACGTTATATAAACTACAAAAAATAATTGGGAGATCGTCGTATCCGCATGACTTTGTTAATTCGCTAACAAATATTTTACGAGCTTCAAACGCTACGCAAATTAATTGTTTGTATTTAAATAAATAATGACAATTATTTAAATATTGCAAACTCTTGTAAGAAAATCACGTTCACTGATGGATGTCTGCTTCGTAAACTTATCAGATCAGTTTTTTGTCTTACTATCAATTTTGACAATTTACATATCGTTAGGTTGAGTGAAATGCGACTCAATTTTTCGGTTAATCTGGGCCCATAACCTGTGAGAGAGATTCACGGCAGGTTATTGAACGTGCACCAAATAAAGAGCCTCGGGTTTCGTTATAACTGATTTATTATAAGAAAGTTTAAATTACAACGAGGCAACGCGAGATCGAGCAAACAACACGAACAAGGGAACAGATCAGACAGACAATTGAAATGAAGATGTGCCCGACACCGGGTGGCACGTTTGAAGCCCGTGTATCGTTTATTCTAACAGAAAATATATTTAAAATGATAAAATACTGCATTTTTAATACGTCAGGTAATATTTTTAGCGAATGTCTAACACAAAAAACGGGTTGAAGCTTTTAAGATATTAAATATGGCGGGGGAGACCTGGCTTGAAAGTAACAAGGGGAAATATTGGAACGTAGTTTCCAAATTTTTTAACGGAACACGATAAAAAGTATCCGTAGTGATAACAATTTGCTTCGTTAGTAATGTGTGTTGTAAAAAAATTATTATAATCGGGCACGAAAGTTTTTCATTCCCGAAAGACGATTAAAAACTTTACTTTACTTTCACCGTCGGTCTTCTCTGTTTTGCGAAACGTTAAAATCGTTCGAAATTATTCTATTTCGTTGAGTGGAATTCGAACCTGCGTCGGAGAATAAAAAAATCATTCGGTTCTTCGTCGATCGTCGAAGAAAATATGTGGAAAATGGTAAATAATTCAGATACCCGGGTGGCACATACGTGCTATTCGGTTTTTACTGCACACGAAGGGTTTTCGTACGTGGCAGGACCTTGCACTTTATTGATTTTAGGCTGACCTGCGATTCCCACGGCGAACCGTAAGTTCGAAGCGAACACGAGCTGCCTCGGTACTATTTTCCACCGCGTGGCTTTCGCGGTTATTCTTCCAATTTACCGTGGTCGTCGAACTTTAGCCTCGAATTAAGTACACGGTCGATTAAAGTCTAAAAGCGATCGAAATCTATCGAAATTAGATCGAGGTTAGTTAATGTGTGTTCGGTCACACCTGTGTTACATTTTTTTTCAGGCTCGCGACCCCTTCCGGCCGGGAACACACCATTAAAAATTTCTATTCTACATTTTAAGAATAGAATACCAATTTGTTGATGGAGGCTTCATTGAAAAGTTATTAACAATTAAATTAACAAATTTCAAATTGTTCTGGAAAAATTATTTACGGTTGCGGGGATCAATTGTAATCATTTTTGGTGAATAGACATACCCCCGAAATCCTACCCACTTTCTAGAAAAAAATTCGAGAAGCGAAATTTTTCGACGGGAAAAAAAAATTTCAAATCATTTTGGAAAAATTATTTTCGGTTGCGGGGCTCAATTGCGATCATTTTTGGTCATTACACATATCCCCGAATTCCTACGCACTTTCGAGAAAAAAATTCCTTACCGAAAATCTAAGTAAGTGCCTAAATTCTTTCGACGAAAAAAAAAAATTTGAAATCGTTCTGAAAAAATTATTGTCGGTTTCGAGGGTCAATTACAATCATTTTTGGTGAATAGACATATCCCCGAAATCTTGCGCGTTTTCGAGAAAAAAATTCAGTACGGGCGGAACTTGAAACGTTAATAACTTTTTAACGAAGCCTTCATCAACAAATTGGTATTCTTGATTTCCGTCTTATTTTTGCCTCTAGAATCTCCCATTAAAATTTAAATCTGTAATTACGATGCTATAGTAATTAAATTTCATTGATATTCGTTTTCATCATCCGTCCACTTAATTTTCCCCTTAACTGTAAATGGAGTTTCATCGTACGTGGACTTTCTGCCGTTTTAAAATGATTTCCATATATTTTCCACTCGTCTGTAGACTTTTGTGACCGAGCGTAAAGTACCGAGGTGTAAAGTATTCATTCGCAGCGAGTTTCACTCGCGATAGTTGTTGTCTGACAGGCACGACGAGCAAGGTGGCGCATTACTTATGCGCAGAGGAATGTACCTACGTCTCTGTTTTCGCAAGAGAACTGCACGGGTGGGTGAGTTTTCACACGCCACAAGGTGAAGTGTTCTACCCCGAAGGTTGTCGCAAGCGGTGCGTACGTTCGATGGCCGAGCATCTGTGAATTTAATTTTACGTCACGCAATTTTACTAGTTTTTCAATTCCAAGAGGTTTGGTCGGAATACTAAATATTTCTAATTCTTCTCCCAGCGTAGATTCATTTTTTTCCCGCTCCCGCAATGAAAGTTACGATAAAAGTTACGAAAATATTTCTTATTTAAAATTTCTTGATATTAACCATTTATTATTTAAAAATTTCTTCCCAAATTATCGTCGTTCGTGTGGTTTACTAATTCCGATTTATAAATGAGAAACGCAATTTAAAGCAATTTGTTGTGTAAAATATCTCTGGTAAGACTGTTACGAGACTTGTCCATATTCATTATTTGTTAAAAAATTTACGTTTAGGAGAGAAACATGCGTTGTAAATTATCGGAATAATTGATACTATGTTTGTTAAAAAGTCCAGGATCTCTAAAATTCGAGAGACCTTCGCGTCCGGTGGACATTTTGAGTTACGTTACTGTCGTCGAAGAGATATCGCCATCGATTTGTCACACGAGCTTCATTTCGACGTTGTCGCGAGAATTCTTTTCCTTTTTTCGACTGAAATTATTGCCACGCGAGTTTTGGTCGATATACGGATTAGCGCGCGGAAAAGTAACGTGACCAGATATGATCTTGGATTCTCATATATCCGAATCGTACCGATGGTTTTTTTAAAACAGCGAAATGCGCCGGGAATGCTGGCGGACCTGTTAGACAGAGTTTAAAACTCGCGGTCTTGACGCCATGTTTCTTTTGGTCACGCGCGGACCAATTAGGCGTTTCTTCTTCCGTTATCCGTACGTACGCGACTCAAAAATCACGTCCAACGTTACACGCGTCGCGTCGTAGCATAACTACAAACTAAGTACATTTCTATCTGTAAATACAATACTCTTAAGTACTTGTGAACCCGTAAGGAGTGTCTATTTGAAATCCATCGCCCTAACAGGTCAGTAAATTCAACGCTAAACGAATATAAAGTAGAAACAAGGTTAGGGTCAAACGTCAAATAGTCGACAGTACAATAACATTCGACAATAATGATTATTCGAACGATCGTATTGCATTTAAATAATAATCAAATAATCGTTAATATTTGTCACGGTTGCAGTCACTTACAAATTTCAGAAATATTAATATTTTAAAAAAATTGATATTACAAACGTGAATTATAATGTCTAATTATTATTGACACATAGTAACATACAATTGATACATCATAAATTAATTGTTCTTTTCGATAATCGATGATCGTGTTTCTGGGAAAAATTTTAATGGAGGATTCTAGAGGACACAATTAGACCTGGCTTAATTAAAAAATTATTAACGTTAAAAGTTCCGCCCGTACGGAATTTTTTTCACGAAAATACGCAGGATTTCGGGGGTATGTCTATTCACAAAAAATTATCGTAATTGAACCCCGCAATCGAAAATAATTTTTCCAGAACGATTTGAAATTTTTTCTTTCCGTCGAAAAATTTCACAAATTCTCGAATTTTTTTCTCGAAACTGAGTAGGAATTCGGGGGTATGTCTCTTGACCAAAAATACTTGTAACTGACCCCTGTGACTGAAAATATTTTTTCCAAAACGATTTGAAATTTTTCAATTTCACCGAAAAATTTCGGCACTTACTCGAATTTTTTTCTCGAAACTGAGTAGGAATTCGGGGGTATGACTTGTGACTAAAAATGCTTGTAATTGACCCCTGTAAATGATAATAATTTTTTTAGAACGATTTGAAATTTTTGAATTTAATTGTTAATAACTTTTTAACGAAGCCCCCATCAACAAATTGGTATTCTTGATTTTCGTCTTATTTGGGCCTCTAGAGTCGGAGACAGAAAATTTTGTCCGATTGGTCGAAACACTGTGCTCTGCTGAAGTTCAGTGTATCGATGTAATATTTGAAAACAGGACGCACACCGTTTCACGCTGAAATGCTGTTAATTTTATCCGTCTTTCTTTCAATAATTCAACGCATTGTCCGTGCTCTGCCCGCAACCGCATTTACTTTATCTTGTTCGTTTTTTTTTGTTTTTTTTTCCAATGGTTTTCACGCTCAAAGTTTATAGATCGACCAGACATGTTTTATTCACGTTGCTTCTGCCCGTACGAGAAACTTCGTAAGCGGCCGGTTTAACGAGTTCTTAGTACCACAGGACTCGCTTATTAAACTCCGCCGAGGTGTTTCTGGTTTCCACTGTTCGTTGGGCCGAAGAATATTAATCAGTTTTTCTTTTCAACCGTCTAACGAAACGCTCGTTTCCCGAATACGGGATGTTAACGTGTTATTTTCAAAAATAAAAATATCTGCGGTTGTATTGTTCGCCGAGTCAAAAGGTACAACGGTGCGAACGTCTTTATCGTAAAACAATACGCGAGTTTTCCCACCGTAAATTGGCTGGTCTACCGTTTTTGGTTCGTCACCGTCCACCTTCAAGATGCCCTATCGATAAATCTGTTCGTATAATAGAAACAATGGATGTTGCTTATCGCTGCTTGTTAAAACGTTGCGGTAACTACTCGTGTACAGGAAGTAGAGATCTC
The DNA here is from genome assembly GCF_013123115.1 of Colletes gigas. Taxonomy (NCBI): domain Eukaryota; kingdom Metazoa; phylum Arthropoda; class Insecta; order Hymenoptera; family Colletidae; genus Colletes; species Colletes gigas. The sequence goes on from NW_025106668.1 coordinate 349,464, forward strand.
GATTACCCAGGGGTGGCCAAACACCCTGTATATAGTAAATACTCGTCAGACGAATTTATCGAAAAGTGTGATAGAAAATCTTATAAACAGTATGAAATCAAAAATATTCCAACCAACTCACCGTCGTGGATCGGCTACTGATTATTAAGAACAATGTTCATAGTAATTAGTTTATAAATAAACGGATATTTATAATGGAACTTATGCTTTCTATTTTACAAGCTGCATTTTTCTCGAAGAGGGTTACGATTCATCGTTTACGTGAATATTGCTGAATTTTATCCCATTTATCTTTCGCGTATATTTACGTAATTCTGCAAACGAAAAAAGCAACAGCTCTAACCGTAACGATGAACGAACCAAAAATGAAGCGAGCTTGCAATATTGGCCAGCAGTGCACTTTGGAAACCCTCGATCGAATGTCACCGTGAAACGTAAGAATTTAAGCGCGGTCCTAATAAAGTAAAATGTTGTCGCCTCCCATGCTCGCCACCAGAGGGGTCGCGCTCTCACAAGCGCTCGACCCTCGGTTGCTATACAGGGTGTAATTTTAATGGAGGATTCTAGAGGCCAAATTAAAACGAAAATCAAGAATACTAATTTATTGATGGAGGCTTCGTTAAAAAGTTATTAACGTTTCCAGTTCCGCCCGTGCTGAATTTTTTTCTCGAAAACGCGCAAGATTTCGGGGATATGTCTGTTCATCAAAAATGATTGTAATTGATCCTTGCAACCGGAAATAATTTTTCCAAAACAATTTGAAATTTTTTTTCCCCATCAAAAAATTTCGGCACTTACTCGAATTTTTTTCTCGAAACTTAGTAGGAATTCGAGGGTATGTCTTTTGACAAAAAATGCTTGTAATTGACCCCTGCAAATGAAAATATTTTTTCCAAAACGATTTGAAATTTTTTAATTTCACCGAAAAATTTCGGCACTTACTCGAATTTTTTTCTCGAAACTTAGTAGGAATTCGGGGGTATGTCTTTTGACAACAAATGCTTGTAATTGAGCCCTGCAAATGAAAATAATTTTTCCAAAAACGATTTGAAATTTTTTTTTCCCCGTCGAAAAATTTCACACCTTCTCGAATTTTTTTCTCGAAAGTGGATAGGATTTCGGAGGTATGTGTATTCACCAAAAATGATTGTAATTGTCCCCCGCAGCCGAAAATAATTTTTCCAGAACGATTTGAAATTTTTTAATTTAATTGTTAATAACTTTTCAACGAAGCCTCCATCGACAAATTGGTATTCTCGATTTTCGTCTTATTTTTGTCTCTAAAATCCCCCGTTAAAGTTTTTCTCAGGGGTGACCGAACATCTTGTATATACATTCTTCGAACGACTTCTCAATATCCCAGTCGTCTAATGCAGGGCCTGCTAAAAGCCTTATTGATGAGTCCACTAGCAGGTCCGGACGAAACGCGCCCCCCTTTCCTTTTCAACCCTCTCCACGAGATTCTCACGAGTTCCTATACCGCAGCGAAGCTTGCGCCACAATGTGTTCTAACCAAGAATATATGCTCGATAAAGGTTAAAAAAGGTAACATCTTGTTACATTTACGCAGTCGTTCGGTCGACCGTTATCTCGATTACGGGCACATTTGCGGGGAGGGGGTTGAAATCGAGCTACGCCGCGATAAAATTCACTGCCCTGACCGCCTTTTCCGCCAACGGATACCTTCCGTTTATTTCAAGAAGTCTCTCGAACGTCCCGACACGAATGCATATTTATTGACGGCATAAAACAAACATCCACGGTGGATCCCTCTCGAGCCTCGGGTCCATTCTTTTTATTCCTGTCGCGCTACATCGATCGCATCGCATTCCACCGGATGCATCTTCGCTTTCCCCTTCGTCGTCTACGACCTACCTGACTCTTGCACAGAAATTCTATATCGATGCGAATTTTGCCTCGAGAAAAGTACGTATAATACGATCGATGTTCTCTCTCGTGTATTAAACAATTCAAGGGGCAACGATTAAATCGTACTTGCGCCGACACAAACGAACGTAACATGGAACATTTCCATTCAATTCGTGTTTCTTCGCCGAAATGTTCGTATTCAAATTCGCGTCGACTGTTCATCGTACGGGTTATCGATCTAACTATCGATTTCTATCGCGAGGTGGCCAAAAGGAACGATCCATTAACGATTGAATATCACGGTTACGTCGTTCCGAAAGTTTAAATTGATATTAACGCGTCTACCGCAATATGTTCGTCCGGATACCAATTTTAAATGCGAAAGTAACAATTGCAACGAAACTGTAGCCACGATCCGGGCAATTAAAATAACATTTAACGCGACTCGTTCGTCGATAGCGAACATTGACACGAACTCCAAACACCATTTTGAATGTCAGTTTCGAATATCTATACTATTATATAAAGAGAGAGCCGATTTTTATGTTCGCGCAAAACTCAAGACCTATTGAACCGATCTTCCTCAAATTTTGACACGTTATTTCTGCATACTCTAGGACGGACATAGGCTACGTAGCATGTCTCAGAAGCGCGTTATTAACATGTAATTTATATGTAAATATTTCATGTGTACGACTGTTTGGCGGACCACGCGACCTCTGTATACGACAGTCTACTTGCGCGCGCATGCGCGTATTCGGCCCGCGCGATACCTCGCCCGTAGCAGTACTGCGATGTTACCGCCAGGTGGCGAAGCTTCTCGAACGCTTTCCCGCGAGAGAATTGCCTTATCGCGGACATATATGTCAGGACTTAATTAATAAAGTTCAGATAAACGTACGTTTGTTCGAGTTCTTTTTTGCATTCTAATAACATTCTTAACCTATTATTAATTTTGTATAATATAGGGTTGTTCGGAAAGTAATTTCGTTTTGTACCCCAACACAGGACTTGATTGCATTTTTTCAAAGCCAACTTCACACTTAAGTCGCATAGTCATTACACAGAGGGTGTTCGGCCACCCCTGGGAAAAACTTTAATGGGTGATTCTAGAGGTAAAAGTAAGACGAAAATCAAGAACACCAATTTGTTGATGGAGGCTTCGTTAAGAACTTATCCATGTTTAGAGTTCCGCTCGTTTTGAATTTTTTTCTCGAAAATGCGCAGGATTTTGGGGGTGTGTGTAATGACCAAAAATGATTGTGATTAACCCCCGCAACCGAAAATAATTTTTTTAGCACGATTTGAAATGTTTTTTTTTCGACGAAAAATTTCAGTAGAACATTCCTGGTCAGACATTATATTTTCAGTAATGAATTTTTGTCTCGAAACTCAGTAGGATATCGGGAGTATGTCTATTCACCAAAAATGATTGTAATTGACTCTTGCAACCGAAAATAATTTTTTTAGAACGTTTTTACAAATTTTTTTCTACAAAACTTTTTGGACGGTAAAACTTTTACTTCAAACGGGGAGGTGAAAAATCCCCTGGATCAGTCTTCTGCCAGTGAAGAACAAAAGCTTCATGAGCGTGGAATCATGCTACCGTCAGAAAGATGACAACAGGTGTTGGACCAGAATGGACGATATATGATTCAATAAAATATTTATTCGCTATAAGAAAATCGTCTTTATATTCTCATAAAAAAAAAAAAAACGAAATTACTTTCCGAACAACCCAATATTAACGGGCAAGTAAATTACAAAATCGTCACAGTGGTATAATATAAACCAGTATACGATAATAATGCTAATAATACGCGCGATATTTCCTAAAGCGGTCACCCATCCCAAAGTACTGTACTTGACAGCGCCAAACGTTGCTTAACTTTCCTTCGATGTGGCATGACCGTCGACTTTAGACAATCGTTGCGATTTGGTATCAACGCACAGGCGGGAGTTATTTTCAATCGTTTGTTCTAACCACGTCTAACTCGAGGACCGTGTGGGTAGTCAGGATATGTATAAAAAAATTAAAATCAAGAGACAGAGAGAGAAAGAAAGAGAGAGAGAGAGATAAACAACAGGAAGGAAGATACGTTGTAGTCGGTGCAGTGGGTGAGAATAGTTGTGAGACGTATCCAGCAAGTGAACGAGTGGCGGTGCATACTTACGTCCAGTTAGAGGGTGCATCAGAGCAGGGTGCGAGGTGGCTGCTGCAGCGGCTGGTTGCTTGGGTTTGCTAACCTTTGTGTTACTTTTTGCAAATTCCAAACGTATGGTTTGTGGCATATCAGGATCGAATCTAACCCCCTGCTGCAAATAGATTCCCTAAATTAGTAAACCGGGAGCAGACGGATCAGAGGCTGGATTGGTGTGGAGAACAGATAGAACATTCTGGATTCAAGCGTATCGCGATCAGGGTTCCTCAGCTTTCGTTGCCAGGCCAATCGCGACCGACGGTTCGCGTCTAAAATGCTCGTCGGGTTCTACAAATCGACGAACTTTACAACGAATCCGTTCCGAACGGGACCAATCCACTATTTCCAAACCGATATTCGTTTCGAAAGCATCGTTCTCGACGAGCTCGTAATTAGTTTTATTTCGCGTCGGTTCGCGCATGGAACCCCGTTTTTCGAATCGTTGTACCGGACGTTGTGTTCGTTAAAAAGACTCGGTGACCGGGATCGTGGATCGATACGGCACGACGACGAAAGCTTCGGAAAAACGATCTCTGGTAACGATCTATAACTGACGATAAGGGTTTCAGGGGACTGGTGAAAAAATTACAGGGAAATTAGCACAAGGTCGTGTATGTAGATGTGTGTGTTGTGTAATACGTGTCAGTGTACTATAGGTGGGTACCGGTAGAAGTGGGTCGTTCGTTAGTCTGTTACGCGGTGTTTTCAGCGAACGTGTCCATCCGACAAGAGGATGTTTTCGTATCATTCGTATAGAACCGGTTACACAGGGTTATCAGACATTGCAAGTTGCGTGAGGTCAGTTGCGGGTGGTGTGATGAAAAAAAAAAAAAAAAAAAATATGATTATATCACGTGTATGCGAGTATAGTATAAAATGCGTGGTTACAGTGGCGCACCCAGGGGCGTCGTGAAACTTCGTAACGAGATAATATCGAATCCCAGAAAGGGCACTTCCTCCACCACTTTTAACAGAGAATCGACGGAAGCAAGAATAATGAAATCAACATTAGTAAAGAAATCAGAAAATATAATATTAGTAGAGAAAGGTTAGAAATGAACTTACGTCAATGTAAGAGGCATGTAGAAGCAGTAAAATATGCGCGATGAGGATATGATAAAAAAATTTATTTATCACTGTAACGTTTATGTAACTGTTGTTTTCACGTAAGTTTCTCTTTGTACGTTTCGTCGTTATTTCTTGTTTTGATACATCAATATAATGTTTTGCAGGGTTGAAACAATAGATACAGGGTGTTCATTTGATAACTATGAATCTAGATATCTCGAAAACATATTAGTTTCTGTTAATTTTTAGTTGCATCTCCTCTCCTAAATTTCTGGGCACGCCAACTGCGTGGATACGTATACACACAGGGTGTTCGGCCAACATTTGGGAAAAATTTTAATGGGAGATTCTAGAGGCCAAAATAAGATGAAAATCAAGAATACCAATTTGTTGATGGAGGCTTCGTTGAAAAGTTATTAACGTTTAAAGTTCCGCCCGTACTGAATTTTTTTCTGGAAAACGCGCAAGATTTCGGGGGTATGACTTTTCACCAAAAATGATTGTAATTGATCCCTGCAACTGAAAATATTTTTTCCAAAACGATTTGAAATTTTTCAATTTCACCGAAAAATTTCGCCACTTACACGAATTTTTTTCTCGAAACTGAGTAGGAATTCGGGGGTATGATTTTTGACCAAAAATGCTTATAATTGACCCCTGCAAATGATAATAATTTTTTTAGAACGATTTGAAATTTTTTAATTTAATTGTTAATAACTTTTTAACGAAGCCTCTATCAACAAATTGGTATTCTTGATTTTCGTCTTATTTTCGCCTCTAGAATCTCCCATTGAAATTATTCCCAAGGGTGGCCGAACACCCTGTATATCATATAGGTACATCGCCTGGCGGTATATACAAATGTATTCGTATAAGATCAAATCTGACCTCTTATACAAATACATACGTAAGATATGAAACCCGGATACACGGTGGTGGAAGAGAGAAAATGGGAAAGTGTAGGGGTGTCCACGCTTATCAGGAGGCAAAACAACACCATATATCGATAATGTCACACGGTGCAACCAGCGTTATTACAGTACGGTCTTGGTACGTATACAAAAGGGATTTTACTACTGTTCGACCCAAGTAATAGAGGAAGAAGCTAATGTAAAAACAGAAACAGAAGATGTATATATTTATATATATATATATAAACAGAGAACACAAAAAGAGAAAGTGTGTACGTGTGTATATAATTGATAGGTAAAGAGCTACGTAGCATTAACCCGTGCCAGCTGGAATCTAAGGCAGGGTGTAACTTTATATAATATGTATAAAAAAAAAAAAAAAAAAAAAATATATAAAAAAAAAATATAGGAAATAGAATTGTGGGCCATGTTTGTACGCGTGTGTATGTATATATATATATAGAATATGGCTAACTGTAAGGGAGCCCTCGGGAGCTCTTGCGTTGAACCGAGGAGCCTGACATTTTCTCTCTCGATAACGCCGAGAAAGGGGCTATTACCTGCAGGTCCTGCTTCGCCGCCTCCGCACCGGCCCTCGTGTGGAAAGTCACGAATCCCACCGGCTGAAATCAAACAGAACGCACACGTCAAACTGACAACCGTGTATCGTTTAAAAAATATCTCCGCGAATACTTAATCTATTACACCGTGTTGGGAATCCCAACAATTTACAGGACGCGTCATTCGGTTCACTGCTACTTAAATTACTTGATTTGGTGATCTGGCGATGTACCTTATTTTACAAAAGAAATTTACATACCATTAAGCACACTTTGGGCCCATTTACCTACCCCTTGGGACCGCGATCGCTCATCCCGGTACAACCCTCAGTGCGCCAAAAGCGACACCAAGGTTTGCCCCGGTAGACTTATCGCGTCTCTGAGACGTAATTGTAAGCTAATGGGTTAATGACCGTAACGTAATTCGTCAAGTAAAAATGTCTCGAAGGCCTGATCCTAAAAAATGGCGGAGAAGTCACGCGCGTATCACAGACCCCGTCATGTGAAGGTTCCTTAAGAATCCTTAACAATTGGTTGATAGAATCGCCTTCTGATTTGACATCAGTGTATAATCACGTTACAAGTCACAATCAGGACACTTCAAGTCCAACAAGAACATTTAACAGTTGCAAGTTATACAAGAACCTTTACATCTATATTATTATATAAAGAGAGAGCCGATTTTTATGTTCGCGTAAAACTCAAGACTTATTGAACCGATCTTCCTCAAATTTTGACACGTTATTCCTGCATACTCTAGGACGTACATAGGCTATGTAGCATGTCTCAGAAGCGCGTTATTAACATGTAATTTATATGCAAAGATTTCATGTGTACGACTGTTTGGCAGACCACGTAACCCCTGTATACGACAGTCTACTTACGCGCGCATGCGCATATTCGGCCCGCGCGATACCTCGCCCGTAGCAGTACTGCGATGTTACCGCCAGGTGGCGAAGCTTCTCGAGCGCTTTCTCGCGAGAGAATTGCATTATCGCGGATATATTATGTCAGGACGATCGTCTGGTCATAAATTGCTTTTGCACAAGGTCGGGCGAAGTTGAGACGGGGCATGATAGTTTTCAATAAACTACAAGATGCACTTAATATACAAAGACATAAGAAATACTTAGTGTAAGATATGAACTATGATATTTAGGGGTTGAGATTGCTCTCTGGTAAGCTACTACTTGATTCTATTAATGATGAAGTTGCATGAATATCCACAATTTACTGGTAATGTGTTTACTGGTAAGTGGTAGATGTACGACCATTGATCGATGAAAACTGTAGTCGTCGTTCGCCTATGGTTATCGTAATATTCGGTGAAAATGAAATACGTGGGATGTTATGATAGGGGATGGAAACTGTATATTCCAAAGGACAAATCAGTTTTCGTTGGTTAAAGGTAACGGAATAGGCTCTATGGCTCGCTGTGATTCGCAGGTTCCACGGCGGTTTACTCAGACGTGATTCGAGAAGCCTGTAATTCATGAGGAAACGAGTCGCTCGTTCAACGGCCCTTTCATGGTGCTAGTTTTCGAGGGACATTGAGGAAGAAATTTCCACGCGTTTGCCACCAGAATCGATACAGGGGTTTCGCTTCGATAGACGTTTGCTAGGAAACTGAGATGCGATTCCATTTATCCAAAGCTAGAACCGCGAGTAAAATAAAATACCCGAGGGTTTCCAGCGGACGGCGTTTCGAAATTCTGTCGTGGAACATTATTTCAAATACAAAAATTTCACTCAACGCTACACGTCGGTAGTTGAAAGTTTAACAATAACAAAAATCGAGCACAGTTTATCAATACGATAAAATAGTCTAAACGTTTCTGTTTTAACTTTAATAGCAAATAAATCAAATAAAATAATAATATAGAAATTTTTGAACACATATTAAGCGTATTAATAGTACGACTTATTAAATCGATCGAAATGGATTAGTTTATTATGAATCGTAAGTATTGAAGGTATATACTTATTATTATTATTATTAATTTCAGAATAATGTGTATTTACTAAATAAAATAACCTCGAGGGACAGAATCTACGAGAAATTGTTATACCGTAACTTTCAATAAATATTTTACAGTTCGAAAAACCATGCATGTCTAACTAGATAATTTACTTAACAGTGGGCTGGCTATCTGCCGACCAAGTCTCGCCTTCGTTTTATTTCTATGATAACGCTGGCTTTGCCACACGATCCCGAAGCTAGATACTCCGTTTTCTATAAATTCTTATCGTCCCCGTAGAATCAAAATCTGATAAATTCGAACTCGCGGGAAATCCGTCCGCGTGCAACCGAATGGAGTTCGCTGGTGTTCTGCAAAATTATATTCCAAAGATCTGATAGTATTTGCAAATAAATTTTATCGCGACACGAAACGTATTATGGCGCGGCAAAAGAATTTCCCGCTGTATAATTAAAGTAAATGCTGCCTATGCTTCTGCAATTTCGAACAAATGGACTTCCAACCTTATATCTTGGTACATTCATAGTTTATCATATTGGTATACTTCGATTATACAGGGTGCTCCGACAACCATGGGAAAAATTTTAATGGGAGATTCTAGGGGCCAAAATAAGACGAAAATCGAGAATATCAATTTCTTGAATGAGACTTCGTTAAAAAGTTATTAACAAAATTAAATTAACAGATTTTTAATCGATCTGAAAAAATTATTTTTGGTTACGGAGGTCATTTACAATCATTTTTGGTCAATGCACATACCCCCGAAATCCTACCCGGTTTCGAGAAAAAAATTCGTTACCGAAAATATAACGTCTGATCATGAATGAATGATTCCCCTGAAATTTCATGCGTTTCAAATCGTTCTGAAAAAATTATTTGTAGTTGCAGGGGTCGATTACAATCATTTTTGGTCAATAGCCTTACCCCTGAAATCCTACCCATTTTCTAGGAAAAAATTCGAGAAGGTGTGAAATTTTTTGACAAAATTAAAAAGTTTCAGATCGTTCTCAAAAAATTATTTTTAGTTACAGGGGTCGATTACAATCATTTTTGGTCAATAGCCTTACCACTGAAATCCTACCCATTTTCTAGGAAAAAATTCGAGAAGGTGTGAAATTTTTTGACAAAATTAAAAAGTTTCAGATCGTTCTAAAAAAATTATTTTTAGTTGCAAGGGTCGATTACAATCATTTTTGGTCAATGGACATACCCCCGAAATCCTAACCACTTTCGAGAAAAAAATTCAGTACGAGCGAAACTTTAAACGTTAATAACTTTTTAACGAAGCGTCCATCAACAAATTGGTATTCTTGATTTTCGTCTTATTTTTCCCTGTAGAATCGTTCATGTAAATTTTTGTATAGATTTTGAAGGTCCTCGTATTAGAAAAATCGTCGCAATTAATAAACAAACAAGAAAGAGTCAAAAATGAAGTCCTAATATGTTAAAACAATTGTTTAAAATTGGCCAGTTTTTTTTTTAAAAGCGTCATTTCCTTGGAAACGATCGTTCGAATAGTTTCAATTTGCAAAATGTTAAGATTAATCTATATTTATAATTTTTTAAAATATAAATATATTTTAAGTAATTTGATTAATTTATTTTTGTTTATTTTAATTATAAATTATGATTTATTTATTGAGTGAAATAAATATGGATTTAATTTTAGATTAAATAATTATTCTTATGTAACAATTATTTTGAGATTATGAATTTTTAGAATTATTGTTTGGTCTTTAGAATTGCAAAGTCCTTATCAGTAGTCAAAATTTAATTTTATGATTGCATGTATCTCTCCGGCACCATCTTGTATAGTATCGTTCACAATATTTTGCCCTTGCTGCACACATCGATTCCTTCCATTGGTTCCAGCGTAATTTGCGATAAACCGTGTATGTGTGTGATTTTCATTTCGTGACACGTTGCATTCCTAGAGTTCTTATCGGGCACGGAAATCCTCATCGTATTATACTGGTTTGCCCCGCCCATTTTTATCAATACGTTCATCGTGGTGGTTGTATATGTAGGTTAATAGTTTTTCATGCGCTGTCCGTAGAACGATCAATTTTCATGTTTCTTTCTTTGATGTTTTCGTAAGTCGCCAAACTGTTTAATCCACTATTCTTTTAATCCAGCCCACGAAAGTATCATCATTATCAACGAATCAGTACATGTTTATGGTTGCAAAAGATTTGAAATTTCTAAAAAAACATTAATCGATCGATTTTGAATTATTCGTAATCGACTAAATGCATACAAAGAATGGATCTTTTTAACGAGAATACTTAAAAGATTTTTGCTGCTTATAGCTATGCGAAAAAAATTGTTTAAAGTTAAATTACACGAAAGAGCAAATATAATAAATAAAATTTCTTTTTTGAGGTCATTTATTCAGATTTCAATGTCATCGTTTCTTCTTTTCAAATGCATTCGAATGGAAAATGATGGAGAATGAAAATACAAATTCGTTGACCTGAAAGTCTTGTCATACTGATCATCGAATTTCAAGATATTTATTTTAATACTCCTCGAATACACCGGAAACATTTAACGTGGAATTATGTCATTCAGGATCGCGAGAGCTCATTTTATTAAAGCTCGTTCACGGGATCGAAATATACTAGATCCAATATGACGAATAAATAGCACATTAAAATTGCAAGAGATTGAATTCCAGTATTGGATGGAATTTTACTCGATTAAAATTGATAATCGGTTTCTATGCAACGCATTCACTTATTAAAATATTGGAGTAATTGTTTTCTCGTTCGAGGTTATAAAAATAAGTTATAGACTCCGGAAGTGTGGTATTTGTTATAAGGTTTACAAGCATAATTTATAAATATATTTACGTGTATATTGAATAAAAGGCTGATATTAATTTTTATATTAATATAATATACAGAATAGAAATACAATATATTTGTGGGAATTTTGGGGTTGCAAATGAGCAAAACTCGGCTTCCTCTCACAAGGAACCATCGCGAACGGTCCGGCTTCGATTTTGATGAAACTTTGTACACTTATAAAGCAGCCAAAAATAATCGACACGTATTTTTTTTTAGCTGCGGTAACTCGAGTTTAAGGGGTGAAACTACCCCTTGAAGTTTTGGCTCGAAACGGCTATCTCGAAAACGGAAAGACATACAAAAAAATTGTTAATGGGCGAGGTTGATGGTTTCTTATGTACAATAATATGGTGTTAAAAAATTTAAAAAAATAAAATTTGTTTATAACAAAAAAAAATTTATTAACTTAATTTTTCATTTTATTGAAATTTTCATAATGACAAAATATGACGAGCATTTTATTCCAAATCCATTGGTATGCGATTTTTTAAAATTGCTTCCTACAGTTTTGCAGATTTTTATGATTTACATCTTGCGCGCACATCCATTATGGTAGTAGCCGTTCTAACTTTGATTTTAATGAAGCACTGTAGGCTTGCACTACTTCTAGAGGACAAAATCGGGAAAAATACAAGAATACCAATTTGTTGATGGAAATTATTAACGTTTAAAGTTCCGCCCGTACTGAATTTTTTTCTCCGAAATGCCCAAGATTTCGGGGGAATGTGTAATGACCAAAAATGATTGTAATCGACCCCTGCAACCGAAAATAATTTTTTCAGAATGGTTTGAAATTTTTTAATTTTGTTGAAAAATTTCACACATTCTCGAATTTTTTTCTCAAAAGTGCGTAGGATTTCGGGTGTATATATATTGACCAAAAATGATTGAAATTGACTCCCGCAACTGAAAATAATTTTTTTAGAACGATTTGAAATTTTTTTTCCCCCTGAAAAATTTAGGCACCTTACGCCCTGCCGATTTTTCTTAAAAATTCGTTTTTCATTTTTAATAATTTTGTTTGACGCCCTACAAAAAAGTTGGCCAATACTTTTTTGTAGGTACCTATGAGCTCTACTTCAGAAAAAAGTTTCATTGAAATACATTCACTATTGTAGGAATTATGGCTGTTTGAAGATTGGACCATTTTTATGGGGTTTTTCTCATTTTGCGGGGTCAAGGATCAACTTTTTGCATATTTTTGCGATTTCTACGTATTCTTGATTAAAATACGCGTCGTTTGCATTTTTGAAAATTAAAATCCTTCAATCCGTTCAGAAGTTATGACATTTTAAAGATCCGCATGAAATTTTCGGACAACATTTCTGGCCATAAATTACATTTTCGATTAGGAATTTTTTTCTCGAAAGTGCGTAGAATTCCGAGGATATGTGTAATGACCAAAAATGATTGTAATTGACCCCCGCAACCGGAAATAATTTTTCCAAAACGATTTTAAATTTTTTTCCCCCGTCGAAAAATTTCACACCTTCTCGAATTTTTTTCTCGAAAGTGGATAGGATTTCGGAGGTATGTGTATTCACCAAAAATGATTGTAATTGTCCCCCGCAGCCGAAAATAATTTTTTCAGAACGATTTGAAATTTTTGAATTTAATTGTTAATAACTTTTTAACGAAGCCTCCATCAACAAATTGGTATTCTTGATTTTCGTCTTATTTTGGCCTCTAGAATCGCCCATTAAAATTTTTCCCATGAATGGCCGAACACCTTGTATAATGAGAAAAGGAAAATGGTCATTTATACAAAGTTATTATTCCCATTTGTAATTTGTCTTTAAGTAAAGTTAAACAAAAACAATGTTAATGATACTAGATCATTAAGTAAACAGAGGAAACTAAAATTATACATTGTATCATCGAGAAATGAATTTGATAAATGTAGCAAAACATTAATATTGTATAATCTGTCGTTTTCATATCATAAAATTAAAGAATAAGTTTACTTATTCCTTGTCACCGAATTTAAATTATTTCGCTCACAGAAGTGGATGCATAAGATAAACCTTCCCCTGCATCGATCCGAATGATTGTATATTTAACGTGTCCATTTTCTATTGATACGTATAATTGATTGTGAATAATAAATGACAAATACAAATGAATAGTTAATTCACTGGTGCATTAGTATACTTTCATTCGAACTGCAATTTAGTCATATTAAACAATTAGTGGCTCCAATTTTAATCTAAGCAATAATTTGAATAATTTTTTATTATCAAATAGAATATTATTTGAATACGTTTTATTTTCCAAAAATCTTTCACTCGAACAAGACTAGTAAAATAAATAACTAATGTTTTGAAACTCGACAAAAATTGAAATACCATAAAACAATTACAACAGAGATAATATAAAATTGTAACAAATAGACTTATTTAAAATCTGTAAAAATTACCTCTTTTCTTAATGCTTTAAATCGTATTATTGCTTTAGCGAGAACTATAAATAACACAAACAGCAAATAAAATTCGACTGTAAATCAAACATTAGTTAATTATCGAAAACAGGTCATTCCTGAATTGTATCTAAAATTCACCTAAATTTGGCATTGTAAATCGCTTGGTGCGATCCAATTTCGTTTAAATTACTTTATTTATCGAAAGAAATTACGTCTTTATTAAAATTAATACTTTCGACCAACTGATTTTTGTCATTTTCAGCAGAATTAAACAATAAGATCCAACAAGCAACGAAGATATTTTTTTTTTTTTTTGTTTCAACAATTTCTCAATGATGACTAAAATCGACTATTTTCGTTAATCACCTATTCCAATACGAATATAAGAATTCTATAATTATTCTGAAATATTCCACAACTGTCGTGACAATCGTTAAAAATTTCTGAATGTTTTTTTTAAAAAGAGCATTTTGGAACGTAAGATTATATCAACTTTTTCCCCCCATTTGCTCGACCCCATAAATTTGACCCTGACCTTTTCGGATACCCTGCACAAAAGGGATAAGATTCGTATATCGGCGAGCTCGACCGTGGAAAAGTGCACACGAGCGATTATGCGTGGTCGTCGCAACGGTATTGTTCGCCGTGCAATTCCACGTAATCGAAGGGTTGGAAAATTACACTGTCGCCGACTGCCGCGACGTTTTCGAGGGACCAATGTTCGTAGAAAAGACGCGCGACAGTTCGAATCGTGGAGCAGTCGCCTTTCGCGATATTTCGTTTATTCGTGTCGTTCAGGAAGACGTCCGTCGTCGCGACGAATAAAAGTTCCGAGAAGTACATGCAAATGGGATAAATTATTTTTACCCTGTGCTCGTCCGTTACCCGGGTACGAACAAATTCCATTTGTCCCACTGTTGCAACGCAAATTGGTGTAATTCGCGAACGAGGTTCATTTTTTCCTTTATTTAAAGTTTACTTTGTTCGTTTCGGGGGGAAGCAAGGAGAATAGGAAATGAACGCCCGGGATTCCTCGAGAAACAGCAACTTTTGGAACCTGGAGGAAATTGTATTTATCCCGCGTCTACGGCGAAAAGACGTGTAATTGTTGAAAGAGGCTCCTTGTTTCAAACTCGAGCGTCGGTTTAGCATCGGGGCACAGACGAGGTATAGTACGGGAGACGATATAGCGAGGTCGTAAACTCGAGCAGCTAAAGGCCTCGGCCCATAATCAGGCCCGTACGAAGAAATGTTTTATCCAGTGTCGCCATTTTCAGAGATATCGTAACAAGTAAAGGTCTCGAAAATCATGTTTCCAGAACGATTAATAGTTTTTTTTTAAAACGTTCCGATCGACCGACACGAGAATTGTTCTCGCATGTTTCGGGATCAAGCCCCTCGATGCTTGAATATTTTCCAAATTTACCATCCTAAATACACAACTTCTCTTCGTGTGCATCAACGTGTGTTTCGTTGGGCGTTGCAACATATAGTTTTGAAACTTGTACGAAAGAAAGTATCGCACAAAGGACAGAACGACCTTGGTTCTCGACAGAAATTCAAAGAAACTTTCAGTCTCCTCGAATGTCTCCATATTTTCATACCCATTGTTTGCAATAATTATTAATTAACGTCAGGCAATAGTTAAAATAATGCTCGATAGCGTGGGTTGTATAAATAATTGTTTTTAATACCATTTTGCGTAGAATATTCATTTTCTGGGCGAAGGCACGGTTCACTGTTAATTGATTGGTGAACACGCCAAAGACGGTCTTCCCCACTCTTTTCAGTCTTCTGCCTGAACCTAACTGCCGGTCACTCTCTCTCTCCCTCTCTTTCTACTTTGGGCTGGCGGACGTGGCGGAACGTCGTAGACCTGCGCTCCGCTTCTACTGACCGTTGCTGACTACTGGCGACCTCTGGGGACCACTACTGACCACTAGCGACCGCCTGCAGTGGTTTGTATTGTCTCCCAGAAGGAATAAACATGCAAACTGCTGCACTAAATAAAACTCTTTATTCTTCCGTGCTACACGTCTTTTACTAACTGACGATACCGAGAGGAAAGCTTGAACAAACGCTTCCTTCTGTTTCTTACGAGGCGCGCGTCTTATTATCTAAGCTTACCAACTACTTATTCTAAAATCCCTAACCTGTGACTAGAAACTAACTAACCTAACTTAACCTAGTTGACCTAAGATGGCGCGTCGACCGCCGGCAACACTGGCCGCTGGTCGCTACACGCCACTGACCACTACTGGCCACTCGCGAGAACTCGTGGAAACTGTTGACCACTACTGACCACCGCTGAAATACCGCGTGTAACTATATGTCAACAAGTAGTAAGTCCATTCCACTCACTTATATGTATCAGTAGAAAATTTGTTTGTTTCTTTTATTTGATTGCACGGTGTCAATTGGATTTCGTCCGTCTGTTAATTATTATGGATGTTTCTTTCGTCTTTCTCGACTTTTGACATCATCATCAAGTGAAAATGGTAATGAACTACCGTGTTGGTTCATCTTCATATTTGTTCCTAGAATATTTCCTGAATTTTTGTGAAATCGACGGGGAACATGATTTTCAATTCTGTGTTGTTATTCGAATTCTCGTAACATTTCACAGAGATACTTTGTTCGACTGTTTGGCACTTTCTTTTTGACATTGTCCGTGATGTTGTTTCGACGTTTTAACCACATATGCGATAACAGAATTTTACCTAATGAGAAATTACTTATAGATCGTCATTATTTTTCGATTATTCAGAATTTTTATTCTGTTTCTTGGTTAATTATAATTTTTATTTTGTCGATATTTTTGAATAATTTGATTTGTGATTTATTGCCATAGACCGTCATTATTTTTCGATCATTCAGAATTTTTATTCTGTTTCTTGGTTAATTATAATTTTTATTTTGTCGATATTTTTGAATAATTTGATTTGTGATTTATTGCCATTTTCACTGTCTCGTTATGTGTCTATTTCGTACATTTCTTTAGGTATGAATATTTCTAAATTTCGTAGCTTCTCCAGTTTATAGATTCTCATCGGTTCACTAATTGCTTAGTTTCTTTAATATGATGCTAATATAGGTATGTGTTTTTGTTTTAGGTTAGACCTATTACAGACCAATTGCAAGTTAAATACTTCGAAGGTTTGTGTTTAAGGAGCTGGTACACAAAGTCTGAATAAAAGTGTTACTAAATCAAAAATGGCGCGAATAACTTTTTTTTTTAAATATCGACGCCTATAAATTGTTGACACTTTTACGCGGACACTGTAATTGCTCGTTAAAAAATTGAACTTTTTTTCATACTCGACACTTTTTTTCTATTTTCAATAGTTTTTGAAATATTTAATCAAATAATAAATATTTCAAAATTATGTCGTCCGCAAGTTCGAGGGTCGAGTTACATTCCGAGAACGTTAAATCGAATAAAATACGTGCATATTATTTAATTATAGGTTCAGTAACCATAAAAGAATATATGGAAATTAAAAATAGTAATAAGAAATAATAATCCATATAATTATCGATCCGTCTCGAGGCTAATGCGGATCTTCATTTTTGTCTGTTTAAGACGGGAAAATGTCCGAGGTATTATTATTCGTTATTGAGATATTAATCAGAATTTATTTGCGAAAGGTCAGAACGCTATGAAACAGATAGATATTAACGAATAATTAATTGACTGTAAATCGAGCATATCCTTTCGGTGGACAATTCTGTGAATTCATGATTCGTATTTGCAGCAATGCAGCTAGTATCACCGGCCGTGGAACGACATCTATCCTCAACCGGATTTTCCGCGGATAACTCGAGAGACAAGTGAAACTTGCACAGAGAAAAATGCGCGAACTTGGTAGAAAAGTGACATCCGTAAATGTCTCGTCAGTCAGCATCAGCGACGCTAAATGACAAGATTCATACGGATCCATAAAACGAAAGAGTGGAAAGTGTTGTTTCTGTTTGAGCGAGTTCAGGAATTCCACTAGGAATAGAATATAAAAGATGCAAAATCTAGAATTTCTGAAATCATTTGCGAATCACGGCAAAGCACTCTACATCGTCGTGTTCTCCATCGCTTCGTGGAATCGACATCAATTGGTTCCCATCAAAGTAAACGAATCAACGAATAAAATGAGCTTGCGATTTTGTTGGCTTTATTTATAATTAATTCGTTTGTATTTTTAGTTCTTTAGCCTGCAGTACTCGGAATATAGGTCGCTGGTAATTTCACGAAATCTTCGACGAAGAAGAAAACAATTTCGTCGAAAAAATCATTGACTAAAAATGAGTGTAATCAACCCTTGCAACTAAAAATAATTTTTTGAAAACGATCTGAAATTTGTTAATTTTGTCGAAAAATTTCACACCCTCTCGAATTTTTTCTAGAAAATGGGTAGGATTTCAGGAGTATATCTATTAACGAAAAGTGATTGTAATCGACCCCCGCAACAAAAAATAATTTTTTTAGAACAATTTGAAATTGCAAAATTTCGTCGAAAAAGTCCACCTTCCTGAATTTTTTTCTCGAAAGTGGGTAGGATTACGGGAGTATGTCTATTTACTAAAAATGAGTGTAATCGACCCTTGCATCTAAAAATAATTTTTTGAAAACGATCTGAAATTCTTTAATTTTGTCGAAAAATTTCACACCCTCTCGAATTTTTTTCTAGTAAATGGGTAGGATTTCGGGAGTATATCTATTAACGAAAAGTGATTGTAATCGACCCCTGCAACTAAAAATAATTTTTTTAGAACAATTTGAAATTTTACAATTTTGCTGAAAAAGTCCACATTCCTGAATTTTTTTCTCGAAAGTGGGTAGGATTTCGGGAGTATGTCTATTGACTAAAAATGAGTGTAATCGACCCTTGCATCTAAAAATAATTTTTTGAAAACGATCTGAAATTCTTTAATTTTGTCGAAAAATTTCACACCCTCTCGAATTTTTTTCTAGTAAATGGGTAGGATTTCGGGAGTATATCTATTAACGAAAAGTGATTGTAATCGACCCCTGCAACTAAAAATAATTTTTTTAGAACAATTTGAAATTTTACAATTTTGCTGAAAAAGTCCACATTCCTGAATTTTTTTCTCGAAAGTGGGTAGGATTTCGGGAGTATGTCTATTGACTAAAAATGAGTGTAATCGACCCTTGCATCTAAAAATAATTTTTTGAAAACGATCTGAAATTCTTTAATTTTGTCGAAAAATTTCACACCTTCTCAAATTTTTTTCTAGAAAATGGGTAGGATTTCAGGAGTATATCTATTAACGAAAAGTAATTGTAATCGACCCCCGCAACTAAAAAGAATTTTTTTAGAACAATTTGAAATTTTACAATTTCGTTGAAAAAGTCCACCTTCCTGAATTTTTTTCTCGAAAGTACGTAGGATTTCGGGGACACATCTATTCACCAAAAATGATTGTAATTGACCTCCGCAAAAGAAAATAATTTTTTCAGAGCGATGTGAAACACGTGAAATTTCATTTTTCGATAACAAATTTTTTTCTCGATACTGGGTTGGATTTTGGGGGTATGTGTATTCACCAAAATTGATTGCAATTGACTCGCAACCAAAAATAATGTTTTCGGAATGCTTTGAAATTTTTTAATTTAATTTTTTAATAACTTTTTAACAAAGCGGTAGTCAGGAAATTGATATTATTGAAAAAAAATGCGTTTGACTTGCTTTTTGTTAACAGTTTCGAAATAACCAGTGATGGATCGAAGGTACGCAAATAATGAAAACAATTCAGATAAACGTATGATCTATTTAATTTAGTTCTAAGTTATAGCCATTTTTATAGTAGTTTGGAGTTGCTTATTTTCGAAGGAAGTGCTCGAAATAGCCACCTTCGTCACAAATACGAGGGTTGTTCAATAAGTAAAGAGTGCCTTCCTGACCCAGAGTTGAAACTTCGATTGATCGTGCCGCTCATTGTATATTGTACAGAAATGTTCACTTGAAAAGTGTGCACGATTCATTCCACTTGAAATTGTATT
Organism: Colletes gigas; assembly: GCF_013123115.1. Classification (NCBI taxonomy): domain Eukaryota; kingdom Metazoa; phylum Arthropoda; class Insecta; order Hymenoptera; family Colletidae; genus Colletes; species Colletes gigas. Next base: position 369,336 of record NW_025106668.1, read on the forward strand.
GCTTAAGTAACCGACAGTAAAGGTAGTGTTACCACAGACGAGGTATACGAGTAGATCTTACATCCAATGTATTTTTACGAGATTTTTATCACTTTACAGGATTAAGGAACAACTTTTCCAACATTCTTAGAAGCACTAAATATTCTTCACCGAAATACACGTTGTTTGCAGTTTGAAACATTGAAATCTTCCAATTCGTTCGGAAATTCTGATATTTTAACCATCCGCATGAAATTTCGAGGAGGCATGTCTGGCCAGAAGTTATATTTTCGGTAAACAATTTTTTTCTCGAACGTGCGTAGAATTTCATCGTACATATATTGACCAAAAATGATTGTAACTGACCCCCGCAAGCGAAAATATTTTTTTTAGAACGATTTGAAACTTTCAATTCCGCAGAAATATTTCAGCACCTACCCCCTGTAGATTTTGATTTTTAATAAATTTCTTTGACGCTGTACGGAAATGTCGTTTAATACTTTTTCGTAGATACCCATGAGCACTACTTTAGAAAAAAATTTCATTGAAATATATTCACTACTGTAGGAATTATGGCCGTTTGAAAATTGGACCATTTTTATGGGGGTTTTCTCAGTTTACGGGGGTTAAGGAACAACATTCTCAACACTTTTAGAATTAATAAAATAAATATTCTTCGCGAAAATACGCGCAGTTTTGTGACCACGATATACAGCAAATAAATCTCTTCGAAGATTTGAACGCTTCGAATGAAAAAAAATGAAAGAATATTTATGGAAATACAGGGAGACGACCATAAAATTTTCTTTGTTTTTGAAATACACTCCGTATACATACTCCGTAGCACATCGAATGTGTTAACAACGATATTGTTTGAGAAACGATTCCAAAAATAAATGACCCGCGATAACGTCGCGGAGGCGAGCGCGTTGGCTGACACGGAACGAAGAAAAACGAAGTTCCCGGTCGCCTCAACGACGTTACGTGACTCACGTAACACGGGAAAACATCTAATCGATTCCGCGGGGCAAAAAAATACGTCAATTTTATAGCCCCGCGGAAGCCATCGTGCCGGCTCGGGCCAGGTATATAATCCTGTGAGATAACATTAATTTATGCGCCGCCAGTGGAACCAGCGCACGCGACAATGTTGTACCGTTGACGCTATAAAATCTCCACCCCGTTAAAGTATTAACGTACCTGCCTGTCCTCCTCTGCGTTCGCTTCGCATAGTTCGATCGTGCTTCTGCCTATTTCGCGATTTTTCAAATAACGCAACCGAAAACAGCATCGAACAATACGAACAAAAATATAAGAAGATTATCGTATCTTTATATTCCTCGTATTTGAAACAGGAAAATGTACATTTTATACAGGATGTTTTAATGGAAGATTCTAGAGGCCAAAATAAAATAAAAATTAAGGATGAAAATTTGTTGATCGAGGCTCCGTTGAAAAGTTATTAATGTTTAAAGTTCCGCCCGTACTGAATTTTTTTCTCGAAAATGCGCAAGATTTCGGGGGTATGTCTGTTCACCGAAATTGATTGTAATTGACCCCCGCAACCGAAAATAATTTTTTTAGAACGATTTGAAGAATTTCTTTTCCCCCGAAAAATTTCACATCTTCTCGAATTTTTTTCTCGAAAATGCGCAAGATTTCGGGAGTATGTCTGTTCACCGAAAATGATTGTAATTGACCCCCGCAACCGAAAAGAATTTTTTTAGAACGATTTGAAGAATTTCTTTTCCCCCGAAAAATTTCACATCTTCTCGAATTTTTTTGTAGACACTGGGTAGGATTTCGGAGGTATGTCTGTTCACAAAAAATGATTGTAATTGACCCCCGCAACCGAAAATAATTTTTTTAGAACGATTTGAAGAATTTCTTTTCCCCCGAAAAATTTCACATCTTCTCGAATTTTTTTGTAGAAACTGGGTAGGATTTCGGGGGTGTGTCTATTCACTAAAAATGATTGTAATTGACCCTCGAAACCGAACATAATTTCTTCCAGAACGATGTGAAATTTTTTAAATAAAAGCAAAATTGATCGAATGATACGTGGTCAAGAAAGCACCGACAAAATTGCATGAATATTGAATGGAAATCGTCATGTTGTATGTTCGGGAAAATCCTAAAGCCATGGAGAAGCTAAAAGAAGTGGGAAGACTCGTGGCACTTCTGCTCCTTGCCCATTGTGGGTACATACTGGTTGTCGTAGAATGCTAGAAAGCATGATACGAAGCTAGTGATGTTTCGTATGGAGAGATGAGTGTGACACGAGTGTATGGCCTGAATGATTTGTATACATTACGGTAGAAGAGTGAACGAGAGAGCGATGTATTAGACACTGGTCACTCTTAAGCGAGCATCCGGTGGGAGAAGACGTGTGAAGATAGAGTCGTTGTTAATGTTTCGACGTTATTCAAATATAATATTAAATACACAACTGCAGTGTCCCGTGGTTTCTAAAATAACACAACGGGGTGGATGTCTATCGGGGAAAGGAATACACTCGCTCGAGGAATCTCAATTGACGTTACGACGCAGAGCGAATTTGACCAGAGGCTTCGACGCGTTCGCGATAGATCGGACCTTGTTCCAGCGGCTACCCAACGCAAAATAAAAAAAAAAAAGACACACACACACGTACGATTGGAAATTCTAATGACGCGTTAGCTCCACGGAAACATTAGACGAAATCAACGAAACACAGTCGGAACGTCGCGTTTCGTGCGATCGGGCCTCCATCGACCCTCGGTCACTGGCACTGTTCGGCACGAATCGATACGAGACAGTTTCAGCCACCATTCGTTTGTTCTAATTACTCCTTCGTCGCAGCGGCAAATTGCATTCCCCGCTAGCCCGTTTGAATTTCGCGGGAATATTTATTCGCCGCCGGGATCCTTGACGATTTTTAATATAATCAATATACCCTATTAAATATAGCAAATACAGGCAGCCCTCCTACAACACGGTTTCTTGTAATTGACCCTCTCAACCAAAAATAATTTTTCCAGAACGATGTGAAATTTTTTAATATTGTCGAAAAATTTTGCAACTTCGCGAATTGTTTGCTCGAAAATGGGTAGGATATTGGGGGTATGTCTATTGACCAAAAATCATTGTAATTGACCCTCTCAACCAGAAATAATTTTTTCAGAACGATTTGAAATTTGTTAATATTGTCGAAAAATTTCGCACCTTCGCGAATTTTTTGCACGAAAATGGGTACGATTTTGGGGGTATGTCTATTGACCAAAAATGATTGTAATTGACCCTCTCAACCAGAAATAATTTTTTCAGAACGATTTGAAATTTGTTAATATTGTCGAAAAATTTCGCACCTTCGCGAATTTTTTGCTCGAAAATGGGTAGGATATTGGGGGTATGTCTATTGACCAAAAATGATTGTAATTGACCCTCTCAACCAGAAATAATTTTTTCAGAACGATTTGAAATTTGTTAATATTGTCGAAAAATTTCGCACCTTCGCGAATTTTTTGCTCGAAAATGGGTAGGATATTGGGGGTATGTCTATTGACCAAAAATGATTGTAATTGACCCTCTCAACCAGAAATAATTTTTTCAGAACGATTTGAAATTTGTTAATATTGTCGAAAAATTTCGCACCTTCGCGAATTTTTTGCTCGAAAATGGGTAGGATATTGGGGGTATGTCTATTGACCAAAAATCATTGTAATTGACCCTCTCAACCAGAAATAATTTTTTCAGAACGATTTGAAATTTGTTAATATTGTCGAAAAATTTCGCACCTTCGCGAATTTTTTGCTCGAAAATGGGTAGGATATTGGGGGTATGTCTATTGACCAAAAATGATTGTAATTGACCCTCTCAACCAGAAATAATTTTTTCAGAACGATTTGAAATTTGTTAATATTGTCGAAAAATTTCGCACCTTCGCGAATTTTTTGCTCGAAAATGGGTAGGATATTGGGGGTATGTCTATTGACCAAAAATGATTGTAATTGACCCTCTCAACCAGAAATAATTTTTCCAGAACGATTTGTAATTTTTGAATATTGTCGTTAAATTTCACACCTTCGCGAATTTTTTTCTCGAAACTGCGTAGGAATTCGGAGGTATGTATTTTGACCAAAAATGCTTGCAATTGACCCCTGCAACTGAAAATATTTTTTCCAGAACGATTTGAAATTTGTTAATTTTGTCGAAAAATTTGTGGACCTACCCGGTCGATTTTTCTTAAAAATTCGTTTATGATTTTTAATAAATTTGTCTGGCGCGCTACTGAAAAGTTGTTTAGCACTTTGTTGTAGGTACCCATGAGCTCTACTTCCCTCCAAAATTTCATTGAAATATATTCGCTATTGTAGAAGTTATGGTCGTTTGAAAATTGGACCACTTTTATGTGGTTTTTCTCACTTTACGAGGTTAAGCGACAACTTTTCAAATATTCGCGGAATTTCGATTTTTCGTAATTTTGTTCGACGCCCTACAGAAAAGTTGGGGAGAAATTCGATTATAATTGTTTCCTGTGTATTAAATTTTAAAGCAAAGTTCCGTAAGTAAAGCAACGCCCGCGGATCAACGTTTTTATGTATCATTAGAGAAAGATTATTCTTTAATGACTTTCCTGAAATCTTCTACGGGACGAAAAGAATTAACTCAAAGTGAAACAAAGTATACAACGTGTGAACTTTCTTTAAAATGAACGAGTATAAAAAACGCGAATAGAATTCACGGGGAATATCGATAAATTGTTGATCCTGAAAAGCCGATAGTATGTTTATAACGCGAACGGAGGAAAGAATTTGTACGCGTCGAAGTATTAAAAAAACGAGAAAACCCGATAGTAAGGTAATAACGCAAATGGAGGAAAAAATTTGTACGCGTCGAAGTATCGAAAACTAAGAAAAGAAATTTTTGTTCCGTTCCGACGGAACAAAAAAAAAAAAAGAACAAAAAATGATCGAAAGCATGCAAACTTGGCTGGATCGGGGGGAAGAATTTGATTGAAACTTCCCGTTCGCTAGTTTTCCCATCTGTTTCCTTACCGGGCAAACAACCGCCAGCGAATCCCGAGACTTTCTCGACCTGTTCCCGCTCGATGGAAAAGCTCCTCGAATCGTAAAAGGGAATTGTATTTTTTCGAAGAATCTATGGTTCGATGTTGCTCTCTCTTTTCGGCTAACCTTTCGCGTATAGAGATCCAGGACAGATCCATCGTCGCGTTAAAAGCGCGTGAAAAGATATCGCGAAACGTGACTGGTAATTTAAGAGGGGGGGGAAAAAAATTATAATGACTCACCGACGCTGTTTTCCCATTTTTACTTGTGACTTTCAGCAGGGAACCCTCGTACCCCTGAAACAAAATGAATTTCAGCGTATTACGAAACCTGGCGATAAGAAAAAAGTATATATCTCGATGAAATCTCGTCGAAGAATCGTAGCCTGTTGATGGAACATTTCCGTCGTATAACGGGCAAAGTAACGTTATCGCGTATCGCGGAATTCTTCCCATCAAGATCGATTTTGTCTTTATTATCAGGTGTACAAACGAACAATCCAAATGATCTTAAGCAGTTATTAGGTCGAGTCGTAAGTAACTTCCGTTTTTCTATCAGACATTTATATTGCTCTCATTGAATAACAAAATTCTATCAATTTATTACGTATTCACCGCTATTATCTATAACCTTCTCCCATCTTCCTGGCAGTTTATCAATTCCTTCCTTGTAAAATGTGAAAAATGTAAAATTTCCGAGGTTAAAAAGAACAGTTTCACGTAACGTGTATCACACAAAACACTGGCAAAAGACTAACTGAAGCCTCGTCCATATATATTATGACTCGATCTAATAATGAGTTTAAAAATAATTGTGATCCAGGATATGAAAATATTCATCCTGTATTTTTTTAAATACGAATATACCGCGATAAAGTTACATTTTCGAACTGTATAAATTTAGTAATCGAGAGAGGATAATTTGCAGCAAATTCTATTAAAATTCTCTGAATTCGTAAATAATCTATCGAGTATTAATTCCGCCGGAACATCAACGCTAACACCTTGGATGGCACGTCATCCATATTGTATGGACGACAGGACTTTTCACCATGAAACTGAAACAATTAATTCTCGAAATTGAAATATTAAATGAAATAAACTTGTCTCGTGAAACATAAATTTTAGCAGAAAATGTCTAAAATCAAAGTTTTGGTCTTCTAAAATATTTGTTTAGATTCCATTCTCTCTAAATGTTTTTCACTGTTACCTGATCGGGTCTATTGGAAATAGGTGACGGAATAAAAATAAAAAAATACAGTTCAAATACTTTTTAAACTAAACATCTCTCCTTCGCTACCTCTGCAATTACGCTGTATGGTTTATCAGACCCGAATAAATTACATTTTGTATTACCATTAGAGCACACTTTTTACGAAAGAGAACGGAAAAATAAATAAACAATTTTCTGTTCCACGAACTCCGTTTATTTGGTTGTTTTTCGCTAATATTAAGCAACTTATTATCTTTTGTAGAATCTTATTCAATTTATTAATACAAGCTTCTTTCCTACTAATAAGATTATTCACTTTACAGATAATTATAGTTGGTTGAAGATTATTGTTGGAACAAAGGAGCGCGGTGCAACTGCACGTCTTCCGATGCGCGATTCGGGTAGGCTCGGGAGCCTTCGGGGCGAGTCGGTTGCCGGGGCCGGATGCGTGGCCCGAGAACAAAGGCAGTGGTTTTTGGTCGATGGTCGAATGAACGCGTGTGGTTACATGGCCCATTGTAGAAACAAATATATATACATATATTGAACTGTTTATCAGAGTGTTGTTAATTTTGTGAAGCCCCATAAATCCAACAATTATAAAACTAAGTTTGGAGTATAAAATTCGAGAACCAATTAACCCCAAGGAACGAAATTCACGTACTGTTTTTGATACACTGCTCGATCTAGTCATTTTTATTGTTTTTTCAATTGCTTAATGAGCAGCACGGAAGTTCATTCAAGTCGACTTTTTTTTTTATGCTAAATCTGCTTCGTCCACACCGGAGTGTACACAAATACGAATTTTGACGTCCCTAGGCAATTTCTGCCAAACTCTGTTGGCACTTCAATCAACGCCAATTACAGTGAAACATACAAGTTTCAGCATTCGTATAAGTTAGATTATTCGAGGCTGTGTCTGTACACGTTTGTAAATATAGTGATAGAAGTGGACGGGGAAAGTCTCATCGTTCCATCTGCTATTCCATCCAAATACTCGGTATCGCCATAAATTTGTCGGTAAAGGCGTAACGAGAACGTGCAAGAGCACGAGGTACGTAAACTACTATACAGGGTGTTCACACAGATACCCAGCTACTGTTTTCCTCATAAATGATAAATACACGCAACGTAGTAACGAATGTCAATTTTTTACGTTTGCGATATTTTTCGAGGAACGAGAATGTTATTTAAATTTTTTTAATGGAAACTATAATATTTTATATCCCATGAAAATGCGTGTTAAGACAAATTCTGACTGTATCTAACGCAATGGTTCTGAGAAATAAAAAAAATATTTCGAATTGTTTTGTTTCGATTGTTATTGATTGTTTTGGAACGATTAATTCATAAAACTGGAAACTGCATTCTTACGCACAAAAATTATATTCAACATTTTATGAGGTTTTATCAATAAAAAATTCTGGCAAATACAATGGTACGAAATATTCGAACTATTTCTTTTATTTCTGACCTCGAACAACCTTTGAAAATCCTAGATTTTCGTATAATTTTTCTCTGATAAAGAAAGAGTAAAATACACTGTAAATATTTTAATTATTTCATTAATGAAAAGATTGTTTCGTGTACATGATTATTATCTTCAAATACAATGGCATTTAATTGACACGTTGGAAGAAATTGTGACGTATTCGTGTCTGTTAATTTAAGAAATAAGTAGATTTCGTTATTTTCTAAGTTCGCTCGAATTACTGAGAATTCAATTATTTACACATACATATATGTAATTCGTAAGAAAAGAAATTAATTTTTTTCTTCCGAGTGTTGTTTTAATTAATCGTGTTAGTAAAACACAGATGCGATAGTAAGCAGTTAATTGGCTTTAGCCTGATGTTAACGAATTCATGAATTTATAATTAAGAGGCGTTCGCTAACCGCGAGCTTTAAAGCGCCACGAATAAAATTAAACTGAAGTTATTCTACGAACAAAGCCGTTTCATTGTAGATAGACCAGAGTATTGAGAATTTCCATATCCACATTTTCTACTATGGGTTGAAACGTACGAGCGAGTTATTCCAGCGCGACGGTTCTAAGTGAACGTTTTCAGACGGTAATTTTCTTCGAATTGAGCGTGTTAACACCACGATTACCACGTGTTCGTGCGAATATTCTGAAAAGAAAGATACCACTTATTAAAATCCGACGACAATTACAAAGAATCAGTAAAACTATAGAACCACTTTTCCAGAAAGTACACCAAAGTTCTGGGAAATTAAATGCCAATTTCCTTCACTTTCAATATACAGGGTGTTCGGCTATCCATGGGAAAAATTTTAATGGGAGATTCTAGAGGCCAAAATAAGACGATAATCAAGAATACCAATTTGTTGATGGAGGCTTCGTTAAAAAGTTATTAACGTTCAAAGTTCCCCCCGTACTGAATTTTTTTCTCGAAAACGCGCAAGATTTCGGGAGTGTGTCTATTCACCAAAAATGATTCTAATTGAGCCCCGCAACGGAAAATAATTTTTCCAAAACGATTTGAAATTTTTTTTCCCCCGTCGATACACAAATTCTCGAATTTTTTTCTCGAAAGGGCGTAGAATTTCGGGGGTATGTCTCTTGACCAAAAATACTTGTAACTGACCCCTGTGACTGAAAATATTTTTTCCAAAACGATTTGAAATTTTTCAATTTCACCGAAAAATTTCGGCACATACTCGAATTTTTTTCTCGAAACTGAGTAGGAATTCGGGGCTATGACTTTTGACCAAAAATCCTTGTAATTGACCCCTGCAAATGATAATAATTTTTTTAGAACGATTTCAAATTTTTTAATTTAATTGTTAATAACTTTTTAACGAAGCCTCCATTAACAAATTGGTATTCTTGATTTTCGTCTTATTTTGACCTCTGGAATCCCCCATTAAAATCTGTTCCCAGTGGTGACCGAACACCCTGTATGTAATTTGCTTAGTATTAGGAGCAATAACGAATGCAATAGAAAAGGAAATTTATTTTATTTTTTGAGTTTAGTTAAGTTGTCTCTTAAGATTGTGCTCGTTAGTTTTCCATCTCTCTGGACTAGCTTTTCTAATCTGTAATTTGTTTACTTACGTCATTGATAAATTATTAGTTTAAAGTTTGCTCGATACTTATCGTTTTAAGTACGCGCGCTGATTGCTGTTATCGTAGATATCAAAGCTTATTAAAACTTACTTTACAACCTTCTAGAGTTACTACTATCATTGGTTTGTAGCATCAGACATAGTTATAAATATTGAAACTAGATGCCAGAGGCACGTTTTATTGCTTCTTTAACGATCAAAAGTAATATCTTGTTTTCGTTACGGGTTTATCTTTCTTTAATGCATTTCTTGCACACGTATAAGAGTGCATAAATGAATATAGGAACATGAAAATAAAAACATAATCGGAATGTACAGGATGTTCGGCCATACCTGGGAAAAATTTTAACGAAAGATTCTGGAGGCCAAAATAAGACGAAAATCAAGTATATCAATTTCTTGATTGAGGCTTCGTTAAAAAGTTATTAACAATAAAATTCAAAAATTTCAAATCATTCTGGAAAAATTATTTTCGGTTGCTGAGGTCAATTACAATCATTATTGCTGATTAGACATACCCCCGAAATCCTACGTACTTTCGAGAAAAAAATTCATTACTGAAAATATAATGTCTGGATCAGTGACCAGAAATATTCTTCTTCCAAAACAAATTTCTAATCGCTAAAAAAAAATATTTTCGGTCGCAGGGGTCCATTGCAATAATTTTTGGTGAATAGACATACCCCCGAAATCCTATCCACTTTCTAGAAAAAAATTCGAGAATGTGTGAAATTTTTCGACGGAAAGAAAAAAATTGCAAATCGTTCTGGAAAAATTATTTTCGGTCGCGGGGTTCAATTACAATAATTTTTGTTGAATAGACATACCCCCGAAATCCTGCGCATTTTCGAGAAAAAAATTCAATTATACGGGGTGTTCGGCCATTCATGGGAAAAATTTTAATGGGAGATTCTAGAGGCAAAAATAAGACGATAATCAAGAATAGTAATTTGTTGACGGAGGCTTCGTTAAAAAGTTATTAATGTTTAGAGTTCCATTTGTGAGACGGGAATCTGGGAACAGCTGCGCATGCGAAACTTTAAACGTTAATAACTTTTTAACAAAGCCTCCATCAACAAATTAGTATTCTTGATTTTCGTCTCATTTTGGCCTGTAGAATCCTCCATTAAAATTTTTCCCAGAGGTGGCCGAACACCCCTGTATCTTACAGTGGGATACGAGTGGGAAAATTGTAGGAAACAAAAATAAAGAAAAATAAATAATAGGGTTCTTACGTACTGGACGAACAAAACGTATCGATTGTTACTAAAATAAGTTAATTGCCCTGACACCTGGTCAAGAAGTTATCGCGCAAACATAACCTTAACCGAGGAAACTATATTCGAGTATGTATAGCCATGAATATTACAAGTCTGATAGTATTTTAAAAATTCAAATTTATTTAAGATAAATATAAAAAAGCCGATATTTTGCCAACAGAAGGTCGTCATTTTGTCAAATTACTTATCTATAATTCTTCTAAAAACGAAAACTCCCATTGTACTATTATACACAACGATAGATTAACATTATCGTGAATTACTGTGTCTGAACGCGTCACGAAGAATAATTAATAATTTTATAAAATCACGAAATTATTGCATTTTGCCCGTTTTTTCTTGAAACATTTCAAACGAATATTCCTTTATTATAAAGCACTCGGTAATTGAATATCTGCCAGAGGTCTCGTTCAAATGCAATCGAGTACTGAATTCAGTGTTTCGCATAAAGTTTCGATTGCAAGACAAACATACTTTCTATCGTACAATGTTCAACGGGGTAGTGCATTTAAAAATTTTAAAATAATAAAATCGGAGGCAGCATCATCGGTTTTTATGGCTCGTAGCGGCGCATTAAACGTATTAAATCGAGATGGTTATTCGGTAAAATTATTCGATTTACTTAATTGCAATAAAACGGCGAGTATGTATTTCCATACTTGCGCCGGTTCGCGGAATTCGTTTTAAAGCGTTTCGTGTTTTGCCCCATCGATTTCCCGTTTGCACATATTGGTTCGATTCATTAAAATCGTCTAAATGTGTTTGCGCGGGCAACGATTTTCCTATTGTACCGATGCCTCTAAAAAAAAAAAAAATTGGAAAACGTGGTTACCGCGCGGATATAAAAATTCGGTTGTACCGAGCACGAATGGAATAAAAGTTGCAAGAGTGTTAGTTTTTTTCTGTTTATACGGGGTGTTCGGCCGGCTGTGAGAAAAATTTTAATGGGAGATTCTGGAGGCCAAAATAAGACGAAAATCAAGGATATTAATTCGTTGATTGAGGCTTCGTTAAAAAGTTATCGAAACACTTCCGGCCACAGAGTATATTTTCGGTAAAGAATTTTTTTTCTCGAAAGTACGTCGGATTTCCAATTAACCTTTCTGTATTCCCAATATTTTTTAGCGAATAATATAATCTAAGACTCGATATTAAAAATGCGATGCTACCCTTCTAGACATAAAATCTTGTAATATTTGCGAACGACAACATAACGTTTACATGAAATCTTTTTTCACGTTTTGTATAGTTGACGAAATACTGATGAAGGATGGTATGTTTAGAAGCACTTTCTGTCCCGTTCCAAGCGCGTTTGCAAAAGTACTCTTGTAGATAATGACCTTGTTAAGTCACCAGACACCGCTGGAATTTTTTTTTTTTATGGGGATACCTGAAGTACCAAGTAATGACCACTGCACCCACGACAAAAGAAACCACGAAAACAAGAAATCCGTGTCGCTCGTGCATCAATATGTCGCACGATCAACAGAATTTAATTGCAAGGATCGATAAACGTTCACAAGTACGCGGGCGCTATTTTGGGCATTTAAAAACTTATTTCTGATTTCGAATGTACCGATTTTAACGTTTCAACAACGCGTCAAAGATTCATCGACAAACGATATTTATTCTCATAATTAAAATATGGAACTGTTCAAGAATTAGCTCATTTCTTGGCCGTCGCGTGTCTCATTAGCAGCACCTCTCGGGCACACTTTGTGCTCGAGAAGGATAGCTGGCCCCGTTCACTGCGCAATGCGCCGAATGACGATTTTGGGCATCTGCACATGATTGACAGGCGCGCGCATCGATCCTTCTAACTGCCGGTCGAAACCTCGTGGCGGCCAAGACCGTGGCCATCTCCCGAGTCTTGTTCTGACCGCCAACGTGCTAGTTCGTGCAATTGTGCTCTCTAGTTCTTGTTCGTTGTTTTCAACGCTCTTTGGTCTTGTTTTACGTAATTTATTCACAATCTTTAATCAACGCTCAAACCCAAAAGCCCCTTGCAGTTAATATAATTGCAGGGGCGTTATGTATTTGCTTAAAACATAATAATAGTTTTTCTCAACTCTCGCACTCTGCAGGAAATGGCGATCAATGATATCGTAATTTCCTTAAAGATCTCATAATGGCCGCTCATTCATTACGATTCTATTGTATTTGAACCTTTTCTTAATAATTGTGAATCAAAGACATTGTTAATTTATACATATTTTTATTTATACAGTCCACGATCTCAAACAGGAACATTATTTAATAATAGAATTGGAAGGTTAACAATTGTATGGATTATATTTTGTCCGTTTTAAAAAATCATCTCTATTTTCTATCAAGAATTCGACGATTTTTACACCAAGTTGCTCAATTGTGCGACGTACACAAGTAAAACAAAAGTTTAAGAAAGGTTCGAATAAACGATTCGACTGCAAAGAGTAAATCAAAACCGTACAAATGATTCTGCGAGCAATGTACAGTATACTGGATGAATCATTTTATTTTGACAAATATCATCGATCGATCGAACGATAACAATTCACGGAGCTCCTTGCCTCTTGTAAATTGCAACGGACTTTAAACGGTCATTTCGTGGATTGTGATAAATTTCCCGCCACATGATTTGAATCAACTAGAATTGGTTTCACCGATTAATCTGCGGCACGCGGAATAATTCTGCGGAAGAATCCTATTGCGGAGCTAATCATAAATTTACGATTCTGCTGGATAATCGAGAGAAATGAGAGCCAGAATGGCCGAGGCACAGACAACGAAGGACCAAGCGACGAATTATTTGTGGAAATTACCAATCCTAGCTACAAAATAACGCAACGCAAGCTTCGCCTGCAAATCGATACGTAAAAATTTATTTTTTTATTGCTGCATTGGCGTCGTTTTCAAAATACATCGACCATTCTCCTGACTGTTTTATTCGAATGCGAACGATAAATGCAATAAATGTCATTAATTGTTTGGTCCGAGAAAAATATCGGTTCCATTAATATTTCATATACAGAATGTTCGGCCACTCCTGGGAAAAATTTTAATGGGAGATTCTAGAGGCCAAAATAAGACGAAAATCAAGAATATCAATTTCTTAATTCAGGCTTCGTTAAAAAGTTATTAAAAAATTAAATTAAAAAATTTCAAATCATTCTGAAAAAAATTATTTTCAGTTGCAGGGCTCGATTACAATCATTTTTGGTCATTGCGCATTGCCCCGAAATCCTGCGCATTTTCGAGAAAAAAATTCCTTACCGAAAATCTAATTTCGGGGCAGAAATATCACTGGGAAATTTCTTGCGTATCTTTGAAACGTCATAACCACTGAACGGATTGGAGGATTTCGAAATGTAAACAACGCGTATTTTGATGAAGAATATGTGGAAATTCCAAAAACACTCAAAAAGTTATCTATACTATTATATAAAGAGAGAGCCGATTTTTATGTTCGCGCAAAACTCAAGACCTATTGAACCGATCTTCCTCAAACTTTGACACGTTATTCCTGCATACTCTAGGACGGACATAGGCTATGTAGCATGTCTCAGAAGCGCGTTATTAACATGTAATTTATATGCAAAGATTTCATGTGTACGACTGTTTGACAGACCACGTAACCCCCGTATACGACAGTCTACTTACGCGCGCATGCGCATATTCGGCCCGCGCGATACCTCCCCCGTAGCATTACTGCGACATTACCGCCAGGTGGCGAAGCTTCTCGAGCGCTTTCTCGCGAGAGAATTGCATTATCGCGGATATATATGTCAGGACGATCGTCTGGTCATAAATTGCTTTTGCACAAGGTCGAGTGAAGCCGAGACGGGGCATGCTAGTTTCTTCATAAAATTGGTCCAATTTTCGAGCGACTATAACTCCTACAATAATGAACATATTTGAATGAAACTTTTTTCTGGAGTAGAGCTGATGGGTACCTACAAAAAAGTATTAAACAACATTTCCGTAGGATGTCATACAAATTTTTAAGAAAAATCGATGGTGGGGTATTTTTTGTCGAAAAAAAAAGTTTCAAATCGTTCTAAAAAAAATATTTATTATCAAAGAAACTTATTAAAAGTCAATAGTAATATGTAAAATGTGTGTAAATTAAGTAGTGAGACTGGCAAACGTAACATTCCATCTGTCAACATTGGGGACACTTGGAGTGACGGTAGGTGAACGTGTGATACGCCTTCGATACAAGTTTGTTCCCGCTAGAGCCATTTGGTTGGCCATAGCAATTGTTTTCGTAAAACAGTTTTTTCTAGTGCGTTCTAAAAATGAGCAAAAAGTCATGTCGATTTACTTTTTTAATAGCCAGGGAATCCACAAATAGTTTGTGCCTCGACGCCAAACGGTCAATCAACACTTCTACCGAGAGGTTCTAGAAAAACTTCGAAAAAGGGTCACGCGTGTGAGGCCAAACGAATGCGCCTTGTCACACAGCAATTTCAGTAAATGAGTTTTTGGCCAGCGAAAACATTCCTGCGACTCCTCTTAGCCTCCTTTATTCGCCTGACTTGAGCCCCTGTGATCGCTTCCTCTTCCGGAGAATGAAAAATCACCTCGAGGGACGTAATTTTGGGACACTCGAAAACATTGAAGCGGCTGTAACCGACCCAGCTGAAGGCTACATCAGTATCCGAGTTCTAGCACTGCTACGAGGATCGGAAGAATCGTCTCCAGCGCTGTGTTGGCATCCCAAGGAAACATCAGTCCCATTACTTAATTTACACACCTCGTGCACGACAGTAGCCTAAATAGGTAGCGTGATTTACAGTTATTTATAGGGGACCGTAGTATCCCCTACATAAAACCTTAGAGGGCAGTTTCATTCGATCGAAGCTGGCTGGATTTATCGTTAAACGTTCAAGTGCGGCTTCGACGAGGTAATCAAGATTTATCGGGAGCCTAACGACGCTTGGCGCTAGCGAATGAAGATCGTACGATTGCCACGGATCGGCCGGGCGTGAACACCCAAGGAGAATCGACGTATTCGCGGGTAGCATACGAGGCGTGTAAATTAAGTAACGAGACTGATTTTTCAAAATATTTTTATTCGAATAGAATTACAATTCAATGTTGTATCCCTCGAAATAACTTCCTTTTGGGGAGTGCTGGAACTCGAATACTGGTGTGGCCTTCAGCTGGTCGGTTACAGCCGCATCAATGTTTTCGAGCGTCCCAAAATTACGTATCTTGAGGTGATTTTTCAATCTCGGGAAGAGGAAAACGTCACAAGGGCTCGAGTCGGGCAAATAAAATACGCAGATGTGCGCTACCGCGGGTTTACGATACGTCGATCGCTATCGAGGCAAGGAACACAGCTCCAAGGATTCCAAGTCCCGTGTTGGAGTTTGGAGTTTCTTCAATGACCGTAACGTAATTTGTCGCGTAAAAATGTCTCGAAGGCCTAATCCTCAAAAATAGCGGAGAAGTCACGTCCGTATCACAAACCCCGCGATGTGAAGGTTCCTTAAGAATCCTTAACGCACCTCGTAGGTCAGATGTCAATTAAAAAGTACGGTTGGACGTCGGTCGAAATCGGTCAAAGGACGGGGGAGACACGGAGACGGTTCTTATTATAAATAATCGAGGCGCATCTGGTGGTGGATATTTAAAACTATTGATGTCGCGTGAGAAAACTGGAGCGATCCGGGTGAATATTTTTAACCCCCCCGCGATGACGGAAGTGTTTCTTTCGTGGCAACTGGCCGGCGAGCAAGGCGTCGAAAGGTCTCGTCGAGGCTTAACGGTGCATGCAAAATGCAAATTTTAATATTACACCGAAATACCGATAATTTTATTCACTGAACAACCTATCGTTTTCGCCTCTTTTATACAGGGCGTCCCAGACCACCCGTCCGCCCCTATTAAAATGGCGGAGAGTGATTTTTTAATTGAAAACTAAAGAAATTTTAGTAACTAATTCGAGTGCGCGCTATCGAAATAGCATTTTCAAACCGAAACTCGTTTTTTTTTTTTAATGGGACCTGGTATTTTTGATTATCAAAGTTTCAACGACTGTGAATCATTTCCGCCATTTTACGATTCTCGAGAACGAATGCTTGAGAAATAGCTATCGAACGGTCGAAATGATCGTCGTCGATGGGACAAATAATAATCCATAATCGACATTTTCTGTTGCGAATATAAGCGTGTCTGCTTGTACATTTACACTCTAGAGATGTATAAACAAATGTAATTGGCTGCACTTTTAAAATGAAAACGGTTATTTGCACGTGGAGATGCAAAGCTAGTTGCATTATCCTTTGTCCCGAGAATCTCCCGGGATTCGGGCTAGAGGCAAAATATGTAAACTTGCATAAGCATTTTTCACATTTTTTTTAGGGGGGGATACTTTCAAAAAGGTCTTAGTTAAAGAATCTTTCCCTTCGACCGCAGCGCCAGAGAATCGTTACATGTAAGATAAATATTTGCTTCATCCGTATGATACAGTCAGCATAAAGCTCATTAAGCTATCAAACTGTTAATTGTACGTATACGGTGCCAGTACTAATTAGTGGAGTCGTAATTAGGGAGCCGTAGTTGGTACCATTTATCCCTGGACGTTACGCGTTCTTTAATGTTGACGGGGATATATTTTTACGCAAAAAACGATGCATCTGCTATTTGCATCCTTTGACTGTGAATTACGTTATGCATCGTGAGTCTATTTAAATCACATTCCGTTAAACCTGTATTTGTACTCGTACTTGTACTTCCTCCAGACCTGGACTCTCCTAGACTAACATAATTTCAAATATTATTTCAAACATGTTATTTTATTTCCTAATTATTTGAAATAATCGTAACATGGAATATAAAATTTGGATTTTCGAAATTGTGTTTACAACTTTTGTTTACAGTCTTTCGTATCGCTTCTTTAAACAAATTGTTATAAAGATTTTTTAAAGTAAATCTTTTTGTTAATTATTATTTTCATGATTGTTTCTATTGGCCAATTTGAAATAAAGAAATAACAAGATAGCTCGTTTGAAATCGCTGTATTCCGAACGTATCTTTATTATTTTCAGTTTCAGATAACGGTCGAAAATCAACTATTTCAAACAGTTATTTTTATTTCAAATGAATTTGCTCGGGTCTAAGTTTCTATACCAATAAAAGTTCTTGCATCGTTATAATTCTATCTTGCAATTTTAATTTCATAATTTACCTACTTGAAATTTGCAAATAAAAAGAACCTCTTATTCGAAGAATTTAAATTCATGGCCTAAATAAATTATTTTTCTATGCTTGCAAGATCATTTCACATCCGATACAGACGCTTTCGTAAAATACACTGTTTGCAACAAAACTTTCGTATTTATCTGCGTAGAATTCGAATATTGCTATAAAAAATACCATGTTCTGCTTAAAAAACTTGACTTCCAATGTGAATGTTCTCAAGTAGCGTGATGTGAATTCTAAATTAAATTTTCTTTTTCATTGGGATGTTATAAAACATTTCTATTTTGATAAGGAAGAAAACGTGCAAATATTTATTTATTTCTATAGTAATATTTGAAATTTATTAATAGCTTTCGGATGTAAAGTATTTGAATAATCCCAGCATCCGTATACGTAGGACTAATAGAAGATCGTCTACCAATAATTCCCACGTCTAATATGTAATTCAGCACTTTGAACGCTCGAATATGCCATCTAGGTCAGGCATTAAGTAAAAATACTAATGTGTTATAATAGATGAACTTTGCAATGATCCTTGCACCCCTGATATTTAAATCCATTTGTCTCAATCGTCCGGAAACGTAATTACTATTGGACTGTTCTAGAAAATGTTACCAATCTTTAATCGCTCTAATTTCGTTCGTTGGACAGCAACGAAAATATACTTCTCACATTTACAGTTTATAAATGTTGGAAATGTTTCTCATTCCCATGTTGGCAAACATGCACGTGTTGTAGGTATTTACTTTTACCTCGTTGGCAGGCGTGCGCGCCATCTTTTGTCTTAGTATAGCGAGAACGCACTAGCAGTGCCCATGTATGGAACGATATGTGTCATATGTATTAAACATAACCTAAAAATATACATATGTGTCGTTTATTGTCCATTTCTATAACCTCTGCTACAATAAAGCAACCATTTAGTTTTTTCATCGTATGTTCAAGTCTCAACTATGTTTTTTTTTTATATTCTGGATCAATATTAACACTTTGACTGCCGCGTCACAAATATTTGGGTGACAGAACTTTTAACAATGGAAAATCAATTTTAATAGGCTTCGTAAATGTTAATGAGGTTAGAAAAGTAACTATTACGACAACTTTTAAGTTGTGCAGTTTACAATCGCCTAAAATCAGAGTTTTGGTCTCGTAAACAATTTTAGGATTTTAGACTGGCAGTCAACGTGTTAAACGTTCACAAGTAACTGCATACATTTATTAAATGGTCCATTAAATATACAGGGCGTTCCGTCAACCCTGGGATAAATTTTAATAGGAGATTCTAGGGGCCAAAATAAGACGAAAATCAAGGATACTAATTTGTTGATTGAGGCTTCGTTAAAATGTTATAGAAACATTTCTGGCCACACAGTATATTTCAAGTAAAGAATTTTTTTCTCCAAAACGCGTAGGATTTCGGGGATGTGTCTATTCACCAAAAATGATTGTAATCGATCCCCCCAACCGAAAATAATTTTTTCAAAACGATTTGAAATTTTTTTTTTTCGTAGTAGAATATTCCTGGTCAGACATTATCTTTTCAGTAATGAATTTTTTTCTGGAAAATGCGCAAGATTTTGGGGGTGTGTCTATTCACCAGAAATGATTCTAATTGACCCCCGCAACCGAAAATAATTTTTCCAAAACGATTTGAAATTTTTTTTTCCCCGTCGATAAATTTCACAACTTCTCGAATTTCTTTTAAGAGAGTGCGTAGGATTTCGAGGGCATGTCTATTGAGCAGAAATAATTGTAATTGATCCCCACAACCGAAAATAATTTTTTCGGACCGATTTGAAATTCTTTTTTTCTCCGAACGATTTCAGGCACCTCCTGAATTTTTTTCTCGAAAGTGCGTAGGAATTTGAGGGTATGTCGATTCACAAAAAATGATTGTAATTGACAAAGTTTTGAACGACCAGCTTCGAGTCGAAAATTCATTTATTTAAAATTTATTTCAGTGTAACCTAAAAGGCTCCATATAGTAATATCAAAAAGTTTGTAACAACTGTTATTGCTATTAGCAGAACTGTGTTTTACTGAATTATAAAGTACAGAGGATTTATTATGATAATAATGATATTTAACGTTAAACAATGTTACGTTAACTTATGCTAGCTTGGTCCTAGGGACCGTGTTTTTTTCCACGTCCGAATTTAATGCTGCTCGTACGTTTCGAGCATTGGGACGTTTCTGTCGCATAAACAAGCGCGCGGCGAAGCGCACGAATGATATATGGAAAGTCTGTTACAAGATTTCTGCTGCTCTTTACATCGAGCGAACACAGCACCTTGGCACCGCTCGCATAATCCTACTGCACCGACTCCCTGGCATGATCCCGGATTTTAGTGGCACAATAAACTCATGAGTACTCGTGTTATATTTGTATGTATACAGGTTGCCCGCCGCGGAGAAAACGCGTGTTAATGAAATCTGAAATATCGTCGTCTTCCTGCGCGGACTGACGCTTTCAATGGCGTACCAGGCGATATTTTGTAGCGAAAATAATGCACGACATATGTACCGGTCGAGGAGAACGTGCACGCGACGTTCAACGACGCATGTACGGACATTTTTCTATAAATACGATCAAAGGTCTGTAATTATACCAATTTGCAAATACAAAGAGTCGGGGAACAAGAGTTTCTTTTTCTAAACGAAACCAAATATCGTTTATCATATAACTAGAGTAAAGTGCCCTGATTTCGTCCTCTGCTTAATTTTCTCTGTTCCAATTGGAAGTTATAACAGGATTTCGAAATTCCAGAATCTTTAATCTATTTTTAAAATTCTCGAGATTCTAAAAAAAGAGGAATTCGGGAATCTCCACTTCTTGAGGAGAATCAGATTGAGGTTAGCTTTATTAGGGTGCCTAGGACCTTACATTTGGCTCTACTACACCAATTTTCCAAATAGAAAATTACTTTCTTTTACAACATGTGTCTTACTCATTTGATTATCACAAAACTCTTTTTTTCTCATACTATCTTACTTTTCTTATTGTTTTGTGGCGTCGCCTCCCATGCTCGCCACCAGAGGGGTCGCGCTCTCACAAGCGTTCGACCGACCCTCGGTTGCTATATAGAGGGTGGTCCACGCAATTGTTTCAAGTCATAACTCCGTCATTATTGCATTTACGCAAAAATACCAAAGGAGAAAGATAAATGGCTCGAGGAGCACTATATCTGTAGGCCTTTCAATTTTTTTTAGGTGCAGCAGTGCATGTGCAATTAACAATTGCATCATTTCTTTAAATAGAAATGCATATTTTTTTTTACACAGATCGATTCTTCTGTTCATTCTACGTAAACGATGATTAGGGTACTATGGCAAAAAAATTATTAGATCTCGAGATATTTTAAAAAAATGTCTTTATTGAAGAAGATGCTCAAATTTTAAGTTCTGCAGTTTCGAATTGTCTGCAATCAAAGTTTTGGTCTCGTAAACAATTTTACGATTTTGTTCTGGGAGTTATTACGTTAATGCGCTTAGCGTCAGTTCGTAAGGTTCCACTGGAGCAAAAGTTACTAAAGAATTCTGTTACTTGCTACTAGATGTAACCAAAGTCCCTAAACATACAAGTCCAAGTTGCTGAAATGTGAAATGTTATGTTCGCCGATTTTTTCATTTCAATCTGTTTCGCGGTAATACTGTTATTTAGAAATCATCGATCAATGCTCCGAAACTCTCAAAAATTTTAGAAGATAATGTAGTTATGCTCTGGAATATATGTGCTCTCGAATTCTGGGGTTCATTAACCTCTCCACCTCGAGTCGTAACGTTGAGAAATCGCCGTGTACTATCCGTCGAGAGTTTCAACTTGAGACCCATCCAACCACTTATGGCAAGTGTGGCTGCATAATATCGTATGTGCGAAAATGTTAAAGTTTCCGTTAATGTAAATGTTACCGCGATACGTTGAATTTTTTTGGGTAGCCGTTATTCTTCCTCAAGCGTTATCTATATGACATGTTACATATATATTAACCCTTTCGTTGCGGGAGACTCCGGTTAAAAACGCGCGGTATGCGAGGTGAATTTATAGCGGCAGTCGACGTTCACTGCGGAAGACTTTTTCATCCGCTGAGTGTGTACAGTGCGAGTCAAAATGCATCCCACGGCCAGAAAGAAGGTAATTCTTTATATAATTAACTCTGGAAACGTAAAACGATGTTATTAGCGACGACAACTAATTTGCAATCCCCGCTACAGAGAGGTTTCTGCCATTTTTAACTTGCATTGATCTTAAGGGGATGATCTATGCTTTATTTCGTCTCCAAAATCAGAAAAACACTTCTTAACACAGAAAATTTATCACTTAGATTAATCATAAGGGGATGATCCAGACACTGTCAGAAAAACAGTTTTTAACTCAGAAAAGCAATTTTTAGGTTAGATTTATCTTAAGGGGATGATCCAGTCTTGAGTTTTATTTTGTTGGTCTTTTTAAGGATTTATTAACTGTTTTTCTTCCTCTCCAAAGTCAGGAAAACAGTTTTTAACTCAGAAAAGCAATTTCTAGGTTAGATTTATCTTAAAGGGATGATCTAGTCTAGAGTTTCAATTTTTTGGTCTTTTCAGGGATTTATTTACAAAGAAAGTATAAGTTTGTTAATTTCGACATTTTGTATATGTATTTGTTTATGTTTTATGATTGCTCACACTTAGAAAGTGCTTTTCTTCTTCTCCAAAGTCAGAAAAACAGTTTTTAACTCAGAAGAGCAAGTTTTAGGTTAGATTAATCATAAGGGAATGATCCAGTCTAGAGTTTTATTTTTTTGGTCTTTTTAAGGATTTATTAACTGCTTTTCTTCCTCTCCAAAGTCAGAAAAGCAGTTTTTAACTCAGAAAAGCAATTTTTAGGTTAGATTTATCTTAAGGGGATGATCCAGTCTAGAGTTTCAATTTTTTGGTCTTTTCAGGGATTTATTTACAAAGAAAGTATAAGTTTGTTAATTTCGACATTTTGTATATGTATTTGTTTATGTTTTATGATTGCTCACACTTAGAAAGTGCTTTTCTTCTTCTCCAAAGTCAGAAAAACAGTTTTTAACTCAGAAGTGCAAGTTTTAGGTTAGATTAATCATAAGGGAATGATCCAGTCTAGAGTTTTATTTTTTTGGTCTTTTTAAGGATTTATTAACTGCTTTTCTTCCTCTCCAAAGTCAGAAAAGCAGTTTTTAACTCAGAAAAGCAATTTTTAGGTTAAATTAATCATAAGGGGATGATTCAGTCTAGAGTTCTATTTTTTTGGTCTTTTTAAGGATTTATTAACTGCTTTTCTTCCTCTCCAAAGTCAGGAAAACAGTTTTTAACTCAGAAAAGCAATTTTTAGGTTAGATTTATCTTAAAGGGATGATCCAGTCTTGAGTTTTATTTTTTTGGTCTTTTCAGGGATTTATTTACAAGGAAAGTATGTTTTTCCTGACAGTGTGATAAACTAGTTTTTGGCATAGTACATGTTTGTAATAAAACATGCCAAGTTCGTGACTTTCAGTAAATGATAATTCAAAATTAGGAATTCCGCAAAGACCCGTGACTCCTTGTTATACTAATGGACGATTGTGTACAAGTATCTGAATATCGGTATTCAAATATTGACCTCGTTTCCGATCGCAGTTTTCATTTTGCGCTGGATTATAATTCCGTGCTACTCAAAGAAATTAGAGTGTTGCGTTTCTGGAACATTCAGGGAACTTTCATTCAGAGAAGTCACTTCGTGTGATTACAGCTGTAGTATGTTTTCGACTCTCATATTTTTGGCTCGGCTACGAGGACGCGTATTCACTAATTTTAATTCTTATCTTCAGAACAATTCCGACATTTTTCAATTAATAACACAATAATCTATAACGTAGCCGTATAAACATATTAAACGAATAGCAGAAAATCAACGTTATCATACATTTTTCAGTTAAATAATAAAATATTAATCATAATTAAACACGATAATAAACCTAAACTGTTTAATATCTGTGTAGAATCGGCGAAATGAAAATAAATAAAAAAGCTTCTTTGGTCAATTATACGGGGTGTTCGGCCCATCCATGGGAAAAATTTTAATGGGAGATTCTAGAGGCCAAAATAAGACGAAAATCAAGAATAGTAATTTGTTGACGGAGGCTTCGTTAAAAAGTTATTAACGTTTAAAGTTCCACTTGTGAGACGGGAATCTGCGAACAGCTGCGCATGCGGAACTTTAATCGATAATAACTTTTTAACGAAGCCTCCATCAACGAATTAGTATTCTTGATTTTCGTCTTATTTTGGCCTCTAGAATCCCCCATTAAAATTTTTCCCAGGGTTGGCCGAACACCCTGTATAATCTCAGATATCGGGCAACTCATTCTTTAATTATTTTCGTAGTGCAATCGTCCCGATAATAACTTTGTAATTACGATACGTAATCAATGTGACAATTCTCGAGAGCTTCACTTAAACTAGAAATCATTTTTATTTTGAACGCGCGCAGTCCAAGAAACACTCTTCTAAAGTCGATTCGTCGACTTCACGAGCACACCGACAGGTCTTTAGTACCACGTCTATTAATTCCCTCAAACATTGTTCACCGGATGCTATATTTCTCTGCCAGTCGTACATAATCCGCTTGACAATCGAAGCGCCAAACGATAAATAAACGACAGCCAGAAATTTTACGTCGATTGTAATCTTTCGAGACAGCCGTACCGTTATATTCACAAACACCGTGAAAGATTCCTAGAAACGATCAAATGAAAAAGCTCCCGAAGAGCTTTCTGGAAAGAGAAAAGATTTCTAGAAACGTTCAAATGAAATATCGAAGCACTCCAAGTTATTTCAACAATATCTGTTTATTAAAATAATTCGGGGTGGTTCGATATTGGTAAAAGCTAAAGAATGATTACAAATATTAAATTTCTTTTAGTTTAGAACAAGTAATTGACACATAACTTTTTAACTTTTTATGTTATAGTTAACATCGCATTTTATATAAACAATCAAGTTGTTTAAACATCCGAGCAGATCAAATTCCCTCGAATTTTCAAGCTACTTGGATAATCAGGTACTCCTAACCTCATTTCGAAAGAACAAGCTTTGTTTTTGAATTTCAACTACTCGGGGTAGCTCTGTCTACTTTTTAGATTCGTTCCGTCCTGATAATCGATCGTTTGATTAATAGGGGTTCGTGTGATCGAAGGTCTACCATAACGGTTTGTTACGAAGCAATTTGGAGACAGCTCCAATCTCGCGGTCATATTTCTAAGGACGTGGTGCGTTTAGGTGTGCTCACGTGACGCGATAGTAATGTCTTTCCGCCTTTCGTGCGTAGCAGTGTGGCCAACTCTGTATCGGGTATCAGATGCGCATTACGAAATTGTTGTACGGGGGTCCACGGATCGAGCCAGAAACGTGAAAAGTCGATTCCTCTGCGCGGGCACAATGCCCGAGCTGTAATGAAATATTCTGGCAATGGCATCTTTGACCTCGTAAACCGGCTCGTCAAAAAAATACTGCCCACTCCGGCCACCATAAAAGTAATATTCTTTTATCGTTCGAACTTCGATTATACCGCGCGCCTTATTCGACTGTTCCAATAGCCATTGGCGTACACGCGTTTAGTTTTCCAATAATCAGAGCCGACGTGCAAAATCACTAAACTAATATCTTTAATGACTAATGCCATCACTGCGATCATGATTCTTTCTCGCGTGAATTTACTCACCGTGTGATCACAATTCTTGATCTTGATTAAATTATTTTTTTAAAAATACTTCAATATAGCTTGTATAGAGGGTGTTCGGCTAAGGTATTTAGGAAAAAAAAATATGAAAAAATGTTTTTAGAAATTTTAGTATTAACATTTATGTAACGTTTAAGGATTTTTACAGTATTTAATCGCGGAATAAAAAATGTAGTTTGAAGAAAAATAGTAACATCGTGTTGGAAATGTTTCTCATTCTCATGTTGGCAAACATGCACGTGTTGGAGGTATTTACTTTTACCTCGTTGGCAGGCGTGCGCGCCATCTTTTGTTTTAGTACGACAGAACGCAACATATAACCTCTGCTACACATCGATAACATCACTATTAAAGGAATTTAAAAATATTGTGATTTATTTGAGATCCTCGAGAACGTCTATCGGAAATTGTAAAAAATTTGTTGCAGTTTTAACTTCCTACAGCCTGAAATAACCTCTTCCCGGACGTATATAAAACCGAGTCGGTTATGTCAAATTGATTCGCGCAAGATTGAATTGCCCGAGATTGTACGATTGTCGAACGAAATCTGGAATGGCATGACTCTTAAAAATTATTGCACCGCCGAAGCACTCTGTTGCAAGTGGCGTTTTTTTTTCTTCAACCCGGCTATTCGTGGAAAGAAAATGGGTCAATATAATTTTATAGAAGTTTCGCTTGCGATAACAAATGCACCGTTGCATAAGATTGCATTTTCTGTTGGGCTCGTTTTCTGCAAATAGCTGTGCTTAAAAAAACTCAACTTGTACTATCTTAGCCTAGATCTCCGAGAAATGGTGGAAAACAGCGACATAACCAGCGCAATATTTAAGAATGCAAACACGGGAAACTCTTGAGCACAGAACGAATTAAATGCTGTTTCCGTCATTGATGAAATATAGTCGACAGTTTCTTAAAACAATGAAGGTTAACTACGTATTGTATTTAACCTCTTATGGGACGGTTTACTTTTTGGTCTAAAAAAACTAAACGTCCATATATGTGACCAAGGGCGTGAAGAGGTTAAACATTTTCTGAAACGTGTATAATTATTTTTAAATATTAAATCCCTTGGTACAGAGCGTATCCAAGAAAAATATTAAATAATTCTGTTTACAACGTTTTGAACCTCGATGGTAACAGTTTTTCATTGATGTGAAAGTTTTTAAAAATTTAACCTTACTCTCTTCCTAAAATTATTTTAGATCGTAACATTTGAAATAATAATATTTCCAATCGATTCTTTCAGTTTATAAAAATAAATCTTTAATTAAATTTCTATAAATTTGTACCATACAATTGATTATTATACAATGTACAATGTACAATATACAATATACAATATACAGTTCATTATAGTAAATTTTAAAAAATTCCTGCAACTTTTATACGAGAAATAAAATCAGTAATTAGCGCAGTAATACTTCCAAGTAATTACTTCAGTCCTTATCGATCTTTTGCTACAGGATATCGTATAATTTGTATGAAAGACCAAACAAATGTTTAAAATAATGCATTTGAGGATTTCTTTAACTTTTATAATATCGGTTTTAATTTCAAATTTTCGTATAATATTAACGAAGTGCCATGAAAATGCACGGCACGGTGCATTCTAAAGACATCTGTAACTTTTACGCCGTAAAAGTTTCATTTCTGTAACGTTCAGCCTCAAAGTCATTAAGAAAAATATCCTCAAATTTTGCTATTTTGAAAAATAACCTCAATTCTTCGGCGAAAAAAAAATTCCAAATCATTCTGGAAAAATTATTTTCGGTCGCGGAGGTCAATTACAATCATTTTTGGTCAATAGATATACCCCAAAAATCCTACCCATTTTCTAGAAAAAAATTCGAGAAGGTGTGAAATTTTTCGATAAAATTAAAACATTTCGAATCGTTCTAAAAAAATTAGATTCAGTTGCAGGGGTCGGTTACAATCATTTTTGGTGAATAGACATACCCCCGAAATCCTGCGCATTTTTGAGAAAAAAAAATTCAGTACCCATCAACAGTACCTCCATCAACAAATTGGCATTCTTGACTTTCGTCCTATTTTGGTCTCTAAAATTTTCCATTACAATTTTTCCCAGGGGTGGCCGAACACCTTGTATAATGAAAAAATATTATATGCATCGCCAATAGCTATTAATTATATCAATGTATGTGCATCTAATTTCGACACTAACCTAGTCATCGACACTATCAATTTAACGATATAACAATTAACAAAAGCTACTATATTTTTCATTATAAACTGCGTACTCAACATTGTTTGATATTGGGTACAATGCAATCATTATTATAAACTCGACAACGTAATAAAATCGCAAAAAGAAGTAATAGTAAAAAAAATGAAACATAAGTTGTTTGTGTTAGAAATAAAGCGGCATTTGTTTCTGCGCCACCTAGAGTTCCTCTGACTTACTATTATTGTACCGTGTGTCTTTTGCCTGGAACGAAGACCTCGTCCTCATTGAATGTGTGTTACTGAGAGGAAGTCGTGTTTTGCTCATTCGAACCCCCAAATTTCCACAGTTTGTGTTGCGTTTTCCACCAAATGGACTCGCGAAACGTATTTTTATCCAAAGAATAATTATATAAAAATAAATATATAATAGTTCTTTCCGCGTAACGATTAACGTCTTACACGTGCACACTTTAAACATGGACTCGCGAGAGAGCTAGAAGGAAACAGATGGCGCCGTTGTCGGCAATCGCGGTTTGAAAAGTCATAAACAATTTTGTTGTAAATTTCAGTATATCGATACGACGGTAAGTAAACTATTGCTAAATTGTTCCTTAAGAACTTAAATATAAAATAAACTATTATTCTCATAAACAACACGATACTGTCACGAAGGAAGTATCCCGATGAAACTATTATTTTTATAAAAAAAATCAAAGATATTGCTCATGCCTCGTAAGAACGTCTATCTATTCGTATTATAATGTGGGCAAAGAGCAGCACTAAAAATATTCTCTTATCATTTAAGCGTATGATAATTAGGATATTTATCTTCTCTACGGTTGTTGATTTCATGAATGTTATTTATTCCGTAACGTGCACGGTGCTCGGCCAAGTTGAAACATCAATTCTCAGCGATGCGGCCACTTTAATTTCTATGAAAGCATCGGCACAAAATGCTGCGCGTAACTTCCGTAACGTTCGACCTCAATATCGTAAATTTCTTTTCGGTAATACCACTTACGTGAACTTTCCTTCCGATCGATTTCGCCTATCAGTCAAGGAGAGAACCGCCGATCGATAATACCGAAGCTCGAGTCGTCTCGAGTCGATGGCGGAATCGGTGTTGCACGCTGACGCAGAACCGAAGTAGGAAGATAATAGCGGAATCGCGGCGATAGATTTTCGAGAAATCGGTTGAAGTGGTCCTGATTTTAGTGGGAAAGTCCGATTCACGACGCGGTAACGAGCTCCGCGCTTCCCTTCGTTTCCTTGGCGAGACTGGAAAAATCTCACCGTCGAGTTGTTCCGGCGGTTACTGCTTAGGTATACGGAACTATATCAATTTGAAACAGGCAAAGTGGACAACAAATTCATGACAATATAAAAAAACTCACGAGTATTTACAGTCGATGGTTAACCTCTTAGGTAGGGCTGAATTTTGTACGGGACAATGCTGTTCTCTACGCGAGTATGTACATTGGAATGACACTGACACTGACACTGACACTGGCGTATCGAAAATATAACCTCTTAGGTACGGTTGAATTTTGCGCGGGACAATGCTGTTCTCTGCGCGAGTACATTGGAATGGCACTGACACTGGCGTATCAAAAACTGTATATTCCGTCTGTATATCGTTAACGCTGAAATAGTGCGAAACAAAACATACGAAAACGATCGCTTAAGTCAAACGGTAAGCGAGTGAGCCACTAGAGTGAGCCACTAGAGCGAGTATAATTCTTAAATTAAAAACCTATAAAATACATATTCATTAATGGGAAGAGTGGAATTGTAAAATTATTTTGTTTCAGTTCGTATTCGAATAGAAATTTTCATGAATTTTTAGTTAAACATTCTTTGGTGTACACTTCTACGTATACTCCTGTGCAACCTGTTTCTAGGTTGGAATAAATTAAGATGCGTAACGAAGATGAACATAGTTTTCACTTAACTTAATAATTATCTTAATAAAGTCGTTACGTTAGTGGTCCCTATAAGACGTACCCTTTCGTTCGTTAAAGAGTAACGACGATGATCGAGACTTTTAACGTGAAATCGAAGTCGATATCGCGCAGAAGAATCCGTACGAGTGACTAAAGAGACCAGATAAGGGTCGAAGAGGGGAGCACATTTCGTGTAACTTTCCCTCTTCCAATCGTGAGTTATCAGATAAACGGATTATTCGGCATTCGATTACGTGATTTCATCATCTTCGTCGCCGTAACACCCTCGAACTTGAATCTCCTGGGAAGCCGACGACACGGCTCGCCTAAACTCGATCGAAATTTTAGCACGTGCCACCGTTAACCGGTTTAAGCTCTAAAACGAACATTAACTATTACATTCGCTCGCGCACGACCAAGTTCCAATGCTCCTTCTCTTTAAGGATGAATTAGTATACTTCATTCTTTAAAATGCTTGTTTATTTCGAGGTAAAAAATAGTCGATTTTTCTTTACATTTTCATACAAATTTCAACCTCAACCTCTCCAGGGACGATTTTTTTTTTTGTTTGCTTTTGGTTTGGGTCTATTTATTATTGCCAGTAACTATAATTATAAAAAAAAAATAAACTAAACGTCCACGTATGTGGCTAGGGGCGTGAAGAGGTTAAAGATAGAAATGTACATTTACCTATATTTATCGTTCAACTTTAATGCACGTTTGTAAATTCTTACACAAAAAAATTGTGTTTTACAATTATCTTATCGTCGTTTTATATTTTTTTGCACTTTATAATGTTTCGGGAAGTTTTTTTGTTTTGGGTCTATTTATTACTGACGGTAATAAATAAGTTTTTCGATTTTAACATTTTGCATACATATCTGCTATGCAAAATGTCGAAATTTATAAACTTAACCTTTGTTTGCAAAAGTAAACTAAGTGATACAATTTTCTTTAAAAAAAAAAAGAAACTATTGTAATTTTGTTGGCTAGTACAAGAAGACATCTTTAAATTACAATAAGCAATTATTTTAAGAAGATTCTTTTTGATTAATGTAAAATTTTTCTAATCCTTTTGACAATATAATTTTTACTATGTTATCAATTGATATAGTTTTGTGGGTGTCATGATATACATTTCTAATGGAAACGTTATTATCATCGCACAATTATTTCGTTGATGGTTTAATTGTGGTCCATTCACAGTGAGCTCAGGCCTGAAATTGACCATTCAGTCAGTAATTCGGAACGTGACGTGAATGCGAATTCTGATGCACGTTGGGTCAGTTGTGGAGCATTGAGTGATACTTGGCTGGACCGGCATCGTAACTAATATAAAGCAACCTTAACCCATTTGAAATGTGTAAAATAACAATACGTTGTTGTGCATTGCATTCGAGTGCACATTAACTTTGAAAAAAAAATCTAAATTTTATTCAATTCTGCGCAACTTGAAGCTCAATACACTGTCAATTACAATTTTAGTTTATTTCCAATTTCTACGACCAAACTGTTGGCTGAAAGCAAGTAGAATCGTTTCACGAAGTTTGTCTGTTAATTAGAAAATTATATAGAAATATTTCATTCGACCCAAAGTATGCAAAATGTGGAATGTTGATTCTAGGTACGGTAATTGGCTTTCAATTATGGCAAATATGCGCTATTGTCGTATGAAAATGTCGCGTGTGCTTTTAAATGAGAAAATAGACAAATTTTAAGTATTTTCGATTTTCTTATTTTTCTTTTTTTTATTTTCGCTTGTTCAGTCGGACGAAATTGGAAATAGATTTTATAATATGAATGGCAAACGCGTTTGTTTTTAACGAAGTTGCAAAATTAATTCCGTCGAATATTATGCCGCGTGGGAGGTTATGTTTGTTCTACATTTTCGACCTGATCGCGCATGAAACGTGGCACGAAATCGTAATCGGATGCCGCTCGATCATTCTCGAGGAGTCCCGGTGCCTCTTGCGGGAAATTAATGACGTAAGGGCTAGTTCAAAGTTCAATGTGTGGAGGTGACGAGTTGATGGCGTTGGTGTGTACGGTAGTTGTAACAAGAACTTCATATATTTACGTAATAACGATCTGATTAACGATTACGTTAAACTTCTTTTAATTAATTCACGAGGATATCGTACACCATCGAACGTGTGATTACAAATATAAAAAGAGGGTGTCTGTATCTCGCTAAAACTACCATTAACTCATTTTTTTCCTAACAATGGACTTATACCACTTTAAATAAAAACGACTAGAACAACGATTCATCAAGAAAATGTAAAAGAAGAGAAATCAATTTTTTGGAATGTTTACAGTAGTAATAACCCCTTAAGTCGGCGTGTAAATTACGTGAAATATAATAATACTAAATAAATTTGAAAATTAAGTATACGAAAGATATTAATTTTCCGGAATTTTCAGAGAATCGAGTTGTTAGAAGGTTATAGTAGTAATAATCACTTAATACAGCGTGTAAAGTACGTGAAATATAATAATATTAAATAAATTTTAGAATTAAATATACGAAAGATATTAATTCTTTAGAAATTTCAGAGAATCGAGTTTTTGGAATGTATATAGTAGTAATAACACCTTAATTCACCGCGATACCTCCCCCGTAGCATTACTGCGATGTTACCGCTAGGTGGCGAAGCTTCTCGAGCGCTTTCTCGCGAGAGAATTGCATTATCGCGGAAATATACGAAAGTATGTCAGGACGATCGCCTAATCATAAATTGCTTTTGCACAAGATCGGACGAGGCCGAGACGGGCCATGCTAGTACTAAATGAATTTGAAAATTAAGTGTATGAAAAATATTAATTCTTTAGAAATTTCAGAGAATCGAGTTTTTGGAATGTATATAGTAGTAATAACACCTTAATTCAGCGTGTAAATTACGTGAAATAAAATAATATCAAATAAATTTGAAATTTAAGTATACGAAAAATATTAATTCTTTGGAATTTCCAAAGTGTATCGAGTTTTTAGAAAGTTTATAGGATACCCCCTTAAGTCAGCGTGTAAATTTCGTGATATATAATAATACTAAATAAATTTGAAAATTACGTATACGAAAGATATTAATTCTCTAGAAATTTCAGAGAATCGAGTTTTTGGCAAGTTTAGAGTAGTAATACCCCCTTAAGTCAGCGTGTAAATTTCATGAAATATAATAATACTAAAGAAATTTGAAAATTAACTATACGAAAGTTTAGATTCGAGAATTACTAGTACCGCTTACCTCGTATGCTCTGAACAGCAGATATAGCTCCCTCGGTTTGGCGTCCATCGGTAGGCCGCTCACGAATAAGGTGCGCACCTGCAAAGAGAAGAAAAAAGACAGCGATAATTGTGTTAATTAAGCTAATTATCGGAGGTCGGGGAAGGAAGAAACAGAAGGCAAGAGGCAGGGGGCGCTCGGAACGGAAGAAGGATTCGAGCCGGGCTGAAGGATGGATGGAGATAACCGGGAATTAGTCTGCTCTGTTTGACTGGTACCCTCGCGGAGACGAGGCGACAGCTAATTGTCGAATTAATAGGAGACGGTAATGCAACAACGAACCCGTTCTCTTTGTCCCGTTACTAATTCAACAACCGATTTCCACCTATCTCTTCCTCCGCTTCGTCTAATCCGCGTTTCCCGAATCCTCGTACAGAAACTAGCGATTAACAGACGAGACTGATTTTTCTTTTTTTATATTATCTACAAAGCTTACAATCTCGCTGACAAACGGCTGGAATTTCCATTTGCTTGTTCGTCATTTGTTTTCAGGCGACAGTGCATACGTAGAAAGTGACGGGAAGGTAAGAGCCGCGCAAGGGGCTGCAGAAGAGGACAGAGGCTTCGAATCCGCTAAATGACCTGTGACAAACGATCCGAATCGTTCTCAAACGTTACCCTCGAATCGTCGTATTTTTCTTTCAGCCTATTCTTGACCCAGTTTCACCGGCACACAGGCTAAACGCATTGTGGGCTCCGCGGAAGTAAGCAACGCGGAGACGGTAAATTACATACTGATTTGGCACACAGCCAACAGAGGGCGACTGGTTCTCATCCGACTGGAGGTTCGAGGAGAACCTAGGAATCGTTGCTCGCCAATTGACCAAGCCTCACCGACGAACCGCCACTTACAATAGAATTCATGGAATCGTTTTTCACACGGATGAGCACGCGTCACAGTGGATCAAATACCCAAAACTCAAAACATGAAACTATTAGGTTCTGAACTAAATTTCAGCGTTGTGACACGCGACTCTTATTTCAGAAGCTATTCAGTTTATTTGTTCATTTGTTAGAGCGTCTAATCGCGACCGTTTTACGGGATAGAAAAATGTTAGGAGTAAATAATTACAAATAGTACTTCTTCTCAATTTCATAACGAAATTCTATATTTCCCTTTTTATTATTAACATCTTTTTCTTCTAAATACTGTTCAAACGTTTAGTCGTTGAATGACTATTATTAAGATTGTCGTTATTGCAAAGTTGAATGTATAGGTTCTACGTATGGCTGAAGACTTTCAACTGATTTCTCTATACATGTGGGGATTATCGGAGGTTTATCCGCAAGTTTGATTCGTCGTCATTCTCGCTGATCTTTTTTCTAAGGGAAACGGTCGATCGAGACTATGGGTAAACTTTTAGGTAGTTTATGGATCATTTCAGACAAGATACGCTGGAATAGCCGTGTATGGCACGTATGCTATTTCATCGACTATTTTTCTTACGAAAAGAACCAGCGAGGTAGACGATCTCCCGAGTGTATGAACGGTTTTACCGAAGAGTCCTCCAACAGATCTAGGACGGAACGCCACAATACTGTTGCTAAACGAAGCACAGTAAATCCTCCCATTGTGTCACATTTTTCGAATCTCATCGTCTCAAAGTTATCCTCACCAGTTCTTTAACAGTAAACATATCGACACTCAATGCATACTACCACGACCAGCCTTTAAAAGAAACATATGTTTCATGATACGGAATGTAGACAATAGTGAATTTGATAGTGAAAAAATATAATTCTTTTTATTCATGAAACTCCATAAGTAGACCGAAGACAGAAATTTCATTTACGGTCAGACATTGT
The DNA here is from genome assembly GCF_013123115.1 of Colletes gigas. NCBI lineage: Eukaryota > Metazoa > Arthropoda > Insecta > Hymenoptera > Colletidae > Colletes > Colletes gigas. Next base: position 404,070 of record NW_025106668.1, read on the forward strand.
ATTCTCGACGAAGAATTTTTTTTTTCGAAAGTGCGTAGAATTTTGGGGGTATGTCTATTCACTAAAAATGATTATAACAGACCCCCGCAACTGAAAATATTTTTTTTAACACGATTTGAAATTTTTTATTTTCGCCCGAATAATTTAGGCACCCGAATTTTTTTCTCGAAAATACGTAGAATTTCGGGGGTACGTGTACTCGCGAAATATAATTGCAATTGGCCCCTGTAAACAAAAATAATTTTTTTAAAACGATTTGAAATTTTTTATTTTCGCCCGAATAATTTAGGCACCCGAATTTTTTTCTCGAAAATACGTAGAATTTCGGGGGTACGTGTGCTCGCGAAATATAATTGCAATTGACCCCCGTAAACAGAAATAATTTTTTCAAAATGATTCGAAATTTTTTAATTTTGTCGAATTTCTCTACCTGTCCTTTCATTGTGTCATCGTCTGCTTTCGAACTAGCGTCACAGTGGAAGGTTATTGTATATTACTTCTCGTAAATAAGGGGCAGTATAACGCGTGGGATCAACTCCAGCCACGGGTCGACGAGGCCTAAATAACAATGAAGAAAGTTTTCCCTAGTTTCTGCACACCGACAGTTTTTAATCATTAATTCTTTAGCATTATTAATAATTTATAATTAGTCATTGTTATGGTATCTTTTGAAACTCTTACCAACACGATGCCAATACTTCGACACACTATAATTTTCGAGAATAAAATTTGAGTAGGTGGACAAATTCGACAAAATTAAAACATTGCAAATCGTTCTGGAAAAATTATTTTCAGTTGAGGGGGTCAATTACAATCATTTTTGGTGAATAGACACACACCCGAAATCCTACGGACTTTCGAGAAAAAAATTCGAGTAGGTGAACAAATTTTTCGTGAAAATTAAAAAATTTAAATTCGTTCTGGAAAAATTATTTTTGGCTGCGAGGGTCAATTACAATCATTTTTGGCCAATACACATACCCCCGAAATCCTACGTACTTTCAGGAAAAAAAATTCTTTACCGAAAATATACTGTGTAGCCAGAAATGTTTCTTCGAAATTTCATGCGTACGTTTCAAAAATCGTAACTTTCGGACGGATTGAAGGATTTTAATGATCAGAATGCAAACAATGCATATTAATGGAGCTCTAGAGCCCTAGAAAAATGTGTGGGGTTATTTTTATTAAGTTGTATGCCTTGTGAGTGAGTATGGTGTGAAATAGAATGAATGTTGGCAGCATTGGTGCGTGAACGGAGCTGCGGGAGAGTCCCTTTTGTCTCGAGAGAGTGGTGTGCACATGGCAGAGTGTTACATATAAACAGAATATTAATTATTATATTTCATTTTTAAGTCAAAGCTACATTGAATTATTTATAATAGACCTAATTCCTTCCACAAAATGAGCCTTACATTGAGTGTAATAAACGTTAATAACTTTTTAACGAAGCCTCAATCAACAAATCGGTATTCTTGGTTTTCGTCTTATTTTCGCCTCTAGAATCTCCCATTAAAATTTTTTTCCCACGGGTTGGTCCAAACACCCTGTATCCGAAAGGTTTTTGTATTACAAATGAATAAAATAAAAGGTGAATAATTAAAGACACTGTGGTTGATGTCGATCGGCGTTGGAAGAGGTGTAAATCCATTTGAAACGCTAAAATAACCGTTCGAACGTCGATCGGGTTTCGGTAAACGAGTCCTACCGTGGACGCGTGAGAACGACGCGAATCGATCTCGCAAGGCACGACGGGATCGATCTGCATCTTCTCACGCATTGTCTCCTGTGGGAGGATGAAGAGAGAGTCGCCGGTCGGTATTTCCCAAAGGAGCGCGAATAAAGTGACGTCGCGCGCGCAGTACGTGTTTGGGAACAATGCTGCGAACAGGTGCGCGCCGGGAAATACTGGGAAACAATGGACGGTTCGTCGCTTTCACCGGTTCGTGCGTGTTTGCGTCGCTGCTCGACGACAGACAGAGAGGACGAAAACGAGGTGAAAAAGAAGATTGGCCAACGATAAACCGTCCGTGGAGAGAACGTTCACTCCTAGCCCGGCTCGATGGCAACGGACGAGGGAAATCGTGAAAAACGAGGGAAATTTTCACGTTCCCTGTTCCGTTGCGTCGCGACGCTGCTTACTTCGGCAAGTGCTGGAAGAAGGAGACTCGACTCACCATGGTAACACAATCACGTTGACATTCGCGAGCCTCTGTTCAAATTCAACCTGGCGACGTCCGCAAGCACGCGATACTCTGGCGGGAATTATTTAATGGACGAAATCGACTATCATCAATCAGGGTTTCTGCGATGCATTTGTGGAGAAAATAATAAGGTGCCGTTCTATGTATAAAAAATTTATATACAGTGGCTCCAAATAAAACTGGAGACATTGTGAACTACCATGCGTGCTGGTCTAGAGAGTTCTGATGCGTGCGCATCTTACGGTTGTGCGTGGTGCGCTCGTCTGGACCTAACCGTTCCTTCTTGTGTCTGATAGTACTGCGTGAGAACTACGTCTTGCTGCTGTTCTTCGATAAAGCGTTATTGATTTATTCTCTTACATAATTAACTTGTTCAACACGTTCGCTGCCAGATCAAAACCGTCTAATATTCTACAAAAGTATAATTTTGATTTCAAACCATTGTAAACTACATAACCTAAAATTTGTCTCAGTACTTATTTTTGTAACTTTGTTAAAATTCACAAATTCTATCCAAATTTATTTCCCTCAACGTCTTAACTTGAGAATCAATTTTTTCAGTATCGTAGTGGTAAATCCTGTCACCCATATGTGGGTGACGTGGCAGTCAAAATGTTAACTTGTTCCAGCCCTGATATATGTGTGTTAGTTGGTATTATACCTTTGACAAAAACTTTGGGCACTTACATTTGATACTTCGCGAAGGTATTTGCAGTGTAAGACAAAAATTTTAATGACGTCTGTTCAGATCGCCTTCCCATTTTTATATATTAAAATACGTTTCGCAAAAAGTTACAAATTTCTATCGCTTGTTTCACATTTATTCAACGTAAAATGAAAACAATTGTAACTATCAAAGGACAAAGTTACCGGCGATTCCCCGCATTCCATGACGAAAAATGAACAACGTTGCTAATTGTCCGGGTTTTTTGTTTGAGATTATTTTCCATCGCTTCTGAAACTTTGATTTTTTATTACTCAATGTGAATAAACTTTGTTTTTGTTTTTAGTAAATTCGATTTACCCGGAATAAAACTAAATAAAAATGACTTTATTTTCTGTTAAAAGTTTTTCCTTGCAATACTAATTGCTTCATGAAATATAAAACTGTAGGTGCTCAAGTTTCACATTGAACTACTGTATAGGGTGTTCGGCCAGTGCTGAGAAAAATTTTAATGGGAGATTCTAGAGGCAAAAATAAGACAAAAATCAAGAATACCTATTTGTTGGTTGAAGCTTCGTTAAAAAGTTATTAACGTTTACAGTTGCGCATGCGCGGCTGTTCTCAGATTGCCGTTCTACAGGCGGAATTTTAAACGTTAATAACTTTTTAACGAAGCTTCAATCAACAAATTAGTATTCTTGATTTTCGTCTTATTTTGGCCTCTAAAATCTCATACTAGAAACTAAATAAATAAACTTTAAATTATTTTTGTTTTTACCAACCAACCGTTTCGAAAATATTTCACAAGCATCTTCGTCGCGTAGTAGCCCCTCTAATTGTAATAACACAATAAATTAAACGTTTTATATTTGTTCGTTTACACGCCAATGATCAATTTGTGTTTTACAATTTCCGTAACTTGTTTACTGTCTGCATGGTGCAACGATAAATAAAATACCATTTCGTTTTATATTTGTTCGTTTACACGCCAATGATCAATTTGTGTTTTACAATTTCCGTAACTTGTTTACTGTCTGCATGGTGCAACGATAAATAAAATACCATTTCGCTTTGGAATTCACTAGGAATGATATTTTAGAGCGAATACCAAGAAAGTTAAAGTTCGCCCAGGTATTTAAATTCGGCTGCAATTTAATCGTCGCATCAAGTGCCGGCGGACGAAGCCGGAGAAAAAGAGTCTTCCATTTTTATCCGCATCGCGTGTCCTTCGTTAATCCCTTCTCGTATTAATTACTCGTACCTCGGCCAGGAAACGACGGTCCGTCGACCGGCTATTACTTCCGGCTCGACTGGTTTTTGCGAAACATTAAAATCTATGGCATCCCACTGCGAAACGACCAAATAAAGGAAGCGCGAGCATCCTCTTGTTATTAGGACACGCTGATTACAAGTTCTCCCGTCGAGCGGAATGAAAATCGTCAAAATAGTAGAATTTTACTGTTTATCTCTCCCCTTTATTCGCTGTTAACGAAACACGATCTGTTTACGCGAAAATGGATAAAATAAAAACAATTATTTCTCTATTAACCCTTTGCATTCGAGGAATGTTTTGGCACGCAGAAATCTAGTCTGCTTTTTCAGTACAGTTTTTAATAACAAACGGTTACTTATGGTTCTTACCGTATTTATTTTAATTTTAAAACACTCTGGCAAGAAGCGTCACACGGGTGCGAAGGGTTAATTTTCTAAAAATTTCGAGATTTTATTCCTTCTTTCTCGGAAACAGCGAATACAAATCTATACTATTATATAAAGAGAGAGCCGATTTTTATGTTCGCGCAAAACTCAAGACCTATTGAACCGATCTTCCTCAAACTTTGACACGTTATTCTTGCATACTCTAGGACGGGCATAGGCTATGTAGCATGTCTCAGAAGCGCGTTATTAACATGTAATTTATATCCAAAGATTTCATGTGCACGACTGTTTGACAGACCACGTAACCCCTGTATACGACAGTCTACTTGCGCGCGCATGTGCATATTCGGCCCGCGCGATACCTCCCCCGTAGCATTACTGCGATGTTACCGCCAGGTGGCGAAGCTTCTCGAGCGCTTTCTCGCGAGAGAATTGCATTATCGCGGATATATGTATATATAAAATGTTGGAATACCCAACAAGTTTCAACCGTCACAGTGGTTTTCCCCCCTTAATGGGCTTGGATCGAGAACGGGTTTCGTGGAGGATAGACGATCGTCTTACGCGAACCCGGGCTGAAGTAATTGCGGCGTGCTAATTTGCGAGCCGCGCAGGTGTGCAACCTAACGGCATCGTGGGGCTGCTTAACTTGTAATGATGTAGGTGCATCAAATTGCTGCAACGAAGCCGTGGCAATTAATAAAGTTAAGAAACACCCATTGGCTGAAAGTATGGGCCGCAACCCGGGCAAGGATAATTACAGCGTCGGCTATCTCTTCACCCCGAGCCTCGACGGGTAATCAATTTTCAGAAAAGCTGGTTAAGGGGCTTGCGTTCCATTTTGAGGGACGACGATACCGGGGAACGATGAAAATCATTTTTGCGTCACGGCGCGTCCCGTAAATGGAAACTCGGAACAAAAATCAAAGCTTCTACGCTGATCAATTCTCGATTTTTCTTAAAAAAAAATTGAAACGACCCTGATTTAAATCAACATCCCCCCCCGTTTACGATCGACGTATTATCGTTGAGCGGTTCTGTGAAACCGATGTTCGTGAAACAACTGCTGCAACGACATTCTTTCAAACGTTATTATTCCCATTCCTGGGATGTCCTTCCGGTAGTCTCGAGAAGGAAATGCAATTTGTGCGGAACAATCGATCATGGACGATTGGATCCATCTCGAAAGCCTGTGAATGGCTGTTAGGTTGATGGCATTATTTCCTCTTCAAATCGAGACACAATTCGTGCGTATTTCACAGCCGCTGTTATATTAGATACGATTCGGATTTGCCACGGTGTCTTTCGTTTCGCTGAAAATGTTCCGTGCAACTGATTCGAAATTACAGAAAACTGCGTCAAAAGGCAACAAACATCGCTATCATTGTATGATTTGTATTTTTTTTTTAAACCGTATTCGTTCTTCGGTTATTTGCCGTCGAGAGTGTAGATAAAATTGCATCGAATAAGGAAAACTAATACAGGGTGTTCGTGCTATTGCTAGACAGCGATTTTTTTCGAAAACTATTCTACTTAAGAGAAAATGGAACGTTATATTTTTTAATGTCGTTCGTGCACTATATGATGATCATCGAGGTTAAATAAAACATTGTGTTTATAAGAACTCGTTACTAATTAGATTACAAAAGATGTTCGATATGACTTCCTTGTGCACGAAAACATGAAATGCTTGTTATATTTCAGTGTTTGAATCATTTATATCTACGTGTCACGTCATATGAAGAAGAAACATTCGTAAATAAAATAATTTTTCTTTCATTCTTGATCTTCTATGACCTCGAAGACCATTACACAGTACACGAATGAATTCGTCTTGATAAACGCTTTCAGATGACATAAAAATGTATTATACAGGGTGTTTGGTTACCATTGGGAAAAATCGAAGACGAAAATCAAGAATGTCAATTTGTTGATGGAGGCTTCGTTAAAATGTTATTAAAAGCTTGAATTAAAAAATTCCAAATCATTCTGAATAAAATTATTTTTGGTTGCGGGACTCAATTACAATCATTTTTTGTGTTTAGACATATCACCGAAATCCTAACCATTTTCGAGAAAAAAATTCATTACTGAAAATATAATGTCTGACCATAACTGTCTGTTACCCTGAAAATTAAAAAGTGTCAAATCGTTCTAGAAAAATTATTTTTGGTTGCGGGGCTTGATTACAATCACTTTTGGTGAATATACATACTCCCGAAATCCTACCCACTTTCGAGAAAAAAATTCCTTAACGAACATATAATCTGAGGCCTGAAATGGTTTCCCGAAATTTCATGCGTATCTTTAAAATGTCATAACTTTTGAACGGTTTGGAGGATTTTAATGTTTCAAAATGCAAACTGCGCGTACTTTGGCGACGAATATGTAGAAATTACAAAAATATTCGAAAAGTTGATCCTCGACCCCAAAAAATGAGTAAAGCCCCATAAAAATGGTCCGATTTTCAAACAGCCATAACTTCTACAATAGTGAATATATTTCAATGGAACTTTTTTCTGTAGTAGAACTCGTGGGTACCTACAAAGATGTGTTAGACAACTTTTTTGCAGGGCGTCAAACAAAATTATTAAAAATGAAAAATCAATCTTCAAGAAAAATCGACAGGTGCCTTTTTTTAATACAATTCGAAATTGTTCTAAAAAAATTATTTTCATTTGCAGGGGTCAATTACAATCATTTTTTATGACTAGACGTACCCCTGAAATTCTAACCATTTTTGAGAAAAAAATTCAGTATGTGGACATTCAACGAAATTAAAAAATTTTAAATTATTATAAAAAAATTATTTTTGGCTACAGGGGTCAATTACAATTATTTTTGGTGAATAGACCTACCCCTGAAATCTTACCTACTCTCGAGAAAAAAATTCGAGTAGGTATTGAAATTCTTAGACGAAATTAAAAAATTTCAAATCATACTGAAAAAATTATATTTAGTTACAGGGGTGAATTACAAGCATTTTTGGTGAATAGACATACCCCCGAAATCCTACCAACTTTCTAGAAAAAAATTTAATACAGGCGGTGCTTTAAACGTTAATAACTTTTTAACGAAGCCTCCATCAACAAGTTAGTATTCTTGATTTTCGTCTTATTTTGGCCTCTAGAATCACCCATTAAAATGGCATTACATTTAAAAAATTGAGGGTCGCCTTCATTTCTCGAAAAATAATGCAAATATGATTGATACACGCTGTTCAATCAGTCGTAAGAAACTGTAAAACTTTTTTCTTCTTCCATTTTTTCCTAGTTACAATACTTTCTCTATACTTGAAACAAATGCAGAAGAAAAAAGTTACCAAAATCATCTTCGAATTTACTTAAAAACTGCTACCATATATTTCTTTACGCTCAACGTAAATTTCATTATCAACGGTTCTATCCCGAGATGAAATCAAACGCTGAAAATGATCAAAAGATCTTGAGGGACTGCATACGCCATGATTAATTCCAGCATCGATCGTTCGGCCTGAACAAACAGCGAGGCGTAGTCTCGAGAGTGGAATTTGTCACGCACGATGCGTTCCCATTGTTACATCTTCGACCACCATTTATTCCATTCCCACATCCGGTCCTAATGCGTCTCGCTAAAAATTACGTAACCTCGAACTTATATTTCAGTTGCTCGTTCGGATATTTATTCTCGCGGTTGTTATTCCCCGCCTTTGGAGAATCAACGATGGACTGGTGACTTCTCGAGAGCGACGGCCCTTCGAGAAAAACCGTCTCGTTGCGTTCGCGTAACGTTGTAAGTTAAAAAAAAAAAGAAAGAGACCGTATTGTAAACGGGGGGTATAAAAAGTTCCAACGTCGAGCGGTTTAACAAAATTAAAATGTAAAAGGCTGACTTTCGAACGCGTTTTTTTCTCTATCTTCGAACACTGGTGAAAGTCTCGTGTCTCGTGTCGTTGCAGAGACAAGTGCTAATTACTTGACCGTGGTTGTGTTAATAACTCGGGTGACAAAAAACGCTGAATGCCGTGCAATGCTCGACCGAGGCGGGGGAAAAGGTTCCGTTCTCGGGAAAAACTGTGAATCGTACGCGACGGTAGATAATGGCTGGCACAGATATTTATCATTGAGAAGTTTACTGCGTGGCGATAACGCCGCGAAAGGCGGACGCGTTTAACGCGCGGTGCATCGAACAAAAGTATCATTTGTACCCGTAAAGTCCGTGCCGCTTTTTATGCGTACAATTTTGGTTTATTACACTCTTTTGCAATTACAAATTATATCGTGATTTAAAGGAGGGGTGTATTATAGAATTTCATTCTTTCGGTCTGAAATTTCATTCTAAATTTTTACTCGGCATTCTTGGGATGCAAAAGCATCGTTCATGCAAAAAAAAAAAAAAAAAATCGATTTTTTTGATCCGTTACTTGAATCCTCCCCCTCAAGCGGGTATTTTAATTTAAAGTTTCATGTTTTTTGTACCTTCTTGAGGAACTTTTTTACAGAAAAAGTATAAATTTCATAAATTTGAAATTTTACATAATTCTATTAAATGTTTACAATTTTTTTTTAAGCGAAAATAATTAAAACTGACTGAATTATATGTCACTCGACAAGGTTCCTTTAAAAAAAGTGTTCCACCGATCGACATGATTTTAATCATTCTGCTTATCTGAAATGAAAAGACCAAAAGGATTATTTGATTAGTATGATTGTATAATAATTACGGTGTGAATCGAAATTATAAAACAAAGAATTTTTCTTATTGTTTTTCTAGCTCGTTGAACATGAAAAGAAGTCAAGAAAATTGATATTCGAAATTTAAAGTGCCGCCATTTTGTGCATCTTTTGAGAACGATTGAATGAAAAAAAATCGATTTTTTTGGCTTAATGCTATTCTGCACAACTTTGTCTACGAGACTATAATAACCAAAGAATGAAAGAATATCAAATTTAGAAGCTCAAGAAGGTCTTCTATTTCGAATTTAGAGACTTGAAAAAATACCGATGTCTACTATTTTCGTCTTTTGTGCTCGACAAGAATAAGGTAAAAAATTCAATTTTAACGTGCCGCTATTTATCGTTTATAATGATTTTTCTCTTTGGTTCGTACCATAACTGTATCCATTCTAATTGAAATGCTCCCTGATTCGTTCGTATCGAACGATTTGCCAGCTTCCGATAGAAACGCGCGACTCACGGAAAGGCAGAAGCGTGCAAGAGAAAAGGAATAAAAAAAAGTGTCGGACAGGAACGTTTGACAAATATCGAACACCCTTTCACTTTGGTTTTTGTTCGAGGATCACGGTTGAATAACGATACTCGACGATAACGCGATTTTTGCCGCGCGTAACGCCCCGCTCGAGTTCTTGCGGATCTATAGAGAGCGTTCGATAAATTATGGAAACGCAAAAAACGCCTCTAAATCGTGACGCTCGATCGGTTTTCATTTTGGTTACGCAACCTGTTGTTTCCCCGGGACGTAACAGGGATACCTACGGCCGCGGAAAGAAGAGAACGTATCGTAAACGTAAAGGGACAACTTTTCCGTGACGCGAATCGCCCAAGTTTAACAATGTTTGAAAAATATGACTAAAAAACTTTCCATTTTCCACTACGCGGTGTTGCCGTGTCCGCGGCTCTTTCAAAGCACCGCTTTCCAGAGGAACGACAGAGTTTTATAAACTCCGGGTAAAAGTTCCGCGGGTTACAAATCACTGAGAGCTAACAACTCTTTCGAAATGTCGCCTAAAAATATCTGCGCTAGCTTTCCAGAAATGTACCGTTGCCGCGATGCTCGTGGGAGTCGAGAGAGGAAGGCTCACATTTGCCTTCTCGAATCTTGGACAACTGAAATTCGACTTCACGTCAATGGCATACGATACCAAGCGAGAACTGCTCAGGTATTTTTTACTTTCCGACCTATGTATGTAGGCGAACATAAGCAAGGTACTATAATGAAAAAAAATGTTGTGAAATTTTTCTTACCGAAAGACACGTTTTAAGACCCCCCTGATCATATTTGAATTATTGAAAAAAAATTAATTCATTTTTATTATTCCTATGTATGAGCGTGCATATGTATATCATTTCAGATATCACTTCTGATACATCTGGCAACGTATAACCATTACTGCTGGCTACTGCGAGCCTCTCACAGCCTCCGCTGGCTTCTGCTGACCACTACTGACCACTTCTGACCTTTGTTATCAACTTCTGACATGATGTATAAGTATTCAAGCCTTGTATAATGTAAATCTATGGCAATAAATGATATAATGTAACAGAATTGTATGTGTTCTCATCATTTTTACGGCAAATCATTGCCTTAGTTTTAAGAGACCGTTTTTCCGGTTAAAATTGGATTCCCAAACTGTGAACCAGCTGGAAAGTCCTGAAACAACTGGAAAATCCTGAAACAACTGGAAAGCCCTGAAACAACTGGGAAGTCCTGAAACTCCTTGGAATTTTGGAACCCCTTTGGAAGTCCGAACCCAGCTGGAAAGTCCTGAAACAACTGGAAAGTCCTGAAACAGCTGGAAAGTCCTGAAACAACTGGAAAATCCTGAAACAACTAGGAAGCCCTGAAACTCCTTGGAATTTTGGAACCCCTTTGGAAGTCCCGAACCAGCTGGAAAGTCCTGAAACAACTGGGAAGTCCTGGAATTTCTTGGAAACGCCGAAAATTCTTGGAAACCCTGAATTTTTAGGAAAGTTCTGAGTTTCAGGACTTCCTAGTGGGTTCGGGGAAACCAAGGAGTTTCAGGGAGTCTTATAACTAAGGTAATGATTTGGAGAGGAAAAGAAAGGTAAAAAATGATGGGAACACATAGAATTCTTTGTAATTATATCATTTATTGCCATAGATTTACATTATACAATGTTTTAATACATATATATCATGGCAGAAGTTGTTAACAAGGGTCAGCAGTGGTCAGCAGTGGTCAGCAGGGGTCAGCAGAGGCATGCTGGGGACAGCAGGGGACAGCAGAGGCTTGCAGAGGCAAGCAGTAACATGTAGTAATCGTCACACGTTGTCGGATGCATCGGTGGTGGTCAGCAGTGGTCAGCAGAGGCCAGCGGAGGCCAGTAGTGGCAAGGAGTGGCAAGCAGCCGCAAGTAGTAGCCAGTCGTAATCGATATACGTTGTCAGAAATACCAGGAAAGGTCAGCATCGGTCAACAGAGGCCAGCGGTGGCTGGCAGAAATCAGTAGTAATCGTTGTGCGTTGTCAGTAATAGAAGCGGTGGTCAGCAAAGGCCAGTAGATGTTGGGAAGGGCTGGCAGTATCCAGTCGTAATCGTTACACGTTGTCAGAAGTACCAGGAAAGGTCAGCATCGGTCAACAGAGGCCAGCGGTGGCTGGCAGAAATCAGTAGTAATCGTTGTGCGTTGTCAGTAATAGAAGCGGTGGTCAGCAAAGGCCAGTAGATGTTGGGAAGGGCTGGCAGTATCCAGTCGTAATCGTTACACGTTGTCAGAAGTACCAGGAAAGGTCAGCATCGGTCAACAGAGGCTAGCAGGGGACAGCAGAGGCAAGCAGAGACCAGCAGGGGCAGGCAATAGCAAGTTGTAATCGTTATACGGTGTCAGAAGTAACAGGAGTGGTCAGCAGCGGTTAGCAGAGGCAGGCAGAAGTCAGTAGTAATCGTTATACGCTGTCAGAAATATAATCGGTGGTCAGCAGAGGCTGTGAGAGGCTGGCAGTAGCTTACAGTAATGGTTATACGTTGCCAGATGTATCAGAAGTGATATCTGAAATGATATACATATGTACGCTCATACATAGGAATAATAAAAATGAATTAATTTTTTTTCAATAATTCAAATATGATCGGGGGGTCTTAAAGCGTGCATTTCCGTAAGAAAAATTTCACAAAACTTTTTTTCATTATAGTACTTTACTTATGTGCGCCTACATTGGTCGGAAAGTAAAAAATACCTGGCCAGTCGAGACTTGGAATCGTATGCCATTTACGTGAGGTCGAATTTCAGTTGTCCAAGATCGAGAAGGCAAATGAGCCTTCCTCTCTCGACTCCCACGAGGCGGTCCGAATTTACTTCGGGCATCTTCGGGGAATCGAGAAAGAGGGCATGCGTCAGTTTGTCTTTGTCGACTTCCCGTAACTCCACGAGCTCACGTACGCGTGATCTGGCATAGCGTGAGTAGTGCACCCGGTGCTCAATCTGGCATTACTGCCCCCAAGCAAAGCTCGCCAGTCAATCGCGGGTAATTCCCGTGCTTATGTATTACCATCGAAACAGTTTTATAAAACATCTCTTCTTCCCTACCTGGTAATTCCGCTGTACGGTTTATTGGACCTGAATAAATTACATATTATATTACCATCGGACCAAAGAAACTGTCAGAACGAAGAAAGGTCGGTCTTGACTTCTATCTCAAAAAATGAAACGTAACACGCGTGTCGGTGGTCTTTTAAACGAAAGAAAACTTTCTCTTTTTGGAAGAGACAAACCAACAGAGTCCAACGCAGACTGGAGTTATCGGTTCCCGGAACAGTGCTTCTCTCGATAACGTTTGTGCGCCCCGAGTCAGCGAACACTAACGAGGGATCGGTGTGTATCCGCTGCGAAGATTACCTCCGAGGCGCGGAACTTTTCTCAAATAAATGAAAACTGCAGGGAATTTTTTAATCAAAGTTCGTGCACCCGCGGCTACGTGGCCCGATAATATAATCCGTCGCGGTAGTCAGTAATGTACAAAAGCAGCCGTTTACGTTTCTGCGGGTTCGATGAATCCCGAGTCAAGGTTTATCGGTAATTCGAGAACATCGAAAAGCGGCTCGTGAAATCCATGTCGATGCTATCCATTCTAATCCGCGGCGTTCGTATTCGCGACCGTTGGCGCGCACACTATCGAACGTCCCCTATTCACCGCGGAGACAATGCTCGTCGTTGTGTGCGGTTTATCTGATTTGATGAAGCCAACAGCGTGGGCGACAGCGACCGAGCCGAATGCATTTAAGCGTGTCGAAAATAATCTCTTTCAGCGTCGGAGCGCGCTTTGGACGTTGCACGTGACAATTCCTTCGCGGCTACGGTTTACAAACAGAAATGTTCTGAAAGTGTCCGTAGATGGGCTTCGTGGTGTCCGTGACACACATACACAGTGCTAGGAATAATTCTAAACTCGACCATACTTCCACGTTTTTCATAACGTCCGAACGAATGTCGAGTGAACCTTTTGTACGTTTTCATATCACGATACAAAAGAAAAACAACAGACTGTAAGGGCTAGATTTCAGAGCAACAACAAACTATAAGAAAAGAATTAGAATACCTCTGATTAATTCCTAACAATTATTCTATACATAGGACACTAAGCAATATACTTAGAAGTACATTTTTAAACAATATCGAAACAGCTAATTACAATTCTATGAGCTCCAACATTTTTTTTTAGTAAAAATGTTTAATAACGTAACTAAAATTTGGGAACATTTCAAAATATACAAAACACACACCAAAAATAGACTACGTTTTATTCCGGTTTTACAGTCATTAAACAATTCTACTATATTTATATAAATCGTAATGCCAGTAGAAAAAAATATTTGTTTTCACTGTTCTCCACATAGAACACCGATAAAATTAAAGAATATGGAAAAGTAATTTTTCTTCCTAACCTCTTCTAAGTCTCTCATCAGTTGCAAAGAAAACAATGAAAACGAAAATCGGTAGAATCGTCAAAAAATCGATATCATTAGAATAATCCCGAGCAGCTGGAAAACTAATTTATTCAATTATCAAATTATCAAGCTGTCTTCAATCTGTACCCCATGTTCCATACATCTTCCCTAACCAGATAAATAGAACAAAGGAAATGTGGAGGCTTCTCTGTCGGTCAGGTAGATCGCTTTGTTACCTTCGCTCGTAAATTTTACCAAAATAATAAGATAACGTGTGAATTTTTTAACGTCTGCAGCCCTCTGCTGTTTTTCTAAGCAATAATTAGACAAGGAAAGTACTTCGAGATGTATTTCAATACGGTTTCGAATTAAAACTGCTATCCAAACGTGAACGTTTTTGATCCATCGAATAACGATTCGCGTAATAGATATTTCTGCGACGATATCTTGCGAGACAGGCTGGAAATGCGCAGAAACAACGGTCTTTGTGGCATAGGGAACCGTGTATCAGGTCCAGCGCGTCGAAAACGAGCCGGTGCTCATCGAACCCAAGCTCCGGTATTTTATTTTGTCCCGCGACCGGAAGCACGGTTCTTGCTCTTTGGCTTCCACCGGCCCTTTTTAACGTTTCCTACGGCGAGCACGGTACGATTAATTTAGAGATTCGCGCGCCGCTGACGTAACCCTGATATTACGTCAGAATATATAAATAAGCGTGTTGTTGCAATGAAAAATGGAAATGTTCGCCCGCGAGGGACATATTCGTGGCAAACCCATTAATCGACCCGCTCGACGCCGCGCCGGGACAATAAAATACAAAATAATAAATGTATCTGGTTTTCATCCGCCACGTCACCGCGCATTAAAAATATTCACTCTCAAGATTAGATGTTAAAAAAATATATATATATATAGGACTTTCAAATTTAAACGGGGCCGCAAAAATAAGTTCCAGCTGTCCAAAAACAAAGTTTCATTTTCGTGGACGATTCGAAGGATCTGGTCCTGTACCTGTAATTATGATACCATGCGAATTATGTCAGCCACGCGTTTGTTGGACAGATCGTAAACGAGAGTGACAATAGTGAATTTTTAGTGCTTTTGTTTCGAACACGAATCCACGGATTGCAAAATGTGAAAAGGCTTTTCGATTTTATAAAGAGATGTTTTAATGAAATTAATAATGTAAATTGTTAAATTGGGAAATATACACATTAAGGGATTATTTTATATGTTCTTTGGAGTTAAAAAAAAAAAAAACAATCTATGACATTTTTTTATCGGATTTTGTTGCCAAAAAAAAGTATGAATTAAATATTTAAAAATATTTAAGTTTGTCGAAAATAGTTGCTTCAATGAAGCTTTTCGTCGAACGTGTCAAAAATTAATAAAAATATCAAATTTTGAAAATTTTTGCATTTGGCGATAAAGACACACAAGCTGAGAATTTTCAATCGATCGATCGAAACTTGAGACATCGTGGCAACAATTTGAAGAAAATATAGTTTCGAGAAAATCGCGTCCAAAGTTTCACATATTTTGTTAATTTTAATAATCCAGCAATAACGGTGGAAATATTTTTTGAGAAATACTTTTAGAAATGAAATAAAAACATGAATTTTTCAAAGATATTACTCGTCTTGACAAAAGCTTCACGATTAAGGTATCAAAGAAGGCCATCCTGTTTTAAATCGACGAAGGAAAATACCACCCGAATGTCGATCTTCATCGACGTCAATAAACATAGTAAATCTCTAAATCTTTTCTGTTCCTCTGAAAACATCGATCGTAACGCTCCCCGTCTTTCTCTGCGCTAAAACGATCCCATCTAATTTGATCTAATTTAATCTGAATTCAATTTAATTTCAACTTAATTATCGTCTTTTTATCTTTGCACACTGGATTGGCTTTCCCGTAACCAAATAAATAAATCCCTTAAATATTTCCAACTGATTCCTTCCATTTCGGTAGCTGAGACGATTCTGAACAACAATTTCCTTTGCAAAAATGTCGGATGGGGCTTCGTTTTTGAATTATATATATATATATATATTTTATTTTATATATTGAGCCTTTATAAGTCTAAAAAGTAATGAATGTAACAACGTAGGTTCGCATGGCTCAGCGAGGAAGCACATCACACAGTAAACGGTAGGACCCGAGTTCGAATCTCGCCCCAGCAGTATGAAAATTTCTGGATGTAACAAGGTTTTTTCGAAGACAAAGTACAATATTTCCTGAAGCAGTGCGCAGAAAGCAGTAGTTGATATATATATAGAGATTAATTTTTTATATAACTTTTTCTTAAATTTAAAGATTTTATTGAATGTTATTTAAATATTGAATTTATATATTTTTCAAATATTGGATTCAGATTTTTTAAATATTTACTTTATATTTTTTAAATATCTAGTTTATATCCCCTGAATATTTACTTTACATTTTTTAAATTTCTCGTTTATATTCTCTGAATATTTAGCTTACATTTTTTAAACATTCAATTTATATTTTTTGTACATGTATACAATATTCAGATCCAATATTTGAAAAAAATATTTATCCAATATTTTCTCTAAAAAAAACAATAGCAATTCAAACGAACAGTTACGATTTCGTACAGGTGGCTTCGCCAGCGCGAACGAAATTTTCAGACGAGAGCATGCTAATGGTCTCTCGCGAAAACGTAAGTGCCAAACCGATCTTCAAACTCGATTCTATCGTAAACGAAGCGTCGTACGAGACCCATTTATCTTTCCATCCTCGACCTGTTCTCGGCCAAGGAATCGCCCGTTTATTGTTCCTGCCGCGAAATTCAGTGCATTCCGTGTCGCTCGAACGACTCTGGAATCATCGAACGCGTGTTACCCGCTTTCTTCGTTTCCAGTCCTCGTGAAATTCCCGCGGCGGGCAGATTGGCAAAGTGGTTACTCGATCGAAAAGCAAGGCAACGCTTCCGCCCCCTCCCCGGTAACAGTCGAATGCACTCGGCAATCACAAAGAGTAACGAGCTGAGAAAGAAAGGAAAGAGAGGGCTTTCACGAGCGGCACAGTCCGTTTTTCCCTTTAGTCGAATCGGTGGCTCGTTCGAGGAAAATCGGTGAATGAAAAGTGAGTAAACGATAGAGAAAGAGAGAGAGAGGTGGATACGATCTCGGTGTGAACGCAGTCAGTCTGCCGAGCGAGTCGTGAAATTGCTCAGACGCGCTCCAAATGCGATGGCACTCGAGACACCGCGATGGACCCGTTTTCTCCGACCTCCGAGCACACGTGCAACCGCTGGTGTGTCCAACGATCGCATTTTCGGTAGCCGACGCCTAAAATCAACTACGGCCGCGCGAGATGCTGCGAATTCGCGATAACGTCCGGCAATGCGCGAGAAAGAATGGCCGAAACGCGTACAAAATGTACCAAAAATTGTATAGTCCGGGCGACGATATAGCGAGGTCGTGAATGAAAGATGGCAAAAGGTCATTGTTAAAAATGGACAATACATTACTAAATAAAGTTATCTCGTGTCATGAAAAAAATTGTCTTTTATTTTACTGAAAAAATTCGCAATTACTTAGTTGCCGAACCAATATATTCCGAATGAAATGTGTAAAATATTAAGTATAGGTATTCAATAATTTTAAAGATATAAACAAAATTATGAACCGTACGTACATACTATGAGCATAGACAGTAGAGATCGAAGCTTTTGATAAGGTTTGGATAGATGGTCTTATGTAGAAAATGGTAATGCAAAAATACCCACTCAACTTACAATTAATACAACTGATCCATTCATGGTGGAACAGAAGTTTGAAGTGATATACAGAAAAAGTTGGATAGTTTTTTATGATCAATGGGACAGTGTATATCAATTTTTCATATTTACATTATTTTGCGAGAAATGAAGGTGATTTCCAATTGTTTAAACGAAGCGCCATATATTTCTTTATGAAAATGTATTTGGAGGGCGAAGCTGTCCGTCATGGTTTTCATAATTACCGCGGGAGATGTTACATTTTTTTCCATAAAGATGGCGTGCGCGGACGCGCGAACGAGTTGGGCGGTTCGGAAGGTTAGGTTAGATCGTCGGGAAACGGTACACGCGTGGAGTTTGTGCGCAGCGAACTGTATCAATTAATAAAAAGAAGGCATTTGATTCTAACGTGCGATTAAAGTTGATTTTTCCTGTCTGATATAACCAACGCACCAACACTGAGTAAGATTTTGGTTAAATTCGCGTAGTGTCCCACTGTGCGTCAACTGCAAGATGTCCACGCGAGTGCAACTTTACTTCGAGAATACAAAACGTTTAAAGAATCGAAGGTAGTAATACTTAAATATTAATAAACCTGTTTTCTTTATTATTACTCTTAATAAGAGAATACACGTTCTGATTTTTGGTTTCACTTGTAAACGAGATATCATTCAAATATCAGTTAGAATTAAAACTGTATAAATACGGTTTTATCGTTAAAAGATGCAAAAACTTGGAACGTGTGTTCCACACGACCCGAGCCAATGGAACAAGAACTAATTTGATTAATGGGTTATCGCGTAAGAAAGATCGCGTTCTTTGATGTTTTACATACAAAATAAATATTTTCCTTTTCCACGTTCGGCGTTAAACTTTTGTTCGTTCACGTGTACAGAGTGAAACGATTCAAAAGGCCGAATTCTTTTTACTCGTTCTTCCTTACGGATAATACGGTTCTCACAGCTTGACGTGCCGTCGGGCGTGTTTTATTCACATTTTCTTCTCGGTAGTGTAAAAACGCCTTTCGCTGTTCCGCGCCGCACAATGGCGACAAAAGAAAAGTTCAGTCGGATACGCTATAGCCTGTCGAGGACGACCTCGCGCGATAGGGCCACGTTTCGCGATCGAAGAAACATCGGTGCAACAACGGCACCTATGAATAATACAAGTTGTGCGAGGTCAAACTAATTGTAATACACGGTTACGCGGCGATGTAACCGCGCCATGTGCTCGATACTCACATTCATTTCGCCCCGCGATCTATATACACCGATTACGGCTTTTACTTTCTACACCAGTCGGCATAATAATCCGGTCTCGAACCTTCCGGTATACGTATAGTGAAAACCGCAACCAACCGTAGTTGGTGGATCGGGTTGCAAGTCGGGCGAAAAAGTTAAATTTTTCTTCGAAGGGGTTTTCTGGTTTTCGGGACGAAAGAAACCACTTTCTACGGTCATTTTCAACCGTAAGACTTTTTGACGCGGCAGTTTCGTCACGCATTGATACACGTTCCGAGAGTGCTCACAATTTTTTTCAATAACAAATAATGACAATTGTAAAAGTTACTGAAACTGTAGCGGAGGTTACAGGATTAGACAATAAAAAACGACGCATGTACTTTTTAAGTTATGTTTAATATTGCGTCGTTACACGTATGGTACCGATCTTCAACCGTTATATTCGAACAAAAGATGGCGTGCATGTTTGCCAACACGGAAAAGAGAAATACATGCCGTGTTGTGTGAGACCCAGAGCCAGTGCAAAAAGGGGAATTACGTTCCGAAAATTTATTAAAAACAAATATTTTTTTTTAATTCTACATGAGCAACTTAATTTTTATGAAAAATTTAAAATGTATGTATGACACAAAACAAAAAATATTATTTTAATTTAACGCAACCTTAATTTACTAAATTATAATTTCTAATTAAGAAAAGTCCAGAACTAAACCCCTAAACTTAAACATTAAATTAAACGACTGTTCGTTATAGAACTGAAACAAGCTCATATGAACTAAAAAATAAACCTGTTTTTCCTAAAAAAAAACGAAAACAAAGCGGATAGAAGAATATTATGAAAACTAAAAAATAGTTTACAATAAAAATAAAGTGAAACTACCGCACGAAAACTAAAAAATAAAGGTATTCGTTTAAAAATAAAAAATTTCAAGCTCTGCACAGTCTAAAGGATATTGCAATCGAGGGTGGCTCCGCATAAGTGAATAATTACCTACCATTTTTCTCAGAAAGCATTATCTTTATGGCAAAAATCAATAGGACATAAAATGTGTATTTTTATGAGGTCTACAACTTTTATCTGAACTATTTTTCAAAATTTCCGTTTGTGGCACGCTCATGGCCGCACGATGGCGCTTCACGTTGGTGTACTGGTCGACTGTAGGGGAACCCCCAAGTAGAGCTCGCCAGTCGGTCGCGGGGAATTCCCGAGCTTGTGTATTACCATCGAAACAGTTTTATAAAACATCCCTTCTTCGCTACCATTGTAATTTCGCTAGATACTCGTAATCAGCACATCAACGTACCTAAGAATCCAGAATATAAAAAAAAGTCGGAAGTATACCCCAAAATTCATGTAATTTTGCATCGCAATGAAAATGAATAAAGTGTTGACAAATATTGCAGAATAAGAAACGGTGTTCTTGGGTAATCATCGGCAATAATATTTTACCATACAAGTGGAACCACCGCGCGAAGCCAGTTACGTTTTAAAAGAGACATTATTCGGGAAAATAGGCGTTGGAAGAAATTTGTCTTTCGAACGAGTAGGCAAGTAGTTCGCCGATTTCTTTACGTGCGTAAATCGACCCGTTGCTAATTAGTGTATCCAGAACGATCGTAAATGTTACAAGGTACACGTTGAGTTTGCACGCAATAATGGCGGAGTTTGCAATGCGTCTTTAGCGCGCTCCGGCCCTTTCACGGCATAAAACGCCCGTAGTTTTGCGTTCATTAATATTAATTTCGCAGCTCCTGGTGAAAAAGCGACCCCAGATTCTCAGGTAAACCCGAGGACGGGACTGCATGCATCGACGATGTCCGTGCATCGTCATAAAGAAACAGGGCCGACCCTAGTCACGGTTCTTTATACCGTGTATATACACCTAACTCTTTCGACTCCTTTTCGTTTCGCTCGGCTCGCTGGAATCGTAACAGTTGCTTCTCACAACTTCCGACGACTGTCATTGCGAGTTAAATTTTCACCGTGACAACTGCGACGGAAAAAAGTATCGTTGAAACGAAACATCTGAAAAAAAAGAAAACAATGCATATGGCGGTGACAACGTACGAACGTTCCAAACGCGTTCCACCAACAAGTTCGCGTCGCAAATCTTCGTGACCATCGACGCCATTGAATTTTAACTGTTCAAAGTTCCGCCCCGCACTGAATTTTTTACTCGAAAATGGTTAGGAATTCAAAGGCATGTCTGTTCACCAAAAATGATCGTAATTGACCCCTGTAGCCAAAAATAATTTTTTTACAATGATTCGAAATTTTTCAATTTCGTTGAAAAATTTGTCCACTTACTCAATTTTTTCTCGAAAATGGTTAGTATTTCGGGAGTATGTCTATTCACCAAAAATGATTGTAATTGACCCCCGCAAGCGACAATAATTTTTCCAGAACGATTCGATATTTTTTTAGGTCGATTTCTCTTAAAAATTCGTTTTTAATTTTTAACAAAGTTGTTTGACGCGCTACGGAAAAGATGTTTTGGTACTTTTTTGTAGGCGCCCATGAACTCTACTTCCCCCCAAAATTTCATTAAAATATATTCGCTATTGTAGGAGTTGTGGCTGTTTGAAAATGGGACCATTTTTATGGGGGTTTTCTCGTTTTGCGGAGTCAAGAAATAACTTTTTCGATATTTTTGGAATTTCCTCATATCCTTCGTCAAAGTACGCGTTGTTTGCATTTTGAAACTTTAAAATCGTCCAATCGAAAACGTTGAATACTTTGAAAAATTCCAATACGGCGTGACATTTTATCGCGTGTTTCTGTACGTCAATATTATTCAAATCAGTTGGCGAAGTAGTTTCTTTTTTTCTTTTTATTGTTTCCGTTCGAGAAACGCGTTCGTCGCGCGAGCGGATGGCCCCCGCGATTCCAATAAACTCTTCCGTACGCGAAGTTTACGAGCGTGTAAGCCTTGTCGCGAAATTGTTCAATTTTCCACCCACCGAGATAGAACGGCGAACGGTATATTGCATTCTTTATGAAAACGGTTGACCAGAACGACACGGTGCACTCCGAAATACTGGGTAATCACCTTATACTTTTCCCTCGAGTTCGAGATAGGATCCATTTTGTTTCGAAATTGGATACACGCAGAAGAGTGATACTATCGCCGGTTATTAAATAAAAGAGCAACGCCAGAGATGCACTCCACCTTCGTTGTAAATATTAATCTGGTCTGTAACTTCCGTTTCACGACGGAAATAAAGAATTTCGTTTGATGAGAAGTATGGGTTACTCGGTAGTCCGTTTGACAGATAAGCGACTGAGGTATAAGCGAAAGAAATTATATAATAGTCCACGAGAATATGCACCGATGGTTCGCATAGAATTTATTATTATAAAGTTTTTATACGTAGAATTACTCGAACAATCGATTTGCGTAAGAAACATTATATACAGGGTGTTCGACCAACCCTGGGAAAAATTTTAATGGGAGATTCTACAGGCCAAAATAAGACGAAAATCAAGAATACCAATTTGTTGATGGAGGCTTCGTTAAAAAGTTATTAACAATTAAATTCAAAAATTTCAAATCGATTTAGAAAAATTATTTTCGGTGGGGGGGGGTCAATTACAATCATTTTTGGTGAGTACACACACCCCCGAAATTCTACGCATTTTCGAGAAAAAAATTCGAGCAGGTGGACCAATTTTTCGACAAAATTAAAAAATTTCAAAACACGCTAAAAAAAATTATTTTCGTTTGGGGGGGTCAATTACAATCAATTTTGCTGAATAGACACACCCCCGAAATCCTACGCATTTTCGAGAAAAAAATTCGAGCAGGTGGACCAATTTTTCGACAAAATTCAAAAATTTCAAATCGATCTGGAAAAATTATTTTCGGCGGCGGGGGTCAATTACAATCATTTTTGGTGAATACACACACCCCCGAAATCCTACGCATTTTCGAGAAAAAAATTCGAGCAGGTGGACCAATTTTTCGACAAAATTCAACAATTTCAAATCGATCTGGAAAAATTATTTTCCGCGGCGGGGGTCAATTACAATCATTTTTGGTGAATAGACACACCCCCGAATTCCTACGCATTTTCGAGAAAAAAATTCGAGTTTGTACTGAAATTTTAAGACGAAATTAAAAAATTTCGAATCACATTGAAAAAATTATATTTAGTTACAGGGGTCAGTTGCAAGCATTTTTGGTGAATAGACACACCCCCGAATTCCTACGCACTTTCGAGAAAAAAATTCGAGTAAGTACTGAAATTTTACGACAAAATTTAAAAATTTCAAGTCGTTCTGGAAAAATTATTTTCGGTTGCGGGGATCAATTATAATCAGTTTTGGTCATTAGACATACCCCCGCAATCCTACACACTTTCGAAAAAAAAATTCGTGTAAATGGATAAATTTTGTTAATAATTTTTAACAATAAGTTTAATAACTTTTTAACGAAGCCTCTATCAACAAATTGGTATTCTTGATTTTCATCCTATTTTGACCTCTAGAATCTCCCGTGAAAATTGTTCACAGGGGTGGCCTAACCGTCAAACAATCCGAACTATGTTGAATAATGTCTTGAAATAAACGTGAAAATAATGGATATCTTTTGCCCCAACCTAATATATAAATTAATTTAGCTTGCCTCGTCTATACGATGTACTTCCCAGGTCTATATTGCGTTGCATACGATGGTCGAATTGATATTTCATAGATTTGATAAAACTGAAGATCGTTAATAATTCCGTCCTACGAAAAGGGGTCGGCGGTTGGAAAAAGTTTCAGAAGCGCTGGAACAGAGGGTGAACGCTCTAACTCGTGTATACTCCAGTGCATACATATTGTAATATTCCCCCGACCCAGGTTAAACCGGACACTGGAAAGTACAGTTCAGATAAAAGCTGTCGAGAACAAAATAAAAATATTATACCATTTTGTTAAGAATGACTTATTACGGTAAAACAAAAAATTAAATTTTGGACCGGTTGGATCGCCATGGCCAGCCATCGACAGCGATAACGGTCAACGGAACGCTCTCGGGCCGTTGAAAGGGGCACAAAATGGTAGAAAGAGCCGTGCGCGGTAGAAAAGAGCTGACCGAAAAACGGTTTCCAGGGAAGAAAGTCGCGTGGGTGAACGAGCTGTAAAGATCGGCCCTGGCCCGAAGCCACTGTGTACCGAACACACCGAGACAGGGAGAACCGACAAGAGGGAGGCAAAATAGACGGAAAGAGAAACTCACCCGGTGTCTGAAGGGATACGGAAGAGACGAGGCGAGCGTCGAAGAAACGCCGTGGAAGAACGGTGAACGTGGAAAAAAAAAGGACGGACCAACGCGAGAAAAGAAGAGATACAAGTAGAAAGAGTTCGGGGGGAGGGGGGAGGACGAGCCTATAAAAGAGCGGGAGGGATAGAGACACACCGGAAGGAGAGGATGAGAAATACTGAAAGGATGCGCGGAACCTGGAGAGGGACTGTATAAATAACACGTCACGAAAGAAAGAGAAAGCCCGGTATAATAAAAAGAGAGAGGGATGAATGACGACGAAGAGGAAAGGAAATGTTGCGGCCGGAGAAGGACGACGGCGGAAGAGGGGCGAGACAGAGAGGGCGCCAGCGACTCGGCGGACGAGGAGGGGCGGAGGGGCGACGGCGGGGTAACGGAGTAGGGAGAAGGGTGTAAAAGCAAAGGGGTAGGGATAGTGGAAGGAGAGTGAGGTCGCGCCGGCGACGCCGTGTCTGTCCCGACGGTAGGAACGAGGGAACCGAGCACACCGGCCCGATCACTTATTCATGCGCTTCGAAATGATTCCAGGCTTCTGTGTTGTTAGCGGCGTCAGGTCGCGTCCGTGTGCCCCGCGCGTCGGTGAATTAAAATGTCCGTCCGTCCGCCAATGGAGCTCGCGATCCCGCTTCGCCCAGCTGAAAATGCTTCCAAGGAGCGGACGTTACTTTTTAACGAGGCTACCTTTTCACCCGTGACGCTTATCTAATCGAAACCCGCGTGAGAGTTTTCTTTTCAAGATGCTTGTGCGCCACCGTGCGCGCCCCCTACGAGAAATCGTTTCGGTGCCCGGCGATTGGTATTCCGCGCCGGCTGACACCGCTTTGATTTAGAATCCGTACGCGATCGGAGTATCGACTAGGGCGGGAAACACGTCTTCCGGTTATTACGATCGGAACAATTGTCGTTTTACCGATTTATACCGATATGTAACGACCACGGTAGCCAAACGAACGTGTATTAAATTGGGTTTAGAATATGTTTTTTACGTGTACGTAAAAACGGCAAGGAACAAATTTTTTCTTAATTAGTACAATTTTTATTTGGTACTGTAATGTCTTTGCTATAATCGGCCGAAAGCGAATTCTCGTACGTTGATTAGTTCAAGAGCTATAGTTTTTTTTTAAAAAGAGGGTGGCATTCGTCTTTATACAGGGTGTTTTGCAGCTTTCCATACACACTTCAGTAGTGTGTTTTACAAGTAAAAATAAGACTAAAGTGTTATATAACAAAACACTCATAAATGCTTCATTATGAAGTTATGACAAAAATGTGAAACTACAGGGACTATTGCTCTGAAATTTTTACAGGTTATATTCCGCGCATCACGCCTTCTCAAATTTTTTTCTAGAAAGTGGGTAGGATTTCGGGGGTATGTCTATTCACCAAAAATGATTGTAATTGACCCCCGCGACCGAAAATAATTTTTCCAGAACGATTTGAAACTTTTAAATTTTGTCGTAAAATTTCATACATTCTCGAATTTTTTTCTCGAAAGTGAGTAGGATTTCGAGGATATGTCTATTCACCAAAAATGCTTGCAACTGACCCCTGTAACTAAATATAATTTTTTCAATGTGATTTGAAATTTTTTATTTTCGTCTTAAAATTTCAGTACTTACTCGAATTTTTTTCTCGAAAGTGCGTAGGAATTCGGGGGTGTGTCTATTCACCAAAAATGATTGTAATTGACCCCCGCGACCGAAAATAATTTTTCCAAAACGATTTGATATGTTTGAATTTAATTGTTAATAACTTTTTAACGAAGCCTCCAATAAGAAATTTGTATTCTTGATTTTCGTCTTATTTTGGCATCTAGAATCCCTCATTAAAATTTATTAAATTTATTGCATTGTGCTTTGAGCACGAATTCCAATACTCGTCTCATATGCATGACGGGTTGTCTAAATCACTATGAAATTATATCCCCATACCCATAATATCTAGAATACGTGGGAATATTCAGAATTTTGCATATACAATAGATGTACATTCAATAATTGAAATAACCAATCCAATGATAAACCATTTACACAGAATAATTAATATACATCGATGGATCCCAGTGCATATATTATTTGCCCACCTTTTGTCAAATTTACCTTTTCCTATAATACAAACCGTTCTTAGCTGTTTCTTTGTTATCTACCGTATCAATTTATTTGTCCATGCCAAAGGACATACAAAATTCGTATAAAAAAACCTCTGACGCGTAGTACGTCTATTCTATATTTATTTTTTATTTCTGAGGGAAAAAATGAAAAATATTGTAAAAAACTTTCAATATCTATCGCGAATTACTTTCTACGTACATATTTTAATTACCGGAACTACTCCCGAAGATTATAATGAATAGGATTAGAAAGTAATGTCGTTTAAATAATAATGAACGCTATCGAAGATGACAATAACGATAATTTAAATTAATACTTTATTAGATACGCGTGAAATAGGGTATGACTTCAGGACAAGTAGAAATAGCGAGCAATGGACGGACGCGCCAGGCAAATTGTACTCGATTGCACGCGTGATCGAAAACTTTTCAACTTCAATTGTCTCGAAAACGAAACATTATGGAACAAAATTTTATTGTAAATTTTTTTTATTTATTTTTATTCGTGTAAACTCATCCCGTTTTCCTGGTACACTCTATACGGTAGCGGATTTAGATTAATTGGGATTCAAAGCTCGTAACTTTGAGAAACCCATTCTTTTTCTGAAACGTTTCGCGAATGGTGAACGTTATTATTATAAAAATATATATTTATCTTTTTATTAATTCTCTTTTCGGTGCATCGATATTGCTATAGATTTGCGCCAACCGAACGGATTGTAAATAAAATAAGGAAAATATTAAGGAAAAGCTTTTTTACTTTTATGCTTAATAGTAATCTTAATAGTAAACTTTTAGAATCAATTGATAGTTCTTGGAGGTCCCTTCTATGCGTTTAAAGCTTCATTAGGTTTATGTCAGATACATCCTTGACACTTTAACCTTAAAATGACGTGGTCTAAGACATCCAATGGTAGAGCCATCCAATCATCAAACCATTTAACTGTAAAAGTAGATGATAAACTAAAGAAAACTTCGAAATTCCAATGAAACCATTACAGTCACATGTAAATTGTGACCTGTTTAAATAAATGCCGATGCAACAAATCATAGAGCATTCCATCCATAAGAATCACTAATGATCGATAGATCAAGATCCTGTGAGAAGATGTTACGTTGCGTACAATTATTTTTACACTCAAAGTATTAGTAATTTTGATAAAAGTCTAGAGTTTCGTTAACTGTTTGATTGTTGAATAACACAAGTAATTTGGTTACATTTAAACGTGCAACGCTTACTGAGAATTTTAAGAGCTAGTCAAATAACAACAGAATAGGTTCGAACGTTAAAGTACAGCCGTTCGATCGAAAGCTGGAAATTGAATTAACCGTAAAATATTCAAAGATAGAAAGGCTGCTGGGCATGCGAATTGATGTATTTGCAAGAGCTTTTAGTATTTAACGTAAATAGAAATACCTAATGGATTAACCTCGTGGTCGGACACAGAACTTCAAATGGTATGCACAGAAATTCTACGTGTAGTCATTTACAAATGGAATTGCAAATCACGCGAATTTACAAAACGTGCAGTTTAAGTTTGAACATTGGCGTGTTACGCTATTATACAGGGTGTTCGGCCATCCCCCTGGGAAAAATTTTAATGGGAGATTCTAGGGGGGCAAAATAAGACGAAAATCGGGAATATCAATTTGTTGATTGAGGCTTCGTTAAAAAGTTATTAACAAACTTAAATTAAAAAATTTCAAATCATTCTGGAAAAATTATTTTTGGTTGCGGAGCTCAATTACAATCATTTTTTGTATTTAGACATACCGCCGAAATCCTAACCATTTTCGAGAAAAAAATTCATTACTGAAATTATAATGTCTGACCATAACTGTCTGTTACCCTGAAAATTAAAAAGTGTCAAATCGTTCTGGAAAAATTATTTTTGGTTGCGGGGGTCAATTACAATCATTTTTGGTAAATATACATACCCCCGAATTCCTACGCACTTTCGAGAAAAAAATTCCTTACCGAAAATCGAATTTCGAGCCAGAAATGTCACTTGAAAATTTCTTGCGTATCTTTAAAACGTCATAACCTCTAAACGGATTGAAGGATTTTAATGTTTCAAAATGCATCGGACGCGTATTTTGGCGAAGAATATGTAGAAACTCCAAAACTATTCGAAAACTCGTTCCTTAAACCCATAACTTGCGAAAAACCCCATAAAAATGGTCCAAAATTCAAACAGCCATAACTTCTGAAATAGTGAATATATTTCAATGAAACTTTTTTTTTAGGAAGAGCTCGTGGGTACCTACAAAAAAGTATTAGACAACTTTTCTGTGGGGCATCAAACAAAATTATTAAAAATCAAAAACGAGTGTTCAAGAAAAATCGACCGAAATTTTTTGACTAAGTTAAAAAGTTCCAAATCGTTCTGGAAAAATATTTTCGGTTGCGGGGGTCAATTACAATCATTTTTGGTCAATAGACATACCCCCAAAATCCTACCCACTTTTAAAAAAAAAATTTCAAATCATACTAAAAAATTTATATTTAGTTGTAGGGGTCAGTTACAGTCATTTTTGGTGAATAGACATATCCCGAAAATCCTACCCACTTTCTAGAAAAAAATTCAAGAAGGTGTGAAATTTTTAGACGAAATTAAAAAATTTCAAATCATACAAAAAAATTTATATTTAGTTGTAGGGGTCAGTTACAATCATTTTTGGTCAATAGACATACCCCCAAAATCCTGCCCACTTTCTGGGAAAAAAATTCAACAAGGTGTGAAACTTTTCAAAAAAATTAAAAATTTCAAATCGTTCTGGAAAACTGATTTTCGTTTGCGGGGGTCAATTACAATCATTTTTTATCAATAGACAATACCCCCAAAAATCCTACAATCCTAAAATAAAAAAATTTCAAATCATTCTGGAAGAATTCAGAAAAGTGGACAAATTTTTCGACAAAATTAATAGGCTACGAAATGAATGAAAAATAGAAAATCACCAATTGCAACAACCTACGCCACTCTGGCCTATGTGGAAGAAATTGTGGGCGCGCGTGAACACGAGATATAGGATCTCGAGCAGCTTGTTAAACGATTCATTTATGTCATAGCGAGCAAATGATCCGCGATCGTATTTTGCCCACAGCCGCGCATACGTGTAGGCCGGGCCTGTTTAATTACGTCGCGATAAGAGGGCCTCTCGTAACGATGTTCGGCACAATACGCTATTTATCGATAAGCGCTTCACGCGCCGGTTCCTTGCGAGCGACGCGTACCGATGGCGATTTCGCTCGAGTGGCCATCAAAGTCTCGCGGAACGACGACGCCGCTCGTTCACACGCGATTAACAAGACTCGACACGCCCACGTCGGGTGAATGCGAATTATGAATACGCCGCGCCGCACGATCAAATGCCCCGTTTGTAAAATATGCACGCTCTACATTCTACGCAACGACACTGTAAATAGCGCGGTTGTTGCGGCTCCGAGCGAAACGAAAACGCCCGCCGCTCGGATTCGAAACGCCGCGGCGGCCTTGCCTCTCCTCCGTGCACCGAAGTTATTAATTCCATTGGATCGCGGGCGCTCCAGTTCTCGTCACTTTCAATGAAAATAACGCCTCGCGAAAGTGCGATCTCGACGAATTTCTTCGCGCTTAAAACCGAATAGGGTCGCGAATTAAGGTTAGCGCACAAAAACGGCTATTCCCCGTACTCGTCGCTTTCACTCGATGTGTCTAACGATGGGGCCAGTTCAATTTTCAACTTCGAAACTGTTCTACGTGTTTTAAGATTATAAATATAAAATTCTTGAAAGCGAGTGCTGCTTTAGACGTTCGAGTATTGGAAGGTCGGGTCGAGCGCTTGCGAGAGAGCAGTCCCTCTGGCGGCGAGTACGGAAAGCGTCGCCACACGTTACATTTAAAATACGATAGTGTATTAACGTTAAATTTAATTTTATTATAAAATGAATAATATAAGAACGAAAAATTTCTTTACGCTTAAAACGAATAGGGTCACGAATTAAGGTTAGCGCACAAAAACGGCTATTCCCCGAACTCGTCGCTTTCACTCGATGTGTCTAACGATGGGGCCAGTTCAATTTTCAACTTCGAAACTGTTCTACGTGTTTTAAGATTATAAATATAAAATTCTTGAAAGCGAGCGCTGCTTTAGACGTTCGAGTATTGGAAGGTCGGGTCGAGCGCGCTTGCGAGAGAGCAGTCCCTCTGGCGGCGAGTACGGAAAGCGTCGCCACACGTTACATTTAAAATACGATAGTGTATTAACGTTAAATTTAATTTTATTATAAAATGAATAATATAGGAACGAAAAATTTCTTTACGCTTAAAACGAATAAAACTACGAATTAGAGTTAACCCCTTGCCATGCAATAACGTGTCCAACTCGTTAGAATTCTTGATGTCAAGTTTCACAGTTTATGAAATCAACACATTTTTACATTTAACGAGGTATTCGTAAAACGAATCTAATCTTTCTTGTGGTCGTTTCTTGTACGAACAAATTTAAATAAAATTAAACAGTATACGTTTGAAAAATTATACGGAATTAAATCGTGTAGTTATTTTTACTGATTGTAGTTGGTAGTGCTGGTAACGGAGATACGAGGGGGAAACCCCTGGTAGAGTGCCCGGTAGTGTGTAATGGCGTCGTGAGGGAACACGTGTAAAAATACCAATGTACGTTCATTGTTAAAATAGAAATAAACGTGTTGAAATAATAACGAGTTGTTTAGAATAGTTTAGAATGAACCAAACACAGTCCCAACGAATCGTATGTCAAGGGGTTAATAATAATAATTCTTTGAACCCTGCTGCACCTTTACGTTGCTACCTCTAACGATGGCAGTTTTCGAATTTAAACTTGGATTCAATCTGAAACGCTAAGATTGACATTAAAGTTTCTGAGGATATTATGCAAAATCCAGTAAATAACCCAACAACGTTAAAAATATGGTTTTTCTTTTCTGGTACTGGGGACTATTCAATTTAATATGCAAATGTTTCTTCCCTGAATGTAATTTTTATTCATTCCATGTCACTGTGGAGTTTCAAAGAAGTCTTCTTAGTTACTTTTTCCTCCGTTACTTAACCAGATCCGATCCTAACAGTTATTTGGCTCTTTGAGGAAGAGCTGGATGGGAGAAGAAATATGAAATGTATAAAAATTGCATTCAGGAAAGAAAAATTTTTATATCAAATCCAATGGATCCTGGTACAGAAAAAAAATTGCATTTTTTTATTTAATCGTTAGTTGAAATGTTATATTTAAATTTTAGAGAAAAGAAAAGTTTATTTTCTTTATCGTTATACGTTCGCGGCTCCACAAAAATAACCAATAAACACGTATCGATTATCATAATATTAATACTTAAGCAATTATTTTTGGAAATATGTTGCTGTTATTTAGCTAGTCAGCTTTACTCAAATTATCACAGAATTAGCCATACAGTTGTACTTGTATTGTGTCCCAAATGATCATAGTACAATAGTAAAAGGGTTGAATCTAAGTAAAAAATATAGAATAAATAAATAAGTAGATAAACAGGAACATTTTAGTTTCTCCGAAACAGTGTAAAAATCACGCATTTTCACACGATCCTCGTTCATCTTTAGTCAAGATGTAAAATGTCCAAAGTATTGCTTAATCTAATTTCTATTGTTGAAAGAAAAAAATCGAAGAAAAGTATTCACCTCGGTTCTTTTTTCTATTTTCTTCTGCGAATTATAACAGTGTTCGGCCAACCCTGGGAAAAATTTTAATGGGGGATTCTAGAGGCGAAAATAAGACGAGAATCAAGAATACCAATTTGTTGATGGAGGCTTCGTTAAATAGTTATTAACAAATAAATTCAAAAATTTCAAATCGTTCTGGAAAAATTATTTTCGGTTGCGGGGGTCAATTGCAATCATTTTTGGTGAGTACACACACTCCCGAAATCCTACGCATTTTCGAGAAAAAAATTCGGGCAGGTGGACCAATTTTTCGACAAAATTCAAAACTTTCAAATCGATCTGGAAAAATTATTTTCGGTGGCGGGGGTCAATTACAATCATTTTTGGTGAATAGACACCCCCCCGATTTCCTACGCATTTTCGAGACAAAAATTCCTCACCGCAAATCTATTCAGGCGCCTTACGACAAAATTAAAAAATTTCAAATCGTTCTGGGAAAATTATATTCGGTTGCAGGGGTCAGTTATAATCATTTTTGGTGAACAGGCGTACCCCCGAAATCCTGCGGATTTTCGAGAAAAAAATTCAGTACGGGTGGAACTTTAAACGTGAACAAGTTACTTATGATTCGATCCACATATTTCCCGGCAAATAATTTAAATGCCCCCCGTTGATTACGATAAAATATTTACATCCATTGGATTCTAGGAGCCGACATCTTGCCTCTGGATGAATTTCACGGTGCTTCTCGGAGCAATTTCGATGGGTACGACAATCGTACGAAACGAGCCCGACGTTTCGCGCGAAAATCATCCCGAGATTACGATCGGCATACTAGAAATAGGGGACACGATTGCCCAGGCGGTCGTTAAACGCTTAATCGACATCGGCGTCCGCGAAACCGTTCGAAACTATTTCCGGTGTCGTCGAAATCAGAAACTAGGATAAGGCGACGCGGGCCGATCCTCCAACCAGCCCGACTATCTATCGCTCATAGTCGTCTGGCTAGGCGAACCAACGAGTGATTAATTACCGCGTCGTCTCTAATTACGAGCAACGTGCTCGCATCGAATAATAACGCTCCGTGAAATCCCATAATGGCGGATCATCTCGGTCGGTATGCAATTTGCAATCCGATTTCTTGCACAATTAAGAGCATGCCATTGTCTTGCTCTTTCCACGGTGGCTTCGAGACAGTTAACGACGCATCGGTCATATTTCTTTTTCCAATTTGTACACGTCCATTTTTGGACAAACAAATGAGTCAATGGTAGTTCTTACTCTTTTTACATTTGTACTCGCACGTTCGATGACGAACGGTATTCCAATAAATTAATTTTAAAAAGTGTAACTGTAAAATGTAGCGAGAATATATACAGGGTGTTCGACCGCGTCTGGGAAATTCTGGGGGCCGAAATAGGTAGAAAATCGAGAATACCAATTTGTTGATCGAGGTTTCCGGAAAATTTTTCAAATCGTTCTGGAAAAAATATTTTTGGCTAGGGGGGTCAATTACAATCATTTTTGGTCAATAGACATAACCCCGAAATCCTACTCGCTATCGAGAAAAAAATTCGTGTAGGCGGACAAATTTTATCGATAATTTTTAGCAGTAATTTTGTTAATAACTTTGCAACGAAGCCTCCATCAACAAATTAGTATTCTTGATTTTCGTCTTATTTTGGCCTCTACTATCGCTCATTAAAATTTTTTGCTAGAGGTAGCCGAACACCCTGTATATATATTTTTTTTTTTCTTGAAAGTGAAATAAGTCCGTTTTTATTATTCATAGAAAATATATAATTATTCATATATTTATTATTGTAATGTTTTCGAAAACTAGTTTTCTTCGCGATAAAACTATAATTATAAATATCAATGATAATATGTCCTATATAGATATTATGTGAAAGGGTTAAATTCTAACGGTGAAATAGCATGAAAATTCAATGAAAATAACGATGAGCATATACACACATCCTCGGGTTGAAGCATTTATCGGATTACAAAGAGGATTTCGTTAGATGGTTTCAGGCACGAAAAGAGTTTTACTCTACACTGTTAATTATGTTAAAACATTTATGTTCTCAGGCAATGAAATATGGGGCAGAAACGTCGTTATGTACATAAAAAGGGATGGTTTTCGTGAACTACCTTATTTCGCTACTAATTCTACGTATGTGCTTGAAAAGCAATTTTACCCTTCGTTTTAAACTTTCCACGCTCATTATCGAGAAAGTGCTTAAAATACAAAATACCTGAATTAACTAAATCTAAAGTACACAGCCAACGATCAACGTCAAAGAGAGGCATAAATAAACTAATGGAATTACTTTTAAGTAAACTTGAAACGATGTTACGATATGAACAATTTCCTGAGTCTCTGTACTACTTCCGTCTTGTAATAAAATTATTACGTTGGACGGTAGTTTGTTCGTTACCGTAATAAATCTAATGAATAATAATGTTTGATAATGTTTTTGAAAATGAGAACATTATTTCGAACCTGAGAATTAAAATACGACGGGCACGCAAAACATTTCGAAGCGTCTCTGTTAACAATTTTATTGCGCAAGCGTCGTGTCGTTCTTATCGCGAGAAACGTATATCATTTTGTAAACAGTACGATATACAAATTCTTAGCTGAAGTGTTAGTTGTGAAACGTATTTATGTATACGGAGGTATATATTACTAGAAATGTTATCAATTCAAGAAACAAAGAAGCATTTTTCAACCGAATGCGTTAGACGCAAATTACGTTACGACTAAAACCATTAATGGTCGATTCTATCTTGGCGATTGGAATATTAAATTTTACCTGGGAACAGAACAATAATAAAACGAATATAGTCAGATGCCATTCCACCGTAAATTTAAACAATATTCACCGTAGGAATGAAAATTCCCTCCGGACGGAATGATTCGATGCATCATTTTAATAACAAGGCCAAACCGATTTTCTTGTTCAATACGCGTGAACGTTAAAACACGTGCAACGACGAGATACATTCTAGAACTGATTTATATCGTACAACTGGAAGCGTTCGAGCAGCCCGTGATTCTCATCATTAGCAGCTCGGTTATTCGAATAATAAATTGGACGATTATTTATTTACGAATCAGACCGAGCTCTAACAACTCGTTCGAATAAATTACTTATCCAAGATACCGTTTCGATAATCTTGCGATTGGCCAAGTATGAAATGAAATATACAAATTCCAAAAATTCAAACAAAGTCAAGCATTTGGTTATCCAAGTAGCTTAAATATTTGATCAAACTTGAGAACATTCGGTTTGTAACTGAATTATTTATACAAAATGTGAGAATGACTGTAATGTAATTGGATAAAAAGCTTATATTAATTATAAGAATTATACTTATATTACGTATTAAGGTGTTCACCCTTGTTCCAAAATTATTTTACTCCAACTTCAAAGAAATTTTATATTTTAAATCATTTTTCAACTTTTATTAACTTGCTAGCTAATTCTTACTGATATCAAACTATCCCAGGTTACTTGCATAAATTTTTTTTTTTTTTAATTTTTAGAATTACCATAATTAATCTTGACTTTATCTAAGGTTATCCAAATCTTATCCAAACGAAATTTATTATTCAAACATAATACTATAATTGAGACTCTTTTTAGACCCATAACTTACATTTTACAGTACTTATATGTTTGAACTTCTAACCTACAATACTGTAGAATATTTGTTTCACCCATTTTGTAGAAAACACAATGATCCTAATTTTGTCCAAAATATGTTTTATTTACATTCATTATAGTGTTTTATATTTATATTTATTATAGTTTATCTTACATTTTACAGTACTTATACGTTTGAACTTCTAACCTACAATACTGTAGAATATTTGTTTTATCCACTTCTTAAAATACAGAATGATCCCAATTATATCCAAAATATTTTTGAGTTTTATAGTTTATTAGATCCTTGCGCTTAAAATACCAATAAAATATAAACAGTCACAGAGTGCATAATGAGTACCAAGAACATAAATGTTTTCGAAAATAGAGGAAAAGATGGAACGAGAAATAAGTGTAATCTGGGTCCAAAAAGTCCCACCAACCGTCGTACGAGTGTTAAGTATAATACGTAATCAAATTTGTATCGATAATCAAGTATGCTCGTATAACAAAGTTTTCACTGATAATCGAGATTGATTAAACAATCGGATCCTTGATTTGATTCGAACGATCGAAGCTTGACTCGACTTGTGTTGTCAAGCACATGTACGCCACCGACTGCCACGAATCCTTTCTTCGTTCCGTAATCACATCTTTCCGTTGGCCAGCTGGGCACATTTTACGGTTTTATTGCACAGATACGCCGGCAGATCGTAAAACATCGCGTAATCAGTAAATCCGCTTTGTGAGTGAACTGAATGTTTGTATTTCAGATTATGCCGGGGGATTAGAATGCGAGTCGTTCCCAACATTATTCAGTGCGACGATAAAGTCTGTTCGCGAATAAATATTCCGAAATCCTTGTATTGTCTTTATTTCTGCATTTCGCTCTTTTTCGTATCGTACAGTTTTAGCCGGCTTTTATCAAACGTCTTAATTATTGAGCTCGTGGATCGCGTGAAATTTAAATCATATACAAAACGAACGTACGTGAGTTTAAATGTGTCGAGCGAATAACGAAACCTTGATGGTGCAATAATATTCGCGACGTTACAAATCATCCAAGTTTCGTTAAAATGTATTTTTAAGACACGATTAATACGTAGATGTACTTTTTATTACGGTAATATGTCTGACCGTCTGTATAATAATTGCACTTCGTTAATTCTTTCCACTCGATGTTATGGTTGCCCTGACGCGCGTGGGAATCTACAAAGTGTAGAACCTTTACATTCGTTTATCGAGAGTTGGTAGAATCGAATACCGAAATAATTATTTTTTACAATATTAACAATTGGTCCCAATTTTTCATGTTAAACGTTTATCAACTTTGAATTGAGTTTAAGAAAAAAATACCTCGATGATTTTTTGCATATTAATTTAGGGCACATTAAACTTCAACTTGACGGCAATTTTAGCTGCCAATTTGTTGATTGAGGTTTCGTTAAAAAGTTATTAAAAAATTAAATTAAAAAATTTCAAATCGTTCTAAAAAAATTATTTCTAGGTTCTGGGCTCAAATACAACCATTCTTTGTGAATACACGTACCCCCGAAATCCTACGCGCTTTTGAGAAAAAAATTCAGGAAGGTGGACAAATTTTTCGGCGAAAAAAAAATTTCAAATTGTTTTGGGGGAAAAAAAAGATTACCATATTTGGTAATCTTGTTAACGCGGTCAAGTCGACGTGACAGTCAATGTGTTAATAAAGAAAAAATCACAAAACGAATCGAATCGAAAAAATGATAGTTTATTTTGGCTCGTTCTGACAGCAGTAGTTTAGAGAGAGAATATTTTAGGAGAAATAACAAAAAAAGTGAACTCGAATTTATTCCCCATAAATCTAAGGTTAAAAAATTGTTTATCAAAATATAAGAAAGAAAAGAAAAAAAAATAGATAATTCTGCTCCCCTTAATTCGAATTCGTGTCTGAATTGTTGGTTCGAGAACGGCTGATCGCCGGGCGCCTTTTTCTTTAAACCAGATTTATTCTAACGATCCCCTTTGAGCAATTAAAAGCTACCCCGTTACGCGACTGGTTCTCGAGGACAAGCGAAACCAGACAATGAGAACCAGAGACGAAAAACTTGTCCACGCTGGTCCGATTAATTATCCACGGCGCAGGGACGCCTGGTGTGATTTGCTTAGATATCGTTGCACCCCGTAGATCTCGTACCGTGACCCCCCCCTCCCTTGAACAACTCGATTCTCCTCGGGTGGCGCGCAAATTCGAGAACACTCCACGGATTGATTAATCATACGGTGTACCAGGACTCGCGTCATTATTTACGACCAGACTTTTTCCCCGGTAACGCGGTATTAAATTGATCGAGCGACATCTAACGGGACACCGTGACGGGAAAATCGGGTGGTAATGAAATTACGTGTAACGTTCGAATCGGGTCAGAGACTATCCGATCATTGGGATAATATCAGGCTAGCAGAGTTCGTTAAAAGTAAGGTTGGACTTGCTTGCAATCGTTGGGCATACTTCTGAGTGTAAAAATAGGCAAAAGTGTAGTGTTGTTCGCATATTGCAACAGTGTTATGGTACTTCGGATTCGCGACTTCCTCAACAGATATACTTAATCGAAGAAATATCATCCGAAGAAGAAGAGGATGAAATACAAAATAGTTCTTCGTATCGAATGCATTCCATCCCGTTTTAGAACCGAGTTACAGTATTAATCTGTACTATTATATAAAGAGAGAGCCGATTTTTATGTTCGCGCAAAACTGAAGACCTATTGAACCGATCTTCCTCAAACTTTGACACGTTATTCCTGCATACTCTAGGACGGACATAGGCTATGTAGCATGTCTCAGAAGCGCGTTATTAACATGTAATTTATATGCAAAGATTTCATGTGTACGACTGTTTGGCAGACCACGTGACCCCTGTATACGACAGTCTACTTGCGCGCGCATGCGCGTATTCGGCCCGCGCGATACCTCGCCCGTAGCAGTACTGCGGTGTTACCGCCAGGTGGCGAAGCTTCTCGAGCGCTTTTTCGCGAGAGAAATGCATTATCGCGGATATACATATATGTCAGGACGATCGTCATGTTAGTTAAACATATATTGAGGAATATTTGCATCCTAAATGCATCGTCTTAATCTTTTGCGTTTTATTGTTACTAACCAACAATCTGGGCAACATTTCCTTGCGTATTATATAAATATTGACTTTTCTTTACAAAATAGCGGTCAGAGTTGTTACGTTTCGTACATTCACTTCGAAGTTATAGTTATTTGAAGTGAGAAAGTTATGATTCGTCTTTCGTAGCATCGTCGTCAACTTCCACCACATTTTTCACGACCCTTTCCATCACATTTGCTATAAACAATTGTGCACAATTTGAAGTGCAGAGCCTGTAGAATGATGCCTTGTAATTATTTTAAGTGCCTGGCGGAGTACAAATTTGGCACTTTTTTAACATCCTCCTTTAGGGAAATTTTAATATACAAAGTAATAAAATAAAACTAACAAAAGCTATTCAAGAAGCGAGAGACAAAACAATTAAAGCTAAAACAACAATAGCTCAGGGCACAAAGCTATCAAAGACAATACTAAAATTAATGTTTAGAGGCAGTATTCGAAAGAAATGGTAAACAACTGGATTACCAGAACCAAATTAACTTTCTCAAGACAGATATTTCTTGAACCAAGTGGTTTTTTTCGGATTAAGTGAAAAAGAGAAAACGTCAGCGCAACAAACCTTTTAACTGTATCACTCACAATCAGCATCATGTACGTTGTGAACGCAATAAACTTTTACTATTTGTAAGAAAATTATATTAAAAATTGCATTCGATTTCGTTGTCCCCTATCTTGACCGATTTGCCATCTTTCGAAGAACCTTCGCCAAGGTTACCGTAACTTCTAAAATATCGAATATTTTTGCACGCAAAAAATCGTGAATATTCCTCGAATATAGATCTAAATATGTGTATTGGAACTCGATGTGAAAATATTTTACCGTTTCCCCAGAAAAAATTCCGAAGGAAGGGTCGCGTTCCGGAGTAGAATACCCTCTGTAAAGACGTTTGAAAATTTGAAATTTTGTTCAGGTTTCGAAGTTTATCGTTTCGTTCGGGCAAGAGGAGCGAAATTAGGTCATTCCCGGCCAAGAATATATTGCAACTTGTTTGCACGAATAACTGTTGACCCGTTTAATGCGTCCTGATTAGAGGCGAATCAGTATTGATCGATCGCGATTCACGACCACGACGCGACTACACGGGAAACCGTTCTGTCTATTCATCCCGAATGTTGACGCACGTCTCGTAAATGTCACTGGTTATCAGGCACAGAAGAGAATATACCTTAGCTCGTTTATACAGACCTGTATCGCCGGAACACACCTGCACTCGACCGTATTTCATCGGTCCACGTTTACAAGTCCACCGATCAATTGTCCAAACGGAAAAAAGAAGCTGTTTTTTACCAGCAAAACGTGTTATTTTTGCAAGAGAAACAGAACGCAGAAGAGTTATTCAAGAATTGAAGAAATGCTCGTCAGTTTCGCGAAAATTAGTTCACTCTTGTCGTGGATTCGAAAATATTATAGGTTCGTTGAGTTTTACGTAGATCGTAATACATACAGGATCGAAAAGAGTTGATCAAAATACGATTTATCGTGGGGACTTTGACCATCGCAAAGTAATTACATTTATAACGTAATTACAGATATTTATAGTTTACCAATTGCTTTTCTGGTATTCACGGAGTTCATTTTCGAGATAAAATTTGTCAATCCAACGGCGAATTGTTTGTTCGCTAACCGCATACATATTTATCAAAGGCTTCATTTGTATTATGAATAACCGCTATTGCATCGCGAGCCACTTTAAATTCCCACAATGAATGCACATACTCGAATTTTACTTTGATCCATTGTTCGGTCCGTTTCGCCATTTGCCATTTTGTATTAACAATAATGAAACAATTTACGGAACATCTGCTATGCCCGTTTCGGCTAGCTGCGAACCTTAAAATGACGGATGATAAAATATTATTTGACAACGCTTCTTAATTGTCAAATTGTCGAAAACATTGAGCGTTTGTGAGATTGGCTGTTTTATACTCGAAAATAATATAGCAATAATGAAGACGATTTTCAATTCAAATAAAATTTCGGTTGTTCGAGATACAGTTTATACAAATAAAATGACAAAATAATTAATAATTGGATCGTATATCTTTTAAGCGGAAATGTGAAACTGGAAATTATTCTGTCCCTGACTGTCAAAAATATATAAATGTTTCTTTCTGGAATTTATAATTAAGAAAAGGCTGATATCGTAGAACATCTCACGTACTATTTCTGAACGTTTCAAATTGTAAAATGTTACAGCTAACAGAAAAGGATAGTAATTGTTGTATTTTCCACCAAATGAGATCACTCACGAAACGTATTTTATAATTAGTACTTTGTTATATTAAGTAAATACATGTATAATAGTTATTTCCGCGTAACGGTTACGTCTCCCACGTGTACACTGGAAGCACAGACTCGCGAGAGAGCCAGGAGGAAACAGATGGCGCCGTTGTCGGCAATCGCGGACCTATTTAATTTGGGCCCGGGGTTCTTGACAATAATAAATTCCAATGAAAAATATAGAGACTGGAAGAACTCATTTCTTTTTCTACAAAACTTAATGGAACTAATTTTTGATAAACTACTTTTAAGATATAAAATAAAACAATAGTAAACACGATTACATATACAGAGTGTTTGGCCACCACTGGGACAAAAT
This sequence comes from Colletes gigas, assembly GCF_013123115.1. Classification (NCBI taxonomy): domain Eukaryota; kingdom Metazoa; phylum Arthropoda; class Insecta; order Hymenoptera; family Colletidae; genus Colletes; species Colletes gigas. The sequence goes on from NW_025106668.1 coordinate 445,652, forward strand.
TTTAAGGGGGGATTCTAGAGGCCAAAATAAGACGTGAATCAAGAATACCAATTTGTTGATGGAGGCTTCGTTAAAAAAAGTTATTAACAATTAAATTCAAAAATTTCAAATCGTTCTAAAAAAATTATTTTCGGTTGTGGGGGCCAATTACAATCATTCTTTGTCATTGCACATGTCCTCGAAATCCTACCCACTTTCGAGAAAAAAATTCCAGAAGGTATGACATTTTTCGACAAAATTAAAAAATTTCAAATCGATCTGGAAAAATTATTTTCGGTCGGGGGGTTAATTATAATCGGTTTTGGTGAATAGACATACCCACGAAATCCTGCGCATTTTCGAGAAAAAAATTCAGTATGGTCTGAACTTTAAACGTTAATAACTTTTTAACAAATCTTCCATCAAGAAATTGTTATTCTCGATTTTCGTCTTATTTTGGCCTCTAGAATCTCCCATTAAAATTTTTCCCAGGGGAGGCCGAACACTCGGTATACAAAACATGTCAATATCTCTTCACCCCTCATTAAATTATTTCACAAATTAAATGACGTCACCATACTAATTTTCATGTGTTTTTGATAAATCACTTCTGAGATATCAAGCAAAACAAAGCCACACTAATGCATACAAACACATATATATACACATACATTCAGGCATCCAGAATTTTGTAATTAATTTTTTCAGCATTTTTAGCCCAAAATTTTGACAAAAACAATACTTCCCGCCTCTAATATACAATACTGTTATATATCTTTGTTCGTAATATTGAAAGCCTTCTTTTTTATAAAAAATAAGAAAGAAAGACGGTGTTTTATTTTAAGAATGTCTTACATAATCCATGTAGTGAAAACAATTAGGAATTCATTTTTTTTTTTCAAATCATGACATTCTATCAAAGATTATATTCCTCAACATCTAACTAAAATATGCAGAAATCATCAAACAGTAAATGTACACATTCATTATATAAAATTATAAAATGAATTCATATAATAATATAAAATAATTCGTAATACGAATTATTCAATTTTGAATAATTGAAATTAATGGGACCTGATATATTCTAATTACTTGAGTCTAATAAATAATTTCTATAATTGATTATTTGTAATCGTTTATTGCTTTTATTGCACAGTAATGATAATGCACAAATATACACACGCAAAATAAAAGGTATGCAAAAGGGACGTAATGTAACTAGAAGCTGTTTCTAAATCGAACTTCACGAACAAGAATACAAAATAAAGAACGTACAACTAAAATAAAATGCAAAGGTTCACTTTTCCTCGAAAGTGAATTAAAAAGAAGAATTATTGCATCGAAAGGTTACTAGTAGCTCCTAACAAAATGTTTAATGTTTCTTTGTTTGTTCAGCTCGCATTAGAAAATTTCAATGTATTATATGTATGTACTTGGCGTGAAATTGGTGCGAACTAGCGTGAAAATGGCGTAGCACCTGTCGCATTCATGATCAAAGCTGTTCCCCAGGAATCCCCGTTTCCGCAAATGCTCGACTGGCCACAGACTCCTTCGAACAGATCCTTCGCCATGACACTGAACGTCCTCGCGTCCGTTGGATAACGTTACAAACGAGTCCGCCAGCCGACCTAGCATGAATCGCGATTCCCTTCATTTTTCACCTTTTCTTCCTTTTCTCGCCAACCGTCCTCTTTAGAGCCTCTTTCAGACGCCAAGTCGATTATTGAGCACCTTAAATCGATGGCGCTAAAGAAACTCGTACAATGTCGCGCGCCATTCATCGACCTACAAAGAACACCGTTCGAACGACGTTCCATAGAAAAATTGGCGCGAAACGTTGTCTCCCGAGTCTCGTATATTCTAACCTTGAAATGAATTATCGCGTTCGTAACATTCGTTCCATTTAAAATATAAATTAAAGAAGATCTCTCAAGAACAGCAAATAATCACGCGTAATACACATTGTTTCTAAACTATAATACAAAAACAGTTTTATTTCATTCGGAATTCGTTTATTCAAAATGTCGACCATACGTCCTGTTTTTCGTAGAACTTGAACCGTTTCTCGAGATACGAATATTATATTTCTTTTATATCGTTATCTCGAAGGTAACCCGATTATTCGTAACTGTGGCACGCTTATGGCCGCAAGATGGCGCTTTGCGTTGGAGTATTGGTCGACCGTAGGGGAACCCCCAAACAGAGCTCGCCAGTCGGTCGCGGGGAATTCCCCTGATTCTGTATTACTATGGAAACAGTTTTATAAAACATCTCTTCTTCGCTACCTTGTACACAGTAACAAATACTTTACAAGTTGCGTGAGTCACGCTCCATACATTATATATTCTTTATCTGCTCGCGTAGAATCGTTTGAAAATTCGAAAAATATCAAAACAGCGACAGTTTGAATTTTTTTGTTACGATCCGTGGATAGCAGCGAAGAATATTATAGCGATATTCCCATATAATTGGAATTGCGAAGCAGTAATATTTTCCAGTGTTATTAAATGTCGGAAACGCGAGTCTTGCTCCGCGGAGAAGGGTGTTCGACAGAAAATTCCGCGTAAAATTCAAGTTCTCGTTGCACGTGCGTCCAATCATGCTTCCCAATGGCGGTAAACTATCATTACGAAATGCATTTCTGCTACGCGCGTCGTGACTTGCTTTGGCAGGAATGTTCCGTAGATGCACGATGGGGCCGAAACGTAATAAGGCAACGTCATTAATACGGGCACACTTCGATGAATTCCTAAGAAAATCATTTGCCTTCTGCCTTCCGGTACGTAAGTGGCGTTGTGTGCCCGTACTTGGTATTTAGAATTTCGCTCAACGATCACCAGTACGAGTGAAAAAAAAAGATGAAGCTGTGATGCAACCGAACATTCGCTTAAATATTTAATTTTACGTAACTCGCGAACCGTGGTCTATGATTTCACCGTCCACGCGTCCGACTCCTGATATTTTCTATCCTTTATCTATTCTCGCGAAAAGAAAATGATTGTTTCATCTTGAAGTATGTTTTTACTTTAATTCAAGTAATTATAGTTAATTCGTTAACCGCCAAGGCAGTTTTCTACGCTTAAAAATGTCGATGTTTGTTCAAATTATTGTTCAATCGTCCATTTGTTATTTTACAGCATTTCTAATTAAAGCAGCGTTATTTAAAAATTAAATTCAAAAATTTCAAATCATTCTGAAAAAATTATTTTTGGTTGTGGGGCTCAATTACAATCATTTTTGGTGAATAGACATACCCCTGAAATCCTACCCACTTTCGAGTAAAAAATTCGAGTTGATACTGAAATTTTTGAACGAAATTAAAAAATTTCAAATCATACTGAAAAATTTATATTTAGTTCCAGGGGTCAGTTACAATCATTTTTGGTCAATAGACATATCCTCGAAATCCTAACCATTTTCGAGAAAAAAATTCAACAAGGTGTGAAATTTTTCGACAAAATTAAAAAATTTCAAATCGTTCTGGAAAAATTATTGTCGGTTGCGGGGGTCAATTACAATTATTTTTGATCAATAGACATACCCCTGAAATCCTACCCCCTTTCTAAAAAAAAATTCAAGAAAGTGAGAAATTTTTAGACGAAATTAAAAGATTTCAAATCGTTCTGGAAAAATTATTGTCGTTTGGGGGGCTCAATTATAATTATTTTTTATCAATAAACATACCCTTGAAATCTTACCCCCTTTCTAAAAAAAAATTCAAGGTGACATTTTTAGACGAAATTAAAAAATTTTAAATTGTTCTGGAAAAATTATTTTCGGTTGCTGGGGTCAATTATAATCATTTTTGGCGAATAGACATAACCTCGAAATCCTACTCACTTCCGAGAAAAAAATTCAGTACGTACAGAACTTTAAACGTTAGTAACTTTTTAACGAAGCCTTAATCGAGAAATTGATATTCTTGATTTTCGTCTTATTTTGGCCGAACACCCTGTATATTAAAAAAAAAAAGAGAATGTATAAATCACTGCACCATAGAATCAATCCTCGGTTGTTATCGTTGGGTAACCCTCAGCTGTATCAATTGTTCAGTTTATGGTTGTATTACTTCATTACAATCTCTCGACATAACCTACAATTTTTAGAAATTAGTTTATCACTGTTATGCGTCGGATTTTATTATTAAAACTCCGAACAGTTCACTTTGGCTCTCACTTTTTATTGTTCTCGTATATTATTTTAATTACTCGCGTTGCATTTTTTCCGATAATTAAGAAAAACACGATCCGTCCCATCTCTTGTAACGTTCCTCGTCTATTAATTACTTTCTTCGACGTGTTCCATTACAATCGTACGACAAAACTGTTCGTCTGTTCTCCTGCAAAACACCAACCTAACCTAAACGATCCAGCAGTACCAACTACGCGATCGATATGTTACCATATTGAGAGTCACAGAGCCCTAACAAGTTGTAGAAATCCGTAATAATCCGTAATAATTGGCCGAAATAACGTGTAATCGAATGACGAGTAAAATGGCGAACGTTTCCCTCGGCTTTAACGAGTGCGTGTTGAAATTCAGGTGACGCAGTCAGTCGATCACACGGCTTGAATAAATATCGCCGCGGATTTGACGCGTTCGGGGCGGGCTAACATCTTCGTCAGCGAGGGCGGAAAAATCTGCATGAAAATGCAAACAATATTTGCATAGCGTATCGAGGAAGGAAAACGTTGACCCAGCCGCAAACTCGATACCCGTATGAAAGAGAAAAAGACCCGACAGGACCCTTCAAGTTAAGTGGACGGCCTGCATTTTAAGCTGTCGCTGCGTGCGCATATGTTGCAGGTGCGGATACACCGTCTCCCCGATGGTTCGCAATCGATACTCTCGACATCCTTGCGACATCGATGACGTCGTTCGGTTTTCTACGCGAAGAATCGTCTATTTGTACCCGCGAACAATTTTACGATTCTCTTTGGACAGATTAGACATTTTTTCTTTTACGCCTATGAAGAGATTACTTTGCCAAATTACGTATAATGCCCGATATAACGTAGTATGGTAAAATTGCAATTCAATTTATTTTCTTATTTCGTTGAATTTCAAGGGATTGCGCCAGTGTGACGCCCGAAAAAATGGCGCGAATTTAAAAATTAATTCCGATGACGCTGCTAATACGATTTTATTTATTTTCGGGCATTTATTAAACTTCCGCCCGTACTGAATGTTTTTCTCGAAAACGCGCAGGATTTCGGGGGTACGTCTATTCACCAAAAGTGATTGCAATTGACCCCCGCAACCGAAAACAATTTTTCCAAAACGATTTGAAATTTTTCTTTTTCGTCGAAAAACTTGTTTTTCTTCTCGAATTTTTTTCTCGAAACTGAGTAGGATTTCAGGAGTATGTCTATTCACCAAAAATGCTTGTAATCGACTCCTGTAACCAAAAATAATTTTTTCAGAATGATTTGAAATTTTTTAATTTCGACTAAAAATTTCACACCTTCTCGAATCTTTTTCTCGAAACTGAGTAGGATTTCAGGAGTATGTCTATTCACCAAAAATGATTGTAATCGACCCCTGTAACTAAATATAATTTCTTTAGTATGATTTGAAATTTTTTAATTTAATTGTTAATAACTTTTTAACGAAGCCTCGGTCAAGAAATTGATATTCTTGATTTTCGTTTTATTTTGGAAGAGAATTAACAGAAAATTAACGTTTATCCGCAACTTCGGTGGGTATTATTATTTTTCAAAATGTTACGATATCGACTTTATCGACGAACGATAAAGTTTCGCTAAAATTCACGTACGATGATTTAAACAACCGAAAAATATTGTAGTATTCGCGTAATAAAATTTCGATTCATTCTTTTGAAATTAATAGAATTCGAGTGAAACATTTGGAAGTTAAATATCAGTTGCTCGAGTATGTTTTAATTGTATGGTACTTGGTACAGTAATTTCCTTCGCGCAATGGTACTTTGGAAAAGTTACAGATATAATAGGTTTTGCTCCTTTGTCCATTAAACAAAGCACACTCTTGTGGGAAAGTTTTCTTGGCAAATAGACTCGTAGTCTTGGCTCTCGTAATCACTGGGTGGGTCTGATTGAGTTTCATAAAACTGACCTTCCATAAGTTCTTATTTATCCATTATAATTTCAAATAAGGAACTATTACGTATCTAATTGCCCACAAAACACCGAGATTAAACAACAAATATACTACATGAAAAATCAATAACGCTACAGAGTATGCTCGTTTATTTAATAAGCAAGTGAAGACTAATTAACAGCGTTGAACAGGTTATTTTCTAAATTAAACATAATTGTATACGATAAAAAATAATAACATTTCAATATCATACAAAGTGGAACGTTTTTAATGGATATTTATGTACGGAAGAATCTTTTGTAGAAGAACATTTCATGTTTTGTGGTAATTCGAAAAGAGCCAAAATCGAAAATATTTCGTAAAAAGTACTTTTATTTCGTAAGATCAAGGCGAACCTATTATTATTTCGGAGTTGCATAAAACCGAAGAAAAATGCACCACGTGATGCTCAACGAACATTCTAACAGTCCTTGGGTATTATTTAACTATAACCGGAAGTACGTACATTCAAAGAACTGTATTCAACTGTAATTACCTATTTTTACATTGTCTCTGTTCTACTCTGTTCTATTTTATTTCCTTTTGTGTCGTCGATCCAAGTAACTTTTCAAGTCAATTATTCGTGTACCTTTGTATTTATGCACATTGATGCACGATTTACGATCCTTTATTGCGTTACGTGGCACGATACTAAAAAAAAAAAGAGACAAGATCGTCTTAATGAGAGTGATCGGGGAACACAAAAATATGGTCGTTACACCGTCGACCTATCGGAACGGTTTACGGTTATGGTTGCCAAGTACATTTATGACGCGAATGATAGGCCACCATGTTGCCCGTATGCAGACACGTGTTGCGAGTAGAAGATACGCGACCAGTGGTTCTCAGTCCCGATCGTTTCGAAACTGAAACGAAACGCGAAAGGTGCTCGGCGCGTCGCGTGACGAGGACTTTCCCGGGCCGATCGTTTCAACATTTTTCGACGAACAATTACAGAGCGCGCGCCTTTTCGAAACACGTTTCGAGGCGAAAATGGTGCGCTCGACGGGGCAGAGTTTCGAAACGCGGAGAGATCCCGCCAGGGGGCCCGAATCTACCGCGTATCACGATCATTGTACACGATTATATTTGAACACCTCGATTCGAAATAGAATACGAAATCCCGAAAGTCGGGGGAGCGAATATCACCGTATCTACACGACATTCGAAACGAACGCCCCTCCCGCGGAGTGCCAAGAATCGCGGTGCTCGTAACTTTTGCCAGAAGTGCCGCAAACGTGTTGTCGGTTTCTCTCGTCGCGTTCCAAGCGACGTTTCCCTGTCACTAACCGTTGACAGATTATTCGCGACGGGGTTCGTTTTTCCGTTCATTCTACCAACAAGACACTGTTACTTTATCAAACTGTCAGCATCGTTTTCAGAATACATCTAACGTATTGGCAAACCCGCTAAATGCTACGCTAGAATTTTCTGTAGGGTCGGCGATTTTAGCAGCATGACAATTATGAGAAAAGGCGAACGATAAACCTGGGACTATAGTGTTCGGCCAACCCTGGGAAAAATTTTAATGGGGGATTCTAGAGGCCAAAATAAGACGAAAATCAAGAATACCGATTTGTTGATGGAGGCTTCGTTAAATAGTTATTAACAATTAAATTAAAAAATTTCAAATCCTTCTGGAAAAATTATTTCCGGTTGCGGGGCTCAATTGCAATAATTTTTGGTCATTAGACATGCCATCGAAATCCTACCCACTTTCGAGAAAAAAATTCCAGAAGGTATGATATTTTACGACAAAATTAAAAAATTTCAAATCGATTTGGAAAAATTATTTTCAGTTGCGGGGGATAATTATAATAATTTTTGGTCATTATACATGCCCTCGAAATCCTAGCCACTTTCGAGAAAAAAATTCCAGAAGGTATGAATTTTTTTGACAAAATTAAAAAATTTCAAATCGATCTGGAAAAATTATTTTCGGTTCCGGGGATCAATTATAATCAGTTTTGGCCATTATACATATCCTCGAAATCCTACTGACTTTCGAGAAAAAAATTCCAGAAGGTATGAAATTTTACGACAAAATTAAAAAATTTCAAATCGATCTCGAAAAATTATTTTCGGTTGCGAGGGCCAATTACAATCATTTTTGGTCATTATACATGCTCTCGAAATCCTACCCACTTTCGAGAAAAAAATTCGAGAAGGTGTGAAATTTTACGACAAAATTAAAAAATTTCAAATCGTTTTAAAAAAATTATTTTCTGTTGCGGGAGTCAATTGCAATCATTTTTGGTCATTACACACACCCCCGAAATCCTACGGCATTTTCGAGAAAAAAATTTGAGCAAGTACTGAAATTTTAAGACGAAATTAAAAAATTTCAAATCACATTAAAAAAATTATATTTAGTTACAGAGGTCAATTGCGAGCATTTTTGGTGAATAGACATGCCCTCGAAATCCTACTCACTTTCTAGAAAAAAATTCGAGGTGTGAAATTTTACGACGAAAAAACAATTTTTCAAATCGTTCTAAAAAAATTATTTTCGGTTGGGGGGGGGGTCAATTACAATCATTTTTGGTGAATAGACGTAGGCAAGATAATAATCTTTTTTACTAACCCAGACCTAACCTGCATTTATTTAAAAAAAAAAAAAAGTTTAATAGAGAAATATTTATTTAATATATATATATATAAATATGTTTCTAAATTGTTTGAACTCGCAAGATAATAATCTTTTTTAATTCTATACACATCGAATATCCACAATATTTTCGAATGCAGACGAATGGTTTGCAAGGAAATACTATTCTTTGAATCGACGTAACACAGAAATGCATCTTAGCTGCACGCGAACGCGCAGTGTAGATTTCAAGGTGTTTTCAATCACCACGAATGAAATATCTCTTGACTTTTAACGTAGTAACGATCGCGGAGTCGAGTTCAACGAGATTCGATAACACGGGGACAACAGAAAATTAAAAATCATAACCTCGAAACAAGCTGATCGAAGTGACGTTACAATTCAAATTCTGTATAAATGCACCGTGCCACAACGGTAAGAACAAACTAACATTCTCGTCCAGTATGAACGCGGTGGAACGATTTAACGTCTCGGGACGTTTTCCTCTCGAGAGCCTTGAACACGTTTTGTTCGAGGAAGTCAACGCCACCGTAGAATACGAGCCGCGAATCGTTACAGCACGTGCAGAAACGACCCCGGAAGTGATAAACCATGCACGTTTCTTTACGATTCGAAGACTGTGCCGGCGCGTCAACGCCAATCAATTTTTAGCGTCGGTTTCGATGCCGGAATTTAAATCGTTGAGTTTTTATTAAGCAAAACGAGGCTCCGTCGCGTCTATAAAAAATAGATGGAAAATAAAAAATAAATTTTCAGGCCGCGAGACAAATTTCTTTTTCAAACCAATCCATCGAACAATGATATTAAAATTTTTTTAAAAATGTTTCGTGAAATTTTATTTCACGCCATCTTCGATACGGAGGTTCGTTGGTACTACGGGAAATTAAGAATCCGAAGGCGGGCGAGGAACAGATATAGAAAAGTAAAAATAAAACATCCGTACGGAAGGGAAAATCGAGCGTGATCGAGATGTAAGAATGAAAAAAGAACTTACATAAATTCAAATTATTACCTATTGCGTGACTACTATCGATGTAACGAGCATGACGATCAAAGCCTTATGTTAATCGAGAACGGATAACAAGATGTGTACGAAACTTGCGTTAAAAGATACCTTGATAAAATGTATGAACTATCCTATATATGCCCTATTAATTGCTCGGTTCTTCTATTTGTCCAGGACGAGATATAATGATTATAAAAAATAATGATATCGTGTAACTATGTGCATAAATGCAGAGTGATAGCTGTTAGTTATCGACCAGACAACTAACGATCTTTCGAAGCAAAACTATAATTAATTCACGAATAACGAATAACGAATAAAAATTTTTAATTCGTTCGTAAAATAACTTTTTTGCCCACAGCCTCGATATCGGTTTAAAAAATCCATCGATAAAGTTAATTTACAAATGAAACGTAAATGGAGGTTTACAAATGATTTTATACCGTAAAAAATTTATTTGTCCAATTTCGAGAAGGATCGAGTTAAAAAACGGCTATTTCATTGTCAAATTCCTTCTTTGGTCTATGATTATAGAACCTGTTCGTTTTTGTAAGATTTCTGTATTTATGTTTTCGGTAATAACGACGTTAATTTATTCCTGCAATACGTATCTCGAATTATGTCGCGGTACGATAAAGATAACGAGTTTCCAACTATAAAGAAGCGAGAATGATTAACGATGGAGTAATTCAATTACCTTAGATGAACTAACGTCAGTTATTAGTTCTGAGGAATTCGTTCGGTTACATACGCAGCTACCGGTTTAATAAGGTATTCTGGTTAAATTCCGATAGTCATTCATTACTAATCGGTAGAACGTTGAAGTGGATTCATGAGCTAGTCACTGAATTAAATCACACAAGCGAATACCACGTTGTTATTAACGAAGTGGTACCCGTATGCAACCATTTTGTTCAAACTCAGTTCCCATGACCGATAGAAGCCCGAGTATAAAGCATCGATGGACGTCTTTCGGTTTGAGCTGGTAAAATTATGCATATGTATGCACTAGTTGGGCCAACAATTCTCATAATAAATTATGCAAAAAACTCGCAGAAGGATCTACAATTTTTCAACGTCGAAAACAGCTATTCATCGTCCGATTGTTCGATGCAACTTACGTGACTGTTGTTGGCCACCATATGTTTATATATTTTGAAAAAGTATATGTTCTTTAACACGTTAACTGCCACGTTGGTCACCGGTGACCAACAATTTGAACTTACAACGTGTTGCAATATTATCGTTTACAAAGCAAAAGACAAAATTAAAAAATTTCAAATCGTATTAAAAAAATTATATTTAGTTACAGGGGTCAATTATAAGCATTTTTTGTGAATAGACATATCCTCGAAATGCTACCCACTTTCGAGAAAAAAATTCCATAAGGTATGAAATTTTACGACAAAATTAAAAAATTTCAAATCCATCTGGAAAAATTATTTTCGGTTGCGGGAATCAATTATAATCAGTTTTGGCCATTATACATGCCCTCGAAATCCTACCCACTTTCGAGAAAAAAATTCCATAATGTATGACATTTTTCGACAAAATTAAAAAATTTCAAATCGATCTGGAAAAATTATTTTCGGTTGCGGGGGCCAATTACAATAATTTTTTGTCATTAGACATGGCCTCGAAATCCTACCCACTTTCGAGAAAAAAATTCCATAAGGTATGAAATTTTACGACAAAATTAAAAAATTTCAAATCGATCTGGAAAAATTATTTACTGTCCCAGGGGTTAATTATAATCGTTTTTGGTCATCAGACATGCCCTCGAAATCCTACCCACTTTCGAGAAAAAAATTCCATAATGTATGACATTTTTCGACAGAATTAAAAAATTTCAAATCGATCTGGAAAAATTATTTTTGGTCCCGGGGGTTAATTACAATAATTTTTGGTCATTAGATATGCCCTCGAAATCCTACCCACTTTCGAGAAAAAAATTCCAGAAAGTATGACATTTTTCGACAAAATTAAAAAATTTCAAATCGATCTGGAAAAATTATTTTCGGTCGCGGGGGCCAATTACAATAATTTTTGGTCATGAGACATGTCCTCGAAATCCTACCCACTTTCGAGAAAAAAATTCCGGAATGTATGACATTTTTCGACAAAATTAAAAAATTTCAAATCGATCTGGAAAAATTATTTTCGGTTGTGGGGGCCAATTACAATAATTTATGGTCATTAGACATGCCCTCGAAATCCTACCCACTTTCGAGAAAGAAATTCCAGAAGGTATGACATTTTTCGACAAAATTAAAAAATTTCAAATCGATCTGGAAAAATTATTTTCAGTCCCGGGGGTTAATTATAATCGTTTTTGGTGAATAGACATACCCCCGAAATCCTGCGCGTTTTCGAGAAAAAAATTCAGTACTGGAGGAACTTTAAACGTTAATAACTTTTTAACGAAGTCTCCGTCAACAAATTGGTATTCTTGACTTTCGTCTTATTTTGGCCTCTAAAATCACCCATTAAAATTTTTCCCAAGAATGGCCGAACACCCTTTATAATATTTAAAAATCTAATTGACCAATTGGCTTAAAAGTTAAGCTTCACATTCGATGCATATGCTTATGGTCCGTGCTAGAATTAACCCAAAATATTTATTTTGTTACATTGTTTTGGGCTTCGAAAATCGAAAGATAAACATGGAGAATCGGTAATCAAACTTTAAAATGTCACCATTTTTTAAATCGCTGACTTATTCCTTACGTTTTAGGTACTTGCTATAGATAATTTCATACTAATTAAGAAATTGGGCTAGTGGGTGCTCCGCAACTCTACCATTGACAGTAATGATTCTTAAAATGAACACCAGTCGTGATTTGTAAATCGAATGTGTATGCCATTTAGATCCCCTTTGGAGTCAGTGAAGCGTGACAGACGATTTGTATAAAAAAGCAACGTTGATGTTTCTCATTCGTTCTCTCTCGTCTTTTTCTTCAGGTTGTCGACCAAGACTGTCGGCGAAAGATAAGGTGACACCGAGGTTGAACGATATCGTTATGCATAAATATCTGTTGGCGTCAAATTTTAAGAATCATTGCTGTATCCCTATGTTCCTTTTCTGATAGTCCCTCAAACCGAGTTTCGAACAATCCCCTACGCCTTCGCTAACCATCGCATCCACCACAGGTGTACAGGTTGTCGTGAAAAATGTTCAGTTTCGTCTTTCAACCGTTCCAACTCTTTTTTCTTATTATCGTCGCGAGTCATAAACCGAAGCAGCCCGATTAGATTCAAGTTCAGCGTCTGTCTGCGTCTGCAGCGTTTAATTAGACCGATGAATAATGTATATGTTGTACACGGCGCTAATTACCGTCATATTCAGCGATACTAAATATCGAACAATGAGCGGGCGCGCGCGCGCGCGCGCTCGCGTACAATTATTTTCAAAGTTAATTAAAGTGGGATCCGCGTTGCGCGCGCGCATTTAATTGCACGAAAGCATCGGGACAAAGCTCGTCACGCTAAAAATATTAGAGATCGTCGTTTCCAACGTGCACTTTATATACACGTGTTTGGAACCGTGAAAATTAGGAGACACCTGTATTCCGGTATACGTGCACTTTAATACGCGACAGCGATCTGTAATGATCGGTTTTCAATTAAGTGCCGCGTGTACTTCGATCGGCATTTAAATTCAATTTCCTCGAAAACGAAACCTCTTTTATGCAATTCCGTCGTTCGTCGTTTCTGTCGCGTTTCGAGCCGTAGAATCGTAGAATAGTAATTTCAATTTTTGCAGAAAATATCAAATACATGTTTTTATACCACGAGAATCGCGTAATATTCTGTTGGGCCGTTCAGAATCTCGCGGCCAAAGTGGCGCCACCTATAATAAGATTAAATATCGCGCGGGGATTCCCGTGGCTTTTCTTCGATTACTGTAATTTCTTACATTAAACTATGTAATACTTAAAGAGTAATTAAAGTGGTTGTGTTTAACATTTTAACATTGTCTATATATATATATATATATATATATATTTATTTAACTAGTTCCTATGGAAGGGGAGCTGATGTTTTTCAACATATTCAAGCTGTTGTCAAAACTTAATCTTGTTGCATTTTGAGTAGAATATATAATTTGTTTAATCAGAATTGTCAACTTGCACAATTTCAATTTTTGCTGAGAATTACAATTACACGTTTTTATACCACGAAAATCGCGTAATATTCAAGCTATTGTCAAAACTTAATCTTGTTGCATTTTGAGTACAATATATAATTTGTTTAATAAGAATTATCGATTTGTCCAATTTTAATTTATTTTTTGACATTCCCTCGAAAACCAACACAAGGACGTATTTTTTTAACACGCCGCTGCGTTTCTTGTTTTCCTCCCGCAAAACAAAAATAAATCAGTTTTCTATCATCTTTCGAACAGAATTTATCCTTTTTCTGCTTTCTACGATTCGAATGACATCTAAAAATTGAAAATTTTTAAGCGACTTCATAGTTATCGTACGCGGTGCACATTACTCGCGTATAAGTAGCAAAATATCTACTTTCGATTATTACGTTCTCTAAATCCCTAGCACGAATGATTTCAACGAAGAATAGTTAATGTTCAATGTTTACATCGAATACGTTCTCCCATCGAGTGAAACGCTCGACCTTCGGTCGCTGAATCCAGAGATGCACGTTTCTACTGGATCTTGCCGCGTATTAAAATACACCCTGTATATTTATCGGGGAACCACAACCTGTACAGTGTACGTCGATCGAGAAGGATCGCTCGATCTCGCGTATAGTAGCGACGATGCTCCACGGACAACAAACACGTCGCTTCCTCTTCCCTTTCTGGTGTAAATAAGAACAAAAATAAAATATATATATACATAAGAAAAAAAAAACACCGCTAGGCGAGGTGAGCAATTTATCGAGAGGCCGTAGGGATAATTTTCATCGTTCATTGCGAGCGTAACGGTCGCGCGCAACGTTCATCGCGCCATGGAAAATTAACAACGAATTATTTCTCCTTTTTGTATCGCGTTTATTAATAGAGGTGGATCGCCGATCGATCGATCGCCGCGAGGCACAGTGTGTCTTTTCTTCGCTACGCGTCGTCATGGAAAAATGATGCCGTTGCGGAGAGCGATCTTCTTTTTTTTTTTTTTTTATTCTTTAGCGCTTAATAAAACCCGTTCCCACGAGCTTAATTTACCCTCGCAACGTACATTACCCAGGGAAGGGTATATAAAATTCTCCCTTGGACCATCTCATCGACTGAAACCGACACGAAAATTTCTAAATACACTGTTGACCAATATTACAAGTTCACTTCACTTTTCGTTCGTTTCGATCCAAAAATTGGCCAACTATAGTCGAGCCTTTTTTTCAAATAGTGTATATCCATATTTGGAAAAATATTAGTTAACCAGTAGTTTCAACGAGATATAGAAATCCTCATTTTATATTTATAGTCACACAAAGAGATCAAGTAATTGATTTGTGTTGCTTAAACTATTTATTTATTTATTCTTGAATTATTTACAAAAAGCAAGAAACGCCTAAAATTTTTAGCAAAATTACTATGTTGCAACTACATATAACATCAGGGTCTATTACAAGAGAGAAATATAGCTATATGATTAGTTTACTACCTTCATCAAGTAATTCATTTGTGTTTCTTAGACCATTTAGTTATTTATTCATTTATTTAAAAAACAGGACACACCATTTTTAGCAGAATAACGATTGCCACTGTATACAACTTCAAAGACTATAAAAAGAGAGAACTATAGTGATATGATGAGTTTACTGCCTTACATAGCTCCTATTCACCATGACTTCTTTTTGAAAGTCATAATCATGGTTGAAACCACTTTGTAACTGCATTAATTATTGATTAAAACCACAATGTCATAAGCAAGATAACTATATTATTGCTCAGATGAAGTAATAAGAAGTCAAAGATCAAATAATTGATTTTGTGTTTCTTAAACTATGTATTTATTCTTGTATATCATTGTATGCAACTTCAACATGAGAGAACTATAGTGAAATGATGAGTTTACTGCCTTATATAGCTCCTATTCACCATGACTTCTTTTTGAAAGTAATAATCACGGTTGAAACCACTTCCTAACTGCATTAATTATTGATTAAAGCCACAATGTCATAAACAAGATAACAATATTATTGCTCAGATGAAGTAATAAGAAGTCAAAGATCAAATAATTGATTTTGTGTTTCTTAAACTATGTATTTATTCTTATATATCACTGTGTACAACTTCAAGGCCTATAACAAGAGTGAACTACATATGATATGATGAGTTTACTGCTTTACATACCTCCCCATTCACCATGACTTCTTTTTGAAAGTGGAATAAATCCATTCGTAACAATCATAATCGAAAGAACCTTCGTTTTCACAAAAGATTATTATAATTTGTTTGCAAAAAATTCCCAGAGAAAGTTTAAAAAAAAACCTACTTTACGCTAGAATATCCCCTGAAATATCGGAATGTATGAAAAAATAGGCCCACGCCGCTTTCGAAAACAACCCATTTCACACTGTCGTACGTAAATAAAGCTGTCTTGTTGTTCGTAGTTATCGTCAAGAAATGGCGGGAATAACTCGTGGACATTCAAGCGGCCACTGTTGTGTAATGGAATCGTTTATACCGTCTCCGTTCGCGATTAAGAATTACCGGAGCACAAAAATGGCTGTGGCTTGGGAACAAGGTTAAACAGGGTCACATGCTCGCAGGAACGTTTTCCATTGTTTTTTGCGCCACCTGTACATCGCTTAAGCGGGTCTCGCGTGTTACGATACACCCTGTATAATGAAAAAAAGATAAAAAATACTTCCTCTGTTCCCCGTTTCCCGTCTTCTCCTTTTCGCGCGATGTCTAGATTACCGTGCACGCGATATACCTGAAGGAAAAAACACGAGTCCTAATTAAGCGACGCGATGCCAGCGGAGCCACCGGTCGCGCGGCGATGCAACGAATACGCGATACGCGCGTACTACAAGCGCCGATAGGCTCGCGAAGGCCAGTAAACGTGGATGCGCGTTGCGAAATTTCGTCGAATGGCGTCTGTGCATGGTCGCCAGGTGCGAGAACAAAACTCTGTTCTCCGCTCGTTACTTTGATGTTATTCGGAGTCTCGCGGCGTGCAATTCGCTCTCCTCGCCCTACTGCTCCCTTTCTCGTTTCCTCTGTCTCTCACCGGTGGCGGAGAAAACCGACCGGGGAATGCCACGCTGAAGGAAGCAACAGAGAGAGGGAGAGAGAGAGAGACTGGCACAGAAACGGAGACGGAAATATCGGTTAACGCTCGCGTAAAACACTGTGTATTTGTTGCACTTGGGGCTCGAATTGCTTGGCACGAAGCTTCCGCCGTACGCGTTCGATGACTCTTCAAATTTCACTTCGCAGAGATTCGATGCTTATCTGAATTTCCACTTACGGGTACAGTCCGCGACAAGAAGGATACGTTTGTTTTGTTTTACGGTGAAAATAATGGTACTCCCCCGCTGGTACGCGTGGCGTTTCTGTGGCAGGGTGGAACGATCTGTTTTCTTCCTTAACACTGCAACTACCGACAAATATAGTGCACTTATTTATACCGAAGGGTTTAAAACGATAGATATATGAGAAAATATGTAATACAACGGAAATAAGCGTTTATTCGTTCTCTTATAGAAAATTATAGTAAATTTTCAAAAATTTAGTCGAATAAATTTCGTACAGATTTCATTCGAAATTACGAATGGGGTCATTTTTACTGGTTTGATAGTTCTAGTGTTAAAGATTACAGTCTTTTTTTTTTTTATCTATATGTAGGATGTTCGGCCGACAGTAATAAATTCCAATGAAAAATATAGAGACTTGAAAAAATCATTTCTTTTTCTACAAAATTTAATGGAACTAATTTTTGATAAACTACTTTTAAGATATAAAATAAAACAATAGTAAACACGATTACATATACAGGGTATTCGGCCATCCCTGGGAAAAATTTTAATGGGGGATTCTAGAGGCCAAAATAAGACGAGAATCAAGAATACCAATTTGTCGATGGAGGCTTCGTTAAAAAGTTATTAACAATTACATTCAAAAATTTCAAATTGTTCTAAAAAAATTATTTTCGGTTGTGGGGGTCAATTACAATCATTCTTTGTCATTGCACATACCCCCGAAATCCTACGCACTTTCGAGAAAAAAATTCCATAAGGTATGACAATTTTCGACAAAATTAAAAAATTTCAAATCGATCTGGAAAAATTATTTTCGGTTGCGGGGGCCAATTACAATAATTTTTGGTCATTATACATGCACTCGAAATCCTACTCACTTTCGAGAAAAAAATTCCAGAAGGTATGACATTTTTCGACAAAATTAAAAAATTTCATATCGATCTGGAAAAATTATTTTCGGTTGCGGGGGCCAATTACAATAATTTTTGGTCATTATACATGCCCTCGAAATCCTATCCACTTTCGAGAAAAATATTCCAGAAGGTATGACATTTTTCGACAAAATTAAAAAATTTCAAATCGATCTGGAAAAATTATTTTCGGTTGTGGGGGCCAATTACAATAATTTTTGGTCATTAGACATGCCCTCGATATCCTACCCACTTTCGAGAAAAATATTCCAGAAGGTATGACATTTTTCGACAAAATTAAAAAATTTCAAATCATACTCAAAAAATTATATTTAGTTACAGGGATCAATTACAAGCATTTTTGGTGAATATACATACCCCCGAAATCCTGCGCATTTTCGAGAAAAAAATTCAGTATGGGCTGAACTTTAAACGTTAATAACTTTTTAACAAATCTTCCATCAAGAAATTGTTATTCTCGATTTTCGTCTTATTTTGGCCTCTAGAATCTCCCATTAAAATTTTTCCCAGTGGTGGCCGAACACCCTGTATATCATTTGTAGAAAAGAATATCGGCGAAAATAAAAGAAGATTGAAGAAAAGAAAAACAAAAATGAATATTAAAAAAAAAAAATTGAATAATCAAATATAAAACTTAAAAATATATAATAATGCTGTTGATCAGTAATGACGGTACAAATCGATCGATAAATGGTGGTATAGATAATGTACATATATCTTCGAGAAATGAACTATCATCCAGTGTTAATACCATCTTCGATTCTAGATTGCGTACGCAATTAGTACAAACACGCTTATTGCGCGCGTTTGTGGCAACCTAACGCGACGTGGCGCGAAACGGAAGCTTTTTCCGATCGGTTGGCAATGTATTAATTTTCTCGCGTTTGTATTTTCGAACCTAACGAAATTCGCGTGCCCGACGTGGGTACTGAACCCCACCGTGAATAGTGTCGGAAAGGGATCGCGGAAAAGAAGCGAAAATAAAGAGAGAACGAGAGAGTGTGTGTGAGAGAGAGAGAGAGACGTCGTTGTAAAAATGAAAGAGTGGAACAAAAGGGAGAAAAATGGTATCGGATAGAAACACAGAATGCGAAAGAGAGTGTCGCGAGAAACAAAGAGAAAATTAGAGAAGTGGTGGAAGAATAGAGCGAGACAGGTAGGAGGGAATAGCGACGGATGGGGAGGGAAGGGGGAAAAAAAAAGAGAGCGAGAGAGGATGAACGCTCGTGGCATTTACGGTTTGCTGCTCCCGTCTCGTTCCTCTTCGCTGGCTAACCGTTATACAACATCCGCTCTACCATAATGCCCTCCCGCTAGAGTCCCAGGTCCTATTGTTCATCGTTATACAATCATTCCCCGAGCTGTACGAAATTCAATGCGTTTGGTATACACGCGAGATATTACCGGCGGGAAACAGTGCTGACGCACCGCCGCACGACCGCCTACGACTGAATTTATCGATCGTACCCGAGAAAATGTGCGCGCGTGTTTCTCTACCTGCACGCCCCCGATTAGCAAGGGGCATCACCCAAGTGTTACACGACGATTTCTATGAAACCCCGACCCACAGAGAATCGAAAAACATTACGATCGTTCGCGTCGAGCGATCATCCTCGGTTCGAACTTTTATTTCGACAATTTTTCACATTTTCTCGATCAACGTTCCTCTATGCGAAAGAATATACGTTCGACCGCTAATTGTATCTATTTTTGTTATTTAAAAATATGTGTAAAGATGATTAAGTTACGACATTTGAAAGGGAAATGTGATACTCGATCTTCATCGATATTAATAATAATATTTTGCACGCTCGTAATTTTCGAGAATCTTTTTCTCAAAATTTTCAACACCTTTTTTGGCCAACTGATAAAGGTTGCATACTTATGAGATGATCTAATATGTTTTTGTTCACGATAAACAATTCTGATAAATACCTGTGATGAGAAATTTCTTTAAAAATCACCCACGGATGTCGCTATGCTTAATTTTCTTGACTTACCTGAAACAGAACAAAAACAATGGAATTAATAACAAAGAATAATTATCTTGGTTTCGATTAAACGAGAGACAGGAAATTTTAGTATTTTACAGCCATCCACGCTGCAAATTAATTTTAACTGTTATGTCAGAATTAATTGAAAATTTTAACAGTTTTATTCAAGCCGCGAACACAACGCGAGTGATTGATTACTCGTGTCTCGTTTTTTAAACAATTGTTCGCATGTGACATACAACACCAACGCGATACGAAATTACCTATCAAATAAAACAACTGTAATCATACTAATACAGAGTTCTAATAGACATAGTCTTATGAAATGTTCAAATTTCTTTTATTCTCGATTATCTATGACCCTCGAAGATCATCATATAGTACATGAATGAACTTGTCTTGACTCATACCTTTACATAACACAGAAAGATATATGGCATTCCATTAAAAAAATTGAAGGTCAATTTATATACACATACACTATCCTATTGATCGTAAAAAAAAATTATAAAAATTTTCCCCTCTTTTTTTGCTAGTCACACTAGTTTTCGAAACAATCTGTACTAAATGTGTGGCACGTACGTTGGAGTACTGGTCGACCGTAGGGGAACCCCCAAGCAGAGCTCGCCAGTCGGTCGCGGGGAATTACCGTGCGTGTGTATTACTATCGAAACAGTTTTTATAAACCATCAAAAAGAAAAGCACAAAATACGTAAAGGAAAAATAAAAAGAATGTGTGCTCTCACAAGCGCTCGATCCCTCGGTTGCTGTACAGGGAGTTCGGTCACCTCTGGGAAAAAATTTTAATGGGGGATTCTATAGGCCAAAATAAGACGAAAATCAAGAATACCAATTTGTCGATCGAGGCTTCGTTAAAAAGTTATTAACGTTTATAGTTCCGCCCATACTGAATTTTTTTCACGAAAATGCGCAAGATTTCAGGGGTATATCTATTCACCAAAAATGATTGTAATTGACCCCCGCAACCGAAAATAATTTTTCCAAAACAATTTGAAATTTTTTTGTCCGTCGAAAAATGTCATAACTTCTGGAATTTTTTTCTCGAAAGTGGGTAGGATTTCGGAGGTATGCGTAATGACCAAAAATGATTGTAATTGACCCCCGCAACCGAAAATAATTTTTCCAAAACAATTTGAAATTTTTTTGTCCGTCGAAAAATGTCATAACTTCTGGAATTTTTTTCTCGAAAGTGGGTAGGATTTCGGAGGTATGCGTAATGACCAAAAATGATTGTAATTGACCCCCGTAACTGAAAATAATTTTTCCAGATCGATTTGAAATTTTTTAATTTTGTCGAAAAATGTCATATCTTATGGAATTTTTTTCTCGAAAGTGGGTAGGATTTCGGAGGTATGTGTAATGACCAAAAATTATTGTAATTGGCCCCTGCAACCGAAAATAATTTTTCCAAAACGATTCGACAAATTTTTTCCCCCTGAAAAATTTCAGCACTTGCCCGATTTTTTTTCTCGAAAGTGGATAGGATTTCGGAGATATGTGTATTCACCAAAAATGATTATAATTGACCCCCGTGACTGAAAATAATTTTTCCAGAACGATTTGAAACTTTTAAATTTAATTGTTAATAACTTTTTAAAGAAGCCTCAATTAAGAAATTGATATTCTTGATTTTCGTCTTATTTTGGCCTCTGGAATCCTCCATTTAAATTTTTCCCAGGGTTGGCCGAACACCCTGTATATACATTCCTCGAACGACTTGCCAATATCCCAGTCATACCCGCAGCAGAAGCAAAGCAGCGCAACCGATCGAAGAATAGTCTCAGTGAAGGGGTTAGTTTTATAAAACGAATCTAAAAATGTTATTCGTTGATCGCGAATGGCCCGATCCTACCGTCGAGCCTCGATTCGAAAGACGTACGCGTCGCGAGGGAACCGCCGCGACCATGGCCGTTCTGAAATATTAAAGTGCTCGCTGGAAAATTTAGGGCATCGAGCACGCATCTAATCGCGTATGCTCCAGCACATTATTGCTGCAAGGAAACAACTAACCTACCGCAACCGCTTGCCGATGAATTTATCGACCGTCCCAGCGAAACACGTACAGAATTCTGCATAGGTGTGTACTTTACTCCGGCGCCGCGGACCACGATTGTTCGTGCCGATATCAAGGAGTTATGCAAATAAATATCTTTTGATTTAACGATTGCAATTCATCGCGCGTGCGCGCAGACGCGTTTCACCTCGTCGACCCCGCGCGCACGGTCCGCGAAAAAGGTGAAACGGCCGGTCGGTGGCGATCGAACAAAAATGCATACGTCCAACGTAGACGGGCCTGAACCGATATTATTCCGTGGCACCTGAACATTCACGATTCATCTCCACGCGTACGCGCATCAATCGTGCTGAGATACGACGCGAACGGTGAGCGGATCGAACGCGTTAACCGATAGTTGAAACTTTAACGCGCGTTCGAGGAACCCCCGAATACTTGCCGCGACAAATGATTAGTTTCGATCGTTCGCGACTGTTCGATAATCCGTGGCTTTCATCGTTGAATTACATTTACCAAAAATAAAATTCTCTATTTACCAAACTACACCGAGGAGAACAGCACCCCAGACAGCTTTAAGATTTTTATAATTTAAAAGAGCAAAGAAAAGTAATTGTATCCGAAGGAACATTGCAAATAATGAACTTCAGAATGTTACTTGTACCGAATCATATATTTTCTTAACCTCTTCGGAGACAAATTTTCTTTTTTTTTGTCTATTTATTATCGACAGTTACTATAATTATAAAAAAAAAAGAAAAACTAAACGTCCACGTAAGTGGCCAAGGGCGTATGTGCTACCTGGTTCTTCGATCAAAAAATCTGAAAATCTCCCAAAATATGTGCCCCGGTACCCGAAATGTCCCTGAATTTCTTTAGATTTTTTTACTCAATAGGTCAAGAGAAATTGTAGGAAAACATGATTTTCGTTTTCATCCCATTACTACCCCCCACGGTCGAGATTTCAAGTTAGAAATTGGCACACAGGGTTTTTTTTTGGATAAGCTATCGAATGACCCATCAATTCGGTTCGTTCAATTCGATTTGGGGGAACATTTGACCCCTTTATTCGGCGATACCCTTTAAAACATCATAATTTCCGAACGGATCGAAGGATCTTAATGTTTCAAGAGGCAAACAACTTGTATTTAGGCAAGGAATATGTAGAAATTCCAACACTGTTCGAAAGCTTGTTCCTCAACCCCGTAAAGTGAGAAGAACCCCGTAAAAATGGTTCGATCTCCAAACGGTTTTAACTCCCACAATAGCGAATATATTTTAATGAAATTTAGTCGCGAAGCAGAGCTCGCGTGTACCTAGAGAAAAGTATCAATGCTTGCCACGGCTCGAACCATGGTCGCTGATCGCGTTTACGCGTACACCGAAACGTATACCTGTACGGCGGAACAAGGTGAGAGGTGGACGATGGAAGAGAGAAAGGGTCTCTGGAATCAATGAGCGGTTCTCTCTTTATGCACGCACCTGCACACATCAATGAAAGTTAACGCATAACGCGATACCGCGACGAAACCCATCGACCAAGAGGGATAATGCCGTTACACACGTGCTCGATAGTTATTTGCCCAGTGAATTCGAAATATCTTTGTCGATTTTTTCACGGGCCGATGAAACTTTCACGGAGTCTCGCACACCACCGTAGAAACGGTACCTGCGCATAAATCCCGATGATTATAGTCTTGGGCGCGTTACGCTTCTCTGTTCGGATCGGCCACGAAGATCCGGACGGAATCTCTGTCCGGAATAACGCTCCGGGGCAAAATTCTGTTTCGCGGGCGCACAGTGGGGGCCATTGCATGCCAAACGCGGCAAAAAGTGGTTTTATACAAATATACCCACAATGAAATAATGATTCACTAATAGTTAATGGGACACATGGGCCATGATTTAGTGTGATTTTGTTTATCATTTGTCGATTTTTAATACGACTACATGATTTTGAAACGTTCAATCTTAAAATCATACAAAATTATAATCATCGTTTATTGTTGCTTTGATTCTTCAAAGTAAATGATGAGTAATTGAATTAAATGTACTTAGCAAAACTGATTGTAATTGACCCCTGTAACTAAATAGAATTTTATTAATGTGATTTTAAATACTTAAATTTCATCTAAAAATTTTAGAACCTACTCGAATTTTTTTCTCGAAAGTGGGTAGAATTTCGGGGGTATGTGTAATGACCAAAACTGATTGTAATTGACCCCTGTAACTAAATAGAATTTTATTAGTGTGATTTTAAATACTTCAATTTCATCTAAAAATTTTAGAACCTATTCGAATTTTTTTCTCGGAAGTGGATAGAATTTCGGGGGTATGTGTAATGACCAAAACTGATTGTAATTGCCCCCTGTAACTAAATAGAATTTTATTAGTGTGATTTTAAATACTTCAATTTCATTCAAAAATTTTAGAACCTACTCGAATTTTTCTATCATTCACATGAGACTCTCCCTCCCCTTAATGTGAAATATCGTTTCATTTTAAAGCGCACTGGTTTTTATCGAGCAAATAACAAATCTATAAATAACGAATACCGCTTATCTTTAATGCATTATCCGAAATTGTTATTCAGATAAGAATGTTGCCCTTCCATGGTCGTAGGCAGTGTCGCGCTCGAGCACGCGCGGTCTATTTCGGTAATTGTCAATATTTAAAAGACCGTTTCTCGCGGTTCGTTGCGCAATATCGAAAATAATAAGCATCGGGAGCGGATTCTGACGAGCGTTCGCCGCGAGTTTCTTAAACAACGAAACTCAATCGAACGCCGCGGTCGCGAAAATAACAATCCACCGGATCGGGTTTTATGGGCGAAGACGAAAAATAGACCGGAAACCAACGGCTGGAAAGTCACGGAAGGCGAGGCCGCGGGTCGAAAACATCGGAGCCTGGCGATCGAAGCCCTGCCAATCACGGTTTCAATTTGGACTGCGCAGTTTTTTCGCAGCCGTTCCACTTCTTGTATCGGTTTCTCTCTGGCAAGGGACCGCCGTCGGATCGGGTTCTACTTTCTAAATCAAACGCAGCGGGACTACTCGCCTTGCAACTTTCCGACGAAACATTAAAATGCCCACTGTCGACCGTCGATATCAATCCAATAACAAACAGATGACCACCGCATCGGGAATTGGAAAACAAAACAGCCCGTATAATAGACCAATCGCTTTCATTTCAATTAAATTCCATTTATCTTATTAGAAATTAACAAAATTTATAATTTACTTCAATGTCTAAGAAAGCGTAAAATTTTTCAAAAGACCAAAACTTTAATTTTCGATAATTGTAAACTACGTAGCTTGAAATTTATCTCATTAAAAATTAACAAAATTTACAACTTATTCCAATGTTTAACACGTTGGCTGCCATACTAAAAGCGTAAAATTTATCAAGAGACCATAACTTTAATTTTAGACAATTGTAGACTACGTAGCTTGAAACTTATCAAGAGATCATAACTTTAATTTTAGACAATTGTAAACTACGTAGCTTGAAATTTATCTTATTAAAAATTAGCAAAATTTACAATTTATTCCAATGTTGAACACGTTGACTGCCAGACCAAAACTTTGATTTTAAATTGTAAACTGCATAGCTTGAAATTTACGTAGTACTTATTTTGTAGCCTCACTAAAATTCACGAATTCTATTTTTATTTTCTTTAACATTTCAATTATATTAGTTCCATAGTGAAAAATCCTGTGACCCATATATGGGCCACGTGGTAGTCGAAGCGTTAACTATCTCGTATCTTGTTGGCTGCCAAATCAAATAAGTTTTCCAACTTTGTCAATACGAGGTGAGTTTGTCTCTTTGTCGACGAAATAAATTAAATACAACTTTATCTACAATTTTATATTTTGGCCATCCACCATCCACCTTTTGTATATAATTTTTATTGCCTGTGGTTGTGCAATTTTGTTTCATCATTTGTATCGTAAGTTAAAAGAAAATTATCGTGTATCTGTATCAAAAGAAAAAGAAGATTTGAAACACTCAAACGTTTAATGTATTCGATTAAATCGACAAAATACGCGTTATTAAATCGATCAACGTGTTTAATTTAATTGGCGCGTACGTTTTAATTAAATCAATTTTCAATATTTTAACGATGCTTCGTGCTTGCTAACGCGAACGTTTGATCATGGACGGGATCATTTTACTTTTCCGATTCTGGATTCACCATTCGTCTGTTTTCTCAAGCCAAAGTTCCCGAACCCTTTCAGTCGATGTAGAAACAACACTATTTATATGACATTGTACCCTAACTTTACTCGTACAGATAAAGTTTATTCGAACAATGCTAATTACAGCAGGTGTGTCGAGTCCTGTTTCCACGGATTTACTCGTAACTCGCTCTATTAGTAACAGGTAGTTGCCTCTCATTGTAACAAATGTTGAAATTAGAACCTTTCGAACGACTCGGCTATCTATAAACAAGGTTTTCCTTATTTCTAATTTTACAAGTTTCGAAATTTTTGGGTCAAATAACCGTACAGCCGGCAGTAATGAATTAAAAAATCACTTGTCTACGTCAAGTTCTTCGCGAAGTGATTTGTGTACAAGATGGTATTGGTATCGGTGTATCGATGTAATCGATTAAAGTTTCCAAATTGTGTTCGCGGCAAAAATTCTTTACCAAAACTATAATGCCCGACCAGAACTTATTCCACTGAAATTTCATGCGCGTGTTCAACAAGTCACAACTTCTGGACGAATCGAACGATTTTAACGATTCGAAATTCAAATGCAAATCAATGGAGCTCTAGAGCCCCAGAAAACAAAGACGGCATTAAAAAATAATTGAATCGATGTTTTAATATTTAAATTTGATTATTCAAATTTTAAGATAATCGAGAATTCACTGAATGACCAACGACGTAAAATCAAAGGAGATACTGTTTTGTTATTTTTTAATAGTATATTTTCGGGTGCTGAGACATCCGACGGTAACAGTTAGGGGTTGAATAATTCGAACGGTGCCCCGATACTGCCCCCGAATCATCGGGAAATCGTCGAGCATCGTAAACGACTTTGCGCTTTTGTCGTTTCCCGGATGATCGTGCGGCGACTTCGAGAATCGATCGCCCGGTGGCTTCGAGAATCGAGAGGCACAGGCTCGCGCGGGTTACCTTTGATACAAGAAGCTTTCCAGCAAATCGATTTAGCGCAGATCCTTACGCGCTGAAACGTACAAGCGAGCAAATCCAATTATCGGAAAGAAGAGCGGTCAAGGAAAGAGGATTATTCGTCTACGTGCAACGACTTCCTCTCTTTCCGTAAGCTTGCCGCGCAATTGTAAATCTCGATCGCGCGCGTCACTGTTACCCGGAACAGAAACTGGAGAAACGATACGTGAAACGTGACGGTAAAGTCCTCCAATTTTAAACGGGCATTGATTATCATCTGTTGAATTTGAAGTTCTTCGAATTCTTGGAATTTTTAACGATTCTGTTCCTGGAAGTGGCTGGTTTCTGGGAATATCCATATCATCGTTCATAATTTTTTTACGCGATTCACTTCTCTCAAATATACAGGGTGTTTGGTCACATCTGGGGAAAATTTTAATGGGAGACTCTAGGGGCCAAAATAAGACGAAAATCAAGAATATCAGTTTCTTGACTGAGGCTTCGTTAAGAAGTTTTTAACGTTTAAAGTTCCGCTTCGATAGATATTGCGGCGTCGCCTCTTATGCTCGCCACCAGAGGGGTCGCGCTCTCGCAAGCGCTCGACCCCTCGGTCGCTATACAGGGTGGTCCACGCGATTGTTTCAAGTCATAACTCCGTTATTATTGCATTTACGAGAAAATGCCAAAGGAGAAAGATAAATGGTTCGAAGAGCACTACATCTGTAGGCCTTTAAATTTTTTTTAGATGCAGCAGTACGTGTGCAATTAACAATTGCATCATTTCTTTAAACAGAAACGCATATTTTTTTTACACAGATCGATTCTTTTGTTCATTCTACGTAAAAAATGATTGGGGTACCATAGCCAAAAAATTATTAGATCTCGAGATATTTTAAAAAAATGTCTTTATCGAAGAAGATGCTCAAAGTAAATATACCCAGACACTAACACTCATCAAGTAACTAACAATCAGAAGAAAAAAAGCTTCCCAATATCCAAAATTCTCACGAGATCCTAACCGCCTCAGCAATGCAGCGCCACACGCCATCTTTTAACCTTGTTTTAATTGCAAAACCACGCTGCTCCCGGCACTGGGCTCGCGCCAAAACTACCACCCACGGAGTCGTTAATATTTCGTTCCGAACAAAGTTCCGCGCCCCGTACGCGGTGTATTATTTCCCAGCTCCAATACCTATGTAAATCAGATCCACTCCGGTCGCGTTCGATCGAATTCTTTTTCACCGGGGCCTGTACTTCGCAACATGCTTGATCCCGTCGCTAGCCATCGGCTATCGGCTGTACAGTTTCCCCGGGAAGCGTAAAAAAACTCTCCCGTCGAGAAAGTATTTTCTCCCGTTTCTGCAAAGAGGTCACGACGATTTGTTGCGGAACAATGAGGATCTCTCGGTGTCGTTGCAGGCTTCGTTTAACCGATAGAAGAAAGAAGGTTAAACGCTTTGCGCGGCAATTATCGACACCGGCGTCCACAGACGCGGATGAATTCCGGCACGACTCGGGAACGATACGGTACTGTCCCTTTTATTGCAATCAAATCGGGGCTCGTCGGATTTCGCGCGTCGAGGTTCAGGACAGTGGCGTAGCCAGAAGGGGGGCGGTCCACTCGTGTCCACGATGTGTCGCGTGTACGGGGAATGTTCGGAACAAATATCAAAATCTCCAAACTAATCGATTTCGACCTAAGAACCTCGCTTAAGGGGTAAGACCGCAGTAGACACCTGAAATAAAGCGTTTCTTTGCGATTTTTTTTTTTTAGATGGATGGAAAAATAAGAGGATAATGATATTCAAGAATGTCATTAACCGTGTCGTCAAGTATTAAAAAAAAAAAAGATGTATTAAAAAATAGTGCAAAATGACGATGGTGAAGCCATTCTCGCGAGGCGCGTTTTTTCTCTTAATCTGTGCGAGTTCGAATATGTTTCTAAGTAAATTAATCAAAGGTCGTATTTCCTGGCCAGTGATTGTTCAATCGTTCCCCCCTGTATGTACCATCAAAATATCCAAAGAGTCACATTCTATTTTATTCCGTAAATTACCATACAACATATAAATCTCGAAATTGATATAAATGATTCCCGTACACAGAAAAACAGATATAATCGAACAATCCTTAAGAAGTCTAATACTATAATTGCAGTGTATCGCGCATTAATTACTTTACAAAATTTTATAAGCGATAATATTTCCTGTATATAATTTATATTTTGTTTTCCCTTACCAAACGATTTCACCCGACTAATAAACGAATGATAATGACAATCGTATTAACAGTTGCAATTAGGGTTACTGACTCTTGACCAACGTTGCGCATCGATTAGCCTGCTCGTTGCATATGTATAAACTAATCAATCAGCTGATCACCTGTCCCGATATTCCGCACGAAACGAATTCTCAAATGCCTCTAAAAAATTCACCGTATATTTATTTCTCTAGACCGTATCGCCGCGAATGCAAATTCATTTTGCAATATCGTCGACTTTTTATCGATTCCCTTCCGTTCTACGAACACGATTACCATCGTACATGTAACTTTTTCTCTTTCCATTTCGTTCGTGTCCTCTCGTAAAGGAGAAGGAACAAATAAACGAAACGAAACAAAATTAACCAAAAGATTTAAACGTTAGGCGAACGACCTTATTAGCAAGATACGATAAAGCGAATTTCGATTCATCGAAAATATTTTTAGACGCGTGCTCCCCGATAGACGCCAATTTATTATAAAAATAAAAAAATTGAAAATTAATATCATCGATTCGGTATCTCGCTCGAAATCGATTTAATTAATTTAAAAAAAGAAAAAAGAAATCAGCGATGAAATCGATAGGGTAAAGTCGACGCGAGTAATCGAGTTTCAAAATTTTCGTCGCCGACCTACCTCTCCCCGATGCGTAATGAAGCAGTTACCGGCTCTGACTAATAAATCACCCAGCCAATGTTGTCCAATTTTGTATGCCGTCGAGATTTACGGGCAGTTTCGCCCGCCAAGCAATCGAATATTATAGCGTTATAAATCCTAATTTGTAGCTGCGCCGCGAGAAGAAGCCCCGCGGTGACTTAATTGTTCCACCGAGCCGATACGCGCCGGAATTCTTGCGAATGATCGACGACTTGGCTCGAACGCGATCCAAACACGCCAAATGTTTCATTCGTCTCGTCAAAATTGTCACAATCACGAAACACCTTGGTCACCCGGATCAGAGTCGGGCAAATTTCGTTCGTGACAGTACTTGGCTTTCGACCTTCTACGGAAATGTTATTTAAACAATATTTCTTTGGATCTTCCATTTTTTAAAAACGTTTCGAAATCTCGAAAATAAGATACAATTCGAATGCCCGTAAAAAGTTTAAAAAAAAATTTTTCTGGAATTTAAAGTCTCCCCTCTATAACGACCTCGAAAAAGTTAATTTAGGAAACTGCCTCTAGTAAATATAATAATTTTCAGCGAAAAGTCCACTTTTCCAGTTTCACACTTTCGACAAACTTCTAATCCTGTAAAGCGACGATCGTTCGAAACCTCGAAAGTTCAAACTATCGAATCTTTTGGACGATTTTGCGATTCAAAAGTGATTGTCATAATTACACGTTATAGAATAGTAAAATACTTTGCGCTATACTTTCATATAATGTGTATTTTAGTTGTTTCCTTGCGGTATAAGCGTTTTCTTCATGGGTATTTGATTATTTATTTTTTGTCAGTACTGTACCAAAATCACCCGCGTAAAAGAAAAATTCTAAAATTGTTGCTAATAATTTGCATCCCTCGCTTTCCAACGAGTTCCAAGCGATTCTTAGATATTCAAACCCCTGGGAGCTTAAGATTCACAAGCCTCGCGTTAGATCTGTCACTGTCTTTGGGTACCACGAGACCAAGATCATCCCTTCGTGTCTCGGAAGACCAGCTCATCCCTATGTGGTTCCACAAGTGCAAGCTTATCTCAATGGGAGTGTATTGCTCTGGGATCGACAATGTTCCGTTCCATCTATTCGTAATCAATATGACTGGTACGTGCGACTTAATCCACCCAGCTCTTCGGTCTGAACGCTCGACATGCGCCGCGCGCGTGAATCCAATACTCGCGTTCGTCGAATATATCCACCGAACGCCCTTAGGCGTTCGCAGCACGGTTATATTCCATTTACCAAACACTCGTATTCCGCGCTGTCGAAACGATCAATAGAGCTCGATAACGTCCACTGTAAACTCTTGGAATCCAATGCGAACGATATTAGCCCCGAACCAACATGGTCGTTCCATATTTTACTTTTACTTTTACGCATTGAATCGCTTGCCTCTCGGTTTCACCTCTCGTAATGTACCAATTTGTATACTCGTTCATATCTAACGCGTATTGTTCCCGCGTCTCCCGCAATTTTACCAGGGTCGTTCGACAGGTCCTTAGAAAACGATTCAATTAGATCTCCTTTTAGCACTATACGCTTTTTCCAAACGTTTCTCCAACTTTTTCGAGCCGTTTAAAAAGTAAGATTTCGGAAGGTCCTCAAAATAGGGATCTGTACGGTCGCTGGAGGCCAAATCCCTCAACAATAATTCAAAGATTTTGGCCATCGAAACTGCACATTGTCTTGATGCAAGAGGAAGTTCCTTCCTTCGATCGACAATAAAAATGAAATAAAAATGAAACCATGTGGGTGGATATAATCGAGACTTTGACGACTACGAGCGCCAGGTCTTGGATTATCCAAGGACTTATAGAACGACCCTCATAATTAAACGAATCCTCCTGCTGTGTTTCTTTCATATTCTCTCTCTGTCTCTTGAGAAAGTAAATTTTCAAAATGTTTATTTCACGTCGCTTTCGCTTCTTCGGTTAATTTCTGATATAATCGTCACCTCCTTCGCTGGTCGAAACAGAAATCAACGCGTTTCCGCGCCAATGATGATACACGCAACGCGGCTGAATCGAATCGGAAGGTTTCTACGCGAACAAGACGCGTTGCGAAATAATTTCCATTTCGCTTCGGCTCTGGCGGAGTAGAAAATTAATTCGTCGTTTAATTCGCCACGTTTTCCAGACCTATCCCGTCGCGCCCGGGCGTGCATAAACCAACGAATCAGAGCATACGAAACCTGGAAAGCGTTTCCGATAGTTATACAATCGATCGCGGCTCGCGATTCCACTAGTTCTGCATTATGCAATCTAAACGTGAAAATTTTACATTTCGAAAGAACGTAGCTCCAACCGTGGCTCGGTCGTTCCCTTTCCCGTCGATAATAATTTCTCTGGCAAACAATGCCAGCGAAGTTATTATATTTCTTACGAAAAGGAATAATTTAATCAAATTAAAAAGTAGGAAACTTATGGTCCTTGTAATGTAACGAGTTATTCCAAATAGACTATAGAAAGTTTTTTTTTTTAAATGAAAAACAAACTATTTTTAATTTTACTGGGGTTTTTTTAGTAACCAGCAATTTAATTCGTATTTTTTTAAAGCTATATACATATTCTTGGAAGAATTATTTTAATCCTACAAATAAAAATTCTTTCTCTGAAAAAGAACTTCAGTCCGATCGAAGTAGTTTCAAAGTACTTTAACGCTAGAACTACCGATAATAATGGTGCATTTATCTGCACCAAAGGAATTAAAACGAAGAAATGTATGATGCAATGGAAATAAATGTTTATTCATTTTCTTATTAAAAAACCATGGTAAAATATGCAAAAATCCAGTCGTGTAAATTTGTAATAATTTTTATTAAAAATTACGAATGGGTAATATTTACCAGTTCGGTAATTTTAGCGTTAATCAACAAAGTTTTTAAAGGTATTAACAAATTTTAAACGCGAATAACTCGAGAAATCTTTTTTAGTTAAAATTCCTATTTTTAGAATACATATTTGATTATTAAAAACTCATGTTGAAGCTCCAGTATTTTGTGTTAATTTTAGCTTCTATTATATTAAAATTGAGAACTCATGGTTTATTACGTTTTATTTTAATTGTTTAT
The DNA here is from genome assembly GCF_013123115.1 of Colletes gigas. NCBI lineage: Eukaryota > Metazoa > Arthropoda > Insecta > Hymenoptera > Colletidae > Colletes > Colletes gigas. Next base: position 478,905 of record NW_025106668.1, read on the forward strand.
AATAATATATTAATTAAAATTTATATTAATATTATTAGTTTAATTGGAGGAATTGCCTAAAGAATTTTCTGTTTACGTCAAATCGATATAAAAATTTTAATTGCTTATTCTTCGGTAACATCAAGTTCCTGACCCTATAACGGTATATTTTCGTAAAGGGGGTGTTGTAATCTACCAGCGTACAAAGTTTTAATTAAATCTGTGACCCGAAAGTCCTACACTCTCCTTGCAAGTAACATTTCACTGTTTTTCGCATGGAACGATTTGTTTTTTTTTTTTATTGAAAACTCGATACTTCGGGGGGTAGAGATCACATCAAACCGTTTCAATTTTTCTCCGCGATTTGTTTCCATCTTCGTTTGGAACAAAGCTGTAACCTGACCCAGATACTAGAACCACCCTGTACATTGTGTATTCTACCATGCATGACCCACTTTAACGGTCGATCGAGGATACAAAAACAATGAGAAAAGTTCATATAAATATGTGCTCTATTCGACCTCGTTCCCGAATCACAGCCATTTTTGTCCTACAGCAATGCGCGGTTGTTCATCTTTGCAGAAAGTATTCAAAATGGCTACCTTGGTACACAGGGTGTACGGCCATCCCTAGGAAAAATTTTAATGGGATATTCTAGAGGGAAAAATTAGATAAAAATGAAGAATACCAATTTGCTGATCGAGGCTTCGTTAGAAAGTTATTAACGTTTAACGCGAGGCTGTCGACACATCGCTAACTGTGGACTTTTGTGTTCCTCTCGTCGAGACTTGAAATTTAAAAAAAAAAAAAAAAAAACGAATTCGATCCGACAACTTCGAAATTGTAAACTTTAAAGTCACTTTTTTCTAAAATGGCTGGCCATAAACGTCTAGTATTTTACAGATTACGTTTGGACATCAGCCCCTACGACTCTGCCAAATTTGGTTCGAATCCCAGGTTGACAAGTAGAGTTTCTCATGCCGAATGAGAACCACTGTCATATGCACGCAGCTGTTCGCAGATTGCCTATCCACAGGCGCGACTTCAAACGTTAATAACTTTTTAACGAAGCCTCCGTCAACAAATTGGTATTCTTGATTTTCGACTTGTTTTGGCCTCTAGAATCCCCCATTAAAATTTCTCCCCAGGGGTGGCCAAACATATCTATATACCGCAAGGTACCTGTAACTTTGATCAGTCGTATCTCCGGAATTATCAAACGATTACACCTAATATTTTGTACACGGCAACAGAGACCTGAAATCTAGCATCCTGCGAAAGTAGGTTAAAATCGGAGGGGGACGTGTCGAGTGGTTCTCTTGCGAGGGGCCCCCTGCTTCAAAGTGTTGTTCGACGCAAAATCATTCGCTGTATACGTACGAACGTCACCGTTCTGATTTGGATCGCTAGTAGATTGAGATAATCTGTGCTATTATAGATAGTTCTTATTGCAGAGTTTTATTTATTTATAAAAAGATTACATAAATTGCAACGATTCCCATTGATAAATTAATAATCGAAAAGTGATCGCTATGACCCGCATAAGATGGAACTCTGATCGTCATGACCCAATTTTTATCAGAGACGACCCTCATTGCTGATTGTCCTGACCCCACACATGTAAATGACACCGACCGTAATTGCTCTTCATTTACGAATAAATGGAAAATTAGTACCTTTCGTAATGGTTCCGATGATTTTACTCGACGCGAAAATCTCATATTTTACGAATCAACAATTTGAAAAAGAAACAGTTTGAAGGGAAGATATTAATAATTCCTCTTAAACAATCGTCTTTACCCCATTCTCTCCTACTATTATTTATTTTATACGATGTAAATTGTAGAAATTTATGTTGGACTCCAATATTGTTTTATACTTAGATTACCCTAGGTAACCAAATAATAGGAACGTATTACAAACGAAATCTACAGAACGTTTCATGTAATAGCTTGATAAATTTTGTCATTTATATAAATTGTAAATTTTCCAGATTTCTAGTTGAATAAATATCTGACTCCTGTCTAAATGATAATTCAGATATTCGTAAATTAATCGATTCTTGGTCAATGTGTTGAAATTCAATGTCAGGCATATTCAAATAAACAGTTTATATATGAAATTATTATACGAAATCGAAACTAGAATTAAACTGAATAAATATAAGGAAATAAAATAATTTCAAGGTAAATTAAATTTAATTCCCATTCTCCTTTATTACAATCTTGATTTAGTTTATACCACTGTGGCGGCCAAGGCACCACATACGCCTTAGCCGTTCGAAGCCGCTACAATGTATGGTTGCACACGAGACGATGGTTGCACACGAGACGATGGTTGCACACGAGACGACCAGAGCCGCGTGAGCCGAAAAGCCGTTGTCGTCGTCTCTGACCGTCTTTTGTTTTTGAAGGCCTCTTGGTACGGTGGCGATGATCGTACCAGAGAGTCGAGCGTAACCCGCACCACGAGTCACGTCGTTGTACGACAGCAACAATAAAATTGTGCGGAACGGAACAGAGCGGAGTCATTATCTTCCCGATCCCACATTGGTGACCCCGACGTGATCTCGCCGCGCAAGTAAAGTTTTTTTAAGAAAATTTGGACATTTTTTGTATACGGACAATATTAGTTAGTGTAGAGAAATAAGTGTATAGTGTTAAGGACATAAGAAAAGGACACGGTCTGACAAATAGTAAGCGCGGTGTGTGTGTGCGGTGAAACTATTTTTTTTTTTTTGTGACTAAGACTGGTAAAATGACTGACCCTAACGTTAACGCAGGGACATCCGCGGGTGTGCCGTTGGCAGTTGATCGCGTCGCTGTACGGATACCCGAGTTTTGTCCGGGAGACCCGGAGATGTGGTTTTCAATGGTAGAGAGAAGTTTTGAGGTATCCAATGTAACGTCGGAGACCACGAAATTCGGGTACATTCTCGGCGCGTTAAGTGCGCGACACGCCGCGGAAGTAAGAGACATTATCATGAATCCCCCGGCCGCGGATCCGTACACGACGCTAAAAAATGAGTTCATTCGCCGGCTTAGTGCGTCGCAGGAACAGAAAACGCGGCGGTTATTGGAACACGAGGAAATCGGGGACAGAAAACCGTCTCAATTTCTTCGTCACCTGCGCGGATTGGCCGGTACGGCTTTTTCGGACGGTGTATTGCGGACGCTTTGGATGGGCCGACTACCTGCTAATATGCAGGTGATTTTAGCCACGCAGCGGGACACCCCGCTGGATAAGGTGGCAGAGTTGGCAGACGCTGTTGCGGATACGATGACACCGCGGGTACACGTCACGGAGGCCGCGATTACGGGCGTATCTGCATCCTGCCAAATACCCCCGCCGGGCCCGAGCATCGAGGCCATGTTAAACATTAAGATGTCGCAATTGGCTCTTTCCTTGAGGCAGGAAATTTCTGCCATCCGTGAATCCTTGGTGGACCAGGGGCAATCTTCCCGTCGCAGGTGGACCCACCGAAATCATCCAAACTCGCGCTACCGCAGACGATCTCTATCGCGATCGCGAGAGCGGCCCGCGGGAGGACAAATGGACCATCAAGGGAAATGCTGGTACCATTGGCGGTTCGGTCCGGCCGCGCAGAGGTGCGTTGCACCGTGCAATTGGAACGCCACGGATCAGGGAAACGACCTGGGGAGTCGTTGATGGCGGCCAGCGACACAAATCCAGCATCACGCCGCCTCTTCATCTTAGACAACAGCTCGAAGACGGAATTTTTAGTGGATACCGGGGCCGATTTGTGCGTTTTTCCGCGCCGCCTGCTAGGCGGATTGCGAGAAAGATCGGAGTACCAGCTGGCGGCGGCGAATGGGAGTGTAATTAACACCTACGGGACAGTGTCGTTAAACCTGCACCTCGGCCTACGACGGGATTTCGTGTGGCGATTCGTGGTTGCGGATGTTACAAAACCCATAATCGGGGTAGACTTTCTCGATCACTTCGATCTTATGGTGGACATCCGCAATCGTCGCCTCGTCGATCGGACCACGTCGTTAACGGTCCGCGGAACACGAGCCGAGGATGAAACGCCGTCGGTGAAGACAGTAGCAGGGACTACCGTTTACCACCAGCTCCTGATGCAGATGCCGGAACTTACACGGCCTAGCGGCACCCCGATGAGGACTACGCACCAAACGGTGCATTACATCGAGACAACCCCTGGACCACCCGTTTCCAGCAAGCCGCGGCGGCTTGCACCGGACCGGCTCAGGGCTGCCCAGAAGGAGTTCGACGCGATGGTGAAGATGGGCATCGCTTGTCCTTCGAAGAGCGCGTGGTCAGCACCCCTTCATATGGTTCCGAAGAAGGGCGAAGAAGCTTGGAGGCCTTGCGGTGACTATAGAGCGTTAAACGCACGGACAATTCCCGACCGATACCCCGTGCGTCACATTGAGGATTTTGCGCAACAACTGAGTGGCAAAAAGGTATTTTCCACAATAGATCTCGTCCGAGCTTATAATCAGATTCCGGTTGCGTCGGAAGACGTCGGAAAAACGGCCATTACAACGCCGTTCGGGCTTTTTGAATTCCCGTACATGTCGTTCGGGTTACGAAATGCCGCGCAAACATTTCAGCGCTTTATCGACGAAATTTTACGCGGTTTCGATTTTTGTTACGCGTATATAGACGACATTTTGGTCGCCTCAGAATCCCAAGCCGATCACCTGCGCCATTTAGAATTATTATTTAAACGATTAAAAGATTATGGCATTGTTGTTAATCCGAATAAATGCACGTTCGGACAGGAAGAAGTTAAATTTCTAGGCTATCGGGTAAATGAAAGCGGCACTCAACCTTTGCCCGGCAAGGTACAAGCCATAAAGTCATTTCCCCTTCCGAAAAACGCGAAGGATTTGAGGCAGTACTTGGGAATGCTTAATTTTTACCGCCGTTTTATCCCAGATGCCGCTCGCTTTCAAGCACCCTTGAACGACCTTCTAGCCGGCAATTTAAAGGGCAAGACCCTGATAGCCTGGACTTCGGAAGCGCGTCAGGCTTTCGAAAATACCAAAAATAGTTTAGCAAACGCAACCCTGCTTTCTCATCCTGCGGTCAACGCTCCATTGTCGGTTACCTGCGATGCTTCTGATTACACCGTAGGAGCTGTTTTACATCAGTGCGTCGGCAACGAACGACAACCATTAGCATTCTTTTCTAAGAAATTAGGATCTGCCGAAAAGAAGTATTCAGCTTACGACCGGGAACTACTTTCTATCTATTTAGCAATAAAACATTTCAAACATATGCTCGAAGGCAGACATTTCACGATTTTTACAGACCATAAACCCATAACTTTCGCTTTCAAACAGAAATTAGATAAATGCTCTCCTCGACAATTCCGATACCTAGATTACATTGCGCAATTCTCTACAGATATTCAACATATTTCCGGTAAAGACAACGTCGTTGCCGATGCACTGTCCAGAGTGGAAACGGTTAACCACTCGATTAATTTCGAAGAATTGGCAAAATCGCAAGCCCAGGATGAGGAGTTGCAGCGGTTGTTGAATAGCGAATCTAGCCTGCAATTACGCAAAGTCTCGTTGCCTGGCACGTCTTCCGAAATTTTTTGCGATATTTCGACTAAGAATGTAAGACCTTATGTCACCCCTCCTTTCCGACGTGCAGTTTTTAATATGTTACATGTATTATCACATCCAGGTATTAACGCGACGATCAAGCTCATAACGCAACGTTATGTTTGGCCGTCGATTAAAAGAGATGTTCGCACGTGGACACGTTGCTGTATACCGTGCCAAAGATCAAAAATTTCCCGTCATGTGACTGCACCATTGGCTACATTTGTTAAACCTTCTGCGCGATTCGAACACATTCATTTAGACATAGTAATTTTACCGGTGTCCGAAGGTTTCAGGTATTGTCTGACCTGTGTAGACAGATATACGCGGTGGCCGGAAGCCTTCCCCATGGTCGATCAGGAGGCCCAAACCGTAGCTCGAACCTTTTATGACGGTTGGGTAGCGCGGTTTGGTGCTCCCGTACGGATTACCACCGATCAGGGTAGGCAGTTCGAATCCAAATTATTTTTTGCGCTGAACAATTTAATTGGATCCACACGCCTTCGCACAACGGCGTATCACCCAGCGGCCAATGGGATGGTAGAGCGTTTTCACCGACAGCTCAAGTCGGCTATAAGGTGCCACGGATCCGACAGGTGGACAGAAATACTTCCGACGGTTCTACTCGGTATTCGTTCCGCCTGGAAAGAAGACCTCGGCGCTACCTCAGCGGAATTAGTTTATGGCGAGCCATTAAGATTACCGGGAGAGTTCTTGTCTTCGCATTCAGCGGAAGGCACAGAAAATGCTTCCGATTTTACTAATAGACTACGCAACCATTTTTCTAAATTGAGTCCCTCTAATGCATCACGCCATTCCGTTAATCGTACATTCGTTTTCAAAGATCTTAGCAGTTCAACACATGTTTTCATCCGAACAGATTCAGCCAAAACTATTTTACAACCCGCTTATGAAGGTCCATACGCCGTAGTGCGCCGAGGCGAAAAAACATTTACAATAAACATTAGAGGTAAGGAAATAAATATATCAATTGAAAGGCTAAAGCCTGCTTATATGCTAGCAGAAAACAGACCGGATCCCGTGAGCATAGAAAATCAGCCGGTCACACAAACAAACGTACCTGACAATGCGCCGGTTATACAGCAACGTGTCACGCGTTCAGGTAGACGCGTACGTTTTCCCGAGCGATTTCAAATTACGCGGTAGTACTTAAGGCTTGCGCATTATTATAATAAGTATCATATACCATTTATTTTTTTCCATCACTTTTATGTACTTTCATGTATTTTTAGGTATTACGTATTATATATTAAACTCCATGTAAATTCCTTTTTTTTTTCAACTCTGTTCAAATACTGTAATGTAAATCTTAGTTAGGATAACGTATTTTATATAATAGAGTAAATGGTAGTGGTAATGTAGTCGGTCAATTTTTCGTAATTGTGCCAATTACTGGCAGGGGGGTAGTGTGGCGGCCAAGGCACCACATACGCCTTAGCCGTTCGAAGCCGCTACAATGTATGGTTGCACACGAGACGATGGTTGCACACGAGACGATGGTTGCACACGAGACGACCAGAGCCGCGTGAGCCGAAAAGCCGTTGTCGTCGTCTCTGACCGTCTTTTGTTTTTGAAGGCCTCTTGGTACGGTGGCGATGATCGTACCAGAGAGTCGAGCGTAACCCGCACCACGAGTCACGTCGTTGTACGACAGCAACAATAAAATTGTGCGGAACGGAACAGAGCGGAGTCATTATCTTCCCGATCCCACACCACCGTAAATTTAGTTTAACTAGAGGCAAGAACACCTGCTTGTATTGTATCTCCGTTTTCATAGTATACAGAGTGATACACGCAACTTGAGCCACCTTGATAACACTGTAAACATTGACTTTAGCGAATATTTGCTAAGACAGACTTTATGTACAGCTCGAAGAAGAATCTTTTCAAGGTTTTTCGAGTTCATTTCTTCGAATCGAAATTGTTCCGCGATAAACATTGTAGAAAAATTTTAATGGGAGATTCTAGAACCTAAAATAGGACGAAAATCAAGAATACCAATTTGCTAATGAAGGCTTCGTTAAAGAGTTATTAACGTTTAAAGTTCCGCCCGTGCTGAATTTTTTTCTCGAAACTGGGTAGAATTTCAGGGGTATGTCTGTTCACTAAAAATGATTGCAATTGATACCCGCAACCGAAAATAATTTTTTCAGAACGATTTGAAACACGTGAAATTTCAGGAGAGTCATTCATTCACGATCAGACATTATATTTTCGGTAACGAATTTTTTTCTCGAAACTGGGTAGGATTTCGGGGGTATGTCTGTTCACCAAAAATGATTGCAATTGATACCCGCAACCGAAAATAATTTTTTCAGAACGATTTGAAACACGTGAAATTTCAGGAGAGTCATTCATTCACGATCAGACATTATATTTTCGGTAACGAATTTTTTTCTCGAAACTGGGTAGGATTTCGGGGGTATGTCTGTTCACTAAAAATGATTGCAATTGATACCCGCAACCGAAAATAATTTTTTCAGAACGATTTGAAACACGTGAAATTTCAGGAGAGTCATTCATTCACGATCAGACATTATATTTTCGGTAACGAATTTTTTTCTCGAAACTGGGTAGGATTTCGGGGGTATGTCTGTTCACCAAAAATGATTGCAATTGACCCCCGCAACGGAAAATAATTTTTTTAGAATGATTTGAAATTTTTTAATAACTTTCTAGCGAAGCTTCAGCCTCCTTATTTCGGCCTCCAGAATCTCCCATTAAATAATTTCAAATAATTTCTACATTTAAACGATACAACAACCTATCTCACGCAACATTGGTTAAAGCTCACGTGGCAGACAAATAAAATACTCTTTAACGAACCGAAACCGATAAATTTCCTACCCACGCGCGGCCATAAAGTACAAAAACTAAATTAATTTTCGATATCGAACTACCGCCGAGTCGATAAAAAAAAACATAGACGGGAGAGCTATTCGCCCGATACCGCACGTAACAATTTCGATTTTTATTGCGTTCTCTAATTGGGTCATCGACTTGGACAATTTTGTTCAGCTTTGTTCCTGGTTCGTTTCGCCTAACTCCGAAATCCGACAATGGTCGCGTACCACTTCGCTTTGTACCGAAACGAGGGCGAATAAAACGAAAAATGAACAGAATAATAATAAAAGATACAAAACAACAATAACGAAAACCGAAAGGGAAGCGAAGCCCGTTCGCGGATTTCGCGGCGAAAGAGTCGTGGGAAATGTAAAAGCGTTTCCTCGTTACGTCCGTGCACGAGCTCATCGCGCAACAAATACGTTTTTATCCGCGGTGTTGCGAGAATTAAATTTCCCTCTCGTGCATTTTCTCGAGCAGCCAGCCAACGGTGGGACGCGGGAGGGAGGGGGGGGGGGTTAGCAACCGACTAGAAAAACAAGTAGAGGAACCGAGGGTTGCGGAAAAGGGGAACAGAGGGAAATCGCGAAAACTCCCCCGAAAATACCTTCGCCGTTCCACGCTTTTTATCTCAAGATCGGCGGCTAAATTTTAATTGCGAGCTCCGCGCATCGACGACGAGAGTGTAGAATTTTTATTTACGCGGCTTATTTTCCACGCGGCGGGCGGAGACACGATGGAATTTGAATTTTTCCCCCAACCAGGCTGGAACTACTCGTACAAATATATTTTTTTGGCGCTCGAAGTGAATCAACGCGTTGATTGCCACTGGTGGTCACCGGTGACCGACACTCTGAGCCTACCAACACGTTGCAATGTTCATCACGCTGGAAGAACCCTGATACTCGTAGAATTGTAAACGACGCTACTTTACATTGAAATATCAGAAAATAACGAATTCATCGATTATCGATTGTTTCTATAAGAAATGTTCAGGACATCTTTGGACATGGAAATACTGCCGTGGCGGTTAACGCGTTGATACCTTTTTAACGCTTTAACGGCCGCACGTATCACGCGAGAACCGTTGTCCGTCACCACTGATATTGCACACCAAAGTGTATCAATGTGTAATTATAAATGTAACCTCAACGAGCGTGATAAGTCGAATGTACGATGAAATGGTAACCGATACGATAGATCACGCGCGCGTGACAGTGGCCAAAGTCTGCTGGCTCGCAAAGTCACGTGCACGTGACAGCGGCCGTCAAAGTGGTTAACCTCTTCGTTATTCCCTGTAATAAGTCTGAGAGTTACGATATACACTTAGAGTTTTTCATTCGAATGTACCAAAACTTGAAACAGTCGCAATAAATCATTTTACTTATTTGTAATCTTAATTGCGACAAATTAATAATCGTATCTAAAGCAAAAAAAAAAAGTACAAGGAATTTGAACATGACTATTTCCACGTTTCACGCTACAATTTTAACAAATGTTCAGGGTTAACCGTGTTAACGATACAAATACTGTTCCAACGCTTGACTGTCCGAATCCTGATCGAATAATTCACAACTCGAACACTAAATACTCGAGTCTGTACCCTGTTATTTGAACACCCGACTATTCGTTTATTCTGACGATACTCGAATGTTTGACTATTTTAATTCTGTATGAATTTACTGTTATCCCGCGCCATTTTGTAACTTCCGGTATACCTTAATAACGGTACCTACGAATCTCGTTTTTGAACAGATTTAATTCGTTTTAAAGCTGTGAAAACTGCAACGCCTGAAATTATTATTTATAAAGGCAAAGTTAATATCACCGTGCATTCTATCGGAATTCACAGTAATCGCAAGTAGGTAAATCTTGTATAGCCGGTTCTGATTCCTGAAATAGCAACTTGATCCTGTCCGGAGAAATTATTTACAAAATTTTCTCCGACCGTGACCTTGAATGACCTTGAACAATTATAGTCACCGAATTCCCAATGGAAGGGACTATCGTTGTAGGTGTTTCAAAAAGGGTGATTCCATTTAAAAAAAAAATGAAGGTAACCTTGATTTCTTTAAAAAAAAATATTTTTAACAATGATATTTCAGGTGCAAACGTTAGGTGGCTCACTCACCCTGTATAAGTAAAAAATTAAAAAATTTTAATATTCCTCGCTCTATGCATCTTAACACGTTGACGCGATTGCTATAGCATTCATTTTCATTGTGACGTGGTAAGCCACATTATCACGCATTAAATTCTATATAATTATTATTTTTTTAAATTATTATGCATTTTAATGTAACGGCCGACTGGTTCATTCTGCATTTTCATTTTATTTTGTCATTGTGTGTTTAAAAATTTCTTTCAGCACATTCCATAAATTAAGTAGAAATGCAACATTTGGCATATGCAAATCACCTGTTTATTTTTGTAACTCATTAAAATTTGTACTGCCCGCGAACCTGTTAAAACTATATGTTGTCGACATGTAGCCGTATTGAGTAATACGATTTAATATTAATATATGTGACGTTGGAGAGATAAAAAGAATATAAATGGCAGAAAAGGAAGGTTTGTATACGAAGAAAATAGATAAAGAAAAGAAAGTATCTTATGTAAGTATGCGATCCCTATAATTTATGATTTATTGCAAATAATTAATTTAATTGTGTGAAATTACTAATAGAAATATTAAAATTCTTTTGCATAATTTAAATTTAAATTTTAAGTAAAAAGAGCTTGAATATTATTCCCAGCGATAAGGTCGATAACGACGCTAAGCTGGAAATATTTCAAGGTTGAAAATCGACGGTGCGAACTTTTTACCGAGCCGAACGATCGATATTTGTCAGAAAATTGATCGTTAGCGGCGCGTTCGGTCGAAAGTCGACGTTCCCGTTCGCTGGCAATGCGGAAGAACGCGCGCGCTCCAAGGAATCGTAAAAGGAAATCGAGCAAAACGACGGCCAAGTTTCCTGCTCGAGCCGCCTATTCCCGTTCGATAGATCACTCTTCCTGATCCAGATGACAAACCACCGAGAGAACCCGACCGAGCGAGAAAATCGCGATTTTCACCGTGGCCGGAATCGCGGTCGCGCTCCGATCGAGAATCGATCGTCGACGCGTGACCGAATCGAGATCGTCGGAGACGCGCGTCTCGCCGTAAAATAACTTATTGTCGGATTTTGCGACCGACAACGTTTCGATTCGTACCGTGATTCTGATTTATTCCTATACAAAATCGACGTTCTCGTTCACACGACGCGTTAAAGGCCTCCGATACATTAGTTGGTCCTTCGTCCCGATATTGAGGATTATACTCGTGGTATATTAAATACGTTACCATTGGAATTTGCATACCTTTCGTGTTCGATTTTATGCATGTAAACGATCATTTAAAAATATGTGTACTTATCGAGAAATAACGAAATTTGTGTAAACAATAACGCTCGAAAGAGAAATGGCAATAGGAATAGCTTCGTGTAATTTAGGCTTGGCAGTGAATGGGTTGACCCTTTCCACTATGAAGTCACCTCTGGCGTGACAGTTCGTATAGTTAATATAACAAATTAGTGAGAAGCAGTTTTATTTAAAAAATGTATTGAAATTATGTGTATGTACGTAAAAGTCTTGCACGTGGTTCTGGCGTGGTTCTAGCGATCATCGGTATGCACTACTCGAACCCGTGTTTTCAGATCAAAGGACGGAACCACCTCGAGCAATCACGGCAAACCAACCCAGCGAGGACTACCACAAAGATACCGATCTAGAAACGGTCCCGTACGAGTGAAAGTTAATCGAGAATTCGCGAGACAGGTACGAGTTGATAACGACAGGTTGAACGATCGACGAAGGGGATTACGAGGGAGCGCAAACTCTAGATCGTGTTAGAGAGGTTTAACCTCGGATCTCTGAGCAGTGCACGGGGAAAACCATTGCTCGCCGATAACTCCGACGTATGAATTACCGAGGACTTACAGGGGAAGGTCCCACCGGGAACAAGTTTCAACGATCAATGAGATTTTGCTCGGTGATATAGACCTTGGAATAATCAACTCAATTATTAGAGAAAACTGTTCTTCCGAACGTACATCGATACTTCACGAGATCCTTAATCCACAACAATGGTCTCCCTACTCGCCTTTGATCCGTAAATTGGGAAACTATGTTTTTTAACCCCATGCCGTGCAATGACATGTCCGACTCGTTATAAGTTCTTAATGTCAAGTTTCACAATCATAAGGCTGCTCGGTCATCAAGTCTTATACAGGGTGTCCGATCAACCCTGGGAAAAATTTTAATGGGAGATTCTAGAGGCCAAAATAAGACGAAACTGAAGAATACCAATTCGTTGACGGAGGCTTCGTTAAAAAGTTATTAACAATTAAATTCAAAAATTTCAAATCGATCTAAAAGAATTATTTTCGGTTGCGGGGGTCGGTTGCAATCATTTTTGGTGAATACACATACCTCCGAAATCCTACCCACTTTCTAGAAAAGAATTGATGAAGGTGTGAAATTTTTCCATAAAATTAAAAAATTTCAAATCGTTCTGGAAAAATTATTTTTGATTACAGAGGTCAATTATAATCATTTTTGGTGAATGGACATACCCCCGAAATCCTACCCACTTTCTAGAAAAAAATTGGAGAATGTGTGAAAGTTTTCGACAAAATTAAAAAATTTCAAATCGTTCTGGAAAAATTATTTTCGGTTGCGGGGGTCAATTACAATTATTTTTGGTTAATATAAATACCCCCGAAATCCTACCTACTTTCTAGAGAAAAATTCGAGAATGTACCGAAATTTTCGACGGAAAAAAAAAGTTTCAAATCGAACTGGAAAAATTATTTTCGGTTGCGGGAGTCAATTACAATCATTGTTGATGAATAGACATATCCTCGAAATCTTGCGCATTTTCGAGAAAAAAATTCAGCACGGGCGGAACTTTAAACGTTAATAACTTTTTAACAAATTGGTATTCTTGATTTTCGTCTTATTTTGGCCTCTAGAATCTTGCATTAAAATTTTTCCCAGGAGTGGCCGAAAACCCTGTATATGGGAATTTTATATATTTGTATGCATATATTACAATACAAACGACGACAATGAATGTTGGGAGATAATTGCCGAGTCTGAGCGTTAAACGGGAGGGCCTTTGACTCCCTGCCATAAGCTCCCCACTATGCACACATATGTATATTGCGACTGTCCACTTTCTACACCATACGGCAGACTAATGTCAGTACAGGAGATAATCTTTTTCAGAAAATTATACAGTAAAATTTATTAATCGTTTGAAAAAAAAAATGCTTCAGATATTTTCAAAGCAAAATTCTTCGTATTTTCATGAAAAAAATAATATGTTCCCGAAAAAAAGCATTTATATACATTTTTTATAAATATTTAATTCTAATGTTTTAAAAAAGTAACGTTTTAAATTAAAGTTTCGATTGTCTCAATATGGACAAAAAAAGAGGTTCCTTTCTCTCCAAACTTTCATTGTTAGAGTTGAAAATTTTTAATTTTTTCCCTTTTTCAATTTCTGGCCACACAAATTTCTAGAGGTTATGTATCGAAGAATGATCACTAAACGTTCAAAATAATAGAACATTTTTCCAAAAAAAAATAGTCACTGGAGACATGCTAGCTATGCACCAGTCACAATATTCGATGCCTTTCACAGCTAGAATTAGATGCTAGTTGAAGCAAACAGTAGTAGGATCGTTTTGTACGTGTCACAATGATTCTGCAAGAAGACGCAAAAAACCGTCTAACTACGGCCAGAATCACGAAGATGACCTATTTGCAAGAATAATATAAAACCATTTACAAGAACTCTCCTTCGTTATAAATAGACAATTCTAATCAAGAATTTAATGTTCCGTATAATTATAATTACTTATAATATATCTAATTACAATTTTCAATGGCGGATAGAGAAGAAAACAAAAAAAAAACATTCGAAAATCTCACTCTTATAAATTACTCCGGTTGCCCTAAGTGCAAATAGCTAAATTGCGCAAGAATCGCAGGGGGTTAAACGAAATATAGAAGAGGGTACCCGGATACCCGATTACTGACATAGGGGCCGCATATCTCATCAGACTGTTCGCAAAACAACGATCACCCCGACTCAGGTAATTTTAAGCTCTACCGCCGTGCAAAGTCTCATTGACAAGTCAGACTTGCACCTAGGGGCTTTCCTTTTCCCTTGTTAGGTTCGAACGGTTCGCGCGGCTGCACGGCCGTCGCGCGTAAGTGCGTGTGTCGTATGGCGAAGCGTAATCCGCCACCATATGACGTGACACACACCGTACAACGAGAACCCTCGGCGGCTCTCGTGTTGTGGAAAAATCAATAACAAGCGTGGTCTGGCGTGGCGCGTCACTCTCTCAGGTGCTCCGGCTGCGAGGAAGGAAGCCTGTGCTAACCAGGCTAGGCAGCCAGCCAGCCAACCGTCCGATCGAGCGGACGATGGAAACGAGTCACCTGCGGCACACTGTTGTGCGACGCGCACGATCGAATTCCCGCCTTCTCCACACAAACATCCACCACGGTTGCGACTCCGCACATGCTACGAGTGGCAGGGGGAAGAGAGGGGAACCGAGGAACCGTGCCCACACACAACTCACACGCGCGCACATACACTGTTGGCGTGCGCGTGCGTAGTCCTGCGTACGTGTGTACCATCGCGACGAAAGGTTCGCGCGGTGACTCGCGCATGCGCGTCCCGTGCCGTGCACGAACCGTGAGGAGAGAAAGAGACCGGTGACGGAAGAGGCGAAAGAGTGGAAGGAAGAGGGAGAAAGAGAGCGAGAAGAACGCGACAGAGAGGGCGCGAGTGAAACGGACAATATGGCGAGCGTGGGAGTGGGACAGAGGGTGAGCAAGGTAAGTTGATAGGAAGGAAGGAAGGAAGGAAGGATGTCGATGTTCTCCGTGCGTATGTGTTGGCGCGCGTGTGCTGTCAGAGCGAGAGAAACGGCAGAAGGGTGAAAACGAGGAAGCGATCGACTGGAAACGGGGAGGGTGGGGTAATATATAGGAGAGGAGTCGTGTGCGTGATGCGTACGCGCGCGTTGTTAACGATATCGCTGTAGCCTGTTACCACGTACCTCGTCTTCGCCGGTGGCCACCGTGTTGACGGAGTCCATACTCTGTGAGAGCGGCGCGTCCATGATGCAAGCGAGTTTGCTGGATGGTCCGGGATTTCCGGGTGCTGCGGTTCGAGCGGGTGGCGGCGATGAATCCACCGTATCCCGTCTCGGGCGTTTTAAAGCGGGCGGCGTTATGGTTGTACCGGCGAAGACGACAGGCGCCTCCAGGACGTATCAGTGGGGATAACCCTTTACTCGTGAGAAATTCAGGCGTTTCGCCCACTTCCTCCTGCTCCACCTTTTCCTTCTTTCTCCCCTTCTGTCGCTTCCTTTCGTTGCCTGCTTTCTCTCTCTGTCTGTCTCTCTCTCTCACACACACGCACACTCTCTCTTTCTCTTTCTCTTTCTCTTTCTCTTCGTTAGATTCACTTCTTCTTCCGCTTCCTGTTACGTTTCTTCTTCGTCGCCTGCTCCTCCGCCTCCACCGCCACCACCTCCTCCAGCCCTACAACAGCGCGGTGCTGCTATCGTTCTCGATGCACCTGTCACACGCTGCAAGGGCGACAGGAAAGACCAATGTAGAGAGAAAGTAAGAGAGCGAGGGGGGAGGCGGCAGAGAGAGAGAGACAGTCTGAGCAATACGTAGAATGTGATGTAGCCTGCAGGTGTTCCCACGCGTCTATTTTAGAGCAATCGATACACCGTGCCCATGGAGGAAGGCCGAACCCAGAGAACGTGCTCTACAGTGGTGGCTCGTTGACGACACTTGTTCATCTATTGGCGGATAGGCCCGATGCAGCGGGTAAGTTGCTGATCCTCTCTTCCTTGACGCGTCACGGTTCGTCGATGACCGATTAATCGTATCGGATAATCGATGGCAAGGAGGACGCGAACGACGACGGCGACGATTGACCGACGATCCGGACGTATCCGCGCGACTTGCGCGTAGACAGGTAACAGCGATTCGCGGGAGACGTTAAGCGCGTTTTTTCTTTTCTTTTTTTTTCTTGTCGGAGCGTGGCGCGTGCGACCGTTGTATATATTCGACCGTGGACTTGTGTATATTTGGTGTTTATATGCGTGTATGCTTGTGTGCGTGTCTGTCTGTGTATGCACGTAGAGACGGATTTTACGTGTGACGTGTGGAACGATTAACGCGAGAGACCGAGTGAAAGACGAGTCGATCGAGAGAAACGAAAAAACATGGACCGCGATTTAAATGAACAACACATCGGCCAGGCAAGTAAGAATAATAATAATATTGTTACGTAAGCACTACGACACGACTGGTACGCAGGTTGCCGATAGACTGACGGACTGCGAACGAGCGCGACGGTCGAGACGGGTGCGCGCGCGGGGTCGACTCCGCCGACGGCGCAGGGGTGGGGCGCGGTGGGGTGGCCCGCGGGCCACTGGGTCGGGGTAGGTGAGTGGGCGGCTTGGGGGGTGGGGGTCACGCACGAGGTACGACGAGGGGGTCAAGGGGCAAGGCACGCGCCTGGAGGGGACTCGCCCTCCCTATTCTACCTTTTCCTCCGACGACGCTGACGGCGACTCCGACCGAGGAAACTGAGCTCTATCAAACGGAGGCATCACCGAGTTCGTTAGGGGGCAAGAAAAAAAAAAAAAGAAAAAACGAAGGATTTTCCAGCCTCGTCGTATACTTCTTTCAATTCCGGGGGCACTCAAAGTTCAGGGAAATTATGTTGACAACCGCGTTGCTATGGACAGTTGATATAGCGCCTCTTAGCATGGCGTGTTTGGCAATATCCTTACCACCGTTCGACCCTTTACAAATTAATACGAAGATACGTAAATCTATACTGCGGCAGTTTTACCTCCACTTGCGGTTCATTTCATTTTCGTTGTAAACAATGTTAAATATATGTACCTTTTAAAACACTTTGTTCTCTTACGGTTTAACGTAAATAAAAATAATATTCTCCGAAGCTAAAAAATAAAATAATCCTCGAAGCGATGTAAGAAAATTTGATAACATTCTTCGACGATCGGTAGACACGCGTGACAAAATTTAAAATTTAAATAAGTTTACAAATATATCTCATGTTTTAGAGCATTCTAAATAAAGGACAGGCGCGTCTGGTACCGCAATGAACGTGTCGAGGCGCGGTACTTTTACCTGTAAGAATACTTCGATTCTTCGTTTAGGATCAAAACGTATCGTTCCGTTGAAAGTTGTTAAACGCGGCTTTTGAGAATGAAAAACACGCAGGTCAACGTTATACGGGCATTTACATTTTCCACGGGGTGCAGATGGCATCGAATTGTCGGCAGTTCGAGGGGTGGGGGAAGAAAGAGAGAGCTATGCGTGTTGCTCCGTTCTACTCGAAAAACTTCGTAACCATACGCTTTCCCCGTGACTAACAGGTGGAAGCCGTTTGGAACGTGCAGCTTTCCTCGAGATTAACAGGTGAAGGATGCTACTACTAGCCGTGTCGCGGATTATTTCGAACCGGGTCTAGAGAAACTGCCTTCGCGTAGAAAGCAGATGGACGACTTATACGAAACGTGTTTCAAATGGATCGCCATTCTCCTTTCGTTCGTCAACTTTAACACTTTGCACAATGCTGGTCGGGGGTTAATTAAAAGAACATGTACGCTACCTAACGCTAGGGTGGTTCGAAACTTATGATAAATAACTGTTTTCAACTCCTGAAATATTCTAGAAATAATATTCGACGAACAGTTATTTAGATGGACGTTACAAACGAGCAACATCGTATCGCAATCCACGTTTTATGCACGCTCAAAAGAATACCACATTTTACGGCCTCGTAGACTCCTATACCCCTTTGCACAGAAACAATTTCCCTTTACGAAGGAAATTCTCGCATGGGAGCGAATTAGGTCGTCGGCTATAGTAAATAATAACGGATGCGTGGTGTAACTTCGATAGACAGTAAGGTGTAGCGAAAAGAATGTATTATTGATGGGTTATAGGTCGAATTTATGCAAGGTACCACGGCAACAAGTAGTGCAACACTATACATTCACCCCCCGAGTTATTGGAAAGACTATATCCGTTACGATTATTATAAAAATCCATTGAATTGAAATGAAAATTATGCAGTGAATAAAATGATTTTAAGATATGTTTCCCTAACATGCGTGCTCTAAAATGTTCGTCCAAAATTAATACATAAAACTACCCAAACGCAGGTACGCCACTGCTTCAAACGGTGCGGTGTATTGAATTTTCACCCACACGGTATATTTATAATACTATTGTGTAAATTGTAGTACTGGGAATGTAATGAAAATTGTATTCTCTTTGAAACGCAAGTTTATCTTGCGGCGTACCTCCCGTACTCACCGCCAGAGGGCCCGTTCTCTCGCAAGCGCTCGACCAACCCTTCCATTCCTATATAAATACTTTTTGACCGGCTATCCAATATCTAGGCGTCATCAGGCCCTGCCAGGATTGCCTTACTGATGATGAATCCATTAGCGGGCCCAGGACCCAAACGCCAAGCCGCCCTACAATCTGTAAAAAAATTAAAATGTTAGTAAAATTTAACTAATAAAACGATATTTGCCCACATCACAACGAAGAAACAAAATATCATTATGGGGTTAAAAATAGCTCTGATGCAAAAGTTACTTTGTTTATGAAGTAGAGCAATTCTGGGAGGGGAGATTAAATAAATTTCGAAGAAAACAGTTGCAAAAGCTATATTACAATCGTATTCGTCCGTCGACCGAATGGCTAGGTATTAAAAGATCGTTTTCATGCCAGTAGATAAAAGAAAGAGATTACTGTTAAGTGAACGAGCAAATTTGATGCACCATTTGGGCCAGTGCTTAATGTACAGTCCCTGGCTTTTGAATTAGGACCGCTCGAATACATTGTTTTTAAAAACTGTTTTAAAAATATTATTAATATCGCCACGTTATCGCATCATTGAAAATATATACAGAGTAACAAACAATTGCTGAATTACATATATTAATACATATTTCATAAATGTTCGATCTTGTGTTTCACCGTTTCGTGTCTCGTGTCTGTTAAAGTAAGAATGTTGAAACATTTTATGCAACTTCCAATGTATAAATACAAAGATATCGCCAATTAAATACAGCCATTCCTGTAAGTGAGTGCTTACGTAAAGAATGTGAAGTGACTTGCATGTTATGATTACTGCGGCGTAAAAGTTGAAAGAGTATACATACATATGTTCGGGAAACCTTTAAATTCAGGCATAGGACTTCGCGATGAAATAGTAGGACGAATGGTATCTGAAACAAACGTAGAGAATTCGTTATCAGTGAATAAATAGTTCATTCGGTATCATATTTGGCAGAATTAATAGATGAAGAAAATAATACTAATGTTCGTTGTTTTGAAGAGTACATAAATATTATTAAATTCGAAATACGATCGTGTCATATAAATAGCAAAACTTATAAAAATGTTAAAATTTGTTAAAAATGAAAAACAAATTTTTAAGAAAAATCAACAAGTCGATTACAATCATTTTTTGTGAATAGACGTACCCCCGAAATCCTACTCGCTTTCCAGAAAAAAATTCGAGAAGGTATGAAATTTTACGACAAAATTCAAAAATTTCAAATCGTTCTGGAAAAATTATTTTCAGTCGAGGGGGTCAATTGCAATCATTTTTGGTGAATACACATACCCCCGAAATCCTACGTACTTTCGAGAAAAAAATTCGAGAAGGTATGAAATTTTACGACAAAATTCAAAAATTTCAAATCGTTCTGAAAAAATTATTTTCGGTCGCGGGGGTCAATTACAATCATTTTTGGTGAATACACATAACCCCGAAATCCTACGTACTTTCGAGAAAAAAAATTCTTTACCGAAAATATACTGTGTGGCCGGAAATGTTTCTATAATTTTTTAACGAAGCCTGTCTGTAAAATTTTGACGAATAAAAATAGCAACCAAAAATTCCTCGACGATTATTAACCGTTTAAACGAACAGGATTCAGTGAAATTAATTTGATATCTAATCTTAAAAGTAATAAGAAATGTGTCGCGTATCCATCTATAGGAAACTTTTGGTACTGCGTACAACTCCGCAGAAATAATTCCGACGTACGTTAGCTCGACTGCAACGTTTGAAATAAATATTTTATAAACCGATCGATTTTCGCGCAACGAATTACTAAAGGCAATCTCCGCAGTAGAGAAATCGTTCACCGATATTGAATTAAAAACTCGACCCCAGATTACATGCAGCTAACGAACATTTATGCTGACGCTGTAAAACTCGATACATCGTTACAAAGTATTATTTAGAAAAACGAAATTTAGCATTTAAAAATTACTTCGACGATTCTTCTGCAACACATATTTCGAAATAATACTTTAATACTTTGATAATATACAGATATTATCAATTTCCTTTTTTCCTTTTCTCAGTGTAATTGATTAATTACAAATGATTTTACATAAAATCATTTATATCAGGACTCATACCAAACTCCAATATTAATATTCTATTGTTCTTATCGAAAAAAAGTTAATTTCTTTTCAGATATTCGAAAGTGTTGTTTATTTGGCCAATAACAAGACTAGATTTATAATTGAACTTTATATTGTATTTAGTTTTAATATTATAGACTATTTTATACAGATACAGTATTTTAACACTTTTAGTCTGCCATGCGTTCTCACACTCAACTTCAAAACCGGGGTTCCCCTTTCCTTCGTTCTAACACTTTTTTAAGCTTCCCAGATGGCACCACAGATCCACTCTTTTTACATACACCATCACAAATACAGAAAGAAAAGCATTATATCTCTAACAGAAAGTATTAAATCATCATTCAAATTAATTATTACCTTGTTAAGTACAAATATGTGGTACTATTGTTTCCTAATTTATAAATATTAGCTCACGTGTTAATAAATTATTGAATGTTCCCTTCTATTGGTTGACCAGTGTAAACTACGTATCGATCAGATTCCAAATCATTGAGGGAACTACACTTGTTAAAACCAGAATAATATCGACCTTTTGCAATGAAACATAAATTTCGATATTTATCGAAAGGTATATTGCACTTCTGTCTGTAAATATACAGCAAATCGAAAGCGATGTTTACAAATGTATTAATGGAAATACGGCTTGCTTTCTTATTAAGAAACGGCGGGAAAAATGGCTAAAAGTAAGCTACACGCTGATCAGTGGTCACCAGTGTCTAATGTAATATCAGTAACCTTAGTGTTCATTAATATTAAAGGAAATAACATGTCGAGTTAATTGACAAAATTAATAAAAGTTTAAATTTTATTGACGATTAACATATTCGTTTATGTGACAACTATAAATTAATTTGTGTAATCTCAAATAGCAAAGGGTAATAAATTACTTAACATAATAAAGATTAGCGTAATTTGTAAAAGTTTTACAATACGCAATTTTATTTCAGGTATTTGAAATGGATAATGACAGTGATTCTGACGTGGGTGATATTTTGAATGATCTTTTAGCTAATAATGATACAGAGGAAACCGAAGAAAATGAAGTATCACCGCCAAAACAGACCCTGAAGGAGTTGAATTTTAACTTCTTAGATAGTACACCTAAACTAACCGATGAAGCCAAACAAATTAATCAGAAAGAGAAGAGTGAAATTTATGATGACACTCTCGATTCTTCAGACGACGAAGATAAACGTTGTTTCGAGGAACAAAATTATTCGAATTATGGCCGTGATGTGAAATCTTTATTGAAGGATACTTCTAAGATATACGAAGATAAACCCCTATATCGCGAAACAAGTAGCAAAACTTTTGATTTTAGCACCACAAAACAGAGTACAATAGTAAACTCAACAACTAATAATAGTCTTGCGCCGAAAGATGTTTACAGCGATCCATTCTTTGGATTAAGAATCGTTACACCGATGGTGTCTTCCATAGAATTAAAAGCACGTATGAATGGTAAAATAGCAGTATCGGTATCGAAAGTTAAAGTTCACATTAACACAGGAAAAACAGATAGCGATTGGGTAATTGCAGGTGTACTAATAAATAAGTCTCTTCCGAAAACTTCACAAAAAGGTAGTATGTATAGTATATGGAAAATAAGCGATTTGTCTGAAAATGTAAGTACAGTGTGCCTTTTCATGTTCGGTAGTGCATATAAAATGTTTTGGAAAACTGCCGTTGGTACTGTAATAGGTGTTCTTAATCCAAATATCCTAGAATCTAAAGAATCTTCCGATTTAGCTACATTGTCCGTTACTAATCCTCAAAGAATCATGATTCTTGGTAAATCTAAAGATATGGGGCAATGTAAATCGACGAAAAAGAATGGCGATCGTTGTACCAGTATTATAAATATTAGTCGTTGTGAATTTTGTGTGTATCATGTTCAGAAAGAATATAAGAAGTGCTCTCGAAGAGCAGAACTTCAATCGTTTAGCAATACACAGAAATTTTCAGCTCAAACGTCAAAGAACAAATCTCAACAACGAAAACCATTTAATAATAATTGGCCAGAATTTAATGGTGTACTCTCTGTAAAAAGTAAACAATTAGAAGAAAAAGATGCCAAACGTTTAGCATTACTTTCGGGTTGTCAAAAGATTGAAAGTACAAAATTGATGAACGAAAGGAAGTTACCTGAACAAACGAAAAAAGACTTTGAACAGATGCAGAAATCAAGGGGTTGGAAAGCTGCTGTATTGTCTCAATCGTCTGAAAAAGTAGATGTACCTATATCGTCTGCGTTATTGAAATCGTATGCCTGCAAACAAAACAATATAGAAAACAAAAATTTAAATATGCTTTCTTCTTCGCCCACGAGTCCTCGTTTAGGTGTCGGTTGCCTCAAAGGAACTATCGATTTGTCAGCACCGATCACTAAAAAACAAGTTAACACAGTTAAAAGTAATGCAGTTAAATGGGTTCAAGAAAACGGGAAAATTAAACCCAAGGATCCTAACAAAATACGGTTGTATAAGGAAGAAAAGATGGGAAAAGGTAAAAAACGAATCAGGGAATCAGAAGTTTGCGCGGAACAAGAAAGAAAAAAACCGAATATCTTATCAGACAAATTTCAAGAACTGATGCAAGCTAAATCTGCACACACCGATCTTATCGAGAGATCTTACGAGAAGGAGCAGGAGAAATATTTCAATAAGTTAGAAATTAAAGAAAAAATGGAAGAGAAGATGTTGACCACTTATAAAGTATCTTGCAAAGCCGTTAAATGTTTAGTTTGTAAGTATACATCGTTTTCTGCTTCCGACATGTGTAAAGAGCAGAAACATCCATTGCGTGTTACCGACGCGATGAAAAGATTCTTTAAATGCGGTGATTGCGGGAATAGAACAGTAAGTTTAGACAGAATACCTTCGCATAGTTGTATAAAATGCGGCAGCTCAAGTTGGACAAGAGCTGCGATGATGGACGAAAGAAAAACAAATATCCTTACTAACCCATTATCTATACGCGGAGATGAAGAATCTCGTCTAGGATCAGTGACTAAAGACGCCAGTCTTAATCTCTTAGTACCGGATAAAGACGATAAATAAAATAATGTTACATTATAAATAGTAAATTTAAATTTATAAAATACTGTAAATAAAACTAAATTTTTTCTAAAATTTTATATATGTATATATATACTAGATTTTTATATTGTATCTTACAAGCATAAGTAACTCCATATATTTGATTTTATTGTCCCTAATATCGATATAGTGTCCAGTTTATGATATATACAAATATAAAAAAATCATGACGATGAAACTATAACGTGTGCGTGTGTGTGTATGTACTTCGATATTACAAGATTAAAATTATTTTTGAAGCAGTTGAAGTTATAAATACATTCGACCCTTTTCATCCAAATGTACATAGTAAGTAAAAGTATCTAGATACAACCAGGTATATAAATATTGTATAAAATATATCCCACTGTATACTCCTTTTTATTGTACTATGCCAATATTTTCTTTTTTTTTCCCCATACGACTGCGGTTTACCAGTAGATTGAAAAAAGTAGTTCTCTCTACTAAACAGCACCTTATTGTATAGGCGAACATGTCTTACCAATAATTTAAAATTTCATGCTTTTTCACTAATTTACATAACTGAAATTTACGTGTTATAAAAAGGGAAGCATTAATGAAATCGTAAATGTGAAGAGATGTTATAATCGGAACCCGGAAATATCTCTAATCACCAAACCATCACGGGGCAAGTGTACCGACTATTGTTTATCTATATTCTATCGCTATCGCTACTTATTAAAGCACTGTATACGTTTAACGTTTCTGTTTATTTGTTCTGAAAATGCCCCGCGAAAATATATGTTATCGTGACATTTCCGGGCTCTAATAGCAACTTGTTTGCATGAGAAACATAGATTGTATTTTCACTTATTATTCATTTTTCTTCATATACTAGTCTACTCAAATTCTCATTAGACTTTGATATTAACGATACGTTAATTCTCCTTGTATAAATTTTGAGTAATGCCTATGTGAAAAAAGAGGGATCGGAAATAATGGTTAATCGTCAAGTAGTTACCTAGTATTGTTAATGAAATGCAGACACATTTTATCGTTTTATAGTTCTGCGTCATTAAAGAAAAAAAAAATCAAAATATTTTTATAATCTCGCATTTCTAAGAAAAAGGAAACAGTACACATTATCATGCATATTGAAATTATTACAGAAGTAAAAATATACAGGATATAAAAAATGTTTTGTCGTGGCTATCATAAGTGAATTCTACACCTTTTTCTAGACCTCATTTGAAGGTTTTAAGATTTAGGGTTAAATTGATGGAGATCTATTAAAAAAAATTTCTTGCAGAATTTGTGGTATTATACTTATCGCAAGAACCAAACGTATCAAACAACCATACGTCGTGGTTCAATTGTTTTCGTAAATGATAATTATTGAATAATTAAATGTAAATTTTTTTTTAAATGTTTATCTTCTGTATCTTGCTCGAAATCAAGAAATGTATCAATTTTCATTAATGTTTCATATACTAATCGAGTTCCCATACCAATATCAATGGTCGCCATTACTTAGCAAATGCATTTGTAATCTGGACTTTATTTTATTAAGAATTCGTTGGTCAAGGCCTAAAATATTCTGTAATCGATGTAACACGTCATTTATGTGCGCTTTTAATTGCCGAATATATCATTTTTACCTATCCTAAAGACAAAAATTTAAGAAATCTACAGGCATCATCTCACGGATGACAATATTCCTCAATTTTGAACGAAACAGTAACTTTGAGACACGTGATTCTATTGATAAGTTTATATCTTACAAAGAATAGGGAACAATACGTTTGAAGTAAAATTTAAACTTGAATTTCGAGGTCGCGAGAAGCTTTTTTAAAGATATCTCCACCGATCTGAAGGTGTAAAACCCTACGTATGATAATTGCGATAAAACACTTTTTTACACTGCGTGCATTTATAAATTAACAATTCAAAAATAAAGGCAATTATATAGATCAATTAATAATATGTATTCTTCCAAGGTAATAACTTGTATCTTTATAATAAGAATGTATTTCATATAAACTATCCGCGTGTTGCTGCTTTGTAATCGTATAAATCATTATTTCAATATCCCTCTTTATCACTTCACAAAACATTTTTAATAGATTGTGTATTAAGGTACGGCCAACACCCAATCTTTAACGTGAAATTCCATAACTCTACGTATTCTCGTGGTCACCTCGGTGAAAAACGAGTTAAATCTTTAGGATGTCGCACAAGTGTACTATACGCACATAATACATATAAAATATGAGGTATTAAATCCGTACTTTGAGAAATTTGATTAAGCAAAATCTTATAACGATTACATCTTTGTATTGCCTTGTCAGATATAAAGTAACTTTTGAAAGGAACAAACATATTTAACTAGTGCAATACACGAGAATAAGATTGCCAAGAAATTATGAATTTTTTAGCATATTATACAACTATGCTTGTAGAAGAGATCATAGGCAAGCCATAATCTAAGTACGTCATTGATTCGTTTAAATGAGATGTATGGACGACGTCACTTTTGCTTTCATGCGTCCTCCCACGCACGCTCGTTTCCTCATTTTTACTCTCACCTTAAAAAAAAAAAAGAGTAAAAGAAGATTACAAAGATTACACGGCTTTTCCTAGTCTCTCTCTAATGTTTATCGTGTTCTTACAGAACTAGGACTTGCATACTTAAAACAAAGCTCCTGCCTTGCAGAAGAAATAATCGCACCGACATAGTAATAAATAATTAGCTAGATACCTATTGAGAAAATGTTTACATATAAAAATTTAAAGAAACATTAAGCCGGCATGTAACACATCAGTGTCTTTAAGACAATACACAGATACAATACTTTTAAACCCATCATTCGGAATTCGTTGTGCACATACCATAAGCCAGATCATCTTTTATTGAACGTTCCATTTTGATGAAGTTTTCATAAAGCTTTACTCCCCCCCTCCCCCTTGCATCACATACTGTATAATAGTATAAATAACCTAATTATACTATTAATTAACAATACATTATTTTCACCAAAAGATTTCACAACATTCACAAGAACCTTCGTTTACTATACAGCGATATTTCATAAAAGATACTTCACCAAAATTGCACGTTTCATTCTTCTCACATTTATACATACATATTATTGTTTATTACAAAGGCATCATATGAATAAGCAAGTTGAATTAACAATGTTAAAATAATTTTGTAATATTTTCTTCTTCTTTAAATTACTGCCACTTAAATATTGCAGAAGATACTGTCTTTACTAATAGAGTGCACCGTTGTGACAATCAAAGAGATATCTCGATACACATGCGAAGCGTTTGTTATATACAATCCTGAGTGTACAAAATAGAAGAGTCGAAAGTCAGCGAAGTTAATACAGATTACGAAAAATCATTTCTTATGTTTATATGTGTATCACTCGATGAGACGGAAAGGTTTTTATTTCCCCGGGATATTACGCGACCTTAACTTATGTCTAAGGCAACAGTGCCATTAAAAATTTAAGTCTATGTACAAAACTCTTCATTATTCATATGAATTTAGTAATTGGTATAGAATGCACGATACGCAGCTTCATGTTTATGATAATCAGTTTATTACAACTTATTCGTGATTGTGTCTGAACAAAAATAACCGCTACATCCTCGTGTTTGTTAGAGTAATACCTTTTATCATAAATCCACGACGAGACGATGAATATCAATTTGATACAAAAAATTATGATGTCTCAAATTTATGCACTGTACAAAACGTATGCAGCTCTGTAGCGCGTGTAATTATTTAAATAAATCCATGTGAATAATTCAAGAATATAATTGTATTATAAGGTAGTGTTGTGTGAGATAGGCAGGTATCAAGCTGGCTTAATTAAGTGTCACAGTCTTCGAGTTGCCTCTTTTCTTCATGGACAATGTATTACTTATTAGCGCGCCACATGTTGTGCTTCTCACTTTTGTGTATCGATTGCAAACTGTTTGAATGAACTCTAATGAATAATTTCATGATTTATGTGTGTTGCATCATATGATAATTTTAATAATCACGTCCTTCTATGTGCCTCTCTTGAATACGATGCAAGGGAAAACATAGGTATATGTTTTCCTTTGAAGCTAAAAGAACTGTCTGTTGAGTCACGAATTTAATAGTCATCCAGATCAAAACTATCAACTTCGACGTCTTCCAGCTGCATACTCTGAAAGTCCACTTTGTACCGCAATATACCTGTAAAATACATATTTCGAAATACTACTTTAGTAGATACGAATTCGAACGGCGTACATTACTATGACGAGTGAACAAAAAGAAACGAAAATATCTTTTTAATATATTATAAATGATACTATATTAAAGAAAGTTTTATCAACTAGTTATTCAAATTGAATATATGATTAATTATCTGTATAAATATAATCATAAATAGCATTGATATGATAATTATTAATCATGCACAACATATTGCTTAGTGTTTTTCAATTGTTAAAAAAATACAAGGTGTTCGGCCATCACTGGGAAAAAATTTTAATGGAAGATTCTGGAGGCAAAAATAAGACGAAAATCAGGAATATTAATTTCTTGACTGAGACTTCGTTAAAAAGTTATTAACAAAATTAAATTACAAAAATTTCAAATCATTCTGAAAAAATTATTATTGGTTGGTGGGGGTCAATTACAATCATTTTTTGTGTTTAGACATACCCCTGAAATCCTATCCATTTTCTAGAAAAAAATTCAGTCCGGGCGGAACATTAAACGTTAATAACTTTTTAACGAAGCCTCCATCGACAAATTACTATTCTTGATTTTCGTCTTATTTTGGCCTCTAGAATCTCCCATTAAAATTTTTCCCAGGGGTGGCCGAACACCCTGTATAACAATTTTAATATTTAACGTAAGTTTAAAAACATGATTGATCGAATTAGAATTGAATAATAATTTATTCGGTGTGTTTTATGAAAAACACTGTTATTACAATAATTATATAATATAATTAAACAGAATTTAGAAGCTGCTATTATAATGTAAAAGTGATACGTAGGAACATAATGATATTACAAGAGTAAGTGAATGTTATACATGTAATGAATATCATATTTTTTACAATTGTAATTAAAAGAAATGTATAATACTTTATCGCTACAAAAAATATTCCACGAAACAAGCAATAAACTCTATTATGTATATAAAGACAATTGCTACAGCAAAGAATGATACATGTATAAGTCAAAAGTACACTATAATATAATACTGTATAAATAGATAAATAACTGTCAATATTTTTGAAAATGCAATATATTACATCCTCTTATTAAAATGGTGAAATTTCTAAATGTTAGCAGTCTTACTAATAAAGAAAACAATAGAAAAAGAGGAAGTTCTATATTAGAAAACATAATGGTCTTTTAATACAATGTATAACATTCTAAAGCAAAAATAACATGTTTAACGTTAGAAGAATGCAATAGTAGGGTTTAATAAAGACTCAAGTTCACTGCTTCTTCTTGTTTCACTAAATTAGTAGAAAGCAATTACTATACCTTTCCCAATATGCAAGCTAATAGAAACAAATCATCAATTAGTACTTATGCTTGATCAAATACACTAACTACTTAACAAAGCCTGGCTATTTATTACATAAACAATGCTCGTTAAATTGTTTTCATATCCATCAGCAAAGTTTTCTGCTTATTAATTTTATCATAGAAATTAATATTTAGCTTTTTCAATACTATTTCGTTAGTAATATTACTTACTGTAATGTAGTAACGTCTTATTGATATTTTCAGAAAATATGAGACTATGTCGTTTCTCTTTGATGATGAAATTACTATTTGCCTATTGCACAACATGCAGCAAGCAATATACATGATTATATATTTGAATAAGCAGTAAGCATTCACATATAAAAACATACTAGTATGGTGCTTAATCGTAAAAGTTTTGCTTTTGTATTAGATAAAACATTGTTAAAATTGTATTTATATTATTTCTATAAATTTCATTTGAAAATATATATCCACAATAATATCTGTATCTTAAATAATCGCTTAAAAATTGATTAATTCATGTGTAATTCATATGTATAAAATATTGAAGACAAAGTAAACATTTATTTATCTAACGTATAGTAAAATTCCAAAGATATATTAAACAGTTACTTGATGGACTTGCTGAAACAATATGTCAATATTACACTGGCATGAGATATTGGAAAGAAACACAGAAAAATCTGTAAATTAAAAAGTGTAAAAGAGATCACTTGATATTCAAGGTATAATATTAAAATAATACTCGTGAGGTACATAGTATTAAAATACTGTTCTGCATGAAACATGGAGAAAAACCAAGCCTTGCATGCAAACGATATAAATTTCCTAGGTATATCTACTGCAGAATAAAATAAGAAACAGTGGTTTCAGTATTATGTCGAAAATCAAATATATATATATACGTATTTTTCACACATACTGTATAATTTTGTTAAATTTTTTTTGAAAACTTATTCATTTATATCAAACACTATCAGGAGCTACATGTTTCTATAAAACGAATTCCTTATAAATCGTTGTTCTTCGTACTAAAGCATTATCATAACTATAAATGTTCATTATCATACCACTAATGCATCGTATGTCTATAATTTTATAAGGCATAAATATTATTTACACTAATTTAAACTTTTCGTAATAATGTCTTGGAAACAAAATTCTTGGGAGAATGCTAGTTTGTGTGAACAAATGATCAAAAATATGTATGAATAATCCGTGTTGCAATTGATTTTAAATGTGTAAATATGCAACAGAACTAAGAATAAGATGCATTTTGTTGAAACAAAGATAACTGTGTTTATAGAACTAAGCGGTACTAAGTTTTTTTTTTTTTTATTATAGTGATCATTGTGTATCGTGTCTACAACTTGATTTTAATCGCTAACGATGTAATGTATAATCACTAAGTAGTAAGAACAAATCTAGTAATGTTCAAGACATAAATATTACATATTGAAATACTTTAACTCACCATTTTTAAATACAAATATCCATATCTCATATATATACAAGATTTTCTTTATTTTTTTTTTTTTTTTGTACCACCAAGAAAAGAAAAGAAGACAGCAAAGTTTCCAGGCTTTTTATTTGTGAAAATAAACATTATACCTCGGAATTTTGAACTAAAAATATCTATATTCACATTCAAACTCATCAGAAGAGACATATATATATATAATATATTCTACAGATCTGCACAGAAGTATCGAACTATACTATTCAGTGAGAAACCCAACAGAAGAAACTGCAAATATTTTGGACAAATTTATCGGGTAGTTCTTAAGTATACGTTGAATGCATTTGTTTTGTTGTTCATATCATAAAACTTCAATGGTTGAACAAAGAAGTCTTATCATAATTCATAATAACGTTACAATATAACGAAGTAATCATAATTGCATGATAAAAAAATAATCTCTTCATGATGAGTACATTATTTATGTTATGAGGCGATATAATATATTATATCTGTATTTGGAATACAAACACACGTAAAGATAGAATTTAACATATGATTAGTTAAATTACTAATGGTTAATTACACCTAGCGTATAAAGGTTCAATATCCTACTAATTTTCACTGAATAATACATACAATAGTAATATTATATATGAACATTTTATTCATTTCTTTTTATATAATATGCTAATAAGAAAGTTATAAAGGCCTTGATAAATTTGTCCAGTTCTGAAAGTAATATGTTCTATGATACACGAAATATAAACGAATGCACTCAAGACAGAGAAAGAGCTACCTGGTCAACTTTGAGTATTTCACAGATGAAATTAGTAATCATCGAGGTCAACATCATCAAGAGGCTCATCAGCCTGCAGTGACTGGAAATCAACTTTGTAGCGGAGGATTCCTATGCATCAAGATATACTCCATAATTAATAATAATGTTTCTAACCGTTTTCTAATACCATTTACTTTTCACATACATATATATATATGCGAGCTCATGTAATATCTTGATAAAGACCTTTCTTGATACTTCTATACCACACTCTCGTTTAAGTTTTCATATGAATTACGATTTTACTTTAAATATCTTTCACAAATAAAAAACTAGTCCAAGAAGATCCCCAATTCTGAGTTACACTTTAAGAAAAGTTAAAATTTCCTTTAGGTATACACAACTATTAAACTTATACATTTTACTATTACAAGAAACATCCGCGAAGTGTACGACATCGATATTTATGAAGACCTGCTACGAGTTTGTAGAGCAGTGAAAAATAAAAAATAAATGTTTTTTTTATCTACGGCAATTTAAGTTTAAGGAATGTAATTGTTCTCTAAAATTTCACCCCTTCGATGCTATCTTGATGATCGTTGTTACGAAAATGTTCGTAACTTTGAAAGTGAAGGAGACAAAAATAATGTTTTATTAAGCATTTGTATCGGTGCGTGTAACATGTTATTTTTCGTTGAAAACTATATAGTATTTGTTTGAAAAACTTTTCCGTATAATTATCAAGAATCACAGAAGACAGCATCGATTGGGTGAAACTGAAGAGTAATCGATCTCTTAAATATAAGTTACTATAGCTAAGAAAATTAAGTGTCTCTTACTTTTAGCTACTTTATAAACTACTAAAGTTTCATCAAAATCGTCTTTCGATACTTCGCGGATGTTTCTTGTTAGTCACTAGCTATTCAAAATGGAATCAGCCGCTTTTCTGTTAGTACACACATTGAGTAGACGAATACAAATCATCGTTTCACATGTATATTACTGTCAGTCGAGTTAAAGTTAAAGACCACCAAAACCAAGTAAAAAGTGAACTTACCTCCAATACCGCCGAAACCTCTTACAAATTGAGAACCTTCTTGGGATTTATCTGTAATAATTTCCAGGGTGGCACCAAAGCTTTTGTAATTGTTTGCAAGCCATTCGAGCAGAGGCTGACACTCTACGAGTTCCAATTCAACTCCGCTCTAAATATAATTCGTAAGAGTCAATATTGCTTGTTCATAGTTTACGTGTAATACTCTCAATATATTTTCAACGCACCTCTTTGTCAGTAAAATGAGTTTTGTCTTTCTCTTGTTCCGGCGTTAGGTGTAAAACTTTCTCCTCTGCGTTTGTATGGTTCTTTAAAACGTATCGTTGAATATCTAAGTTTTCCCAACAAATAAGGGTTTCCACACTACCTAACTCTAGAGCTCTTAATGTATCTTCTACGCCGAAACAATATTTTCCCGTATCTTGTGATATTTCGTCGAAATAACGACCTAAATAAAACAGCACGTTACTTGGTTTTCAAATAATTTTGAACTTCCATCCTCTTTCATAAAATCATAATTACACAAATTTTTCAGGAACTACATAGCTATACATATTTACACTCACCAATTAATTTCTTTTCCTGAATGAATTTTACATTTTGTAAAGATTCAGCAGCTAGTTCAATAGCCTGATTAAAACCATTTTCTCCGCCGTACGAAACATCTACCAACTTTATAACTTTTGCTTGCAATCTCTATAAAAAAAAATGGTATTGTATTATGTAACTAAAATGTATACTTTTATGATCATAATAATTATTATATTTAACTTACTGGATCGAACATGTCAGATTGGCTAAGTTCTGTTTTAAAATCGGCACTACCAGCTAAGATTAAACCAGCAATATTAGGTTTATCGTTAGTAATATACAACTGAGTAGCTACTTCTGCAACTTTTCGAACATAATTGTGCCGTTTTTCCATACGTAATCGAGCAAAACGGAGAGCCGATTGTCCGCCTCTGCCTAAAATTAAATTTGGTAAGGTAACAAAATATTTTTAAATAAATATATGTCTAATAAAGCCATCTTTGCTGTTCTTTCTGTTTTACTACTAAAGTATTTCAATAATTATTTATGTACCATGCTTCTTTGGAAGATCTACAGTAAATTTATGTAGGACTTCACGAGTATTTCCTTGAAGTGTACCGAACAGTGCACCATTACCATCCATAACTATAAAACCAAATTTGTTATCATCAGCAAGCAACGCCGTCAGTGCTTCGGTGTGAAACTAAAAAATATTTAGATGCGTATTAAAAATTTGTGTTAATGCGCTTATCCTAGATAAAAATGTTTTCTACGAAACAATAAATAACAAAGTACCTTATTATCGCACAGATAGAGAGAAGTATTAATAGGTTTAAAAGGTTCAAAGTCGATGTTGACCTTCTTTTCTTTTCCTTCTTCCGTTACAATGGTACCACAATATATTACCAGGCCATTTGGAGGCACTAAAATAAATAATGTATATTTTATACGAAGACTATAATATAACTGTACTTTAATCGTATAATTGTATTTTAAAAGATAGTGAAAATATGAATTCTTTTGCTAATTAATTCTTCGAAGACATCATAAATTACAAAATTTGCTTAACATTTGCATAACTTTCAATGCAAGGATATTTGATTAAATGAAGTTGGAACGATAAGAAAAATTAATTTACCTTTAGTATATAATTTTAGCCTATGTTGTACAGATGTGATTGCACCCAAAACTGATAGTCTATTTACACGAGATTTAATATTTGATGCAGTTCCGAACTCGTCCGCTAACATTTTGCTTACTCTTGATATTTGATCCTTTGGGGGAATAATTAGCGAAATCATGCTAGTCCCATTTCTGCAAAGAAAGGTATTCGTATATTTAACGACGCTTAATATATAAGCAATTTGCTTATATAAGATTGCATTAGTGTCGCAGCAAGAAAATCATGGCTCTTGCGGTACAATACAAAATTCAATGTCAAATCATAAATGCCACAATACATTTGTTGGAATCTGAAATATTTATGAACTTTTTCTCCTTTTTGTGTCACGTGAAATTCACTTTTGCAAAGCGAGACGAAAGTCCGTTAATTCCAACTTACCGCATAATCTTTAAAACATATGTGCGTATAGAAAATCGAACAGCTGATAACAAGAGGCGCGGCAACGTTAATTTCGACCTACTTACCCTCTGGCCATTTCGAGACTTTTTATGAGTTTCTTGATCTTCCAGATCTCGACATTGCGGTCGGCGGAAGTCTCCTCGTTGGACATTGCTGCGCCGTGTGTCGCGTGGTCGCGGTTTACGGGTGTCCTACCAAATTAAATTTTTACCACCAACTGGGCCGTAGACTGAGAAAGGTGGTCCACGTCGATGTGAGAGGCCGGATCTACGAATTTTTCTCTGAAACGAACGATCAATCCATTTATCGATGAATCTGCTTCGATCCAGTTTATACCGGATTATGTCAGAAAGAACGTGCTCGGGAGAAAATTCCCGTTCTGTTCCAATGAAACGTAACTCCCGTGTATATCACCTCTCACTCACTTTGGGATCTGTAATGTTGATGTTTGCCACAAGCGTTACGTTTTAAATACGATTCTTGTGACACAGCGGGTACCACGCGAAAGTGAACCTCGGTATGCACACGTCGGCCATGCGATGGCACAGCGAAACGTCAGTACTTCGGTGGACGTACTGTACGGTACAAAATGGGAAGCAAAGAGACCGAAGATTTCGTGCGCGAGCAGCGCCTCGAGGCCGCTTATCGTATACGGGCGCAGCCGCGTTTGCATTGGCTGTTCACAGCCACTTTCCATTGCTCGATGCAGTGTTTCTCAAACCTTCTCCGCCCGTGAAACCTTTTAATAAGGGGATAAAAAACTATCTTGTTGGGCACCCGTATTTTTTACGACTTGGTATTTACAGTTATATGTAGATTTATTTATTGTCACATTGGTCACGAATATTTTATACGCTACCCTAGTATTTCTTGAATTCCTTCTTTTCACGGCCCCTTTTAATATAAAGATACCTCTGACGAACCCTTTCAGGGAGAATTACACTATTTCTTAAATACATACTACACTAATGAAACAAAATTTAATGGTTTCGTTTTCTTCGGTGAATAGTATCGAAATATCCTTACTATTTGTTTTCATGTAAAAATTCATTATAAACAAAAAATCCAATCAAATTTCCAGTCCTTGATTCTTTTAATAGAAATAAAATGAAAATTATTAAATATGTTACAGGTCAATGTATTGTAAATAAAACTATATAAAATATTAGTCAAACATAGATGTAACGAGATGGAGGATGCTGTTTCTTAGAAATTAAGTTAGGGATGTTAAGTGTATATAAGTCTGAAAAGTATCGTCCTTTCGCGAGAAGAAGGCACAGAGTGTTTACATCCCCACTCTTGCTGCAGTCCGCTGATTGGCTGTCACCGATCTTCGTCACCGTTTTCGACCAATACCTGTGAGTCAGCGGTCTGCAACAGGAGTGGGGATGTAAACACGCTGTGCCTTCTTCTCGTGGAAACACGATATGTAATAATCTCAGATTCAGTTACACGTTTAATCTGTTTTTGTATTTGGATTTTAATAAAACTAAAAAAACTTGATATAAAAATTTATGAAACTTCACGTCGATTTTTTTTATATCCAAACACTGTAATCGAGTCGTTCTTCGACTGATCCAAGTATCAAAATTGTTTACTTTCTTGGTCCTTTTCGGATATTTTTACCATTGACGACAAAAAGCAGTGTAACGAATGTTTTTAATAATAATAAAATATTACAGGAAGCATTTTTTAATTTCACTGTACTATGTTCTTGTTTTTTTCTGAGAGTCTGTAGACTCAACATTAACAAATTCGTGAACCTTCAAGGCTTTGTAACTACAGTTTGAGAAACACTGGCTTAATGCTTTGTTTGCAATAATGTGAAAATTTACACGTAGTGTCTATATATATGTATATATTTCTTTTAAATCCGTTAGAATTTTTTAACAAGATGAAGAAAAAAATTTGCGCATCCATTGTATAAGTCGTGAACGATTGAATAAACACAAAGGTGTACCTACAAAAAATTATAAATGTAAATTTAAAAGAAAATGTAACTTGCTAAACAAAAATTTAATTAATCGAAATATTCCTTCACGTAGGAAAACATATTATTAAATTATATTACTAAACAATATATTTTTTTTTTTAAATAATATGGTCACACATCTTTATAGTATTGAACGTTCATGACAAAACTTTTCGCGTGATTAGAGGAAGTTTGAACATTTGAAGAACATTGAAGAATATCAATGGTCGTTAGTTATAACTGGAAATAAAATACATTTAATTTAATATAAACGTATTTTTAAATATCCTTCAAGGAATCAATTCTATGCAAATATATTGTTTTTTGCGACAAGTATAGAATCTTTTTTTTTGTAAAATGGGGATACACACTCACAAAAAATATATATATTACTTAAAATCATCAGGAATTTGTATTGTTGTAATGGGGTTAGTTGCTGTATTAATTAACATAATAATTTCAATCGACTTACAATACTAACCTATATTCTTTATGTAGAAGTTGCTGGTTCATGTACCAATTACGACAAACGTCACAAGTGTTACGTTCCAGCGTGCCTACTAATGTTTTGAATCTAGAACAATCCCGTGCGCAATACATTTATATTGACAATCCCAGATTTAAAGGTATCATTAAGTACAGTTACATATGAGTTTTGGTAGCTTCTAATAGGTCTTTAAGATTGTCGACCATTATAATTTCAGATATATTTATGTTCCGAAAGAGCAGAAATTTACAATCATCCATTGCAGAGGAATCACCTTCTTTCAGTCATATTATAATGAAATGGTGGAAGTCGTTAAACCGTAACGTGGCATATAAATTATTGTATATGTCGCAGCATGGTAACAAATCCGACCGCTTGAAAGCTATCTATACGTTAAACTCCTTAAAATATCTAAAAGGTATTTTCTTATTCCTTATGCGATAACAGTTCAGGAGAATATATTTTAAATCAAAATATTACAGATTGGCATTACCAACATATTGCTCAAATGTTAGATGCCAAAACAGCTGTGACCTTAGCAAGAATGCCAAATGTGGATTTAAGGTTTTTCCTAAAGCCACCGTATCACTTTGTACAACATAAATTATACGTATGTATAATTGAGTTTTACAATATTTTTACATTTTGCGTTAGGAAAATTTATGCAATGAAGACTTATATTCTTTCTAGGATGTGATAGAAAAAGTACATTATTTGCTACTCTATTTGAACACATTATGTCAAAATACGCATCCATGTCTCATTCAATTTCTTAATAAGAAATTCAAAGATTCGCATCGTGTAAGTATACATTGCTTAAACATTCGAATGCCTTAATGTATAAATTATTTTGTAAGAACTGTAATTACCTGTAAAGTATAAAATAAACAGGATGGTTTGATATTCGATTACGATTTAACAAGCATAGGATTGGCTGTCGCTCCGGTTGTAATATGGGATCAAGAATTATTACAGAATTGTCTTCAAGCACTGTGTCATCATTCTTGTCTCGAGCAATATAGTAAAGGTACAGTAATTAAACTGGACATCTACATCTGATTTTTAACCCTTTGTACTCTACTAACATCGCTACAGTGACATACATAATTAATACATACCATGTGCTCAATTGAAGTTTTATTTGCGATAACGCAAATTGAATTTAGGAAATATACGAATAAAATTTAAATTATAGATATTTATACATTTATGTGACAAAAAAAGAATATTTTTTTATTTTTAGAAGTCACACCACAAAATTGCAATCGGTATCGTTAGTTGTTCATATTAATAAAGACTCTCAGAGTGCAAAGAATTAATATTTTCACATAATTTATTTTTATTTTCAGACATTGTAGATGCTGGCGGTCTTTCAATACTTATGATAATAAAGCAAATTTTTAACGACAACATTAACGTGTATATATTACTCGCAAAAATAATTTCCAACATCTCGCTTCATTCTGAATATTTACAAGAGATTTTTCAAGCAGGTAAATAAATTGTAGTTTTGTTACTATTGAAATGTTACGTTTTACTGGAACATTATTTTTTGGCTATAAGGATGGATTGGCACATTGGTAGAATGGTCTCATAGTTCTGATATACGATTATCAGCACCCGCGAG
This sequence comes from Colletes gigas, assembly GCF_013123115.1. Lineage (NCBI taxonomy): Eukaryota > Metazoa > Arthropoda > Insecta > Hymenoptera > Colletidae > Colletes > Colletes gigas. The sequence continues at coordinate 518,012 of NW_025106668.1, forward strand.
TCGTGCATTAGCAAATTTAGATACAGACGAAAATGAACATGTGAAATATCCAAGACGTATTTACCTCCTTCACCCTCTACACAAGACCAAAACAAACACAAAGTTGGACGTTGTTTTTCTACATGGACTTCTTGGTGGTATATTTGTAACATGGAGACAAAGAGATACAGATACAGTTGGATCTGTGGTTGTAGGTTTGTTAGTATTGTAATTAATAAAATATTTAATCAGTCAATTAACTGAATCGCAGTGGTTTAATTGAACAAGTATGAAATACGAGATGTAGTAAGTTCAAAAGTAATTTCAATAACGATGTCTTTTATAGATCCCTATATGATGGAAAATGGAATTGATACTCTTTCGAGCGTGATAGGTGAACAATCACAGGAATTTCTGAAAGATTTAGCTTATGATTTGAGAAAGTACGAATGGGATAGACTAGGACAAGATTTTGAAATAGTTCTAGACGATTGTCCTCAAAATATTAATGACAGAGCATGTGGACCGTATTTTTGTAAAGGGTAAAACGTTGTTACGTGTAACTTGTTTTATTAAAAAATTTCAATGTTTTTAGAAATTCAATATTTTAGGGATGACGATTGCATGAAGAATAGCGACCGTTACAGAAATTATAGAACACAGTGTTGGCCTAAAGATTGGCTACCCGAAGATGTACCATCTGTTCGAATTATTGGAGTAAATTATGATACAAATTTGTCGATGTGGACTCCTTCGTGTCCCATAGAAAGCAGAATGTGGGTACTGAAATATAATTCTGTTATAATTATTCAAGATTCACGTATTAAAAATTTATCCGTACTCTGTATTTCTTAGAACTACTATGAGTGAAAGAAGTACAGAATATACTGAAAAGTTAATAACTGCGGGTATTGGAACACGACCAACAATATGGGTATGTCACTCGATGGGTGGTTTATTAGTAAAAAAGATGCTTATCGATGGTTGGTTAATTTTATCGTCTTTTGATCTTATTAAATATGGCTTCATAAATTATTTGTTGTGTAATTAAATTTGATGCACAATTATTTTCCGTATAGAATGGAAAAATGGCGATAAAAATAATATATGTAAAAATACTCGCGGCATACTATTTTATAGTACACCTCATCGAGGTTCTCGTGTAGCAGTTTTGACACAAATCTCACAAATGCTGATGTGGCCATCAATCGAAGTACAAGAACTTCGTGAAGGTATATGAGAATTTCTCGAATATCGTTTCTAAATTTGTTTTAAATATATGTTGAGCAATACTATTCCGTGTAGAGTCACCGCACTTATTGAAGTTACATGAAGAATTTCTGAATATGTTGAAGGAGTATCCCATGGAAATCGTTAGTTTTTGTGAAACAAAACCTACGCTATTGACTGCATTCAAAGTTCCATTCCAATTCGTTACTTCTAATTCAGCCGGTATGATTTCAAAGATTTGTATTAATATTAATTTGTTTGACGTATCATCAGTTTTCCAATAAACAAATATTTTAATACATATTTTTAGATCCTGGAGTGGGTGAATACTATGAAATTGCGCAAGATCACTTATCAATATGTAAACCATCAAGCAGGTACTGATTCATTTAAATTTTTAGATTATTTAGAACTTCAAAAATTATAAATTGTATTTTCATTTTTTACAGACACTCCTTCTTATATCAAAAACTTTTGAGTGTATTGAAACGTCACGTAACTCCATACGAGAAAACGAAAGTCTCTCCAATTATGGAATTACTATTGTTGCCAAGTAAATTTTTTTAATCATGTATATGTTTGTATGTTCTGTGCATACACGATTGTGAATATATACACGATATCTATATAATTTTTTATTACCAAATGCTCTATTTTTATACATACAATTAAGTATCGTGAAATCGAAGTAAAGCTGTAAGTAAAGGAAACAAATGGGTACAATAAATTCTTTCTTTCTTTAATTATTAATAATCATAATTCCAATTCAGAATGAACATGTCTATATTACAAAAATATTACGTATTTTTAAATACTTACTTTACACCACTGATTATTCCTTTCTTTGACTAGAATAAACAAAATTTCCATAATAAAATCGGTATAAATGATTGAACCGTTCGATAACAATTTTCTGGAGTAAAATATAAGATACTGCTTGCTCAATATTAGATAACAACTATACAAAATACTATACATAAGTGTAGTAAAATCCTAAGATAAAATAATGTAAGATGAACGATTGTTTTATATGATATTTTTTTCATTGTTTAAGCACAATATACATGTCAGTGTGGTAGATTCCTATGTCGTACTTACTTAAGGCACTGAATAAATTAAATAAAAGTGGAGTTGATAGAAATTTCATTTTATTACCGTCAATTTTAGAAATTCGTGTCATAATCAGGATGATGACGACTCGATAAATTTGTTGTACTGTCGTAGCCACCATATTTACTGCTAGTGTGAGATCCATTACAATAATAACCATTCCATTCCGATCGCCAACTATCATACATATTGTATTTCTTGTTGTCTTGAAACGGTTTTTCGACAAGTATCTTGAAGTTATAAAGAATAATGTACTCATGCAAATGCAAATAAATACCATCTACAACGTTGCACAATGTATTTTGGTATTTTACCTTGTTAGAGGTCGATTCGAAAGATTTATCATTCCAAGAAACATCCGGGTCAGTCCAAATTGTATGTACCGGTTTCGAGTAGTCGCTAGATCTGTGAGCTGTTATATTTTTCGCTACCTCCTCTTCGTAAATTGCAGATACGGATGGTTTTAATTTTGAACCATGACGATTTACCAGCTATAAATTAAAATACATCACAATTAACGCGTCGTCCTTCCACGAGAAGAAGGCACAGCGTGTTTACATCGGCGATGGACATCGTGGGAATTTTGGTCATGCGCACTGGAATTTTCCCTTGTGGGATTCCTTTCTACGCATGCGTAAGCTGACGTTACAGCTACCCGTCATCCGCTACCATAGACGTATCTTTAGCGCAAAAAGAGACGCATGTTGGGAATTCCCGTGTTTTGAAAATTGAACTTTCTACTTCAAAATGCTCGCCAATCACACAAAAATTAACTCGTCGAAGATCCCCTACGTATTTCTCTAGCTATACTCATAGTAGATTAAGAGGAAATTTTTTGTTTTTGTCTCTTTCCCTGTAACTTCCTTAAATTTTGTTCCTTATTGAATGCCAATCACTGGTTTACATCCCCACTCTTGCTGCAGTCCGCTGACTTACGGTGACAGCCAATCAGCGGACTGCAACAGGAGTGGGGATAGACACACGCTGTGCCTTCTTCTCGCGGAAGCACGGTACATCTTACGTTGGTACTCCCGATCTTCTCGAACGATGTAATACTTACAACCGACACGCCAAATATTATGATAAAAAGTAATCCACCAACACCAATTACGATTACAGCAATGGCCCACTGTGGAATTAATCTGTCGTCTTTTTCAATGTACTGAGGGGTAGTTACTTTAGGTATTACTAAAAACAAATCGTTTTCACAGTGAGCATAGACATTATTACTTTGACGTAATAAATACTTAATGAATAAACTGAACATACCCACAAAGTCTGTATATTTTGGATCAATTGTAAATGTTCCTAGTTTTATCGTGCCTTTGGTTTTTGTATCGTTCCATCTGTTTCCGTTGTATGTCCGCAACGAATCATGGAAAATTACTTTTAACTCTTGCGTGTTAACTGTCTGCTCCAAATTGGCCAATTCGATGAAGTAGTCTACCAATATACTACCCTCGCTGTAATTCGTAAATTTATTAATCAAACGAATAGCTTACTTTCGCAATCATTTTTGCACAGAGATGAATACTCGAAATCATTACCTGAACGAATCAATTCTTATTTTCTTATACCACTTTGTCAGAACCGACGATTTCGAGAATATGAAATTCATCTATAAACATAAAAATGGAGAAATGAAATTCTTACAAGAATACGGGAAGTAAACTTTGTAATTTATACATTTAATAACAAATTCAATAGGATACCTCTTTCTCGATTTCATTGGCAAGGTTCTGCCATTCTTGAGTATTTCGATCGAGTAATTCCGGTACCCAGGTTGCGTTACCGATTATCCTTATTGTTCCAGCAACTTCGCATTCTTCCTCGCAAATTCCTGGAGTGGTAGGTCTGGGCGTGGTCGTCGTGGTCGTCGTAGTCGAAGTGCTCGATGTTGTTTCGGTTATTGGGATAAGCGATGCGTTCAGAGACGAAATTGTCGCGGTACGGGCAGCTTCTAGCAACTTTTCTATCGAGATTGGAGTCGTCGACGGAGTGGGCCATCCAGTAAATTCAGTCGTAGCTCTGCAATTCAGATTTTTATTTCGATATGCGTTTTTATCCGCATCCGCTATCGAGTTTGAATTTTAAATATAAACTTTAAATTTAAGTTTGCGTTCGCGTTACAAATTTGACCATGTTTTTCCATAACCTTTGTACTTCGATACGAAGCTGAGCTTTCAATTAAAATTTATATTTTACTTTAACATTGAATCCAACTTCGAATTTATAGAATAGTTTAGAACCTGACCTGGTGGGCCATCCCTTCTGTATTTTCAGCGTAACTGCGCCAGGCGCATCGCCTCGAGGAGTTTGCGGGGTAGTGATCTTATGAATAGGTTTTCGGCCACCTGGTCTGCTGGGGAATACAATTTTCAAACTGCCAGGTTTCGCCGTCGTGGCGGCATTAGTGTCTGTCATTTCCGATGTATTCAACTCGGTTGAATTCTCAGTGCGTACTTCAATGATCTTTGTTTCCAAACTGGTATTTTTTGTCTTTTGTTCGTAGTCGCGCGGTAGTAAAGAAGAAATATCGAATTTGGACTTTGCAAACAGATCCTGAATTGTTTTCTCTGGCGATTTCTCCTTTGTAATATCCACGGTTTTCACCGTTGTTGTTGTGCTCAATTCGGTCTTCGCGATCGAACTTCCTTCGTTTTTCTTTTTAAAATCCGGGGGTAACAACGACGAGATATCAATCTTAGATTTTGCAAGAATGTCAGTCAACAGAGAGCTCTCCGTGACAGGCGCGTCCTCTTTCTTCAGTTTGTATCCAGGTGGCAAGAAGGCACTGATGTCTTGCACGACCGTATTACTCTTTGTCCTCCTCGTAGTAGAAGCTGGGGTAGTGGTCGTGAGTTGAGTCGTGGTTGCTACAGACACGGTTGTGCTCTTTGTGGGCCACCTAGACGAAGTTGATCAATTTTTATATACTATTACAGCTGTTACAGCAATACAAACAAAGACTCTTTAAAGCAAAAGTTCAATGGTTTAAACGAAATCGTGAATGTAGCTTGGGAATATTTCTAGTTAAAGAATGGGAATACTTATACAAGCAGAATAGATCAAACAAAGTACAGTACATGAACTGCATACTACTCTTTTAGATCCTTAATTAAAGAATTCATTAATCATCGTTCTAATTAATTGTCTAATTTAAAGTAAAACGGTTTTCATGTAAGATATCATGAACTATTTTCTTTGCTTCCTTGATTTTCACAATTTGATTTCAATCACATAGAGTATATTAACCTTTCATCTTACATTTTAATTCTGTGAATACTTCCTGTGAACATTAGAGTACCAGATGTCAGATTATTGAAATACATTGTGTGTGAAAATGGGAAGTTCGTCTAGTCAGCAAATGGCAGATATGAGCCTCGAGTATAGGCTTATTATTATTAATAATACAAGAAGCAATACAAAACAATGTCCGCACCTGAAACCGACTTTCGAGGGTGCAGAACCCGAAGCGGGGTTCTTCGATAGGTAATCGCGGGGTAGGAGTCCTTCGAGGCTATCCAGCGTTGTGTCTATCCGTGGTCTCGGCGTGGCGGTTGCGTAGTTGGTCCTCTTGTCGTACCGATGCGGCACGAATTTACTGATGACTGGTGTCTTAGCAGTGGTGGTGTACCTTCGTCGATTGTTACGATCTCTGTCGCCAAGAACGTCCAACTGAAGCGAGTTGCCGGCTGTTCTGAAACCGCCAGCGAGGAACCCGCTGGACAGCTCCGACTGGACTCTGTCCAGTTTGTCGATGATGCTCTCCGTGGATTCCGGAGGCGTTGACGTCTTCTTCTCGCTGTTCGGGTTGATCGGTTCAATGCGATCTATCACGGGGAACGGTAAGAAACGCGCGCCGGAAATGCTGCGACTCGTTTGTACGGACGCCAGTATCCTGGACGTGTCCTCGGTCGTCACTGCCGTCCCTGGTTGCTCCGTCGTCATCGTAGACGTGGACGAGGGCGGTGCCGCGACTTGCTCGGTCGTGGTGGGCGAAGAAGTCGTAGGAACCGATATCGTGCCATTCACGACGCTCTTTGTTGTCACCACGGATACCACAGCTTCCCCGATCAAAATCGAGCTGTCAGCCGAGGAATTCGCTTCCGCGAAGGAAAATGTCTGATCGCTACCCTCCATCGACGAGCCATCCTCGGCGTTCGTCGTCGAGATTAGCGTGTCCAGATCTGTTTCTTCGATAAGATCCGACGTGGAATTGTTCGCGCTTGCCGTGCGAATGGAGGCCGTGTCTTTCTCCGTTTCCAAGGAACGGTACTCATCTGCTTGCGCCTCATTCGCACCGGACTCTTCCTCTTCTTTTTGTTCCTCTTCTGCGTCCGGGTAGTCCAAGGTATCAGCGTTTGCTGCAGAAAAGAGCATTGGATTAGGAAAGTTTCTTTTTTTATCCAGTAAAGTGTTTGTGAACGCAACGTACAGTCACTCACATTGAAAATCGTATAATTATGGGATAAGGAATTCAGTCGAGAATAAATTGGTAAACTATAGCTTAACTCTAGAATTTCCCATTAAAATTTTTCCCAGGGGTCTAACCGAGACCATTATATTCATTTCTACTTAAAATTCGTCTAACATTTTCTGCAATCATGGATTTTCCTAGATATTGTTCAATGTCAATCGCAATAGTCGGAGCACTTAATTTGGGATCCTTATTTACCTTTCTAAGTTACTCAACGTTCGTCAGCCTCGGTTAATTTCTTCTTCAGATTAATTTTTATTTTATTTCTGAAACGATTCTCTTCTTTATAGCGTTTTGTATAGTTGAAGCACGTTCTGCCACCGTCATTTACCTCATATTTCAATTATTACTTAGTCGAAGAACCGTCTTCAACTTGTACAATGATATTCGACTGAAACCAATGAATAGAGAAACAAATGAAGAGCAAAACATTGTTGAATGTGACGATGATTTGATGCATACGTTGAAAAATATCAGGTTCCCTTGCATAGAAACTGATTAAATAAATATATATAGACAATACTTAAATATTAAACACAACCACTTTAATTATTCTTTAGATCTTACATAGTTTACTATAAAATAAATTGCAGTAATACCGACCATGCGGCTCACACAAACAAACGACTCGACTCGACCTGAACAAAAGCCACGGGAATCCCCGCACGATCTTCAACCTTACTATAGATGTCGCCATTTGACCGCGTACTTATTGCCGCGAGATTATGAACAGCCCAACAGCATAATGTTGTTATTGTTTTCTTTTCATCGATAAAAAATAATGTTTAATTTTTTATTCTTCGTATGAGAAATGACCAAGCATTAAGCTATAGATTACTAATTTATTCTCGACCAAATTCCTTATCCCATAATTATGCCGAGCCAGTACTTCTTACGATACAACCTGTACGATTTTCAATGCGAGCGACTGTATTTCCATGAAAGCGAATATTTGACAAGAACGATCAGTACCAAATAGGTTAGAATTGTGCACGTTCTTCGCGTGTCTTTCTCCACGTACGGCATTTTCCGCGACGCGATGACGAAACGAGTTTACGCAATGCGGAACGTGTTTAGAAAGATCATAATTATTTGATACTGTCGCATTACATCACGAGGACACGAAGCAAGCTGAATTTGTACCTCGCGCGGTTAAACGGTGATGTTACGTTGTCGTTAGGCGTGATCGATTTCAGTGATCTTTTACTCGCGATCCCTATTTTTGCTAACAATGTAAGACGCTAATCCGTTTCATCGTAATAACAAGTCACATTCTCATGTCCAAATCTACAAGATGATTGTAGTATCTGAGCCAGGTTATACCTGTCTTATCTCTGAGGTACACGATTTTAAAGAAAAAAACCGCAAGTTGCACAGAACGTTTTTTAATATAAAAAACGATAAAAAAACGTACATTTAAATTATTTGACATAAAATATATATGTATCAGCTTTTTGAGGTGGATTAAAAAATATACTATCGTACAAAGCCAAGCAAATGGTGGGACAATTTTTAAATCACTTAATCTCAAAGAGTTAAGAGAAGATATAATAAAATCGTAGCGAAAAGTTTTCGATGCGGTGTAATTAGAAAAAAAAAAGAATGAAGCTATCTGGTTGTTATTACATAAATCAATTCTTTGAATTATTTTGCTTGTAAACGGTAACGTCGATAAAGATTCAATTTTTTCAGGGACATTTCATTATTTTAGAATACGATATTTTAATAGAATTCTTAATCCTTTCTTTTCAGTCATTTATAGAAACAGAAAATACATAACATATGTTGAAAAATATCAGATCCCCTTGCATAGGAACTGATTAAATATATATAGACAACGTTAAAATGTTAAACGCAACCACTTTGATTATTCCTTAAGTATTACATAGTTTAATGTAAGAAATTACAATAATACGATCTTCAACTTTATAGGTGCCGCCACAACAACATATCTTTTAAATTATTAAGAAATAGAGTAGTTGATGTTATTTTAATTGTTGAATAATAAATTATAGTCAAACCTACCTACGGACACATATCGCGATCGATTATTACTTTCGTAGTCGTCGTAGTAATAATACGTGTCGTATTGACTCGTCGAGGGATCTTCGACGTAATCCTCATCTCTGGACGAGTCCTCCGTCTTTGAGTTTAAAGAAGACAGAATTTTCTCGCGCCTCAACGCTTCGTTGGTGATTTTAGAGAGCCTCGAGTCTTCGGATTCTTTCTTTGGATCCGTTTCAGTCTCGTACTCGTCTTCGTAAACTTCTTCGTCTTCCGCCTCTTCGTGTGCACTATTTTTCATATTTATTTTCGACGACTCCATGACGTTGTTCTCGTCCAAGGAGTGTGAAAATTGCTCCACCGTGTGGCTAGGAGATGGAGAGGCATTTTTCTCCGGTTGCTCGTACACCGAATTCGTTGGTATCAACCGTGAGAATTTGTCCCAAGACACGACTGTTCCTTTAAGCAAAAAATGAACAGATTAGTTCGTTGTAATTTACATTCGTCGAGGAAGGAGAAAATAATTTTACAAGACTTTATGTTGGGTTCGTAAATAAACCGATCTCAAATGCTTAGTTTTTTCAGTTTTCCGGTACGGTTGAACCAGGGACGAATTCAGAAGGCTTGTTTTGGGGCGCGAGAAGAAGATTTGATAATTCATAATTTATTTATTCTGATTATTTAAATACAAGTAATAGCGTTATCTTCTTTCTAAATTTTTTTCCCATAATAATGAACTATGATCGATACGACGTTAAATGAAAATTTCAATTTCGTTGGTTTCGTGACTTATGTCACTTTTGTCGTAACTTTAACCGCGGCAAAAATGTTTGTTATGCAAAGAAACAAATTTAGGATCGAAGAGGTTAAATAGCGCGTTCCGTGAGAAACTGTCCCGAGCTGTTTCCGAAAGAAAGCGAGCACACTTTCCAGTATTGTTTGCCCCGTGTTTTGTAATGCCGTTTGCACGAGGAAGAGTACGTTTCGTTCCCTCAACTCCGTGGAAAACTCGGTTGTAAACAAAGCCTTTAACGCGTTGCGTTCTTTTTTACGACACACGCGGTTAAATAATCATATTTTTCACGCTTCTTAACTTAATCCGGACGTACATCGTTGATCGCGGACCGAACTGTAATAAACGGGTAATTAAGTACCGGGTTGCCGCAGGTGATAATTAATTACGAGGAAACGGTAGAGTAACCGTGACGAACGACAATTTCTATTATATTCGCTGAACGTAATCACTCTCGTGTCTGGCTTTCGATTAAAAAAAAGTTCGCTCCACTTTCCTATCTTACGTGTGCGGCTCAACGAAGCTGAAACTTTCTTATCGAAAACGAAGGAATAATTTGCATTTCTACTAGGAATGGCCGCGTACCCGATATTTCGGTTTTGAGTCGTAGCCTTTACTTTCCAATCCATAATTATTTTTTTGGATTTTCCAATATTTTGGATATAATTATAACATTTATAATGCACGTTTCTAATGCAATTTAAGTATGGAGTAAATAATATTACATTTTCTTGTTATTAGCAGAGACAGAGAAAACGTTTAACTTTTTATTAGTTTTTAGTTAAATATAATTTTCTATACAAAAATGCATTTATGATGTCGGGGGAAAAATGAATATATAAAATAAAAAAATGAAACGTTTTTTCTATCCTTATTAATAATAAGAAAATTTAGTGCAACATTATCCGCTGCATAATTAACACCAGAACTACCAACCCAGTCAAAATGACCCATTCGTAATTTGCAAATAATTTACTCGACTGAATTTTTGAAAATTTATCGTAATTATCTATAAGAGAATATATAAACACTTATTTCCATTGCATTATATGTGTACTTATCCTTTAAGTCTTTAGAAAACCATAAAATATTAAATAGTACATACAGAATACAATTAATATCGCTATGAATCACGAGAGTGCGTAATATGGACCACGAGATTGGCTCGATATTATAAGAGGGGGGATTAATAACGGTGCTGTTCAATTATGGATAGCACACGTTTCGAGAGTCGAATTTTTTTTTGACGAGGCACGATTCCTATTTAGGCTTCGTTTTCACTACAATTGTAGGCCAGAAAATGGCACGGGCGTGTTGTTCCGTTGCGTGGAACGCGAACATTGCAACCTTTTACATTCGCTTTGTATAGGAAAAGTCACGGTACAATAAGCACGAGAGGTGTTATTTCAAAATATCGTCATAACCGTACAGGTAGATGGAGTTTTCCGTACACGGATACCGACGAGGAGAGAGAAACAGGGCGCGAGCGCTTTTAATCGGTCTGAAATCGTGCGAGGTCATACCAGTCGCTTATACGTTTACCTGAAGCGAACGGATAAAGAGGCTTGGGTAAGTGTAGCAAAGGTATGCATTTATAATAACTGCGCGATGGAAGAGGCGCATACGCGATTCTATTATCATGCTATTTTTAATTGCACGCATTATCCGTATCTAATGTACATATCTAAACGAGCAGTTGCATTGAGCAGCGAAATGTACGAGTGTTTGCTTTCGAACTGGGTAAAAGAGCTCTTTCAATGCAATATATCTGCGCAGTTAACGATGAAAGTTGGCAATTTCACGGTTCTGCAACCGCGTGAACAAAGCTGCACACACCGCGATACGACGATCAACGAAACTATTTATTGTTAAAATTTCAGGGCACGAGAGGGCGCTGTCACAAACTTTGAATATGTGGCTCTGCTAGTGGACTCATCAGTAAGACGACTGGGATATTGGGAAGTCGTTCGAGGAATGTATATGTAGCAACTGAGGGGTCGGTCGAGCGCTTGTGAGAGCGCGACCCCTCTGGTGGCGAGCATGGGAGGCGACGCCACAAATATGTAAATAACATTCTATAGATATAAGGGAATAACAATAAATGTCAATTTTAACATAACTGGTAGATACTTCTCGAATATTTCCTGTTAAGCTGCGGATATTTGCTGTTTGCAATATACAAATGTTATTTCTCATGATAGATACATGCAGAATTTTGTTAACAGTATAATTGAAACAAATTTATTCGTTGAAAGTATGTAAACACAAGAAACCCAAGCTATTATAATAACCTTATATTTACATAATTTAAAAGTAAAATAACCGTTCTTAAATGAATCTAGTTTAATACACATAATGTTAAGAACAAATGCGTAATTATAATTTTCGGTATGCATAATGATAGGAAGTAAAATGAAATATATTTTTATATTCATTAATCAATAGTCTTTTGGTAAAGTATAACTATAAAATTTGAGTATCTTTTAATAAAAATCCTTACATGTTGTTAAAGGTCGAGAACGTTTTTTAATGTATTCGGTATCGACAGAAATTCTTGTCCTTCGTGCATTGTTGGTAATAAGACAGCAAATTGTCGCGAAGAAAATGTATCGCTCCTAAAAAGTAATTATCGATGAAACAACAAATCTCAACGAGGTAATAGAAATTTAATAATTCTCGTGGCGCGATAGATAAGTCGCGATCGGTTCTTAGCCGAGCAACCTGAAGTTAAGAATTCGTGTGAACGTGCACGTCGAGAGTAGGAGGAGCGATCAAGTCGAAGGACGATCGAAAGGAGAACGGGCTGCACTCGGTTCATTATTTACAACTTCGTTGCCTAAGCCTGGCACGCGTGACTTCTCGCTCCTTTCGTGTACGTACACCCGTTAGAATTTCAACCGGCCACTTCCTGCTGTCCCGATCGAGAAAGTATCGAACGAGTTCCAATGAAAATACGAACTGGTATTTGGTCGTATAAGCGATTTCGAGTTGCGTCAACGTTCCGCGGGATTATAAAAAAAATCGATCGAAATGGCTGAAAACCACTGACGTTGTAGACCAAAGTGAGATACATGAAGATGCTAGGAATATTATTATAAGGAGTTATAAATGTAATAAGTTGAACGTACGATGAAATGGTGACTGATACAGTAGATCACGCGCACGTGACAGTGGCCAACGTCCGCTAGCTCGCAAAGTCACGTATACGTGACAGCGGCCGTCAAAGTGTTAACTTAATGGGAGACGACCACTTTTCACGCATTTCTTATAATTTTATAACAGCTCGATACTTTTTCAAATTCATACGTGTAACTCGAGCAACACAATTCTTTTAAACAAACTAAATAAGTAATCACTCTCTATAAACACGTTGAAATAAATTTGCATCAGAAATTTTAAAAAACATTTCCCTAGAAACAAAAATTCTCAAAAATAAATCATCCACTACCTATGTGTCGGTAGATTTCCAAAAATTTGAAAACCATCGAGTTTTTTAAATGGAAAAACATTAAGAAGTTTAAACAGATAATGCGGTTAATTCTCGTATACACGATTTTACTATAGAGTGTTCGACCACCCATGGGAAAAATTTTAATGGGAGATTCTAGAGGTCGAAACGAGACCAAAATCAAAGATACTAATTCGTTGATCGAGGCTTCTCGCGGAACGTTGACGCAACTCGAAATCGCTTATGCGACCAAATACCAGTACCATAATATGAATTATGGAATATTATACCATAATTGTATAAACGCATAAAAGACGTAAGACGTAGGAACGATGTAAAATCCAACTTATACACAACCGTGAGTAATTCGGCTGGAAATATTGAAATATTTTCAGCACGACCGAGAAATTTCAAGCAGTAACAATGCAAGATATTCTTGAAAAGGATTATATCAGCGGTCGGTTTCGTAACTGGAATAATTCCGTGGGCGTGCCTGCGATCGAATCGACGAGGCTCCAGGGCTTCGAAATCCGAGCGCGAATATAAATTAAGGCGAGGTTACGTTTCTCGAATGCGTTAATCGCGCGAGGTTTCGTACAAACCCATTCCCTCCGTGTACGTTACAATTTTTTACGTATCCAGGCTGGTAAAGTTCACTTGCACTTTTTAAACTCGAGTTCACGCAGCTCGTTCGCCGCGCTTCGGTTTAACGCGATACACGCTCCGATTTTCTGCTAAATTTTCAGCGGAAACGAACGGACGGTGAATAGAAATCGAATTGTCGCGGTCCATTGATCGCGTCGGGAATTATTGCGTTATTATAAATGAACGGATTTATTGCTGGAAACGCAGCGCGGCTGTCGACGAAAATGCGCGGTGCAAGGGAACGCGTATCCTATTTCGCGTTGATGCAATTTCTTTCGGATCACGGATCGCTATGAATGCATACACCTATTCTCAATATTTCCTCAGCGATTCAAGATGATGTTGCAATGTTAACGAAACGTCGGAATCACTTTCCAAAAGTACACAGCTTACGTCGGGAAGTCCCGAACAATATGTACCTTTTCCAATGAATGAGTCAATGTTGGAGCTCGACGATGGTACAATTTACCATGTTGCGTTATCTGTGTTGCATTCGCTATATTACTATACAGGGTGTTCGGCCACCCCTGGGAAAAATTTTAACGGGAGATTCTAGAGGCCAAAATAAGGCGAAAATCAAGAATACCAATTTGTTGATGGAGGCTTCGTTAAAATGTTATTAACGTTTGAAATTCCGCACATACTGAATTTTTTTCTCGAAAATGCGCAAGATTTCGGGGGTATGTCTATTCACCAAAAATGATTGTAATCGACCCCTGTAACTAAATATAATTTTTTCAGAATGATTTGAAATTTTTTAATTCTACTAAAAATTTCACACCTTCTCGAATTTTTTTCTCGAAACCGAATAGGATTTCAGGAGTATGTCTATTCACCAAAAATGCTTGTAATCGACCCCTGTAACCAAAAATAATTTTTTCAGAATGATTTGAAATTGTTTAATTTCGACTAAAAATTTCACACCTTCTCGAATTTTTTTCTCAAAACTGAGTAAGATTTCAGGAGTATGTCTATTCACCAAAAATGCTTGTAATCGACCCCTGTAACCAAAAATAATTTTTTCAGAATGATTTGAAATTTTTTAATTCTACTAAAAATTTCACACCTTCTCGAATTTTTTTCTCGAAACCGAATAGGATTTCAGGAGTATGTCTATTCACCAAAAATGCTTGTAATCGACCCCTGTAACCAAAAATAATTTTTTCAGAATGATTTGAAATTGTTTAATTTCGACTAAAAATTTCACACCTTCTCGAATTTTTTTCTCAAAACTGAGTAAGATTTCAGGAGTATGTCTATTCACCAAAAATGCTTGCAATCGACCCCTGTAACTAAATATAATTTTTTTAGTATGATTTGAAATTTTTGAATTTAATTGTTAATAACTTTTTAACGAAGCCTTCATCAACAAATTGGTATTCTTGATTTTCGTCTTATTTTTGACATTCGAAAAAAACAAATATATTTCTCCAAAGTAAAATATATTCAAATCAATTGCTTTTATTATTAACTTGATCGTTACGTCGATGTTAATAAATATATTTGCAATTGGTATCTCGCGAGTAAGTGCCTCAACGTCGCGCGAAGGGTTAATGCTGATATTCGAGTTCGCGATTTCTAGCAAACTTCGCACGCGAACTGGGACAAGTAGATTTCCATTATTAGTATCCGTTTGTTTGTGGATCTTCATGAACTTTCTCTACGGTCGGATTTCAAAATCTTCGCGAGCAGCGTTAGATCAACCACCTGTTACCAGTGGCGGATTATATCAGAGACAAAACAGGTAATTGTCTGGAGCTCATGATGTTCAAGACCTGGAATGTTTAAAAAAAATTATGTACTTCCTTTTTAACTAGGGACTTTGTCTCGATTCACCCTACGAGGACTAACGATGCTAACGTTAAAGTATCTGTTTGGCAGTACACAGAATAGATGTTAAAATGTTAAAGTCGGTGTCATTTTTAATATATTTAGAAAGTTCTGTATTAGTTTCAGTTGATGAAATAGTAAATGAGGGAACTTGATGTATCTTTCTCTTTGTTAAATATTGCAACGGTGAATTAAATTTATGTTCATAGGAGAAAATTCAAAAGTAGAAAAAAGTAGGTTGGTACTGGAATTTACAGATATTTCCGTTTGAAAGGAGAAAAAGGTAAGATTTTGAGACGTGGGAAACAATTTTAATATCAACTTTGAAGATTAAATATCCTTTTCTTTAATTTCAAAAGATGGATCTACGGTTTAATTAGTCTTTTTAATACAACTTTATAACAAACATTTTAACTTATCTTAAATAACAATTCTAACTACTAAATATTGAACATCTTTGATACTGGACATGTCTTTAAGTTGGGTCCACCAAACCAAGGAAACATTCTTAAAAAAAAATATTCCCTGTAATGTTACAAGTCTTCAGAAGCCCAAAAGAATGTGTAGTTTTCATACTAAAATTAACGCAAACGTTAAAATGTGTATGTTTTCTTCAAATATCAAATAATAATTTGAACGTTATATTAGATTAATTTCAATTGTTCCATCATAGATCAATTGCTTTTACACTCTAAAAATATACAATGTTCAACACTGCAATTAACAGGAAAAAACGGTTATACTACTGTATACATAATATCATTTTTCAATGCCAAGAATGTTTGCAAACGCTAGTGAGATTTCAAACACGATATCGGGCATAGACAACGCGAAAGAATATGCGTCGTCGATATCGCTATGTATATTGACACAAACTTTCTCTAGAGTTTCTTTTTCAAGGTTAATGACTCAGCTGGGAAAGAAGTTCGATCATTTGCTTTACTAATCCCGTAACACTATTTATAGCATAGGTGGAAGTGGTATTTCATTAGTACGTCTCATAAATAAAACGTGAGGCATTCGAGTTATTTCTCGTAGGCATTCCTAACCTCTTCGTGGAAACGAAGATTTGACACAGCATTTCGTTCATACTCGAGATTTCCTCGACTCGATGAATCAGTCTCCAACGAATCTGGTTTCAAGATTCCACAATAATTTTACCATCCATTACAATATATGTATATCCTCGAGTCAGTCCCGGTTGTTTCGCAATATATCTACATGCATCTAATAATAGAAGAATAATGTGCCCAATTTTATCCGCTTTTGTGTCGAACGCAATATGGAATTAGATATATCCGTTTTAGGGAATCGCGATAGTCGTCTGTCTCGTTATTGTTGCCAACAATGGAGATCCAATTGCGTTATCACGGTGTACGTAACTTTCGTGTGGAATTGCGGTTTTATTGTACATATTGCGTATTGCGTACCGGGTCACGAATTCAAACTATTCAATGTTGCACGACGGTCATCTACCGTTTATCTTGCTGGCAGGTTTCGAGCCCGAATTGCATGAAGTATTGTGCTATTCGTAATTGCGATCCAACAGTATTTGCGTATATCTTTCGCATAAACGACAGCTAAAACTTATTTAGCTACGTTTAACCACTGCACAAGACCTCCGTGCGAAATTACTGCGGTTTGCGTACTAAAAAAGGACGTAATATGAATCATTGAAAAAACTATGCTACAAAAAAGGTTATGAAACAATGTTGAAGCTTTCATAGTATTTTATCCTTCTACTTAAACGTTTGACTGGGAATGGTCTGCTAACACGCCTGCGGAGAATTAGTAGAAATGTATAATAGCAAAATGAACAAATAAACAAAGAAAAAAGGTGTACATATAGACGCATGAAAGTTAAAATTTACTCGTATTGTGCAATAGAGCTATCATATGTCCCAACTCAACGAATTAAATAGGTAAATGCCGTCTTATTCTCGATCCACTCGCGTTACGTTGTCAAAATCAAACGGAACCTTTCGGCGGTCACGGTTGAATAAACCCTGATGGCCCAACGGTAGTTACAAATCACATGGGCAGCGATGTACGCCGAGGAATCCAAAGAAGGCGTCCGTAGGGCAGTAAAAATTCATGCTAGCGGCCTGGAATCTCATAAATCTCCCGCGGCGCGTACGTCCGCGACGACGTTCGCGTATTCTCTGTTCTTAAACCGTGAAAGGATTGCGCGCGATTGTTCGCCGTTGGCGCGCACTGGCGGCCGGAACGCGAAACAGAATCGTACACTCGAACTCGCTGCCGTTCCAACAGGATCCGCGCGTATTTTTGGAGAAACGTACCTTGTTGACAATTGGTGGCAAGGAAGGAGCAGACGAGAAGCATGCACGTCAGGATCGCCTCGACGGGCTGGTTACCGTTCGTTTTACGTCTCGACATTTTCCTCTGGCACTGTTTCATCCACACACTCTGGTAACGATACACTTTTCGTTTAATACTTAACGATTAATTTCGAGGCAGTTCGCCCGATCTTAGGCTAACACAGTCATCGTAACGACGCCGAAATCGGCAGATTTCTCGCGGTTAGGCGCGTCGATGTTTATTGACGGGCGACGGATGAACGCATCCTCGCGAGAGAAACGAAACGTTCGCGATCACGGCGCGTTTGTCACTGGCCACGGATAGAAAGCAAAATCCCACTTTCACTTGGTGGCTGCGCGCCTCGCGAGGCGGAGCTGGCACGCCGAGGCCATCGAGATCTTTCCCTCTCCTTTCTGTTCCACCACTTTGCGCTGCCTCTCTTCCTACGTCTTTGTGACGAACGAACCAGAGGGACTGATACTTAGAAAAACCCCGGGGACGGGTTTTAGCAAAAATTTTAGAACGTCCGGGGAACGACCTTTCTTGTACCTTCGCGAAGGTCGGCCGCAACGATCGACGATCATTTAAACACTGGCGGACCTTCGAATCTGTATTTTTATGCAGCACTTGAAAAGCTGTTTAATTTTGGCAAAAAATTAGATGCGACAGAACAATGATCATTTTTAGAGGCGACATGAAAATAATAAAGCTTCGACTGAGATCCCCGGCGTAGATAAGGCTGCCCAACGAGGAGGCCTTATTTCTTCATTTTTAATTTACCATTCAAAATTATAGAAGAAAAATGGCGTGCTTCGTGTAAATCACTATTTAATTTTTTCCAAATTCTACGTAGAAATTAGCATATATGAATTTATTGTTAATAATGTTTTTCAAACGTGGGCCAAATATTTTAATCAATCGGTGGTGCTCGTTATTTGATCATAAACAGCAATTAAAAATTATAAAGTTCCGTCCCGGATCTGCTGGTATGCTTTCTACCATATGTCCGACTAAGGAACGCAAATTTACTGGAAATAAATTTTTCATTTATAGCATGAGTTTCGTATTTTTATTCGAGTCTTGTCGTGTTTTTCGGACATCGAAGAATTCGGCCCGAGAATGTCATAACACGGGCGCGTCCTTCGCGAGGACCTTCGTGGACGTTTTTTCGTGTCGATTTTGTCCTGCAGTAATACGTTCGTTAATCCTTACCGGTCGCGGACGACCTTAACGAATCGATGTTACTGCCGATTCCGAACTGATTCACATCCGGTCAGAAACCAGATACCTTCGAAAAAAAAAAAAGAAGAAGAGCAAGGTCGAGGTAATTAGAGAAAGTACAACATCGTGACGCAATGAAGTTGTCGACGATGCTCTAATAGCTCCTAGATTATTGTCGTAAGAGTAATATCAGCTGGAACAGGGTAGAATTGTTTAACACGTTGAAGTACGATATAATTACAAGGAATTTTTCAAATATGTGTACATATATACATATAGTATTTAATTTTGTTTAAAATTGTTCATACGTGAAATGCTCACAAAGGAACAAATTTGTTACATTATTAATCTTTTAAATAGGGAAATTAGAATATATTAAAACTTTGAAGTCTTTTGATATTATAATTTTTCTAGTTTGATAACAAATTTTAAACCGCAAATACACTGCGGAACAGGAAGATAGTACATTTTGAAATTAATCTAATTTTTCATCCTTAAATATTCCAAGTATAATTTTTTTCTGAACACTTTTATTGAAAACTTCATCAACTTATCTGGATTTATTTAGAAAAACAGAATTATCAGCCAAGTGCAGAGGGGGCAAAATGGCAGTACACTTTTAATTAAAAACTTTAAATATAGAACAATCAATTAATAAATGTTTTGTGCGCCTCCTTTACATTTAATATATTTTTATTGTAGATTTTACTCACTTCGATCACTCGTTTAATTAACTCCACTTTGGTACACTGCTCCGACGACTGTTTTATCTCCAACGGTTTCTATAATGTAAGATAGGAAGATCTTTGATTGTCAATCCAAAGCACGATTGTCGAATAAATTAAATTATTTTTAGATCAATATCCAAGAAAAGTCTTACTTACGTAAAAATCCGGGCGTGAGATTCAGTTACGAACTAGCCACCGCGTCAAGTCGCCAATTTGTATTCCTATCAAGTTAGCAGGAAGTGCAATGTACCGGACCCGATTCTAACGGTAACGACAAAGATATACAATATAGATTCATGTACGGTATTTTGTTTCGTGACAACGATACGAACTTGAGGATAATGTTTCCACATCTCGAAGAATTTTAGTCACCTACACAGGTGCACCCTAAACTATATAAACATTAGTAACATTATTTTAAGTAATAAAAAGCTTTACTTGTATTGCATAAATTCGTTATATTTTCATTGCACTATACAGGGTGTTCGGCCAACCCTGGGAAAAACTTTAATCGGGGATTCTAGAGGCCAAAATAAGACGAAAATCAAGAATACCAGTTTGTTGATGGAGGCTTCGTTAAAAAGTTATTAACAATTAAATTCAAAAATTTCAAATCGTTCTGGAAAAATTATTTTCGGTTGCGGGGGTAAATTACAATCATTTTTGGTGGATACATACACCCCCGAAATCCTACCCATTTTCTAGAAAAAAATTCGAGGTGTGAAATTTTTCGGCGAAAAAAAAAAATTTCAAGTCGCTCTGGAAAAATTATTTTTAGTTACAGAGGTCAATTACAATCATTTTTGGTCAATAGACATACCCTCGAAATCTAACTCACTTTCTAGAAAAAAATTAGAGAATGTGTGAAATTTTTCGACAAAATTAAAAAATTCCAAATTGTTCTGGAAAAATTATTTTTGGTTGCAGAGGTCAATTATAATCATTTTTGGTCATTAGTCATACCTTCAAAATCCTACTCACTTTCGAGAAAAAAATTCGAGGTGTGAAATATTGCGACAAAATCAAAAAATTTCAAATCGTTCTGGAAAAATTATTTTCGGTTGCTGGGGCCAATTACAATCATTTTTGGTGAATAGACATACCCTCGAAATCCAACTCACTTTCTAGAAAAAAATTAGAGAATGTGTGAAATTTTTCGACAAAATTAAAAAATTCCAAATTGTTCTGGAAAAATTATTTTTGGTTGCAGAGGTCAATTATAATCATTTTTGGTCATTAGTCATACCCTCAAAATCCTACTCACTTTCGAGAAAAAAATTCGAGGTGTGAAATATTGCGACAAAATCAAAAAATTTCAAATCGTTCTGGAAAAATTATTTTCGGTTGCTGGGGCCAATTACAATCATTTTTGGTGAATAGACATACCCCTGAAATCTTGCGCATTTTCGAGAAAAAAATTCAGGACGGGCGGAACTTTAAACGTTAATAACTTTTTAACGGAGCCTCCATCAACAAATTGGTATTCTTGATTTTCCTCTTATTTTGGCCCCTAGAATAGTTCGTGGGAATACTAGCCAGTATTTTCTTAAAAAATGACGACAAATGTATCGAAAAATTTTTATTGTTTTTTATGACCAACATAATAGTGTATATCAATTTTTTATATTTGCAATAATTTTAAATAGAATTAATACATAATAAAGTACTCCCCGATATTTACAACTGAAATAATTTTTTTCATCTTTTCCATTCATTTATCATTTTCGAAAAAAATGTTGACTAGTATTTCTGTGAACACCCTGTATACGTGCAATAAAATTCAAAGGTACTTTTGCAGATACTTGATGCCAAAAATAATTAAGAAATATTTAATATTGATTATAAGGCATACAAATTTTATTTATTAAATTACTTAAGAATTTTGAAATATTCTTAGGAAATTGCAATTGAATTGTACATGCGGTGTAGTTAAAATGTATTTTTGGACGGATATAAATTATATGTATAATACCTATGTAGCAAAATGCGATGAGATGTCATACCTTGTTCGTAGTAGAGTCGTTGAAGTCTCCGCTTGTTTTAGCATTGAAATCACTGCGCGATTCGACTGGCGTTGAAGTTCCTAATACTAATAATACACGTAATATATTTGTACCACTGTAATAAATTATTCTGTTCGTTTTAGATTTAAATAAGACCATACATTGACATTTTATTTGGAATAGAATTAGTTTCTTTATAGTATTACGTGCAAAAATTGTATTAAATCTATTATGTACATTATGTATATATTGTAATATTATAACATTTTACGGTTGCGTTAGTCGAAACTATATTTTGGGCAAAAATAATCGCATTCCCATTAAATAAACACTTTAATGCTACTTATATGAAATAAAATGTACAAATTATCGCGTGTAAATTCCAAATGTTTAAGTACTTTAATATGTTAACTTAAATATTATGTTCTTCGTTGCTTATACGAAAGTCACATCTGCAATGAAATGCTATAAAATATTAAAAATAAAATATACATAAATATAGATTACTGGGAAGTGTATGTGAATATGATCCGTTGGAATTTTTGATAATGATTTATTGGATAAAATATATTTTTGTATTGTATTTTGCTTGCATCAGGTTAAAAATTTTGGATCGTAAAAATGCCACATACATACATACATTTTAAATAATGCTACTGTAGATAATATATTAATTTTTGTACATGTATGTATTTTTGTTGTTGTTTGTAAAACTAATAATATTTCAGATGAGAATATTTTGTAGGATACTTACGGTTCGTCATCCAACAGAGCTGCGCGAGGAAAATAATTTGAAAATTGAAAACACGACTTCTGAACTGTACTCCGTAAAAATATCGTGCATGATTGTCGTAGATTATGCTCGTTTTAGATACATGAATTACATTTTCGAAGTATTAAATTTAACATCAGTTTACAGAAACTCATTGCACATGTTTTTAAAACTATTCGAGAATGTAATTAACTCTCGTCGTTGCAATTCCCGTGTAACTTTCATACAAAATATTCGTAATGGGGGTGCTTATGTAACAAACCTGGATAAAATATGTATAAAATTCGCACTTTATGATATTACTATATAATATTGCTAATAATCCTTTTGTAATTATTATCTATTTAAAGTAATCCAACAAATAATGATATGCTTACACTATGGCATCTTTACAGTATGACACACATTTTTAGCTGTGTGGAATTGGCGTTATTTTTATTGAATCCTATAATTACAGGCGATAATCATCTCGTGTGTAAAGTACTTCAATTCAACTACAGCTATAAGTTTCATTCACTGATTCGTTATTTGGACACCATATGTATATCATGCTTTGATGTGGGTCCCATTAACTATAACAAAAACAGATGAATTCAAATACATACCGATACTTTTCTCTATTCGTTAGATATAATAATTACTTTGTAGTTGGTCTTCTTGACGGCTCTGAGGCAGTGGGTGGTGGAGGCGGACCCCTGCGCGCCAATTCCTCCAAATATCCCATTAACAAACGAGTTCGTTCAGCAGCTGCTGCTTCCAGTACAAGAAATCTTCGATCCTTCCTTAAAATTTCTTCGATTTCTGCTAAATGTGTATTGTTTTCTTGTACTTTTTTGTACGTTTTATCAGTAATAAGTTTTGTTTCCTACAATTAATATTTAATCGAAGATTTAACCAGATTCTTAATACAAAGTAGAAAACGTATAAGAAACCCGAAAAGCCAGAACACATTTTAAACGTACTTGTAGGAGCTCTCTGAAATCAGCTTTAGCCGCGACAAGTTTGTCCTTAATATACTCTTTAAACTCTTTCTCGCATTTCTGTAAAAAAAAAAAAAGTGATAATCCTCATTTCACATTTAGACATTCTTCAACGGATTACGTACCCGATCGCTAGAAGAAAATTTAAGATATCTAGGATCGTCCTTTAAAGATTTCTTTATATCTCTCCACGATGCAGTGAGTTCGGTAGAAGCTCCCACTTCATCGAGAAGCTCTCGGAATTTATCACGTTTCTTGCGACTAAGTTGCTCTATGTGTTCATTAAATAATCTCTCTTTTTCCTCACGATCTAAACTCTCCGCCAATTCCCATCTATGATCTTTTCTTAACTGTCGTTTCGCTTCTCGCCATGCCAGGTCACCGTTCCTTACCTACACACGCACGTGTTATGCCGATCAAGTACCGTTGAATGCATTAAAAAACTGTTAACCATAAGTTACACGAACAAGATACGTACTAAATCTGCAAGAAGAGCACTGAAATGCTGTACTGCCTCGGTGTGACGATGATGCTGCCTTTCCTTGTCTCTATCACGAAGGTGTGTGGCAAGTGTTCTTTGAACTTCTCTCTCTCTTTCACGAAGGCTTGCTTCCGCTCTTCTTTCACGTTCGCGTTTCTGTTTTTCACGATCTTCTTCCGAATCGGACTGATCCTCGGCATCTTCCTTCTAAACAAAGAAACGTTATATGTACTTTACGGTAAAAGGGTATAGCCGAATAAGGGGATCAAATGTGCCCTTGAACCAAATTTTACAAACGATGGATCCATCGATAAGAGCATCAGAAAAAAACATTCTGTGGCAAATTTCAACCCTCTACCTTGTTCGGAAAGGTAGTTATTGGGGAAATCCGGATTAGCGAATTTCTGCCTATTTCCCCTGTTTAATCGAATACGAAAATTATGAAAAAAATCTGATGCATTGTGGTTGTTGAGATACGCGTTTGCGAATTTTTTCCGATTTTTTCGATTCGAGATTCTGGGCGTGAAAAATTAAAAACGCAGAAAAATACCGATTTCGTATTTAAGCTTTCGAGACACTAGATTTATATAATTACTGTAAACGCATATTGTCATTGGTTATGTCCCTGAATTTTTTCAGATTTTTTGCCGGGGTGCGCCGTAGTAGGAAAAATCAAAAACCGATTTCTTCTGCATCTATGGCAGAAAGCTAACGCACGCGCCAAAAAGGAATACCACGGAGGGAAAATTCTAGTGCGCATGTCCATCACTTATTCGGCTATAACCTTTGATTTTAATTAACATTGACATTGGAAACCGCTTACATCATTTTCCTTCTTTGCCGGCTTATCGTCATTGTCTTCGATTTCTCCGCTCTCTTTTTCTACTATTGCCTCCTTCTTCTCTTTACCATTTTCTTCCGCAGGCGCTTCGCTTCTTCGTTGTTTCTTATCCTTTGAACTGTCCTTGTCAGCTCGATCCTTCGATGATTTCTCCTTGTACTTATCGACATCCTTTCTATCCCTATCCTTCTTCTCCGATTTGTGATGATCCTTGTCCCTGTGCCGGTGGTCTTTGTCCTTCTCCTTTTCCTTTTTCCTCTCCTCCTTTAGCATACGAACGTAATCCCTAAACCAATCTTCCCGCGTGCTTGCCGATTCTACCACTCTGTACCTCCAATCTGTTTCCAATTTTTTCTTACAATCGCTCCAATGCGAATGTCTGTCGATGTCTTTGTGTTCACGTAGCATCGCTATGAATTCCTTTTTCACCTGAAACGCATTTATCGTAAGAGTTTTCATCGTTGAAAGACAATCAGCTTTTGCTTACGCTCTATTTGTACAGTTCTGTCTTAAAATTGAATCTTTATTTTATTTTATTTTATTTTATTTTTTTTTTTTTTTTTTTAATGCTTGTTTCAGTTTTATCATGCACGCTTAATATTTCCGACCAATAAATTACACGGTCTACCACATTACAATCACTTTGACAATATTATTAAAAAACGAATGATTTGTAATGTGGATCAAACTATTTCAACTTGCAAACCTTTTTATTGGTTTTCAAACTACATTTCGTTAAGGGTAGAAGAAATAGTCATTCATGTCATTCGTTCGTGTCAGAAGGTATCGCAACGTTAAAGGCTCTACTTGTTGGAATTTTTAATGAAATAAGCTGGTCGGTTTCGCTGAAAAAAATTATAATCATTATAGCTGAAAGAATAATTATTTGGAACCGAGTCATCATTAAACATTATGCATATTGATGTACTAGAATCATTTTGTACCCATTAAAGTATAAGAAGCAGAAAAAACAGATACGCTATTGTTTAATGATAAGACGGAATATAAAATGAATAAATTTTTATCTGCTGCCCTCGCTGAAAAGAAAACAATCGTTAGTATATAGTCACGAGATTTTGAAAATATTAAAAACTTTCAGCCGTTCAAATTACGAAACGAGGTTTTACTTTTTTTCTTTCATACAGTACCTTTCAGATACATACGAGTCTGTATTTTCGTCATTGCTATGAAGCATTCTACGATGATAATATACAGGGTGTTCGGCCACACCGGGAAAAAAATTTTAATGGGAGATTCTAGATGCCAAAATAAGACGAAAATCAACAATATCAATTTCTCGATTAAGGCTTCGTTAAAAAGTTACTAACGTTTAAAGTTCCGTCCGTACTGAATTTTTTTCTCGGAAGTGAGTAGGATTTCAAGGTTATGTCTATTCACCAAAAATGATTATAATCGACCCCAGCAACCGAAAATAATTTTTTCAGAATGATTTGAAATTTTTTAATTTCGACTAAAAATTTCACACCTTCTCGAATTTTTTTCTCGAAACTGAGTAGGATTTCGGGAGTATGCCTATTCACCAAAAATGCTTGTAATCGACCCCTGTAACCAAAAATAATTTTTTCAGAATGATTTGAAATTTTTTAATCTAAAAATTTCACACCTTCTCGAATTTTTTTCTCGAAACTGAGTAGGATATCTGGAGTATGTCTATTCACCAAAAATGATTGTAATCGACCCCTGTAACCAAAAATAATTTTTTCAGAATGATTTGAAATTTTTTAATTTCGACGAAAAATTTCACACCTTCTCGAATTTTTTTCTCGAAACTGAGTAGGATTTCAGGAGTATGCCTATTCACCAAAAATGATTGTAATCGACCCCTGTAACTAAATATAATTTTTTTAGTATGATTTGAAATTTTTTAATTTAATTGTTAATAACTTTTTAACGATGCGTCAGTCAAGAAATTGATATTCTTGATTTTCGTCTTATTTCGGCCTCTAGAATCTCCCATTAAAATTTTTTCCCAGGGATGGCCGAGCACCCTCTATAATATGAATATATGTATAATAAAACTCTTAACAAATAAGAATAGAAGAATCTTAAAATTAAACTCCGATGTAATCTTTGAAAATCTCTATTAATAACATTTTAAACTGATCTAATATGCTATCAGATTACACCATGAAATAAATTTCATGTTACAATTATAAATACTTTGTAACATTTTAATATTTTCTATTAACAATTTCATGGTTCCTTTATTTTGTGTTACCGAAGTAGCAAATAATATTTAGTATTTCTTATCTTCAAATTCCCATTACGTAATTTGTGAACGACCTATAATTTTAATATAATTTTAACAACTCGTTATCGTATTTGTGTAAACTTATCACATGTTTATTTCGCAATGAAAAGGTGATCAGAGTTTAAAGTTGCTGGCACATTTTGGTCTTGAATTTGCCATTACAGTTATTACTCGGATCCTGATCCTACATAGTTCTCAGGTAGTAAAAAATTTGTGCCACAATCGTTTAACTTCCATCTAAACACAATTATTGCAAAGTCCACTTCTAGGTTTCTTAAGACAAAAGCAGTCAAGGTTCTCCGAAGGATACAAACCAAATTTCATAAAGCACACTCATTCTATTATTTCAGTATACTCATCTTGTTGCTTCAAATATAATTCCTTTTTTTTTTCTGCTAAAATCTCCTATAGAAATTTATTGTATTGTATCTCATGGTAAGTAAAAATATTTGTAATCTTCACAATAACGAAAAGAAAAAAGAAATATCAAAATATCTACCATCACATTAATTGTAATGCATTTCATTAATCTGAGATGCAAAATAGTAAATTTTCAATTAATATTTAAACTTTTTTATGCTATGTATTGACATAAGAACAACCATAAACATAAAGTCATTCTTTGTTTATAAAAACTTGGCGCTTCGTTTAAACTTTTTCCCTGTTACAAACTGTGGAATTGTACGTGCAAGTGAAATTATTAGAAATAGAAAAGTGAAATTATGAAATCGATAAAATTATATTAAATACAAAATAACGTATGAGACAAAAATTAATTTGTTCTTATGTTGATACACTTATCAAAAAATGAATTGGTAGCTTCCTTTTTTTTCTTTTTTTTTTTGAAGCAAATAACGGTTCTTTATCTTCATGAAACAGAATAAGATTTATAAGTATGTTTGAAATTTACGCTACCACTGGGGTTTGATAACCCTTTTACTGATTATGATTTTTATTCAATTCCTTTGAAATTGGTTTTGATCTTGGGGAAAAGTTAATCTTTTGAAGTAACGAGGATTACGAGTAATATACAAATACCGAGTTCGTTCATTCTCATGACTCTGCTTTGGAGTAAAGAATGCGGCGCGCGAGGGTGTGCCAACTGTGCCACGCAGTGTAGGTGGGGATGGTAGATGACATCATCCATGCCACCAACCAGCTTCAGAACCAAGCCACTCCACAAACGGAACCTGTCCTGCCTGCCTCCTGACTGAAGTGGAGAGTTCAGAACACATAAGTACATAAGGAACCGTCACATACTAAAATTTTATTCTCTACATCTCCCATCTTAGAGCTACAAAACTTTTGTCTATCGAGAAAATCTACTGGAGTAGAGAATTATTAGAGAAACTTCTCCTGGTATGTGTTCTTCAGCCGTTAATTTAGGAATTCATATTAGATAATCTTACAAGTGGAACAAAATAGTAACATACCTATAGAACCTGAAAGAATCATTAATTATCCCTGAAAATATAAATTTATTAAACGTTATCGTGACCTATTTAAGATTAAAACAGTATTTGTGCACTTATTACTCGTTTCTTATATCATCGCACATTGTTAAAATGTCACTCAACAATAGCATATAATTATCTCTCCCGAATAATAAACCAATATAAATTTTATTTATACAAATGGGCACTGAACAAAGTCTTATTCAGCATCTATTAACTTATCGCGAATGTAGTATATGCTATGTCTATATTTCATTTGATATATTCTTAATAACGTACTGTATGATTTCTTTGAGTAAAATGAAGGATGCATGAAATATGAGAACATTAATGAAGCTTGGTATGGAAAAAGGAAAGGCTTGATGGATGTATTCGAAAAAAAAAAAACTTTTGTTTTATGATAATTTGATACGCGTAGAGAATTGAGGTACCAAATAATAAATGCGCATATAATCTGCAATTAAGTGAAATGGTAATATAGAATATCGAATTTAATAAGAAAAGATATGTGTTTAAATTGTTTTGAATCGTTGACATTAAAATTAATACATAAATGTTATGTAGTACACGAATTATTAAAGAGCCCATAAAAAAGGTACCTTAATTCTCAAGTATCTTTAAAAATTTGGTATGATTTTTATCACGTTAATAAGGTAACATTTTTTCTTACTTATGGTATCGAATATCTAAAGTATTCTAAGATTTTTCAATTCTTATACTGTAGCACGAATCCTGAAAAGTAATGTCTGCATTGCAACAGAATCAAGAGTGTTAATAAAATAAAAATACCTGTTCTCGTTTAGCTGTTTTTTCCTCTTTTTCCTTTTTTCGCACTTCCAGCAGATATTCGTTGAAAAGGCTCTCCCGTTCACGCATCTTTTCTACATTCTTAAACCGTTCATCACGCCCATGTTTTTGAGCAAAATCACTAAACGAAGATCTGGATAGAAAATATTAATTTAAGTATAAATATAAATTAGACGACGGACATTATTTTCGAAATTCAAAGAGAATTAACTAAATTCCAACTTACTTTCCATGAAGACCAGCTTCTTCTAACAATTTCTGGAATTGTTCCTTTCGTTCCTTCATTTTGTTTCTCTTTTCTCGCCTTTCCTCCTCGGCCCTCTCCTTCACATATTTCTCGAACACTTGTTTTCTCTCCTTTGACGTCAAAAGTAGGTAACGAGGGTCGAACACTATTTTATGAAGTTCTTTCTCCCAAGTACTGAACGCTGATACCTATCAACATTATAAATAATTTAATTTAATGTTACGCCAATTATCTGACTTCGTCTTAAATTGAGAAGCTTTACATCTTTCTCTGCAAGCATATCCCTAAATGATTTAATCCGTGTTTCCAGGGGAACAATTGCTCTTTCCCTAGCTGCTCGGACTTCTGCTTCTATCGCAGCTTCTTTACCGATATCAATGGTCTTTTTATTTTCCTTCTCCTCCTCTTCTTTAGGCGCCACAGCTGAAATAGAACCGCCTAATCATTTTTAAGTTGTATATGCCGTATAAATATCACACAATATTTACTTTTAGTTTCTTCTTGTTTCATTTTTTTCGCAGGTGTTGGTTGATCATCGTCACTGCTTTCGCTTGTATCTGATTGACGCGCGGGCTTGGTAGTTGCTATTGCATCCGGTGGGTTAGAAACCATTTTATCAACATCTTGACGACCAATAAGATCATCTGGCCTTTCCCACACCGAAATGCGCGACGAAGGATTATAGAAAAATACACGTCCGTCACCCGTCCAAACAACACACCTAACAAAGATCATTAAATTAATACATAGCCTGTTTATTACTTTCTTGATAAAGCCTATAAACATTAATTTCCCGAATCAAAACAAGCACGAGACTGATATGAAAACGAACTGAATCAACGTTAAAATAATATACCAGGGTGTTCCAGGCACTGGCGTACTAGAGATTGGTCTAGATTTATCTTGAGGTTTAACAGTTTCTTTAGGTGATGTTTCTTCTTTTTTCGGCTTGTTGATATCTGCTTCCTTTATGCCATCTTTGGTTTCATGGTTGCTTTCTTGCTGTTTTTCTTGTTTTATAGGTTCCGTGATAACATTGTTATTAGTAACGGCAGTACTAGCCATAGTAGTATTTGTAGTATTAGAAGCTGCTTCCTCCGCCTTCTGTCGTAATGCTAATTTTGCACCTAGTAACAGACATTCAATTAAGACAAATATTGTTATGTTAAACACACCGTTTGGAAATTTCTATTATAAATAGCATACTGTCAAGATCTTTTAAAGCTTGCGGTTTCTCCCAAACAGATTCTCCAGCTTTACTGTTATAATAATATAACCTGCCATCAGGAGCACGATGTTCTGTCCATACCAAAGCAGATGCTACTAGTTCTTGATCGAGTTGTGCTAATATGGCAGGGTCCTCTGTTGGAGTTTGCGGAGTCATTACTCCATGTGGCATTTGTGGCATACCTAACGATTTTTTTGTTTTTAAATAACGTAATTAGTTTAGTAGTTATTAAAATACTTTTCGCGTATCAGATTTATAATTTATATTACCCCAATTTGCTTGCGGTGGGCCATATCCTCCAAAAGGTTGGAAACCTGGTGGTGGCATACCAAACGGTGCTGCCCCAAATTGTGTTGCAATTGGACCACCAAATTGATTTGGCATTCTATGTTGCATAGGTATCATATTAGGAGGGGGTTGCATCATATTTGTATTTACGGCTGGAGTGTTCATAGCTGGAGTGGTAGTAACAGTCGCAGGCGCTGCACCTAAATATTAATAATACGAGCATCTCCTTTTAATATATTTGAAGTGAATAATAAATCGTTTATTTGTTTGTTCGTTAAATCCTTATTTAAACGTTTAAGAACCATACATGGCTATTCATTTAGAATTCTCAAATCAGAATGAATGTGACTATTTAATACCATTTGCTTGAGCTGGGTCGGATGGTTGTGTGGTAATGTCTGGTGTCTCGCCAAGTGTAGGAGGTGGACCTGTACCAGGAGGAGCAGTACTAAGTTGATTCATAGCATCTGCATTATTAGAAGTGGGTTGTTCGTTAGTTTGAGGAACTCTATTCTCACTAATTTGATTTGGGGTAGGAGCTACGGAGGTTGGGGTGTTAGACGGCGCTGTTTGTTTGGATGCTCCATGTACCAATTGCTCTAACTGTAAAAAAAATTGAACCTTACTGTAGAGTTACTAATTAAAGGTTACTATTCGAAATATACTTTAACACTCGGACGACGGACAGTCATTCGTATGGATCGCAATCTGTATACTCACACATGCTTTTTCACCTCCTTTTATTATCACAATTTATAATATAAATAATAGTAATCAATATAGCTACAGATAAACAATATTTACTTCGATTCAGCACAACGCGTATATAGCATTTAATTTTCGTATATGTATATACAGGGTGTCCAAAAAGGTTGGGACTAAACTTATACCATGTGCTATTGAGGACAAGTAGATGAAAAATGTTCATATGAATTTATGGGAATGCATTCAAAATGTATTTACTATTATTTTTAATACAGATGGAATATCTGAAAGACTTTAACAATCGTTAATTCTTGCAGAGGGAGGAATTTTCGAACGTTTCTTATAACTGCCGCAATAAATCACAAATATCTTTAAAAGCTTATATCTTTTCAATAAAATATCTTTGGACATAAATTTATATGAACTTTTTTTTATCTATCTGATCTCAGTAACACATAGTATAAGTTTGGTCCCAATCTTTTTGGACAATCTGTATCGCGTCTAGAGTGGGTTTAAACGGACCCCAAGTGTCACCGTCCGAGTGTTGAGAATAGATGATCAAAACACAATTTCAGACCTGATCTTGCACCATGACTTTCACGTTTGGACCCTCTGGTTTTGTCCAAGTAGTTTCTCTTGTACGAATATTGTAATAGTACGACTTGCCGTCTGGTGTTTTTGTTTCCACCCATACTTCTCCATTGAGATCTAAGCCTGGAATGTTTGCTTGCTGTTGCGCCTGTTGCTGCGGGGGTTGCTGCTGACCTGGAATCTGTAACAAGGTTCCGAGTTTTGCAACACAATACCTATAAACTTCAATTTTCTGTAAATCGAAATTTACGTTATTCATATTTGGTGGTCCCATTCCAGGAGGTGGTCCGTATGGTCCCGGACCTGTCCCAATTGGGCCATTCATCATGTGTGGAGGTGGCTAATTGCATATAAAGTCAAATAATCCTTAATCAACTCATTGGGAGAAAGTCGATCAGTCCCATTTAAATCGAAATAATTACCATTCCTGGAGGTCCCATTAGATTTGGTGGTCCCATCAAATTTGGTGGCCCCATAGGTCCCCAGCTAGGATCGAACGGCGGAGGTCCCCTGAAGCGTGGTCCAGCCGGTCCTGGCGGGCAATTTGGCCTAGGTGGACCCTCAAACGGATACCCATTATTCGCTCCTCGAAACATCGGCCCTCTAGGTCCAAACCCTCTTCCTCTAAACCTTGGAGGTCCACCTCTCATGGGGAAATCAAACCCACCTCTGCCACGACCCCTTAAATTATTGTTATATATCGTGACCATGTACTTTACGTACCATACGTCTGAATCATTTACCCAAGAGTAGACATCAGCTTCATTTTGCTTCGACATTTTATATTTAGAAGAAAAGCATGTGCGCGAACATAATAGTTTTATTATATGGAAATCGTTCCTAGATTAAATCCTCGATGTTGAAAGACACCGTACATATTTTCAAAGGCATTTTTCCTTTTTCCATGTAATATGCCAAAGTGTAAGAAATTTATATTGACAAACAAATACTGTTACTAGAACACAGTCATGAAAACATCAATAAAACATGTATTATAATAATTATGGGCAAATCATTTCATCGTATAGGAGCGTAAGTAGAAACAATAGTCGCGTCCTTATACTATTTATATAGTAAGATATTGGTTGTTGGTGACAACACGAAGCTTCGTAGTTTCTGTCGGGGATATTAGGTCAGGCAGCATCGCGATGGGACGACTTAACCTTACTTTATGGTTTCTTATTTTAAACGACGCGTAACACGATGGATGTATGGGGTGTTGAGAAAAACTGTAACGCACCTAAAGCCACCTCGTCCTCGAGGTACAAAATGCCTATAATCTTCTCCATCGAAACCGTAATCCTCCGTCTCCTCCATGCCCTCCTCATTATGCTCCTGTTCATTATTGGAAGCGGTTTCCGAAACCGCGGTAGTTTGTTCGGTACTCACGTCCATTTCACGATAATTCAGAAATTAAATATTTCTTTTCTACACGCCCATTTATCTCTTTCCTCAGGCTTGCACAAAAACGCCGCAAACAAATCACTATTTTATTCAATGCAAGCCGTAAACATATTATTGCCAACATAAAAGTTGAATTCTCCTAGATTACCTGACAGTAGGGTAAACCTAGCGGTGAGCAATTATGGCGTCCGCGTTATTTACTAGTGGTATTCAGATATCAGTTTACAAATTGTTCCTAGTGCATAGACTGCAATTGATAATTAGTTATTTAATTCATACTAACGAAAGTGTGTAGTTTAACCGTGCAACGTACGGTTTCTAAACTTGCGTTTGTTGTAAAATATACGTATAAAATCGTCATGTTTTATACATATCACTACGATTTACAAGGATACGTTATTTGGCGCAATTCTGATTGGTAACGAGTGATTACACATTTAATCAATTGTTTCAATATCAAAGAATCGAAAGAATAAAATAATTTTTTTTTTAATTTTAATTTAATGAAAGAATTGTTCAAATTATTTCTTTTCTATTTTTCGATTTTTTAATATTGAAAGATAATACGTGGTTAAAAGTAAATTTTCGAAATTTGAAGAATCTCTAAAGTTATAAGCGTTTAAGTTGCTTATCCGCGCCTTTTATACACAAAATGACTCAAGAAATCGATTTATTTAAAAAAAAAAAATGCAATCGTAGTTTGCAAATACATCGATGCATTTAAAAAAGGGTTCAAAGTATAAAATAATATAGGTTCTTGAATCATATCAAATTTTGGGGTTCTAGAGCACAGACGAGGTACACGAGTCAGTGCGGCTAGATTTGGCATAATTAAGTGCATCGACGGCGACTCGGTCGGACGATCGAGGTGTTCGGCATTTTTCGGGCGGCTTCGCGAGGTGTCGTGTGGCGTTGTGTTTTGTTGGATGCAAGCGGCGTGTGGCAGAGTCGTTTGTTTTTACCATATTGCGTCAGTCTTCTTGTACCTTTCCAGTCTTATGTTAGGTGCACATATCAAGTCATACAATGATGCATTAAAAAAATCTGAAATTTTCGTTTATTTTAACATGTTGCTGTTTCCTGCGTCGATAATATTTTCTATTGTAACTAGAGCAGAGACTAATTTTCGATGTCTTTTTTCGTGCCATTTCGAACAAGATTAATAATTTTCAACATATCGGCTAATGTTAAGTAATTATGTTTTTTTTTCAAAAGAAATGTGTCGACAGGGTGGAGATTATATGGGGAGTAAACAGACGCAAAGACAAATTTCACATTAATTTTATTATTTTTGGTACGTCGTTTGGATAAACTTTCCATTATAATCGCGCAAGAATTAAGTCAGTAAATTACTCTGCTACTGATAGCAGTGGGTTTTCCATTTTTCCTATTTTATTGTAAGCCGTCATGTGTCGGTGTTTTTCTAGAAATAATATTATTCTTGTTCTATAAATACTACAAAAATTATGTAATTCGAGCCTGATAAAATTCAATTACAGGAAGGGTCTCGAACTTTCCCATAAATCAATCTCAGTGGACGTCATCCTAAAGTTAAATTGAATAATAAAATAATAGTTAGTGTTCTCATATTTCAGACTTAACATACGCATATATAAAATGGAAATTTTTTTACTGCAATTTAGAATTTACTTAAGGTTCTATGTTTTCGGTACTTTAACATTCCTGAATCTCCTTAATCGGTGCAAATGATTTATAAATGAGTATTTCAAAAGCAATGTACCTCAGAATTTAGTTTCGGTTTCCGGTTTTAAGTTTTTTATCATTCTGGAATCTGTGAATCCAGTTTGTACGACTTATTGATGTCTGGATCCTTGTCCAAGTATATTAGCTGAAAACAGAGTGTTGGAACATTTGTTAAAAATTGAGGTTAGTTTTATTTTTAGTAACTTTTACCTGGTATCGTAGGGAATTTTCATACTACAGCGACCACATTTAATTTGTGTGTAATCAGAATAGATTGAATGCAATTGTACAAGAAAGTCGCTGTTTTTTATTTTTCAATATTTTGGGGCGTTTAAATGCCCCATAATGTTAGTTATGTTTTCCGAATATACATGTAACAGTTAAGGGTGAAAAAGTTTTACCGATTGTAAGATATCCTAGTACTAAAAATTTTCGTTATAAAGTTTGTTTCGTGATTCTTCAAACATGAAGCTCTTCTTATACGTGTAAATTCAGATCGAAGAAATCAAATATAAGTAAATTTATTAATACAGGGGAACATCGATTGACAGTACTTTTACGTGAAATAGACAAATGTCTATTGAAATTACTGAAAATTTTACAATTAGCGACAAAGTAAACGCTAAAAGATCGTGTTTGTCACCGGAAAATATAAACAATCTGTTCTTCCTATATCCAAACAACGACTTATTCTTTTCCTGTACGGAAACGTAACTAAAATATTTTGCTAAATATACAATAATTTTCGCATTCTTTGATCTTAATTCTTTAATTCGAATTCAAACGTATAATGCTTTTCATTTGAATAATGAACAAAGGAAGACACGCGATGCTCAAATTTAGAAGTCAAGTTCGAATTATAATGAATATCCATAGCACTGTCTGATTTCTGCCTAAAAGAATATAGTTTATCCAACTAAATAAACGACTGTACTTTCACCAATGGTTGATCAATTTACTAACTCATTGTATATTCTCCGTACAATTTGTCAGTAGAGGTTCCAAATTACACTTTTAGGAAGAGAATATTTGTAATTATTGTGAAGATAGTAGAAAGCGTAACAATTATACCGTGACCACAGGATCCTCGAAATTAATTGAACGAAATTCTGGTACAAATGTGAGGAGGAAAGCGCAGTAGACAATCGCCAGAACCCACTCGGAAATAGCGCTAGCAACGTGCCAGCCCCAGCCACCGTCTGTTGGCAGCCATTTCTTGTAATCGTTGCCTGCAAACGTGCAGAATCAGGGTCTGTTCAAACACTTCCGCGCAAAGGAAATTGCAGAAAAGTTACCTTGGAAGTCTAACATGGAAATATAGCCGGGCACAATTGTGGCTACTGTTAAAATTAACGTCGAAGCTGAAAGACACGCGCGTACGTAAACAACGATTTTACCGTTCACCGCTGGCACCATTTTGTGACTCAAGTACGTCTGAAACATCAAACGATACCGATTATATCTTCATTTCGTACGTAACGTATATTCATTTATTTTTTTCTTTTTATAGGAGAATAGAATATTTCTTTCGTGAACCTGTCGAAAAGGTCCACCTTCATATATTCTAATGAATATTACTTTGAGCAACTTTTACCTTTTCATATATAGGATGGTCGATTTTAGTTTACGAGTTGATCGATCTTTTTGAAAACAGATACTTTATTCTTAGCCAAACTCGAGCTTAATTACAGGATTAACACGCTTCTTGTTAATTCTGTTAATAAATTCGTTCAGGTTAGGCTAGTTTTTATTACGTTGAAATTCACTTAAAATATAATGGATTTATCGAATGAAAAATTACTGAAATTTTACTCTTTATTTTCGATTTGTTTCTTTCATGCAGAATCACCTCTCCGGGTGCACCACAGGGAGGTCACGACCTGTCAACCTGGTGTCCAAATGTAATCTGTAAAATACTAGACGTTTATGGCCAGCCATTTTTGAAAAAAATGACTTCAAAGTTTAAAATTTCGAAGTTGTCGGATCGAATTCGTTTCTCTTTTAAATTTCAGGTCTCGACGAGAGGAACATAAAAATCCAATATATTTTTGTCGTACCATCAATAGTTTAGCCAAAGATTCGAGTTTTTTGTAAAGGGATATATATATTGTGTAGTTTCACAGTGTTTTCAATAACCGTGGTAAGCGTAGAGTTAACGTCGAAGAATTCGACCCGGGAGACTGGGGTTCGTATCCCCGGAATGTGCATTTTGTTTCCTTTTGCTTTTTTTTCTTATTTTTTCATTTTTATTTATTTTTAATTGTAATTTTTAATATTATGAAAATAGTTGGCTGTTACAAATAAATAAAATACTATATTAAAAATTAAAATTAAAAAATAGACGAAAAAAACAAAATGCACACTCTGGGGATACGAACCCCAGTCTTCCGGGTAGAATTCTTCGACGTTAACTTCACGGCTACCACAGTTATTGAAAACACGTTAAAACTACACGATATATATATATATATCTATCCCATTACAAAAAAACTCGAATCTTTGGCTAAATTATTGATGGTACGGTAAAAATGTATTGGACTTTTGTGTTCCTCTCGTCGAGACCTGAAACTTAAAAAACAAACGAATTCGATCCGACAACATGGAAATTTTAAACTTTAAAGTCATTTTTTTCAAAAATGTTTGGCCATAAACGTCCAGTATTTTACAGATTACATTTGAACATCAGCCCCTACGACTCCGCCAAATTTGGTTCAAATCCCAGGTTGACAGTTCATGACCTCCCCTTGCGAGACATCCTGTGCATCAACTGATTAAATTCACGTTCTTAAAATGTAATTCAGTCTCAATTTGGTCGCCGACCGTCGCATAAAAGCGATGATTCTGGATCAGAGCGGGGTTAAGTATATTCGGGGGTAGCTGTTTTACCTGAAGGCAGAAGTAGACGGTTCCAGTCGTGAAGCAGGTCATTGCTCCGATCATGTGAGCTGCGATGACACGAGCTTCTTGAAAATTAGCCAGTATGTCGAGGCCAAAGCACGCTAAAGCTCCGCACCATGCCGTCGCGACAACGATCTTTTTGTCGACGAGATCGCTGCCCCTTTCGAAGTGCCATCGAGATACTTGCCGATGTCTGATGTAAACGCAACAGGCGACTGAAAGGGAACGCGAGTTATCATTATTTGCGGCTCCGTGAGCTTCCGGTGACAGGTTCCGACGCAAAACTTATCGAAATTTACGGAGCAGCGCGGCTATATTAAGGAACTGGGCAAATATACACGACTCCGGCGACAACGTGCCGGTTTCCGATATGTATGGGAATCCTGGCACCACGTGGTCCCACTGTACTGAGATAGTGTATCTGAAACACGGACAATTTTTACGTGAAGAGATACACACGATGGTTTCGGACAGAGAATCGTATAAAATTTTACGTACGCGACCTTGCAATCTTATTTTAAAAACCTAAACGTGTGCAGTCGATTTGTTAACGATGTTGGAAGCGTTCGAACACTTTCGCGAGCTACTGTATCTTCGATCGATTTTCTTTGACGGTCACGACGATAAAATCCAACAGATCATGAAAATATTAAACGCCAGTATAATTTTTACACTGTTCAGTGTATCTTAAGGCACACGATGGACAAGAAAAATCCATTATTTTACGTTACCTTATATGAGCAGCTGTTGGGATGAAGTCTCATTGCACAACTCTTTTAGTAACCCAAAAAGACCTCGATTCTATGGCTGTATTTTGTCAATTCTTTTTTTTCGACTTTCGACGTTGATATTAATAAACGTGAACACAATCTCGTTCGATACTGACCAGCGCGCGCTGCATTGGACCTTCCTCTTTCGAATGAGACCTCATCCGACCCAAAAGCTGCTCATCTAAGGGCAAAATCCCTTATTTCGTAAACCCATATTTCGGGGGAAATTTTGTCGGTATACAGCGCGCTGCATTACCCGCGTCTACCCCCTTAAAGGGATAGGACTCTAACATAATTAATAATTACAGAAACGAAAAGTTTTCGTGGTTTAATGTGTCATAATTTGGGCTATAGAGAACAGCGTCAATTTGTTTAAAAATGATCCCTATTTGCATTCGAGACGTCATCATCGGTATAAAAGCCTGCACGAGGTAGCTCAACGAATAAAAATAATCGTGATTTACATCACGGTAACGGGAACAAAACGCTCGGCCGTCGTATTTTCCGATACCGTGGCCTTAATCGATCGTAAACTGATCGATGGCCATCGGTTCTCGATATTCCAATTACGGTATCGTTTTCATCGTCGGCCATTGTTCGAATCTGTGCCTCCGCCGGCAACGAACTATGCGTTCACGTCGAAATTAAATGTGCGTTTAAGAACTGAAAACATCGTGTCCGGTTCAAAGTTTCCGACGATCCTCGAAACGAAGAGAAGAAGTGTTGTGTCTTAGATCGATGCCTAGGATGTACCTCGTCGGACTTACGTGATCAGAAACGTCACTGGGATCAGGATGAACAGGCTCAACGGGATAACGTGCAACTTTCCGTAAGGCATCCTCGAATAGTTCCTTCAGGAGTGCTGAAAAAAAATGTCCCTCTTATAAAGACACTATAATTAACGCTCGAACCATCGAACCGATCAAAATGGCCCATTCGTAATTTCTAATACAAATTGTAAACAATTTACTAGACTGGATTTTTGATTTCCGTCGCTCTTGAATTTTGCCTTATTTTTATTTATAAAATCCATACCAGCAGATTGCAATCAACAACATACTAGGATTCCATCAGAGTCGAGTAGATTCTATTCACGAATAACGAATAAAAACTTTCGATTTATTTGTAAACTAACTTTCATTCAAGTTTCATTCTTATATTCATAAATTACAATTTCTTAATAGGTCGTTTCTTAAATCTTAAATACAAGAGAAAAAAAAGAAGTTTTAACGAAAGATTCTGGAGGCAGAAATAAGACGGCAATCGATAATAAAATTTTGTTCAGATTGTACTTTTTATCCTGTGAGCGAAAGAAACCACGTTTGCAAAATAAATTGGTAATATTTCTCATTACTATAATAGATTGCGGATATTTATGCACATAAGATATGCAAAGAACGTATGTATATCATTTATGGACTTAAAACGCGTATTCGTGCACAAAAAAAAAAAAATACGTTTACCGTGTAGAACATTGTCTAACCTATTGTAACTTGCTTTTGTTCAATCGCGTATTTATTAATAACAATTTGTTTCAGAACTTTCCAGAGTTGGTATTTTTCTAATTTTTCAAGTTACTGAAACAGTAACGTGCTTAACGTTTTTTTTTATTGCAACGACGTGATTGTCAAATTACAAAAAATCAAGCCTTTCGAACTTTTCGAAAGAACACCGTGTTAAAATTAACAACGATCGATGAATAAAACGTTATCACGTTTTACGAGATTGTGAAAAATATTAATCCAATTTACCGTAACGCAGCAACGTAATATAAATTTATTAATTATAATTACCAACTTACCACACGGCATGGAATTTATCGTTTTAATATATTATATTTCGTTCCGCGATAGACAACAATTTGAAACTGTATAATCTCTCGATTTTATAAACTAAATTTGAAACAGTTGTTGACGTTCGTTCGTCGATATTAATTTGTTCATTGCACACGATGCTCCCGATAGTGTTCTACTATGCCTTTCGAACTTTTCGCGATTTCTGAATCTTACTTTAAACAAATGTGTTACATATTGAGGAAATGTACAAGCATACTCGTGCGCAGGCCATTTAACCGAAATATGGAAATTGTATGCATTATGCAGAGTGTGCAGAATAAAAAATACAGTTCTAAGCCCATCGAGTGACAAAAGAAATTTCGGTTTAACGATAAGTTGTACTTTTCTATCTAGTTCCTATAAAAATATACATTTATACTTCTATTCATGGGTATCTTGGTTAATCAACAGAATTGATTACATTTCCAAGAGTGCTACAATTACAGTATAATCATGTGGTGTAATTACACAACAATCAAGCAGTTTATAGTCTAGTTACAGTGTATTAACGGTTTA
Source organism: Colletes gigas (assembly GCF_013123115.1). Taxonomy (NCBI): domain Eukaryota; kingdom Metazoa; phylum Arthropoda; class Insecta; order Hymenoptera; family Colletidae; genus Colletes; species Colletes gigas. The sequence goes on from NW_025106668.1 coordinate 559,595, forward strand.
ATTACATGTTATCATATCGTGATAAATATAATTAGAATGGATAAAAAACTATATAAAATAAGTGTTTGGTGCAACTATAAAAATGACGTGCAATCGTAAAAGTATAATTTATCCAGCGTAAAAGCAAATAAAGAGTATTCGATTCCAGTAAATTTACAAAGAATATAAATCGACCGTGGAAATTTTTATTCTCGAAAAACTACAGAATTCGCTTGATATGCAAAAATCTAAGAAATACTTAAAGCAAGATACGAATTATTATATTTAGGGGTTGAGACAACCCTCTACGAAGGTCCCGTTCCATTAATTTTCTTAATAAAAATATGAATTTGCATAAAGATTCGCAGTTTGAATGTAAATCGTCCAATTCGTGGCTGTGAGTTTATCGTTTGGTTCGAAGTAAAATGCCAGTGTAACGATTGTTGTTTACCGATTGATTGGTTCTGGGGAAACATAGTTATTGGAGTGGCAAAGTATGTTAGGCGATGGAACGAAAGGTAGATCGGGACAGTGTTACGCGGATAGAAGCCGCGAACGATCGGTTTTAAGCCGTTTGAAAGAAGAAGTCTGACACCTTACCTCGAGGATTCGATCGGGTCGCTGGTATCGGTTATGCGAAATAAAGTGTCTGGGGCTACGTGATGGGGCGCTTTCAGGCAACTGTCCGCCAGCAGCTCTTAACATACCTATTGCTCCACGTAACCTGCCAATCGCTGATTAACGCGTTCGATCGCGTACCGCTGAAACAAACGCGCCCCGCGTCGATTCCATTCTGACCGCGGTTCGTTTCATTCGGACGTCGACGTCCAACTATGTCCTTCGCGGGTACCATTCTCCCGAAATCCAGAATCCGGGTTCAACCTCGCGCCCCGGATAGACCCTCGAACTGGAATTTAAACACGGTGAGCAATTCAAATCGTGACCGTTAATTTGTTTTAGAGACTTTTTAACTGAAATTGTGTTTGTTAACTTTTCCAGCAAGATTCGGATAAATACACTTTGGAGGTATATTTTAAGAGGAAATAGACAAGAAGCAGCGTGTATTCTCGACGTTTCCAGTCAAAGGTATAAAATTTTAATACCGTGAGAACAAAATAAATTTCAAAGATTAATTTGAACGATTCCTTTCGGAAAATTCGGATAATATGGAATAATATAGGATAAAATTATGACAAAATATTTTTATAATATCGCGGATATATTTTAATTTAATTTGGCGAACGTTTATTGACTTTTGAGAAAAATGAACCGATGGATTTTTATTTAATTGCGTATCTTCTCTCCTTTGCTATTACATTCCATGTCTTTATTTTTGTTTGTGAAAGAGATTATAGGACAAATTGGGACTTGTGTAAATAAGAAGTCGGAACTAAATATAAATGTTGATTGTTTATATTTACAAGCATTATTAATGAAAAAAGTAAAGAATAACATTCACGTTTAATTGTATTTATGTACTATACGTTCCTTGTTTATACAAAATTCAGTTTGTTTTCCATTTTACTAGTTACTCTATCTTTTGCTAATAAGAAACAAGTTTTTTTATCTCGAGTATGTTTAAATGTTTGAGAATCCAGTTTTACTCGCATGTTTTCAAACTGAATGAAAGTTATTTTTTAAATTTAAAGGGAGAGATACGGCATCTGTTGATTTTTTCAACAAGATTGTAATAATTAAAAGATTAAATTTTTTCGTAATTTTCAATTGTAATTGCATCGTTTTGAACTAGCAAAGTTGCAATATTTGTTCAATGCCAAAAAGGTAACAACAAAATGGATCAGTTGAATGTTATGTATAGTATAGCGATTACATTTTTAAACATTCTCAGCATTTTCGATCATAATTACATCTGTTGATTTTTTTCAGCTGAATCGTTCAACGTGAATGACATTGATAGTAATGAAAATTCGCGAAATTTCGAGTTGCAATTGTTTTACGTACTTTTTATAAAATGGCGAACGTTGATTTTTCAAATTTAAAAATGATTTATTTTATATTAGGTACAGTATTGCGTTAACATTTTCCATTCTTTCCGTGGAGTGTTTCGTGGATTTTCGTTATAAATTTTTCAAATGGTAATTCGTATATGACAAAAAGGGTTTATTATGTGTAAATCATGGAAGTATTGGTCAACAAGGATTAAATCGGTGTTATGGTTGGATCGTGACTAAAGCGAATTAGAATTTATCGCTAAAGTGTTGCTGATGCACAGTTGGCCGCGTTCGATAATTCTCGCATGCCAATGCGCGTAATAAACATTCGCGTTCAACTATGTACATACTGGCTGCCAAGGATTCGTAATTGAAATTGCATTATGGGTTTTATGTACACTCGTATCCTATTGGAATATTCGGCGACTTACACTGCTATTCCAATTAATTTCTTTCAGTATGCTATCTATTATTTATTATAGATAAAAAATATTCTGTCTTTTTCGTAAAGCAAAAGGAAATTCTGTTCCCGCTTTTCTTTGGCGTATATATCCAAAACAATACAGTTTCCTGTTTTAATAAAGGTGTTTAGTCACACCTGAGACTTTTAATGGGAGATTCAGAGGCGAAAATAAGACGAAAATTACAAAATTTCAAACCGTTCTGGAAAAAATTATTTTCGGTTGCAGGGGTCAATTACAATCATTTTTGGTGAATAGACATAATCCTGAAATCCTACTCAGTTTCGAGAAAAAAATTCGAGAAGGTGTGAAATTTTTAGTCGAAATTAAAAAATTTCAAATCATTCTGAAAAAATTATTTTTAGTTACAGGGGTCGATTACAAGCATTTTTGGTGAATAGACATACTCCTAAAATCCTACTCAGTTTCGAGAAAAAAATTCGAGGTGTAAAGTATTGCGACAAAATCAAAAAATTTCAAATCGTTCTGGAAAAATTATTTTCGGTTGCTGGGGTCAATTATAATCATTTTTGGTGAATAGACATAACCTCGAAATCCTACTCACTTCCGAGAAAAAAATTCCTTACCGAAAATCTAATGTGAGGCCAGAAATGGTACCCTGGAATTTCATGCGTGTCTTTAAAACGCCATAACTTCTGAACGGATTGGAGGATTTTAATGTTTCAAACGGCAAACAACGCGTATTTTGGCGAAGAAAATGTAGAAATTCTAACAATATTAAAAAAGTTATTCCTTGATCCCGTAAAGTTAGAAAAAACCCCATAAAAATGGTCCAATTTTCAAACGGGCGCAACTCCTACAATAGTGAATATATTTCAATGAAATTTTTTTCTGAAGTAGAGCTCATGGGTACCTACAAACAAGTATTAAACAATTTTTCTGTTGGGCGTCGAACAAAATTACTAAAAATCAAAAACGAATTTTTACTTGCAAAGACCCCTCAAATTACAATTTTTAATACTCCAAACACTCCAATGCTTACAAAAAAATGTAACACACATAGCAACATCATGCATCTAAGAGTATTTGTTTCATGTCACTGGAAAGTTATAAACCGAAATTAAAGCTACATAGAAATTACTGCCGGTAAAAGTGTGCTCGATATTTCAGCTCGATCGAGGCAATTGCGAAGGAATGTACAGGCATAAAGTAGGTTAACGAAGGGAAACATAGTTGGGTTTGATGAGTTTCATATAGACTGCGCCGCACGCTTTAATTGATCAGTGAATAAATTGTTTATTTTGTTCCATTATGGATATCACGAAAATTGCTCCTTTATTATCGTTCGCGGGAACAAACGTTATTAATAGACTGCGGATCTTTATGCAAATTCATATTCTTATTAATAGAATTAATGAAACGGGAGCTTCGCAGAGGGTTGTCTCAACCCCTGAACATAATAAATCGTATCTTACTTAAAGTATTTCTTATATTTTTCCATATCGAGCGCATTCTATAGTTTTCTGAGAAGGAAAATTTCCCACAAACGCATAAACATCTGCGGTCCGGTTATTATAGTGCACATTGCACGTTTCGTTCTTATCAGCTTTTTAGGTTGAAGATAACGCGCAAAGAGAAAACAGTAGAACGAGGTAGTTGGTAAAATCACATCTTTTTGTATTAACAACGTTACAGTATTACAATATAGGCAGTTTGTTCGGTGTTGCTCGCTTTTGCTGTATACCGCGTGATAAACGGTCGTTCGTAAATTATTGTTCCTTGTACATATTTGTTTACGCGACGCGGTCGACTAGTTGTCTCGTGTTATCGTATTGGTAACGACGATACGACGAACGCAACTTAAAACGTTGCTCGTTTTATATCTCGCAAACGTGAAGCACCGTTGATTAAAAATATTTGGCGACTGGATTACTTATTTTCTTTTTTTTTAAATACTCCCCTCTCGATATTCACGATTTCCGATAATCTCTTTTCTCGAAATCACAACGAACAAAATTATTCGAATTTGAAAGGTAACAATTTTTGTTTCGACATTGATCCGATTTGTTTCGATCGTTTCGTTTCCAATACCGATTAATCCAGACCGCCTTAATAATAATCTAGATCGTATTACCACACGCATGCGTATACGCTCATTACCACGTACATAAGTGAGTGTGTCTATGTACACGACATGTGTCTGTAATTACTAATATAAATAGTTTTATATATAAATAGTTATCTCTGGACCTTGTACCGTCCGCGGCTCGCTAAATCGCCGAAGAGAAACGCTGCACGTCGAAAAGCTCTCAAAATGTCTCGAACGACGGTACAAAGATATATTCTTGTATCTGGCTACATACTTGTGTCGTTTACGCTATACCGCTAATCGTTGCACACGAGCTTCGATTGGACTAGTTTCAATACCTTCAGCTAGCTTCGCCTACATGCAAGCATCGACCTTTAATTTAACCGATTTCGCTTCGGAGAAGACTCTAGGGTCACCGGTTTATACATCGACAGGAATTAAACGATCACGATTTCTCGTTTCGAAGCTTCGCGATTATCGAGTTTAATTTCCGTTATATACAGGGTGTCTCACCCGATTTCGACATCTTGATTTTCTCGCTATTGTTACTCGTAACAAAAAATGTTTCAGCGGAGGCTCGAATGGTATCGAGTGGAGCATATTCTGATGTTATTAGTTTTTTCGCGAGCGGACGCGTAAAGGTCATATAAAGGTCAACTTTGTTTTTTTAAATGGAACGAGGTATTTTTTAATACATCGATCGATTCAGCTGGACAATCGTTATAAAAAAGTACTAACTATGTAACGTCGTAAAATTAGTAGTTCAGGAGATATTTCAATTTTTCAAAAATCAGAAATGCCCAACTCGACGATCGTGCAAACAATTTATCCGCAAGAGATATATTTATAATAATTTAATAAATAATGTACGTTCAACAATACGTTACAAACATTACTAGTGTAAAAGATATCGACTTTTAAAACTTATAAAATGATTTTTATCCGGTACGCTTAAAGGCATCCTCATCCTCGAGTATTTTATTTACAGGAAATGACGAGATTAAGAGCTCATCTTTGTCAGATTTTCTAACAAAACGTACACTTTAAAACGGTACAATTAAACATCGAAATATATTTTTAAAATCAGAAGCTTTTATATTTCGCTTACTTTTTAAATTGATTCCAGTTTATCAGTTTTTAATTTCAAGCCTGTTTGCTGGTCAATATCAGATATACTATAAACAAAGTAATTAATCGTAAATCGATAGGGAACGTTTACGTTGTCGATGAATAAAATTTATTTTCTTGGAAGACTTTCTTATTTTGGGATTAATTTAAAAATATATTTCTCGTCGAGAAAATTAAACGTATCCGTCGCAATCCATCTTTGTTAAATCGGCAGAATTTTACGTACATTTTACTATGGTTCTGGCTTTGGAACTTCGCTTTCTGAATCGAAATTTTGAATGAAACTTTTGCAAAATTAAATAGCGAAGTTCCGGATCGGTTGTTTAGTTTTGAGTTCGTGTAAATCGGTGATCGTTCAATCCGTGCATCTACACGTGGCAGTGAACTGGCACGAAGCTTAAAACAAATACGCCGACGCGAGTCGAGGTTATTCCCCTGTGGACGGAACGTTTCCGTGGTTCCTCTCGTCGAAAGCCGACGTTATTGTCCTTAATCGCACCGTGAATTAAGCGACCTTTACCGGAATCTTACGCCCTCATCGAACGCTGAACGCTGTATAGATTAGGTCGCCACTGTTCACAAACTATCGCTAATACCATTTCTAACAGTACCTTAAATCAAACTGGAACAAACGAGATGAATGTTTAAAAGGCAGCGCGATGATAACGCAAATAAATCAATTCCTCAAACGACTCTTCTTTCCAAGCCTAAATAACGCAACAGAGACGAACAAAATTCCGATGCGGATCAAAACTTCGAATAACAAACTAAAGATATAAAAATTACAATCGTATTATATCATACTTCATATCGAATCGCTATACAGGTAGCCCTTCTACAACACGATGAGAAAATTGCAAAAACCTTTGTAAAACGCTGTGCTTTTGCAACACCCTATAACATGATTTTTGCTTATCATATTTAAAAACTAAATTACCTTAAAATAATGAACTATAGTATAATTTATTAAATTAAGGTGGTGTTAAATTAAAATAATATTTTTCGTTTTGCGTTATACATACATTTATATTTTTCATAAAAGTTAACTCACTTATGTAGAATCTAAAAAAAACATTTGTTTTTAATAAGTTTCCGGAACGTCCCCTTTTTATACTGGCTCCGGGTCTCATAGAACACGGCATTTTCTAGGAACCTATCTACCGCGTTATAGGAGGGTTACCTGCCTTAGTTTTCATTCATCCATTATTGCAATAAAATTCTGCCCGTCTCTGTTTATTCATCTTTCAATCGGTCTTCAATTCATACTATATAATTGCACAATAATATCCCTCGCATCGAAAACCAATTCGTTGTCCAAAAATTCATGGCTCGAAATCGCGTTTTTATATCTACAAAGTAGTACGGTACAAATTCGAAGAAAGTAACTGCAAATGTACAGCTCGACAAATTAGAAAGGATCCCAGGTTTGAGGGACCCCGTCCCCCACCAGGTGCTCGTAGGAACTAGGTTTCCTTTGTAGGTAGTGTCCCAATAGTGACAATTTTATACGATTTCAATTCGTATCCTATAATCTCGTATTTCCTTTATTACATGAAATTTTTCGAAATTCGAAATGCCTGATTTAATCCGTTCCCTAGCGACTAGAATACCACTATGAAAGAGCTTGTCAATTTGAATTTATCGCTTCCTTGGTAACGATGCACCCGGAGATCGATCATGTTCAAAAATTCAGTTACACTTCATTGTGGAAAATAACAAAATGTACAGTTTGATGAACGTTTTGAACGAATAATTTTACGTGTAAGTTACAGAATTTAATGTTTCTTTTTCATAGTGAATTGTTCCTAAAAAATTCTGTTTATAATTATCGAGCCGGTAAAAACGAAATGTTGACCTGCCATCCAAATTATATTATGAATTTTAATAAACACAATTTTTCAACTGCGTTCAAATTGATTGTTTTATCAATAGAAGTAACGAAATTCGAGCTTTTCAGAGAGTTGTCTCAACCCCTAAATATAACGATTCGTGTCTTGCTTTGAACATCCACGGATCTATTCGGTCATACCCGCGGGGATCTGATAGAATTTGTCAAACTATACATCGAGAAAAATACACCTTCCGCGAGTTACGATAGATCATTTGGGTTCACCTTTCCATCGCGATCCCAGGATCGTGTTACGCGCTGGCTTCGTCGATCACTGTGATCACCCTATTACTAGGAGGCACATTCGTGACGTGCCATTTCGGTTTGGAATTGGTTTCTTCGATCGACGGTTGAACGGGCATCGGTCGTTCAAAGTTCGTACGGCTGCTCTTGGAACGCGCCAGGGACCACCTTCGACCTCGACGATCGGTGATGATCGGCATCTCGGCGATCAGATTGTTCTCGAACTCCGAGAGCATCAGATAGTTCTCGACCTTGTTGCACGAGGATATGCAGTCACCGATATAATCGAGGTCCTCGAGCACGTTGTCCGGGAGATCCATGTCGGCGATTCCCTCCTCGGAGATACAGGTCAGCTCGGGTTTCTCCGTGGCAATCGCGTCGATCATCTCACCTGCGACAAAATGCTAGTTTTCACAATCGAATATCGATTTTAATTCGTCATCGTTCGAGCACGATAACAGTTTTCACTCTGTGTTGCGAAACGCAGTAGTTACTCGCATCATGGCGAAAAGTAGGGGAACCATTTCCGGCCTTGCACTACATTTTCAGTAAAGAATTTTTTTCTCGAAAACGCCTAGGATTTCGGGGCTATGTCTATTCACCAAAAGTGATTATAATCGACCCCATCAACCGAAGATAATTGTTCCAGAACGATTTGAAATTTTTTGATTTTGTCGAAAAACTTCACACCTTCTCGAATTTTGTTCTCGAAAGTGAGTAGGATTTCGAGGGTATGACTAAGGACCAAAAATGATTACAATCGACCCCAGCAACCGAAAATAATTTTTCCAGAACGATTTGAAATTTTTTGATTTTGTCGAAAAACTTCACACCTTCTCGAATTTTGTTCTCGAAAGTGAGTAGGAATTCGGGGTATGTCTATTCACCAAAAGTGATTATAATCGACCCCAGCAAACGAAAATAATTTTTCCAGAACGATTTGAAATTTATTGATTTTGTCGAAAAACTTCACACCTTCTCGAATTTTTTTCTCGAAAGTGAGTAGGAATTCGAGGGTATGACTAAGGACCAAAAATGCTTGTAATCGACCCCTGTAACCAAAAATAATTTTTTCAGAACGATTTGAAATTTTTTAATTTCGACTAAAAATTTCACACCTTCTCGAATTTTTTTCTCGAAACTGAGTAGGATTTCAGGAGTATGTCTATTCACCAAAAATGATTGTAATTAACCCCTGTAACTAAATATAATTTTTTTAGTATGATTTGAAATTTTTTAATAACTTTTTAACGAAGCCTGATTGAAAAAATTGATATTCTCGAATTTCCCATTAAAATGTTTCCCAGAGGTGGCCGAACACCCTGTACAAACTAACGAGCGAAGTAAAATACAATGTTCTAACTTTCAGTTTTACATGTTATTTTTCGTTTTATGGAATATAAATATATTTTGTTCTTTTAAAATATAAAAAATGTATTTTATATTTTTGTCGAATAGCGTAATTGCATATTTAGACAGTGATTACCTGTAGGAGGTGAAATTTCGGTTCCAAGGACAAGCGCAGCTGCAGCAGCCCCGGCAGCTGCGACGTGTGGACCATCGTTTTCCGGTTCTTGACTGAACGATAATCTGCGGCGTTGTGGACAAGCGTCCGATATACAGAGATGCTTGGTTCCGTTAGACCTTGTGTGCTTGTGTCTCGATAAGTTCCTTCTATGGAGATCTATGAAGAAGAGGGTGAAACTGCCGACGAGGACGCAGGTCGAGCTGAAATAGTATCCGGCCTTTCCACCGTAACCGACGTTTATGTATCCTGGAAAATATATGATCCAGCGTCTGAGCGGTTAAACTTTCCCATAATTCTTTGTATTATTGGCAGAAAGAAGGATTAGTTTCCGAGTCCAGGGGATTTTGCCTACGCGCGAGTCTGTCAAAGGCTGAATAAAACGTCCGAGTCGTGTTTAATTACCAGAAATCGGAACTCCGATCGCGATCGGTATGGCTTGGGAACACTGCACGAAACCCCAAGTTCTCGCGAAGTTCCTCGCTCTCACTCTCTCGTATGTGTACATTTTCAGGCTGTAGTGGTAACCGCCGCAGAAGATACCTGCAGTAAACGCACATTTCACTTTTATCTAGAAAAATTCATATTTATACGTTAACAACGAAAATTTCAGACCGTTTTACACTATTTGTATCATCGATCGGCTCGTTGAAATTTTATAACGGTGAGATCTACGACATTAGAGACATATTTAATTCAGGCGTGAGATGCCCCAATTAAAATTTTATACTCGTTGGAAATTGTATACTCTGGAAATATTTTACTCGATTCTTTTCATTCTGCATTCTTGAAATTAAACGACGAAATAGAACCACGCAAGTGCAAGTTGCCCCGATGCTTTGATCTCAATTTGCTCCAGTAAAATTGTACACTCTGGAAATATTTTCACTCGACTCTTTTCATTGTGCATTCTTAAATTAAACGGCGAAACAGAACCACGCAATATGAACCTGACGATAGCGACAAATAACAGCTACAACAGCGTTAATTTAATTAATTTATTATTGGGTCATTTGGCTCAAAAAGAAATTACGCTTACACCCGATTCTCATTATACATGTCTCTCCCACTTAATCCCTGTATAGATCATGGCTCAGTGTGGTCTGCATTGAATGCAACCCAGGGGATGAGTAATACCGATGCATTAATATGTACTATCTAGGATTTATCTAGGAAGCCAAACGATGTTTACAGGATTGGACGCTCCAGATCTACCGGCACAATTATCGAATAGAAGATTTTATTTTACTGGAGCCCTTACAGACGACTTTCCACCGGTCTGCCAAAAGCCTCAAATCTTTGACCAGTGTCGGACAATAATATTCGCCGTGTATCGGTAATTTACGTTTACGAAATTCCATATGGATCTTTCTATCGTTTGATAATTTCGATGTTAACGAGAGCGTATATTCTACCATAAATCCACGCAAACATGACGTATCCGTGGTAATTCCCTCGAACGGCGGTGAGGGCCAGGATGCAGAGTCCGCATACGAACACTGCTGCCTGCGTCAGATACTGTCGCGCTATCCTGCACTCCACGCTCCGATGCACCACCAGGAGTCCAAAGGCTACGCAGCCAACGGTCCAGGCCAAGCCCAAGTACGCCTGGAGCAGGATCACCGTGTCGCCCAGACCCTCCTCCTCGGCTTGATGGGCCAAATAAAAAATCGGAGTGTTGATCCCGAAGGCGGATATCCCGGTGGACACCAACAGTATCCTGACCGTTTTGCTTTTCAGCGTGCTGAAGTCGAAGAACGGCGGCCTGTCGTCCGTCTTATTTTTATCCTTGATCTTACGCTTTTGGTTTTTTAGATGCAAGATCGCTCTGCGCTGCGGATGGTAGAGGGACGCGCTTCGATAAAAAGTGCCCAAGATAAAAGTGAGAAAAACTACGCCGGTCACCGCCTGAAGACCCAGACGCCAACCTATTTTGCTGGAAAGAGGAAACAAGCATTCTTATGGATTTAAGTATCGAGGGAACTGGGTTTTCTAATTTAACATCCGCTTGTCGGGTCGATGGTTGTTTCTGATTTAATTTTTCTCTCATTGTATTTGTAAAATTCTTTATTTATTTACGATCGTTAATTTCTCCATTTTGGACACCAAGTCCGCTGGTTGACCGTTAATCAAATCGCTAGTAAATGCAAATTTAAAGCATTTAAAGCAACATCCACCGATCCGACTAATTGTATGAAATCGCTGAAACTTTCACATCCACGGTAACATACAACCGATGCCTCCGTTGCGAAATTAAGCTTCGCGATAATTAGCGTTTCAAAGACATTGACGTGTACCTAATCGCTCCTTTTATAAAAGCCGACATTACAGCAATACCAAGGCCACTTCCGGACACAATGAAAATCTCGACCAGCTCTCTTCTTCTCTTGAAATATTGCGCCACCATCAGCGTGCTGCAATCTCTCGTTATTCCGACGCCTATTCCTGCGTAAAATAATTTCATCCAGAGGAACAAGATATTTATTTCGTCGCTGAAACGAGCAAATGAGATATCAGCGTTAAAAGAACCAGTTTATCGTTTTGGAAATGATCTTTATAAACTGAAACAATTAAATACATTATCATTGACGACAGTGTTTAATTAATAATTTATGTAATTGATAAGATTAAATTTGAGCGATGTAAATTAAATTTAAAGCTCTTTCAATATGCTCAAAAGCCACCCTCACTCGAGCGTGCAGTCGCTTTAACGCCCCTCTGAAAGACTAACATCCCCTGGGGCGTTTCAGCCTTCTTCACGTTAGAAATTGCTGCTCCAAAGCATGCAAATCTTATCTGTGTAACCGTCCAATAAAGTTGCTTCTTTCAATGTCTCCGCGACTGGAAACGGCGCGTGAGAAATGGCAAAAGTTGAATCATAATTGACGACGGTGGACGAACGCGAAAAGAAACGACGCCAATAGAACAACTAAAAGTTACTAATTCAGCGTATCGATTGTCATCAATTATTTAATGCTCTAATAAAATCGATGCATTTCAGTTTTTCTGTATAAGACATTTCGATTTTCTAGGAACACCATGTTAGGGTTGAGTATTCGAATACAATGAAAAAAGAAATTCATAATAATATCCGACCCAGAAATGTTTGCTATTTTAAAAAAACATTTAAAACAAATTAGAATGTTTCTTCTATTTTACCAGTTAAATAGAATAAATAGGACTGTGGGAATTAAACTTGTAACAAAAATATTTACTCCGTGGAATGGATCCCTTAACCGAGGAAAAACGGTTTTAATAAATCCGAACGTTTTCTTTGTTTTTTGAAACGACGGGGCGCAGACTCTGGTGTTTATTTGTTGTTGTGGTTCTGTTCTAGCTTACCAACGACGGTGCCGTAGCTGAAAAACAACTGGTGGAATTGCGAGGCGAACGAAGTGAAGAGACAACCGAGTGCAGTAACGAGGCCACCCAAAACGGCCGTGAGTCTAGTGCTCTTCCTCCGACAAAACGCTATTGTTACAGGTGAAACCAGCAAAGCCACCCCCGTCGACATTGCACCTAACCATCCTGTGAAAAAAAAAAGAACAATAGTTTCTTAATTCTTTTAACATCGAACAAATACCCAATTAACATCTACAATATCTTATACAAATAAGGAACAAGCACATAATTCATTAGGTATCGTTCCTAATAACTAGACATTTTGTTAACAGAATTACCGAACCGGGAGCTTCGTAGAGGGTTGTCTCGACCCCTAAATATAATAATTTCTTAGATTTTTGCATATCAAGTGCATTCTGTAATATCTTTATATTATATTTTTTTTTAAATTTTAACAATTAATCACGCATATAATTACTGTTCTAATTTTATGAACGGTATTTATTAAACGTTAATAAGAATAAAATAAGAAATCAACGGATCCAACGTTTAGCCGACGCCAGTTTTCCGATTTCGTTTCCCGTATTATCTTTCTTATTTTTCTGCTTCTCCTTTTTCAGAGGTCTATTTAAATTCGTCATAAATGTCTTGCGCCGGGGTCGGGGGAATGGATCAGAATTTATGACGTTCCCTCGAAACCACGCGTATAACGTATTCATTCCCATAGAGTTTCCGGTGATAAAGCTGTTTCGATGTTCGATGGCCCTTATAAATTGATCGCTATCGTAATATGTATAGCTTAGAGCTCCTTTCCCTGTTCGTATTGATTGGCAGATTTCCTCAGGGAGTCTGCTCCTGATCGATGAGACAAGCGAATACTATAACTCGATGTTTCGGATTGGAGAACACGGAAGCATGGAGAGACATTGATAAATATTAATTTAACGAAGATGGTGTGTTTTTAATGGAACTTCGATCGAAATGGCAGGTCTTATGAGAACGTGACTTCTTCGCTGTTTTTGATATTAGGAATTCTTCCGCAGATATGCTTCAATATCGTTTTTAATTAAATAAGAATCAGACTGCTTGTATACTTATTAAATTATAGTAAAGAAGAAATTTTAAATATTTATTCCGTAGAATAGATTCCATCAATGTGCAAACATTTTGAATAAATTCGGACTATTACTTTTACTTTGATAAAAGACCAAATATTCAACTTAGGATTGAAAAAGCGACTATCGTTGATCGAAGAGATTTCTTGCATATTTGTTGCAATATTGATTTATAATTGATCAATTAAATAAAGTGGAAACGTGTAAAAATGTTTCGTTACCCTCAGGGTCTAAAATTGCCCAATTTTTACCATTGTCCTTTTTCTTCTATCTTCAATAGGAACAGAGTACAGTTTCTTTCAAGTTCGATCATTCGTTTAGACGCAATCGTATGTTTTCAATAGTCAAATCGTAAGCAGAGCGTCTTAAAATATAAATCTGTATTTTCCTCCAAGTTGGAATACTTTCAACGAGCAAAGAAGTAAAAGTTCAGATATAAAGTTACGTAGAGTCGCGGATGGAGAAAGTGTTCTTGTCCGAGATTTATTTCCTCTTAGATATAAAGAAAAAAAATGGACATTTACGATGCAATTACTCCTTGCATTCCTCTCTGTGCGTCACCGACAGGTACTCGCTTGCAAATATATATCGACGAATCATTCACCTGGCAGTACGTCTCTTCTACCGCTCTAGAACCGATCTCCGATGCTCCGTGCTCGCTTTCGAGCGGCCATATTTCATGCTCCTAGTTTGCAATCGTAATAAACGCCTCGCGGAGCCACGATTTTCCTACAATTACAACCGACTCGTGCGGCGATCGATCCACGTTGGATCTTTCAGCGTCGTCCGATTGGATCGTCATTAACCTTTTGACTGCCGCGCGTCCCGGGAAGGATCCATCCACATAGATGGCGCGATCGTCACAAAAAAGTACCCGGAGATTTCAGAGACCATTCTTACGGTTTAAAAAAAAAATAATAAATGCATATAAATTAAAATATCCAATTTTTATCCAATTCGTATATTTACGTCTTTCGTATAATATTGATAGACTTGTGAAAGCGTATATATACGCATTTAGCAGCCAAAGGGTTAAGAAACCAAGATGATTAATCGACTGCTTCGTAGACCAAAGTCGTTCTCGCTTCTAAAGTCGATTGCCAAATCAATCCTCCCACCCCCACCCTCCCCACAGAGATTTAAAAAAATACAATAATTAGAAGCAGACATCGGTGTTGCATTAGGTGTAAAACGACCAATGGTGTATTGACTTTAAATATGAAAAGGTTCCAGCCACTCCTAATCCAAGCGGTGGTCCACATAAACGAAGACTAAGGAGGGAAAGTGGAGCTCGTTAGCGAGTCAAAGTGGCTGCCAGTGAAAGGAACTCGAATCGCGAACAAAAACAAAACGAGTCGTAACAGCCGAAGTCGCGTTTACGGAAAGAATAATAACCTGTGACGGCTGCGATACCAGTTTTCGGCGCATTTCGTGAATAACAATAACGAGCCTGCTTTTAACTCGCATCAGCGTTAGTTCTGCGAAAAACGTCACAGGAATGGTTACAGCGATCGTTCCGCGAGCGTAAAACTGCTCGTAGGGGCAGAGTTTCTTTTCCTTTTGCCGCATAAAATATTCAAACGGTATCCGGCGTCGTATTTAAGCTGGTTTGCCAAGGTCTGTCCGCGAACTGAACTCCTCTTGGATCCCTTTGTTTGCAACGGTACGGACCGTTTGCCATAAATTCAACAGTTTCGGGCCAAGAATGCGTAAACAATATAAGGGAATGTCACCTAGATTCGTATACTTTCGGTACAATTAATCGTGAAAATTGGTTGCCTCTGCGCGAGACGCGTAAATCACCGTTGTTAGAATAGGTTCGAGTTTTCTACGGTTTCTCCGTGGGCCACCATTTTAGACCGCTGGTTATTTTCGAATGATCTTAACTATTAGATAAATCAACGCGAAATGATTCGGGAAGCGCCATTTCTTAGCCAAAAGTAAATTTTAGCTTCATCTTTGAAGTTCAAAATATTACTTCTTTCGATAATAAATTTATATGTCTAAATATATACTAGGACAAACCCAAGACGATGTTCATCTTGCTCAAAGAAACAAACACATAGATGAACGCAATATTTGATAATTTTTCAGTAATTTATTACGATATTTATCAAATCTTCGTCGCACACTATCAACACTTTAATAGAATTCATAAATACTATATGAATATACAGATATAGAGGCCAAAATGAGACGAAAATCAAGAATATCAATTTCTTGACTGAGGCAACATTAAATAGTTATTAACGTTCAAAGTTCCGTCCGTACTGAATTTTTTTCTAGAAAATGGGTAGGATCTCGGGGGTAGGTCTATTCACCGAAAATTATTGTAATTGACCCCCACAACCGAAAATAATTTTTCCAGAACGATTTGACATTTTTTAATTTTGTCGAAAAATCTCGCACCTTCTAGAATTTTTTTTCTCGAAAGTGCGTAGAAATTCGGGGGTGTGTCTATTCACCAAAAATGATAGTAATTGACCCCTGAAATCGAAAATAATTTTACACATTTAAATTTCGCCGAAAAATTTCAGCACCCTGTCGATTTTTCTTAAAAATTCGTTTTTGATTTTTAGTAATTTTGTTTGACACCCAACAAGAAAAATTGTCTAATACTTGTTCGTAGGTACCCACGAGTTCTACTCCAGAAAAAAGTTTCATTTAAATATATTCACTATTGTAGGAGTTGTGCCCGTTTGAATATTGGGCCATTTTTATGGGGTTTTTTCTAACTTTACGGGATCAAGGAATAACTTTTTCAATATTGTTAGAATTTCTACATCTTCTTCCCCAAAATATGCGTTGGTTGCCGTTTGAAACATTAAAATCCTCCAATCCATTCAGAAGTTATAATGTTTTAAAGATACGCATGAAATTTCAGGGTACCATTTCTGGCCTCACATTAGATTTTCGGTAATGAATTTTTTTCTCGGAAGTGAGTAGGATTTCGAGGTTATGTCTATTCACCAAAAATGATTATAATTGACCCCAGCAACCGAAAATAATTTTTCCAGAACGATTTGAAATTTTTTAATAACAGTTTAACGAAACCTTACTTAAGAAATTGATATTCTTGAATTTCGTCTCGTCAGAGGTGGCTAAACGCCCTGCATACCGATGAAATAAAGTTACAAGATTTACAATCGTGTTATGCTCAGTGCCCCAATACTTTAACACGGTAGTATATGTGCGATTTACATTTGAAATGAATTTGTTTAAGTCACCCATCCCCTGAATCAACAATAATTTCTATATAGTTTCTGATAGTTGTAAAAATTCATATAATAAAAATGTCCCAGCGACAAGGTTAAAAGATTTCAATAATAAACGCCGCAGGGTAGTAAAATGTAGTAAAATATTGAAATTAGAAAATCGGATCGTTGATCCTCGTGTATCGTACCTACGTTGACTAAGGGTTGCCTGTATCGTTTCGTTCCTTCCAACAGCAGCCAGGATCCGACAGCCCCGTGAATCCCCGTGGCAAGAATTTGCACCATAACGCCGGTTACAACGACCACCCACCCCCAACCACTCTCTGGATAGTAATGCTGTCTTACGGTACATCGTGCAATGTATCTACAGCACGTAAAAATAAGTGCCAATTGGAAAACCGCTAGCTCGTCCCAATTTAGTCACGTTGCCTATAGTTATGCAATATCTTTTCAGTATGGGGCCACAAATAACAAATTTCCTAACGGATCGCGCTAAGAAACACTTCAAGTCTTCGAATTCCGATTTCGATAACGATTTTTATATTTAAAAAAAATTTGTGATCCAATCTTTTATTATATACTTTTTCCTAAAAAAGATCAAAATTAATTGGTTCAACACTAGAACTACCAAAGCGATCAAAATGGCCCAGTAATTTCTAATAAAACCTGATAAAAAATTTATTCGACCGAATTTTTGAAAGTTTACTGTAATTTTCTATAAGAGAACGAATATACATTTATTTCCATTGCATCGTACATTTTTTCACGCGTCTATCGTTTTAATTTCTTTGGTACAAATAAATTCACTATAATTGTCGGTAGTTTGAATGGTAAATGTTGAAGAAAATACATGAAATGATTTTATCTTGTAATAATCGACTGTTAAAATATTACTAGTTCAAGTATTCAAGTTTATGAGAAGGAATCTCAATAATTTCGAATAAAAATACACAGCTTCCATCCCTATTTCGATTCACAAAAATTATCTAAACAAACTCTGAATAAGTATGAATTAGGTCAATTAAAAATTGCGCGTTTACAATCACGGCAACATAAGTTCTGTAATTCGAATAGAACATACTCTAGTTATTTCGAATGATTCTACAGTATTCAGTCTTCTAAAAGTATATGTATAATCAGTTTACACTACAAACAGACATGTTTACGAAAGAAAATTAGCCTCACTTTATTGCAAGTTTAACATTACTTTTCCCGAACGTTTAATTTTATTTTTAAAATCATGAACACGATTAAAAAGAGTGCCGTTCGCCCTTATATTTTTTTAACGAGACATTTGACGATAGGTAACTAACACTCGTTTCGAACTCCTAAACTAAAAAATTACAATAAAAATACTTGACGACAGTCAACGAAACACTCTTTTCGAACTCCCGTGCACAAAGATTGCAATAAAAATATTCGTGGGGAAACAATCGATCGACCACCGTTTACTGTGAACGTGTTTTTATGGAACCTGGGATCTCGATTCTCGTCCTCCTCGTTTCCTATCGGCGGTTGAGGCTTTCGCGGAGAAACATTTCCCTCGGAGTCTCCCTCGAACGAGTGGTCACCGAGCTCGCCGGAAACCGCGACTCCGCTGTCCTCGAACACGGGACTCTGAACGCCATTTCCTCCGTTTAGGACACGAGTCTTCATCCCTCGCGCGGTCATTACCACCGAAACCCACCGAGGCTCATCTTTTCTTTCTCATTACGAACGTTCCCCGCTGTAATTTATCGTTCAAAACGAATTGTTTCACGCGACCAGCACACAGCGTTCTCACACGACGAGTACGAATATTTTCGCAACACGTACGTTAATTAAACCATGTAAATGCAATAGTAATGAGTCGACAAATGTAACGCTGATCGAATCTATTTCAAAACCACGGCTAAGCGTAACGATAACGTGTAACTGCAATACGAGTTTTCGTTTTTTGAATTCTACCCCCAGAGATTCTAGTTTGATAGTCTTCCTAAAAGAACACGAAGTTTAAGCTTTTTTAACTCCCCCCATTGAAGAAATGTTGCGTAATATATTAACGTTTTATTGGAATCTGTCGTGATCCTCGCTCGTTTCCCTTTCTTTTACGCGCAAACGTAACGTAAAATATACACGTTCGAAATAAACCGGGGTCTTTTAATACTCGAGGGTCAGATGAGGACGGAGATAAAAGAGGGAAGGTCGAAGATCCATCGTTCCGCGACTACTCTATAAATAAATTTATTCGAAAAATTTGTCCAATCGAAGATTTATCGTTTCGAAAATACGGTAAAAATATATCTGTCCCGAGAATCTCTACAGCCAGACCAGAACGAAGAGACGTCACGTCCGAGACCAACGACTCCGAATACTCGGGAATGTTGTTGTTGTTTTTGATAAACGTATATCGAGAGCTACGTGGCCCTGATTTCGTGATATTTAAAATACAAAATCTATCGACGCGAAAATATATTTGGAATCTCTATTCCGGTCACGTTGAAGATTAAATTCTGTAGATCCTAGCGGACGGAATGTGGCCACGCGGATACAGTTGGAAAACTAAGTAAACTTCGGCGGTATAACTTTCTTTAAGCTGCGGTTCGTACTGGATGTACCTCGAAACAAAGCTGCATTTGAAACTAATACTCGGATCACAGGGCTGCTTTTCGAAGCAATCTTTGTACCTAGTACATGGACCGAGAAACGAAGAATAGTATCGTCTAATGCCGTTTCTAACCCCCTTTCTTCCTAAATAGATTCAGAATATCCAGTTACAGCAATACTTGATAATTTCAGAGAGAAAAAATTTAGAAAAAATACTATTTCAGAAAACGTCGTGCAAATAATAATTAAGCTCATTACGCATGTTTATATTGGATCTTTGTCTGTTAATATAAATAATCTACAGTGATTAAATCAAATACCAGAGTAGTTAGCAATAACTTAAATTAAATGAAAAGTAGGTCTTGCGATCAGTTTTTCCACATTTATCGATGAACGAAAAATATAAACGTTTTTAAAGATATATTAGTTTTCGTATATTTCTACAACAAAGACAGAGAATAAATATAATAGACAAAGTACTGAGTCGAAAAAAATAGATTCTTTGCATTTCAAGTACTGTCAAACGTCCATTTTTTTTTCTAGTTTCGATTATAATCACGTCCATACCGAGTAACATGGTTTTCGATTTTTCTCATTTTTAATTTGTAGGACTGGAATTGTGGCAATCATGGTATCGCCCTTTACTGAAATATTGAATATTTTTATAGATTTCATACCCGGGAAAAATTTTAATAGGAGATTCTAGAGGCCAAAATAAGACGAAAATCAAGAATATCAATTTCTTGACTGAGGCTTCATTAAATAGTTATTAACGTTCAAAGTTCCACCCGTACAGAATTTTTTTCTAGAAAGTGGGTAGGATTTCGGGGGTATGTATATTCACCAAAAATGATTGTAATCGACCCCTGCGACTAAAAATAATTTTTTTAGAATGATTTGAAATTTATCAGTTTTGCGGAACAGGTCCACCTACTTGAATTTTTTTCTAGGAAATGGGTAGGATTTTAGGGATATGTCCATTCACCAAAAATGATTGTATTTGACCCCCGCAACCAAAAATAATTTTTCGAGAACGATTTGAAATTTTTCAATTTTGTCGAAAAATTTCTCACCTTCTCCAATTTTTGTCTAGAAAATGGGTAGGATTTCAGGGGTAAGCTTATTGACCATAAATGATCGTAATCGACTCCTGCAACTACAAATAATTTTTTCAGAACGATTTGAAACGCACGAAATTTCAGGGGAATCATTCATTCATAATCAGACGTTATATTTTCGGTAACGAATTTTTTTCTCGAAAATGCGCAGGATTTCGGGGGTATGTCTATTCACCGAAAATGATTGCAATCGACCCCCGCAACTAAGAATAATTTTTCGAGAACGATTTGAAATTTTGAAATTTTGTCGAAAAATTTCACACTTTCTCGGATTTTTTTCTCGAAAATGCGCAGGATTTCGGGGGTATGTCTATTCACCGAAAATGATTGCAATCGACCACCGCGACCAAAAATAATATTTTTTAGGACATTTTGAAATTTTGAAATTTTGTCGAAAAATTTCACACCTTCTCGGATTTTTTTCTCGAAAGTGGGTAGGATTACAGGGGTATGTGTATTCACCGAAAATTATTGAAATCGACCCCCGTAACCAAAAATAATTTTTTCAGAATAATTTGAAATTTTTTAATTTAATTTTGTTAATAACTTTTTAATGAAGCCTCGGTCAAGAAATTATCGTCTTATTTTTGCGTCTAGAATCACCCATTAAAATTATTTCCAGGGTTGGTCGAACACCCTGAATGCGTCGAAACTTGATACAAAAAAATTCCAAAAGAACTGTAATACTTAAAAGTGAGATCCTGGAATGGAACAACCCTTACGTTTTAAAAAGAATCGACAAGGATATCCGGAACGTAGTAAAGGAAATATTACGAAACGAAATGTATTTCCTTCGTGTAAAACAAAGGATTACTCGGTTCGATCGTGTTAAAGAAATAAGGACGAGCGACTGGTAAGGAATACCGATGTAACGACAGCCAAACGGAGCTGGAGTCCTATAACTTATGTGTTTAACGGTAACACGTGTGTATCGAGGTCGCAGGCTGCTGAATTGTTTCTTCTCCGAATTAGAGTAAAAGCTCGGCAAACAGAAACAAAAGGACAAGGGGGTGCGTCGAGAAAGGAACTCAATGTGTAAATGTATGTATTTGTCGTCCATTGTAAGCGGAGTCCGACGAAACGATGGATAGTAAAAGTTTGCAAATTTATCGAAATCGATTTCCAACGCGGGCCATGAAACTAAACGATCCGTGACAACGGGGGCGGTTCAGAATCGAAAGCTTCGCATCGCAAGTCATATTTGTCGATACAAAAATTAATTCAACGACGATACGTTTGGATCGTTTTTATCCAAGTTCCAACCATACTCGTTTGCAATTAGAGTTGAAAGTTAAGTTTCGATCAAATCGTTTTTTATTTTAATAAAAAAATGCATGAGATATCAGGTCGTGCCAATAGTTTGGTATTCTCACGATCGAAAGGGATTAAATTTGTAAATCAGAAGGAAAATACAAAATTTGCTGTATTGAAATGTTCTCTTATCGAATTTTCTCGCATTTCTCTATAAACGAGGATCATATCCATTTGCTCTTCGAAGGAACACTTCATTTTGATAATCACATTGTTGATTTAACTACCGATATTTCATGTCGATGTTACGAACAGCCGTAATGTTTGCATTTCTAGGTACACGCGATGTATTGCCACGACATAAACAATGTTGCAAGACCGTTCGTTTACGTGAAAGTAAGGATCTACGAAGTACAGCATGTGCTAAAATAAGTCCAGAGACGATAAAAACAGACACGTGATGCAACGATACGAAAACTGCAACTATTGCAATGAAGCAAACGGTCACCGTTTCGAACATCTTCTTGTAATGTAAGAAAGTTTATTTCACCGCCACATTTGACCTTGAATGACCTTCAAGGATAGCTCGACGAAGTCGTCTCAACACCCGCCATCAAAAAAGCAATAAAAAAAATATAGCATTCCATATAAAAAGATTAAGATGACCTTGAAATCTCCTCTATGTCTCCACTCGCACGAAAAATATTTGTATCACAATGATCGTCCAAGTTTTCTACATAACATTTTTTTCATATTATTAAAAATAACGGAGATATAAAAAAAAAAAAAACGTTAACGTTAATTCGTTGGAAACTTTTGCAATACCAATTTCCTTGCGTATTTGCACAGCCCCGCAAACTATCTGAAATTGCAATTTCTACTTACATATTTGTAATTATTTTTCCTAATTTAGCTAATGAATTTAATGTTTTCAATTTACATACGCCAATATCTGTGCATATAATATGTACCTTCTTAGTGAATGTTGTATATCATAGCAACATGCGTGTCGACGATATTCCTACTTCGAGAAACCGGCAACTTACTTTTGAGTTTTGATTACCGCGTGTTTGCTTCAATATTTTCAATTTATATTCGCCAATGCTTGTGTTAGCGGATGTTCTTTATTATAGTAATAAATTTTTTAACGTCAGTTCGGTTAAAAAATGCCAAATTGGCTTTGAGAACGAACGAGAATAAAAATGAAAATCGTAACAAGACCACGAATCAAAATACCAAACGATCTTCAGGGTACATTAACAACGAGCGTCGGTATATCAGCGTGTTACTAAATCGTTATTATTGAAATACAATGATGCGGTTCGTACCTCGTTTCACGACTTTTTATAGAAAGTCGAGTAAAAATTTTTCTACCATTGTCCTCTGTTCGACTGGCAAAAATATACTACTCCGGCTGATTTCGTTCTGAAAGGGGTCAACGATGGTACGTGCCGCTGAACCGGAATAAGAATTCTAGAAACTGTATCCTGTACCAAAACCTGCCACGCTTTGCCACGCTTCAACTTCTCGCGCTACCGGAATCTATTTCACTATTTTCATCCGGCGACATTGAAAAAAGCTTTTCTTTCGCTCACGACGAGCGTTGTACTACGACTTGAAGCAATATTTCAAACGTACTATGAAATTTTATGTAAAACAGTAAACCACCTTCCTTCAGCAAAATATCGTCGCTGGAAAACTTCTTTGATTTCTTATTAAAATCTGGTTCAACGCTTTTCATTAAAACGTTGACATTTCCAAGTTGTTTAATGAGCCTGGAAATTGCTGTATTTTGTTTGCTAATAAAAATATTAAAAGATCAAGAAAATTTCTTTCTACGAATCGTTGACATTAGTATCTTTAAAATTATAGAGATCCCCCGAACCGACAAATTTTTTTTGTTTTCTATTAAATTACAAAGTTTATCCAATTTTCAAATATCGAACGACACGAACTTATGGGACGATTTATTTCTGTTCTTTGGTACGTTGATATTTTCAAATTGTTCACCCACTAAAAGATCTGAAAATTATTTTACATAATCCATTTCTTATCACCAGTTATCAAGTGGTTTGAATAAAGCTTGATTTTATTGTACTCGGAGAAAACTATTTACGGAGTCACACGATCAAGAAAGTCAGCATGTTCCCATAAACCAATGTGGACTCCGTAATTCGTGCTTTGACCTAACTGTCCATAAATTGTTGATGTTGGTGTGTTTAAAATTTTCGTTACCTTCTGAACCGAGAAATTTTCTTTTCTTTTCCGCCACTAAATTACATATACAGGGTGCCCCGTAAATAGTGTAAGAACCGGAAATGGGGGGTAGCTGAGACGATTCTGAACAATTTCCTTTGCAAAAATGTCGGATGGGGCTTCGTTTTTGAATTATTGACGAAAAACACTGACCAATCCTCCGTCAATTTTCGAATGTCGAACGGCACGAATTTATGGGACGACCTAACTCTCGCAATATATTCTTCAGTTTACGGAAAAACAGGCAAACAATGAGTTTATTAACCCTCTCTAACACAAATTTTCTATATTTCTCTATATCTCTCGACATCAATTACATGACACTGTGCACAATGTGAATTTACAAAATCACAATAGGTTACAGAGGATTAACACTAGATTGCACATATTTATATGGAATCCCCCTCCATATTGACGATTTCATTCAAACGTAGCTTTTTCTTTTAATTAAGATTAGATTCATACTATTACGCGAATAAAATTCAACGTAAATTACTAACAAATTATATCTCGTTGAATTGACGGATTGCGCGAATCTACTATTAAATGAGAAAATAAGAGTCAACGGCGACAGTGTCTTCTAGCTTCCAAGTGTTCTCATAGCTGCTGATTCGATCCCCACGTGCAACGTAACACTTTGAAAGCTATGGGTCCCAGAAGTTCGCCCCCCCCGTTAAAGATCGAAAGTTATTTCTGCTGAAAAATGAATGTTCTCCGAACTGAACTTGAGTGACGTTCCCGCGACGATCGCGAATCCCGAGCGCAAGGTAACAAACGACACGCTGGACGAGGGACGCGGTGCCGAGCGCGAACTGGATCCAGTTAGACGTTTCCCCGAAGAGGTTCGCGGCGAGCTTGCGTAGGGGGAACCAAACGGGCCAATCCCCTCGTCCTCCGACCTCGCCACGTGCTTTCGCGGCCACACGTTCCCCGGTGGAACTCGCGGTCAACCGACGCGAATCCTCACCGTTTCGTAGCCCACGTTGCGCACCTCCATTGCTCCTCGGCTTTATCAATTTTCTATACCATATCTCACAACCGAACGACATCAACCGTCTCATCCCGATTTTAAAGGGGCAGTGTACGTTGCAAAATTCAACCATCTTTATTAATTTTTTTTCAACTAACCCTATCCTTTGGGAATACAAGATAAATCTTTTAACACTTTCTGGATCTTTTACTAAAACGAACAATTTTAAATACTATGATAACTTTTTAAGATGAAAGTGTGGGTGGACGTTTAGAACGTATTTGTTATAATTGTATAACATTGGTCAAAACTATTTAACAAGAAATCGATACAATAACTAGGATTTGTCTCACACGTCTTCTCACTATCAATGCTCGCTTACGAGTGACCAGTTTCACACACGTCGCTCTTTCGTTTACTTTTCGATCAAAAAGTATACAAACTATTTAGACCATTCACTCGTGTGACACTCATCTCTCATACAAAATATCACTCACTTCATATCTATGACAACCAGTACCACAGAAAGGTCTATTTTCATCTGAATGTAAAATATCGTAAATGTAACGATATAAAATGCGCTTGGAGCGTTATAAATGAATGCTACGATTTGCATTATATCAATTTTTGCATAGAATTTATAGAACATGTAAATACAGAATAAAATGTAAAAATGGCGGGACATTAATTTTAAGTCCAACCTCAATGATAATACTATTTTTTTAATCAGGTATGATCAGTATTCTAGCACCTTTAAGGGGGCAGTCTCATGTGTATATTGCAAAATTTAACCATCTTTATTAATTTCTTTCAACTGAATGTTACATCCAACGCTATGATTCATTTTCGCGATTTACCTAGCTATCCTTTGGGAATACAAAATAAATTTGTTAATAATTTTTATTGACTTTTCATGTTTTTATTACGTTCGCAGTAAACATGTGTTTGAACACTGGCGTAGGTGATTGTAGCTTTCGAGGTTGACTAAATAAAAAAAATTTTTATTCTGTAGGTGTGGAACCACCCAGCAGCCATTAATTTGTCCATGTTCAAAACGTCTTAAATCGGAGTTAATGCATCTATAACGAACAATATAATGGTAAACAGAAAATTTAGGATCGAAGAAAGTACAGGTGCTGAAACAGATTGGAGTATTTTAATACTTCCTTTATTATTTCAAATTTTAGTTCCATATTTTGGGCGATCATTTTTAAAATGCTGCATTTGAGAAATAAACATTGAAATAACGCATTATCATATTTGACCAGATTTTTCGCTAAAGTGTTTTGCCATTTGACGCTGCAATTAAATAATTTTGCATTTTACTTTCTATTTATTATTACAGTGAACTTTTATTCGAGCAACTTCTCAAGTAATTCAGAAAGTTTTCGTATTCTAAATTTATTGTGGCGAAAAACGAAATAAAATAATAACCTTATCCCAATCAAATTATTTGACCGAATTAACTCAAATAAACGATTATTTCTCTTATGTGATCTAGAAAATAAAAGTAACAAAGCGCTTGAAATAATTCATTGTTTCAAATTATTATTTGTCATTTTATTTGAAATAAAAATTTGTCTAAGCCGGCTGGTGAAAATGTAATGAGAAATATAAAAGTTTTTATTATGCATTAGCAGCAGCCGGCGGACATAATCTGAGTTTAGAGACACTGCAGGGTGCAAAAATGGTACGCCTGTCAACAGAGTGACCATAATTTAGAACCGGCTTGGAGAAGTTTTCTTTTAGGAAAAAAATTTTCCGCCGGAAAAAAAACCAATTAGCGGTTCACACCCGACGAGGGTATCGCTTCACGGTCCTTTCGAAACTGACATAACGAGATCAGCTTAAGACTACCGCCTAGGCTACAATTTTCAAAGGCTGGTAAAGAAGTAAATACACATTTTAAATTTCTACGACGTTTAGAATCTAAACACGTTCAATAACTTTCCAATAAAGCTTCAATAAGAAAATTGGTATTCTTGATCCTCGTTTTTATTTTCACTTCTAGAATGTCCTATTAAAATTTTTTCCCAGGAATGGCCGAACACCTTGCATTTTACTTCCAACGTTAAAAGATCGTCATGATGATCGAAACGTTGTACAGATTCGCTTGTTGCAAATAATGTATCCAATTTTCACGCGAATATCTTTCGTGATAGGTCCATAATACTAAAAAATTAAAAAATAAAGACAATGTTCTTTGATATTTGTTTGCCACGAAAAAAATGATGGCGTTCTAAAATCCCAACAGTGGGAACGGGTTTCGGTGAATTTATTTAACTTATTTAACACTAGAACTATCAAGCCAGTAATTTCCAATAAAACTCGATAAAAAATTTACTCGACTGAATTTTTGAATATTTACCATAGTTTTCTATAAGAGTATGATACGTTTCTTCACATGCCTATTGTTTTAATTTCTTTGGTATGAACAAGTATGCTGTAACTGTCGGTAGTTCTAGATTATTCGCGATGCAAAATATAATTAAAGCTTTAAACCAATACTCGTTCTAAAAACTAAAGAAATACTATAGAATAGAAGATAAATTCATATGTGTTTCTAAAATCGTTTTGATTTGTTCGTCGACGATTTTTGTGGGGGGGGGAGAACAATTAATTTGTGGAATTCTCTTTTCATAGAGTTGCGTTAATATGAATTATATGTAAGAGAGGAAACATTGATAGAGAAATAGTCGTATGTCGCCGTTCGTTTCGACAAATGGCTCCGTCTTATGGCCGTCCATTTAGCTCCGTCCGACCAATCTCGTCGAATTCGTTGAACTGTCAGGGTTAATGGTGATCTAGAGCCACACGAGGCACCAGCCGACCGACAATTGGCATAACAGTAAGTCGGAAAAGTCGCAATGCCAAGGTTCCACGAGATAGCAAACGGTGGATTCATCTTGTCTGATCTGTTCCGAGTCTACGATGACGAACGGAAATCACGCAGCAATCTCATTTCGGTATTTTGGACTCGGTTCGGGGAAAGCTTCGAGCATACTTTATTTACGGAACAAATCCTTGGTTGTTCGAAACTTTGTAACCGAATTTTTTAAACGTTTCGAGAGAACCAATTTTTAATAATTCGCCATTTTCCGTGCACGATCGATGCTTTTCTTTTCTCAACCACTTATACCTCTTATGATGGTTATATTTAAATCCCTTAAGAAACATGATCTTCATTTGTAATAAAATACTTAATTTTGTAATTTTTTTTTTCCTATGTAAACTTGTGCTAATAATCCCGTAGGGGGTTACAGCGTAATAAAAAAAAAAAATTCGCCATTTTAACGGAACCTAGAATTACTATTATAATGGGATGTATAAATTTATCACAATGTGTTCTATCATTTGAAATCTGTGAATATTGAAAATTTTAATACCATCGAGATCAATAGTAAAGCAAATATTTAATATTCTTCTAAAGACACAATGCAATGGTATTTTTAACAACATTCTTACCATTTGTGTATATTTTTTAAATGTTACATGTATATCGATGGAACGGTTAATAATTCAGACTACAGTCCGTGTTTTACTACTCCATTATTTCATTTCAGATATTTTTAAAGATACTAGGTACTTCCGGTAAAACATACACGACGCGCAGGTACCTACTTGGCCAAACTTGCGAGTTTCTATAGTCGATAAAGAAGGTCTCTCTTGCTCGATTTCTGGCCTTCGACTTATCCGAACCGGATAAGCTTAAGGGAGAAATGATTTATCATACGTTGGCACTTTCTTTCTTCGCGGAAAGTCAATTATATTTCCATTCGACGCGTTTCCCCCGAGACGACAAGATCACGAATCGTTACAATAGAGTTTGTTTCACAAAATGTACGAACAAAGGGAGAAACGTTATTAATTTTGTTACCGCTTCTTCGTGAACCAAGCACGACTAAAGTTTGTTTTTTTACCTCGTCCTGAAGGTTCACGGTGCAGTCAGAGCGGTCACCTGTTTTCAGAGTCGTCGGCGTATTCGAAAGCGAAACAGCATTTTCACGGAGAAAACTCGCCGCTGACTCGAGCCTGCGATTTGCTACGAGGCGACCGGTTTTCACAGAAGGAAACCTCCGACTTGGAACTCGTCGCCTCCATGGAAGGCGTTCCGAGTCATTCGCGAAAGCAATGCCTCGAAAACGAATCCAGACGCGCCGACAAACGCGACGACAGTCTTGATCGAGCGTTAGCAAAGATGAAGACACCAACGAAAAAGGACCTCCGGCGCTTCTTTCGCGTGAAATATTTTTTCTCCGCGCGGCAGCTACAGTCACGAGTTTTTGCTTCGGGATTTTCGGCATGGAAACGATGCGGTGCCTTTGACAGAAGGCGTTGTTTGCGTACGTCCGATGATAAAGTGGCCAAAGGGAGATACCAAGAGGAACGACCACCCCCCGACATGCCAGATCAAAAAGGTCAGATGCGTGATACATCGACGATAACACTCCACCAGCCGGAGGAAGAGATATCATGGAAATTTTCACGGCGATCCCTTTGCCATACCTCAAACAGTCGCCCACGTTTATTACACAAAATAACGCGTCCACTTTCTGTTCCCTTCCACAGAGTTATTTCCCGATTCCATATTCGGTAATTAAAATTCCAAGTAGTTTATTAATAACAAGTACGACGATCTTAAATCACTTGGGTCTATGAACAGTTAAGAAAATTAATGTGATAAAACCAAATGCAATCTTAAACAGAAACCGACCAAGACGGAATTCAATAAAGAAAAACGATCAGTTTCAACGGAAAAGGCCAAAGATTAATAAATCGTTTTAGATTTGGATATTCCAAGTTAACGCGTTTGTCAAACGACTAAATGACGTTGAATCGTGTAAAAAAAATAAATAAAATAGAATGTAGAACACTCTGATGTTCTTTAAATAAGAAAAATTGTACAACAAGCTTAACGTCCAAGAACTCCAATGTTTACGATAAGATCGAAACTGTCTTCTACGGGACCAAAATTTTGATTTTAAACAATCGTAAACTACGTAAACTAAAATTTGTTTAAGTACTTGTTTTTGTAACCTTGAACGCTGTCTTTTATTTCCTTTCTCAATTTGGAGAATCAATTGTTCCAGTGCCGTAGGAAAAATTGTTAAATGTTCGTGTAACTAAAGGTTCTTAGAACTCTGTGATAATTCTGAAGTTCTGTTTAGGCGATTCTCATCATACTGAGATCCTGATTTGCCGAATACTCGGAAACTTCTTGGCAGAGGGGCGAGATAGCCCACTTAGTCCGCCTAATCCTCTCTAGAAATCCTCGCTTTAGGATTCTTAGCGATCACACTCTCTCGATGTTCCTTCTTCGTGACCTTCGTCGCGCGGTACCTGTGGATGTAGTCGACTTAGCCAATAATGTCAACTCGTGCGACTCCAAGTGCTACGGATCATTTGATTCCGCGCGAATTTACCATCTCGTCAGATCACATGGACATATACAGGGTGGTCTGTGCAATCTCGACAAGGGGGGTCAAATAGTCAAGGGTGTAGGTGCTTAAAGTTTTCGACGAAAAAGCAAAATTTCAAATCGTTCTGGAAAAATTATTTTCGGTTACGGGGGTCAATTACAATCATTTTTGGTTAATATAAATACCCCCGAAATCCTATCCACTTTCTAGAAAAAAATTCGAGAAGGTGTGAAATTTTTCGACAAAATAAACAAATTTTCAAATCGTCCTCAAAAAATTATTTTTGGTCACAGGGGTCGATTGCAACCATTTTCGGTGAATAGACATACCCCCGAAATCCTGCGCATTTTCGAGAAAAAAATTTGTTATCGAAAATATAACGTCTGATTATGAATGAACGATTCCCCTGAAATTTCATGCGTTTCAAATCGTTCTGAAAAAATTATTTGTAGTTGCAGGAGTCGATTACAATCATTTATGGTCAATAGCCTTACCCCTGAAATCCTACCCATTTTCTAGAAAAAAATTCGAGAAGGTGTGAAATTTTTCGACAAAATTAAAAAATTTCAAATCGTCCTAAAAAAAATTATTTCTGGTCGCGGGGGTTATTTTGTAATCATTTTCGGTGAATGGACATACCCCGAAATCCTGCGCATTTTCGAGAAAAAAATTTGTTACCGAAAATATAACGTCTGATTATGAATGAATGATTCCCCTGAAATTTCATGCATTTCAAATCGTTCCGAAAAAATTATTTGTAGTTGCAGGAGTCGATTACAATAATTTATGGTCAATAGCCTTACCCCTGAAATCCTACCCATTTTCTAGAAAAAAATTCGAGAAGGTGTGAAATTTTTCGACAAAATTAAAAAATTTCAAATCGTCCTCAAAAAATTATTTTTGGTCGCAGGGGTCGATTGCAACCATTTTCGGTGAATAGACATACCCCCGAAATTCTGCGCATTTTCGAGAAAAAAATTCAGTGTGTGCGGAACTTTAAACGTTAGTAACTTTTTAACGAAGCTTCGATCAAGAAATTGGTATTCTTGATTTTCGTCCTATTTTGGCCTCTAGAATCTCACATTACAATTTTTTCCCAGGGTTGCCCCCTAAGTAGAGTCAGTCGGTCGCGGGGAATTCCCGTGCTTGTGAATTACTATCGAAACAGTTTTATAAAACATCTCTTGTTCGCTATCTTTGTAATTTCGCTGAAATGGATTAAATTACATTTCGTGTTACCATCGAACCACATTTCGAATAAGACGATACAAATACATACGACTCTAATGCGAAATTGTTATAATTTCAAAACTTCGATTCAAACGCAGCACGGTGTTCTAGTTGTCCGATCACGCACAAATGATTTCTTCATCGATTGACGCAATTTATGGGGGTGCGTTACAAAAGAAACTAAAAAGAAAATTTTGCACCCTGTAGCTAACGACCAGCCTATGGGAAACCTTCTGATTGAAACTCCGTTTTCGCTTTCGTTCGTTTCACCCGATCAGCGATACATCGTTGGAGAAAAAGATCGTTCTCGAGATCTGGATCAGCCGCGCATGCGCGCTGCTATTAACTCGTAACAATATCGTTCGACGCGTGAATCCTTCTTAACGTCGCTACTAAATCTTTCGAGTTTAAGAGTGTACTTGATAAACGAAATGATCCCCCGTCGTAAAAAACGGATTTCTATTCTGACCATCGAGTTTGCTGAACCGTTCGAAACGTCGATGACGCAATTGGACGGTAGCTGCGATTTGAAGAGTCCAAGTTTCATATTATCGACCTTTTATTCGCACTTGCCGAGTTCTTTTATAGATTGTCCGACTATCGCCGACGAAACATGCACTCGAAACGAACAGCTTCGTACGAGTAAATCTTTTATAGTATTGGGTCGACGGGCAATTTCAGCCTTTTAAAATTTTATTTCATATTCCTGTTTGCAATATTCTCCGTCGACTACTCACGTCCCGTTTCTTTATTTCGAGATCACTGTTTCTCTCAATTCCAAAATTTCATTGTTTATCGCGACTCTAAAAACAAGATAATTTATGTTCAAGATTAGGTTTTTTTTTAAATTTATTATAGTACTCTGACGAGGTAATAATGCAATAATTAAATTTTTGTTCGATTCTGTACTTTAATTATAAGGCACAACGACGTAATTCACATTCTCAACGATGTGTTTTTAATTCAGTTTTTAAAACTTTGCGAAGAGTTCTATTGTCTGTTTTATTGTCAAGGGTTGTATCAATCCGTTAATTCGGCTCGTGATTGTATTATTTTATTTTATTCCATTTATTCGATAAACGTGAATCCTTATTAGTGTACAAAGCAGTAAAACATGACAAAGGTAATTTTAATGCGAATTAGGTAATCAACGTAAGAATAAAACGTTAAAAATGTTTAAATATACAGGTTTTGAATGATGTTGTGACGCGCTTATGACCGCGCTAGTCAAGTCATCCAGTTAAGTCATTAGTTTTAGTTAGTTTCTAGTTAGTTTTAGTCAGTTCAAGTAAGTCACTAGTTGGTAGTATTAGATTTAAGCTGGCGCACCCCCTTTTTCTTGGCCCATAATCCCAGATTCATAATCTGGTATTACTAATTTTTCTGTAGATGGAGGCGTCAAGGAGATAAGGTCAACTCCATTTTTAAATGAAACAGTATGTTTTTTAAGGTCATTCAAGATCACCCAAAGTCAACTGCAATAGAAAATAAATTGTCTCAAAGCACTCTTCGAACACTTGGATGCTTTGACACTGCCACTACCAGTGTTCAAAATGGCTACCTTGAACATGGATACATAGTTTAAATCGTTGCAATACCGATGACACTACCTGGCAAATTTCATTTGCATCTATTACAGAGCAAGCTCTTCTTATACCTTGGTTTTTCGCGGTACACCTCTGCCTTTAATTAACAGGGCCTTGGTACGAGTTCCTAATCGCTGAAATTTTTGTAGCGATTCTTTAGGGCCCCGACTCCTCGTTTAGCTGTAACTATTAACAAGCGAATTGAGATTAGACGTCCTAAAAAATAGCGGCATTCACGAGCGACCGAATCGTAAACCTCGCCAAGTTTCCTAAGAGATACGGAATTTCAAAGTAAAGGATCAGGTTAAAGAATTTAATGCGTTTAAAGGATTTGCTCGTTAACGTTTCGCGGAGAATAGGAACAGCGGGCCGCTTCAACATCGAGAAACAAGCATTCGTGGCCGCAAGAGAAAATAACGAAGATAACCGGAAATAATAGACGGAGGCCGGCATAATCTACGTAATGTGTTTCAATTTATTTAAAGATACGAGCAGCTAGGCGCATCGAGAGGGGGAGCCCCGGTATTTCAAGTAGAAATGAACTTAATTACGCCCGGGAGGACAGACGCACTAAATATCAAGGGAAACTATATTAAAAATTATTTACGACCGACGGGGAACAGTATAATCGGCGAAAGCAAATTGGGCACGACTGCGTGAAAAAGCGTAACTGTCGCGGGAAAGACGAGTTCGTTTTATCATTTAACCCGAACGTTCATTTTTATAGGGTTTAAAAACAGACGCGAGTCAAAATACGTTTAATTCGTTTACGCGTATTTTTATATGCCTCTTTGCGACGTCCGTTTGGTCTAGTTTCCTTCACGTCGGACGTGAAACATAAATAATCGGACAAGTTAGAAAATAAATTTCTTTCCTTCGACAGAGACGGATCGGAAACATTCCTTTTTATACGGTTACACGAAGCGTGTGTAAGTTAGTTTTTGGAAATATTTCTGTGAGCAAAGCTCGACGAATATTTCGATTTTTTTTTGTTTTTTTTTGTATAAAGAAATTTCAGCGTCGACGAGGTAAAATTTACTTACGATCGTGTTGAATGAAATGCATTTACTGAACGGAACGGAGAAGAATTTGTTATGATTCTGATGTAAATCACGTAACACGAATAAAATATTACATGTTGGACTTATGGTCTCATACGTTACGTGTACAACACGATTACATATTTCCAAACCCTTTATAGCAGATAATAATAAATAAAAACACATATTTGAATTATAGTGACAGTAAAAAGAGGAATAAATTATCAATATTAAACTCTTTACGCCCTTGGCCACATATCTGGACGTTTAATTTTTTTTTTTTTATAATTATAGTTACTGTCGATAATAAATAGACAAAAAAAGAAAAAAATTGTCCCTGAAAAGGATAAGGCAAGCTACCTCTTGTCCATTCAAAGTCGAGCAAATTTTAATGTTTCATTTTACTGAAATAATGACTCTTGAAAAGAAAAAACGATTTCTGCATCCTTGTTACGATCAATACTTTCAAAGATACTTCTCACATTTCACTTACCTATTAAAGCAACATATTTAAAAGTATTCTTTAAAATTCATTTTACCAAAAGACATTCGAAATCAATAAAAGAATATAAAATTGACTACTTTCAACACTTATCGTTAGCTTGGGATAAATATTTTATGCAATGAATTTATATTAAAATATTGTTTTCTTATCGCTTCTAAACTCAATATATTACCAGAAACAAAAATATATTTTTATTTACAGAGTATTCTGGTAAGTATGAGGGGAGGCAAAAGAGAATTTGGAATGTAGGACTCGCAATCAGATATTCCTTTTTATTAATACATCGACCATCAAAGTGTCACAATAATTGGAGTATATTTTCCTTGAATCGTTCTGAATTTACCAATTACCTTGAACAATTTTTAAGAAATTTGAAAACCACCAGTCTGTATTATTCAAACGTCTGATTCGTTCTATTAATTTTACCAATATTTGCAAATCTTGTTCATTGAAACACAAGATAAACGAACTTGCGCCACTTCCATAATGAACGGTTGATACTTTGCGATTAAAGTTTATTCCCTTATTAATTTAATGTTCGCATCTTTCTGTCGTTGAATTACAATTCGAATTCAATTCGTCCTCCGTTACAGACTGGTTTTTGCATCGGTTCGCGTCGGTAGTCTAAATTTCTGGGTCGCGTGAAGCAACTGAACAGCATATTCGCTGGGCGGAATATGGTTATTAAGTTTAAAATGTGATCAGCAGCCGTCGGGAAATTGCCTCGCAATTACCTTGAAATCAATTACAATGCGGCAGCAGCTGTAGCCGTAGTTGCATTAGATTCGAGTGCAGTTGAACGTCCCCGCCATTAAATATACTAGCGGCAATTCCCGGCGCGACGGTACGAAAGAAAGAACGGAAATAGGCAGAGAATGGCGTAAATTTGACGAACGGAATGGCAGGAAATCCCACGTAGTAACGATCGCGACAGAAAAGATGAAGTCCCACTGGCAACATGCAAGTCGTTACGTTCCCTCCGAATTCGAAGGATTTACGAACGCGTTTTAAGCCTGACCGCGTGTATCCCGTAACGCGGGGGGAAAAAACTTGCGCTTCTTTACGAGACCCCTCGATGAAATTTAGCTTCGAGGCGACGATCTATGATTTCTAGGAAGCGTTCTTCGATTTGTTATTTTCGGAACGACATCGAGGCTCTCAAAACAAAAGATATCTCGAACGTCTGTTTTGCACAGAATCCTATAGAAAAGCTCGAATCTGTTTTTCCATTCGAGTCTAAAATTGACGAGGATAAACTTTGCAATTTAATACAAAAACAAAGAAAATCTGTCAGTTCCGGGGATTTCTATAATCTTAAAAATACCAACCTCAACGATTCACAGATACTCGAAAGAAATTTTCTCGATCGTGTAATATTTCTAGTCATTTTTATATTTTCATATTTTTTTAAACGCAGCACTTTTCAGGCTTATTAAACAATTTGTGAACGTCTAGGTTTTATTGAAAAGCTTTCGACTAGATTTTAATAAAAAATCAAAGATGTTTTGTAGCGATGGTACAATGGTATTGTTAAAGGAAGGGGAGGAGTTATCGAGCAAGAAAGGGTTTACTGTTTTTCATAAAATTCCATTGTACGTTTAAAATATTGCTTCAAGTTGTAGTAGAAAATTCAGCACGAATGTTTAAGACGACCTAATACGTATGTATTGACCTTGCTGTTTATCTATTAATCTTTTTCTGTTAACCATTTATTTAAGAGAATAAGGGAAGCTTTGTGACAGCTATATTGCCACGAGCTCGTCACCTACAACGTACAAGATAAAAATCGTTCGAACGCTCACAGCTCGATGTTGTGCCTTTTCGGGCATTCAGGTCCCTCTACTATTGCTCTGGGAGTTATCAATCATTCTGTGAGAACTATGTCGACGTGAATATTATATTTGCATGGAAATGAAATTATTTTAAAAATGCTACCTATAACATAGCTGTGTAACAAAATTTATATCAAGGAAAAGAAATTGAATTGCACAAGTATCTTCCTTTAAATTAAAAAGAAATAATTTTTAGAATGAATTAATAGATGCAAATAGAGTGACTGCTGGTTCCCAGTTTTGTTATTTAAATTAATGGTACGAACAAGCCTGTTAAGTCATGTTTAATGACAAATATCGTGGATATTTATTATTTTCTATTTTAATTTTAGCCAACAGGGATCATTATATCCAGGAAAAGAAATTGAATTGTACAATACAAGTGTCTTCAAATTTAAGAAATATTTTTTTTAGAAAGAATTAATAGATGCAGATAGAGTGACTGCTGGTTCCCAGTTTTGTTATTTAAATTAATGGTACGAACAAGCCTGTTAAGTCATGTTTAATGAAAAATATCGTGGATATTTATTATTTTCTATTTTAATTTTAGCCAACAGGGATCATTATATCCAGGAAAAGAAATTGAATTGTACAATACAAGTGTCTTCAAATTTAAGAAATATTTTTTTTAGAAAGAATTAATAGATGCAGATAGAGTGACTGCTGGTTCCTAGTTTCGTTATTTAAATCAGTGGTACGAACAAGCCTGTTAAGTCATGTTTAATGACAAATATTTATTATCTTCCATTTCATTTTTGTATTTTAATTTTAGCTAACAGGGATCATTATAGATCACTGAACTTTTTGAAAACTTAACGAAAAGAATTCTTGCCAATTCGCTAAGAAAATTGTAAATGATTTGTGATGAATCATTTATTGTTCAGTCTAAATATGAATCGATTCACGAACGTACACATAAGAGACAACTTCGATTTAAATAAAATTCATGGCAACGGAGTATTGAATGTGAAATAGGTAAATAAAATAAAAAATAAGCAGAAATAGGTAGACAAAGAGGGATAGATAAATGGAGTCCGCACAAACTGATCGAACTTCGATGAAGAAGTGCGAAGAAGTTTGACAACACTTCACCAAAGCCAAGTACCATTAAAATTTTGAAAGTTATTCGAAGAGATCGATCACTCAGTTTATACAATCTCCCTTTATCGCCATGATTATTAAAAACATTCGCTTGTGCTTCACGCCCCCTACATGTACAATTCAACTTTTGCCACAAGCAATTATTTTAAAAATATATCAAAAGCAATTTCTAAATATAATCGCGATATTGCAACAACATTTCTCCAACGTTTGCGTGGGCTCGAAATCCATCGACCGTCGCTCTTTCAACAGAAATACTTTCCTCTTTTCCTTTATCGATCCGGTCGTATTCGCGTCGAACGTTCTCCAATTATTTTCGTAAAGCAAGTTTGCCCCTTTTGGATAAAAATTAAAATAATCAGCGCGTCGTCTCGCGTTACAAGCGATTTCGCGCTCGGAACCGGCAACATCTCCGCCATCTTTACGCCCGTTGCTCCGATAAATCTGCCTTCTTTTACCGAACCCGACGACTCAGTCGCGTGTTTCTTCACCCTCGATTCGGCCTCGAACGTGCAACAGCCTCGCTGTTCGGTATTTTTGCACGGTCCTCTCGTATCTCTCATTACTTTATGGCGGGCAATTTGCGGCGCTGCTATTTTACAGTGCTCGCGGCTCGTGGTTAGTCACTCGCGCCTTTTCTTTTAATTTTTACCGCGCAATTCACCACTCGCGCTATAAATAATTTTCTATATACAGTTACGAACAAAATTTAACGGACAAGTAATGTAAATACGCCAGCAAACAGAAACATAATTACAACGTCTTATTAGCTTTGTATTTATATATTTTTCTAGTATTGGCGTTACTCAAGATTCTGTCTGTCGTATAAAACCTACTTCATATTCCAAAAAGGACGAATCCCTTTCAACCGAACCAGTGTTTTAAAAATGGATAGGCATAATCTTGACTTAAAATTTTTCTCTACGAATATTTTGTTCTTCGATCAACATAGTTTCAAATATCCTTTGAGACTGGTACACTTGGAAGGAAATTAATAATCTCGAGATATTCACTAAATCTACCAATTTTTATAGAAATATAAGTAAGCGTTGATGGATAATTTTCTTCCATCATTTTAAATCTACCATTTATTTCGGGGACAGAAATTTTCTTTTCTTTATAGATAACGTAAGACTCGAGGATCTGTTCGAATGTGAATATTAAGAATTAAGTTTCCGTACAGATTTTACAATCGAAACTCTGTCGTACTCATTTAGCGAATAAATATTAAACAAACGATAATAAAAAGCAGCACGTTTCCCAAGTGGGAAGGCGGTAGCCTGCGCGAGCAAAGCGACTCGGGGTAAGAGATTTCCGAAAACGATTTGGTCGTTTCTACTCGGATCGATTCGCGCCAGACGTAATATCCACAGTGGCAAGATGGATTCCCGCGAGGATAGGGAAGAAAATATATATTCGTAACCGATACGAGGGGTGGTTATTCTACGAGATCCGTGGTATTTCCGTCCGATTGTTAACATCCGCGAAACGAGCGTGGTTCCATCGTCGCTGATACCAGAATCCTCTTACCCGGGATTCTCTTTTCTCCCGCGGAAGCCACGTTTCTTTATCTACGCTGTTACAATAATCCTCATCTCGAACGAAAACTTCCCCAGGAGGCGTCTGAACGAAAGCCGTGTCCTTAACAAACGGGAATTTCGACGCAGAAGACAAAAAAAAAAAAAGAAAACGGAATAAAATGTACGGCGAGCCTCGGATCTCGCAACAGGACGATACGGCTTTCAAAAAAAAATTCCCGTCATGTTCTTCCGGGGGGCTTCCCGGGTCTCGTATCTCGCGTTCCGCAATTCGCGCGCGACGAATTCCACGACGACGCCGCGCGTATTTCACGTCTTATCGGAAGCGAATTCCCCGGCAGACGGCAGACGCCGCACAAGAAAAGAAGACACTTCCAGAAACCAAACTTTCCAAAGGGCATCCACCTCGAGATCCTAAAACGTATCCTCGGTAAAAAGATCATCGTCATCTTCTTCATTTATGTCTCCTGTTGGGAATTCCAACAATTTATAGGACACGTCGTTTAGTTCGCTGGTACTTAAATTACTCGATTTGGTAATCTGGCAATGATACCTTACGTTACAAAACGAATCGACGTACCCTAAAGCCATTAAGCACACCGTACCTTTGGGCCCATTCACCTGCCCCTTGGGTGGGATTTCGAGTGTCGGGAGGACTGGCCCACTGGAGGGGTGGGCAAAGTTTTGATCAGTTAACAGAATCTCCACCTAATTTGACACCAGTAATATATATATAATATCTCTCCTTGCTAGCTAGCTAGCTAGCTCACTCCTATGGAGAAGCGTTTGAGCATCTTCTTCGATAAAGACATTTTTTGAAAATATCTCGAGATCTAATAATTTTTTTGCCATGGTACCCTAATCATTTTATACGTAGAATGAACAGAAGAATCGATCTGTGTAAAAGAAAAATATGTATTTCTATTTAAAAAAATGATGCAATTGTTAATTGCATATGCACCGCTGCATCTAAAACAAATTTAAAGGCCTACAGATGTAGCGCTCTTCGAATCATTTATCTTTCTCCTTTTGGCATTTTTGCGTAAATGCAATAATAACGGAGTTATGACTTGAAACAATCGCGTGGACCACCCTGTATAATCACGTTACAAGTTACAATCAGGACACTTCAAGTTACACCTGTATATATATATATATATCTGTTAATAAATTTAAAGTATTTGTAATCTGTCGATTTAATTTTTTTGGTGCAAATAAATACACCATAATCGTCGGTAGTTCTAGTGTCGAAACATCGAGAAAAATCGTTTCATAATTCGTATCGTCGATCTTGCACGGATCTGATCTCCCTCCGCCCGAGGAGTTTCGACATTCGCGAGATCACGAGGAATTAGTTCAGGAGCGACGAACTTCTTCATCGAGAGCCACGAGAATTCCCTCGCCAACGCTGCTGGTTAGATATCCAGCGAGCCTTGGCCTCAACTCTGCAGAATAGGTACATATAACGTTGGGCCAGCTTCTTCCACGCTTGAACGGAACAGAAGAGTGGGGGGGAAAGATCCACAACTGGCTCACAAGTCACTACACCGGTTCGTCATCCCTGAATTAACCAGTCGATCGTTGATTATCGCTTTGAATCGTGCATCTAGTCGGTCGTGAGACCGATTGGCCCACCTGACAGGTGAGTGAAGCTGTGTCCTCTACGAATGCGAACCTGTTGTAACGTGTGCGCGCACCCGTTCAGCGTGAAGAGCACTTTCTCGAACGGAAACGGGATCAACGCTCGAACCTAAGTCCGTTTAACCGACACTGGACTCTAGTTTTCTAGAACACGCTTTTAATATATTCTTAAGGGGGCAGTCTCGTGTGTACGTCGCAAAATTTAATCATCTTTGTTCATTTCTTCCAACCAAATGTTTATTTAAATGTTAATTTTTACAGTTTCATTCGGGTCATACAACTTTTATTTGAAACATTTTTTTCATTTTTTCATTTATATTTCATCGTTCGCTCCAACATGGGCAAAGTTAGAACTGTTCGGTTCATCTTTAAATATGCCAATAATGTCGGGAATAACTATATTTACTTCCTTTTTCATTCTTCTAAGGGGACAGTCTCAAAGTTTAACTATCTTTATTCATTTCTTTTAACCAAATGTTTAATACAAAATAAATTTTTCGTAGGTGAATTGCAGCTCCCAAGATTGACTAAATAAAAAAGAATCAAATTTATTCGGTAGGTTTTCTGTTATCGCCCGTAGTAAAGCAATTAATTTATGTTGAAAATTGGTAAAATGGCGAAAGCTTGAATTAAAAATTGCAAAATTTTGTCATTTTTTTCGCAAACTTTTTAATCAAAGTATATGATATACTCATTATAAAAATAGAATTTTTTAGATTCTATCTACGCCATTTAAAAAAGCAACATTTCGAGGGAAATGCATCTAAAGTCTGTAAGATCATACTAATCAATCCCAGCTCCATATAGAATTCCATCCAGAGTGTTGTAGAATTTCGACATTTATGACTTAAAATGTTCCACAATCCGCAATACACGACATCTATTTAACCAAATTTAACAGTAGATTCTTAAATATATATACTTTCAAAGATTATTTACTTATTTATATAGAATAAATCAGCTTTATTATTTGAAAGTTGTTCTCTACTGTCTTATTACGATCTCAGAACACCAGTTCCAAAACGAAATTCAATGCGGCGAAAATAAAATATGATAAAGTA
Organism: Colletes gigas; assembly: GCF_013123115.1. Lineage (NCBI taxonomy): Eukaryota > Metazoa > Arthropoda > Insecta > Hymenoptera > Colletidae > Colletes > Colletes gigas. Next base: position 601,628 of record NW_025106668.1, read on the forward strand.
TACCGATATTTAGAGAACAGGTGCGTACGTTTCATCTGCGTTAGTTTTACAAGTAAACTTTATGATAATTGAACAGTTGCCTGTTTTCCAAGTTCGATTTGGCGTCTGGTGTTTCGATAAGAGAACGCGCGCTTCTGTTTCAAGAGATAACCGGGACCATGTGTGAGAAACACCAGGAGACCACGCGCCATCTCTTTAGAATTGCGAATATTTCCTAAGGATTATTAGACCCAACCAGCACCATCGCAACCCTGTTTAGGTTTTCCCAGCGGTTTCATCCTGACGTCGACTATCGCGTAAACTTTACCGTGAAATTTCTGTTCCTCTATCACGAATGTACCTTGGATTTATACCGCGGACAACAAATTCATACTGCGTTCTTTCATAATTACATATAACACACGTACTAATGATATAAATCGTCGAAATAAAAATATAAAAAGATCAAAGTAATTTCAACAGGAACGCAAATACTTTATTCGCTTTTTCGAATTACACATTTAGGATTCGTTACATTTTCAATTATTAAACTGCTTGATGTAACACTCGGAAAGAGATTCAAATCGAAAATGATTTAATAACTTCCAGGGAAAAGATATATCTAACTACTTTACGGCGCCAACTGTAGCACATAAATAACAAAGGATGAAAAGCATTTTTTAACGAACAAATGTTTAACAAAGTTAGACACGGAGTATTGTTGTATATAGGTAAATGAATATACGGTTTCCTAGGTCTTCGTTAGAAAGAACACAAGAATAATGCAACGTTACAGTTAGGACACTAACGCAAGAACATCGAAACGTTAATCGTTAAACACCTGTATATATTTGCAAATAAATTCAAAGTGTTGTAAATAGCATTGGAATTATCTAATAAAAAATAAAACCGCTCCACGAACCTTCTGATGTATTCCGTATCATTAATTCTTCAAATCCCAAATGATTCTTGTTTTTTAACCCCTTGCCTTACGATTTCATTTCTTCTCTATTTCGTCTCTAAGACGTAATTGTAAGCCAAGGGGTTGATCGAGGAATGCATAAAATATTCTTCTTGCGATCGTTCGAGCGTCGGGAAGTAATGGAAAGTCGCAAAATAGGGACCACCCTACGTTCAGGATGTAATGGCGTACGAGCGTGTCGTCCCGTCGCGGCGTCGGGGCGCGTCGGAGAATTAAACGGGCGGTGAGAAGGTGTCGCGTATAATTAGCGCGATTCATAACCCGTTTATTAGCGGCGGCTGTAAGAATACTCGGCGACACTCGCGGCTGTTGGATGACCGCCAAGGCACAATATAGGTACAAGCATGTTGGGTTCCGCGACGGGGAACGAGAAACTGTCGCGCGGCAACGCGGTGAAAGATGCATCGCGATTTTATCCTCGTTCCGCGCGGACAGTCGCAGACATCGGGCAGCTGACGCGCTTTAATTTCACCGACAGATTCTCACGGCCGTGGAACTTTCTGTTTCCGAGTTGGGGAACGTTCGCCACGAAACTCATGAAAAGTCTATCGACCAAGGGACACGCGGTAATTTTTCTCTTGGCTCTCGAACGAGAAACGATTCTTCGATCTTTCCGTTCTGATGCTCGTTCAATCCGTTGACGGATCACGCGGTATCCGCAGATCGCAAGTCGTTTTCCGAGCTATTTTTTATTTACTCAACTTGCACATTCCTTCAATAATATCTGGTAATATAATACGTATTTTGTCTAAATACATTCCTGTCATTTCCAGACAAAATGGATGTTACGCTGTTTGCTTCCAAAGATGCGTAGAAATATACCGTGAAAGAATTTTCTGTTCCCGATCGTGGCTAAAAATCGTCGACCTTTAACATTGCCCTTTTCTCCTGGTTTCAAAACGAGAAACAATTCTTCGAGCAGTCGCCTTTTTCGTTCGATGCTCGTTTAACGGTCGAACGGTTTGATCGGGTCACTTTTTACTATTATGTACGATGCTCGTCGCGAGATACAGGATGCGGAGGCATTTGTGGCACGACCGAAAGGAGGATGACTCTGAGATGAAAAATGAACAAATAATTTGGCACGAAGCTCTTTCGTTTGAAGCAACGATTCGAAGATGGTTCAAAATGTGTCGTTATGGAGATTTTCAGTTGGTCGATGCGTAATAGTAAGCCTATCGAAATTGATAACGATTTAAGATCCACGTTAATTGTAAGTCATCAATTGATACAAAATATTGGTAAAAAATTGGAAATGTCGGAATTCAACCTTAGAGATCATTCGTACCAACTTGGTATAGTTTCTTAGTTTGTTTCGAGTCTTCGTAGTTTGAGTGAAAGGAATTTAACGAAGCAAATTTTAGTTTGACATTCTATTTCGAAATGCTGTAATAATGAACTACGTTTAAACTGGATATATTGAATTATACCACAAAGAGAAATTAATTGTTTATAATAATATAGTATAAAAGAAGACGTTAGGATAAGCCAGAACGAGGTCTGGTTAATACCACACCAAAGGCAGGTTTACACCCCAAGAAGGCCATGCTATGTATACGGTGGAATTAGTACGGAATACTGTATTATAAACTTCCGCAGTCTAATCTAACCATTAATTCTGATAAGTATTGTTCCCAAATTGGAGCAACCGAAGACAAATATTCCGGGAAAAACGGCCAGAGCTGGTCAACAGGAAAGGGGTGATCTTCCACCAAAACTTTAAACCTATTTTTGCAAACTTGCCAACAATTGTGAAAAATGAATTATTTAAATGAAATATTAAGTGATTTCATTCATCAGCGATCATATAAAAACAAGAAAGAAGAGAATGGTTGTTGTACAACGTCCCTAAACAAGTTACGATAAATTTATGGCACTTGGACACAAGAATCAGGAAACGAAGGATACCAAAACAAGACTGATATGAAATGAGTTATTCTAGAAATAAATAATAAAATATTAATTATACTGTATAATTAGAATAACCACATACATTCTGTCATAATTAAAGTGTACAAATACTTTCTTGACTTTCAAATTTACGTATTTCCCGTATTATTTTTTTGCAATACATTGTTAAAAATTATTATTCAACAAATTATCTTAGCACACAATAGGCTCTTAATGAATACAGTTTTTGTTAACGATTCTGTAAAACTACATTAATTAACACGTTGACGCGACGCCATGGGCAAACCACGTAAAATGCGCGCGGCAGTCAACGCGTTAAGTATATACTTAGGTCGAAACTCCGTTGTATTTATTTAACAAATAAATATTCAACAGATTCATTTGTTTATATAAAGATATCATGAGAAAACAAGGTGTACAAATACTTCTTTGACCCACTGTACAAGGTCGATTGACGTTTAGAGAGGCGGGAATAAAACTAACCTGATTCCGGGTACGCGTGGTGGTCAAACATCCCCGCCACCTGCTGCAGAATAACACCGCTACCTCCGTGTATTCCGTGCGAGAGGATCTGCACCAGCACCCCGACGAACACCACGACCCATCCCCAGCCACCCTCTGGGTAGTAGTGTTGCTTGAGCGTGTGCAGCTGTTTGAAATCAGCCACCAATTGCTTGGCGTTGTGGGGGTGGCACGCGGCTGGCGTGTGCTCGTTTCCGCTGCACCCGACGCCGCTGTCGTGCACCGATAACCGCGGCAAGGACCTGCTACGATACAGAGAGACCGCAACAGGGGTGCCGGTGTTCTCATGCCTCGAATCCGCCGAGACGGCCCGCGCGTTCGCGTCCATATCGTCTCGCGCGACCCCCTCGCTATCCAGATATCCATAGTACTTGCGCAGACAAGGTAGCCTCTCGCCGCAATTCTCGCACTTGGTTTGCCCCGGCTGGATTCTGGCTCCGTGAATGGACGTCGCGTTGTTCGGTGATCCGACCTTGATCGTGTTCTGGCCGCCCGGATTCTTCTCCTTGCGTCTCTTTTTAGCCGCCTTGGACGCCGAGTCTTTGAGGGATTCAACCAGTTTACGAGGTACTTCGCTCCCGCAGCCCCCGGGCAAACCGTCGACCGTCTCCAGTATCATATCCACGCGATTCTGCGTGCCGTGCACCGAACCGCGCGACGAATCCTCGCGCTTAGACCGACGATTCCCCGGACCGACCAATTTATAGATAATCCTGCTGGCGGAGATACTTTTGTTACGCTCGGAACTATTATCCGACCTCGCGGCTGCCTCTGGTCTCTTAATCTGTACATCGTCGTACGGACTTTGTCGATCCAGCGACGCGTGGCCCTGCGAGACGTTGCGATCCAAAGTTTTCGGCTGGTCAGCAGGTTCGGTCCCTCTCCTCGCGTTATCTCGCTCGACGAACGACTTCTTTTCGTCCAGGCCGTTGCGATCCATTGTGCTCGCTCCACGAGCCAACCAACCCGCGTCATCGTTCGGTACTTGGCGATTCTCGATGAATCTTTCCGTGCCCTCAACCTCGTTGTCAGCATTCTGACGTTCCACCGGAACGTCATCGGTGTTTCTCGCGCTCGAATCCACGGAACAAAGTACCGTCGATCCATCGGCTATCGTTTGGTTGCCGCCAATTTCCGAATCGACGCGAGAAGCAGCCATTATCCGGGTCTTTCAGGCCTCGAGGCGTCCTTCAACGTCGCGTCCTCTTCTTCCTCGTCGTCTTCGCCGTCTTCGTCGTCGTTTCTCTGCTTCCTCCGTCTCGTCTGCCTCTTCCATTTCCTTTCCACCGGGGGATTCCTGCTTCGTTGCTGACTGATCCTTTAATCGATCCAACTAAGAATCCTCATGACCGAACCCTCCACGGAACGACGTTCACCGAAGCTAGCGGGACTGTTCATTTTATTTTTTCGGTAGCATTGGCTGCTACCACGCGTCACGATTCAACTTTCGTGCTTCGATCGCTTTCAGAAGATTCTCGGTTGTTTTCGACACTATCGTAAACAAAATTACTCGCGACTCTAGTATATCATCGAACCACGAAACCGTTAAATTCACAGTTTAACGTACGATTGTAACACCATTGAAACGAAAGATTGGTAGAGATCTTTCGATGGAATAATTTCGATTTAGAAGCGATTTCGGTGATCAGAATTTAATTGGCAGTGAATCGGGTACAGGTATGTATCTTAGCGTGGATCTAAGGTTGTCGAGCGACACGAGTGCGAGGAAGCGACCGTGCGCGGCACGCTCAGCGCGCAAACTGGCCGAGAACCGCGACGTAGACGGCGAGGAATCGTACGGGCTGTCCGCGACAGCTGCGCTTCTGGAGTCGGCCGCTCCGGATCAACCGATGCCCGAGGAAACCCTCTCTCTTTTTCTCAACTCCCTCCCAAGCGGTTGTTTAAGACACTTTGTGTGTTCATGGACTGTTCAGAATTTAAATCGCTGATCTATGATGACAGAACTACGACGCGAGCGCGTGCGCTCGAGGGAGGATTCGGGAACGTTTAAAAGCTCCTCGTTTTTAATTGGATTTTCTGACAGCACGTGCCCTTGCAAAATACAGCCTGAGAATCCTACGCTGATACAGTTGCGGACAAAATTAAGTGGACAGGTAGAGTAAATAGGTACGAATTAAATTTAAAAACAATTCTTTAGGATTTCGATATGAAATTATTGGAATGGCTGGCGCAAAACCTGGATTTGAATCTGATCGAATACTTATGGAGCGAGAGAACAATTGCTTTTAATATTTACGATTGTCGTTTCAGAATATTCATAAAAATTTCATTGAAAATCTGATAAATAACAGACGTCTTCAAACAATCTAAGAACATAAGACCGTCACCTTCATCTTTCATTCCGATTCCATTGCTAGTTCAACGGTCATAATTTAGTGGACATAGGATAACATTGTTCTCCAAAGAGCTGTAAAATTAAGGTTTAAAAACTTTGAAAAATCCTTAGGGATACCTTTGTTATAACAAGTAAAGATAATTTTACATATTATGAAAATGGTTTTGGTTCCAAGGAGTTTCTAGACAGATTCAAGTTGTTTTACTTCTCTTTAAAATCACTTTAAAACTTCCACAGATATTTCATATTAAATAATACTTTCTCGAATCGCCCCATTCTTTCTACTTTTACTCTTTTCGTCATAATTTCAAAATATTTCACGTATTTGATCATTTACATAAGAATATCTATCAATTTCATTATATTTTACATTGGATCGATTACAAAACAACCATTTCTTAGTACTAAAAAATCTTCTAAAACGAATCATTATTTTATACATTTTAAACGTATTTAAAGCATCGTATAATAATAAATTTTTGTTATTCAATGGCATTGCAAAAATTCTCGCTATTCAACTTGTATAAAAAGTTATCCCATTACAAATAAATGATACAGTGAAACGGGAAGTAATGAATATTATAATTAAAAAATATTATTTTTACATTTGATTTTCTAAAATGAACGCCTAACATAAGTTTCGAAACAGTCCTCGAACGTAATCTACCCTCGTCCCGTATCGCTCTTTGCACTCTTCCACGGCTCAGTTTTTATAACATTACACAATTATATACCTCTACAGGGATCGCCGAGAATTTTATCAGACCGAGGGTAAAAGGCTAAATCGCCGCGATGATCTCAACTTTTTCATTTGTGCCGAAATGCTTTTTCGTCTGACAGCGCCTTCGACGATACCCTCTCGCCCCTAAATCTCAACACACTATGGTCTCACGTCTCCCGTACGTTGTTCTCTCGTTCGTCGGAATACACGGATTCACGAACGCGCGTTTGCTTTATGCTTTTCGACGTGTATCATCAGCGATCATTACGCGTACGCCTTTATAACGCACCACGGGCAATAAACGCCAACCAACTACCACATTCCCTTCGTCAATCGGTCCTAACAGGTGCCAGATAGTTGTTACAACCATGCAATTTAATCGTTTCGTATTAGGATAATTTACATTTCTCGAGGCAACTTTAAATGCTATGTAAATCAATTTCGAACGATATAGTCCCTGATTTAGAATTCTCATTTTTATCATATCGAATATATCCAGAATTAATTTCTGGACTTAAACACACAAAAATCCCTTAATTCAGAGTGTTGGTTCTTTTTTCAATATGAACGATCGATGTGGTTTTTCTAAATAAAAAAATATATTTTTAACTTTTGTGTATTACAGAAACGACAATGTTACGATCGATAAAGGTGGTATTGGGATAATTAATGTTTCTTGAAACAAATTTAAATACTGGATAAAGTCTTTGTAGACAATACAGATCTTGGCTTTGATAACAATTCTCATTTTTATCATATCGAATATATCCAACATTAATTTCTGGAATTAAACACACAAAAATCCTTTAATTCAGAGTGGAGGTTCTTTTTTCAATATGAACGATCGATGTGATTTTTCTAAATAAAAAAATATATTTTTAACTTTTGTGTATTACAGAAACGACAATGTTACGATCGATAAAGGTGGTATTGGGATAATTAATGTTTCTTGAAACGAATTTAAATACTGGATAAAGTCTTTGTAGACAATACAGATCTTGGCTTTGATAACAATTCTCATTTTTATCATATCGAATATATCCAGCATTAATTTCTGGAATTAAACACACAAAAATCCTTTAATTCAGAGTGGAGGTTCTTTTTTCAATATGAACGATCGATATGGTTTTTCTAAATAAAAAAATATATTTTTAACTTTTGTGTATTACACAATACGACAATGTTACGATCGATAAAGGTGGTATTGGGATAATTAATGTTTCTTGAAACGAATTTAAATACTGGATAAAGTCATTGTAGACGATACAGATCTTGGCTTTGATAACAATTCTCATTTTTATCATATCGAATATATCCAGCAGTAATTTCTGGAATTAAACACACAAAAATCCCTTAATTCAGAGTGGCGGTTCGTTTTTCAATATGAACGATCGATGTGGTTTTTCTAAATAAAAAAATATATTTTTAACTTTTGTGTATTACAGAAACGACAATGTTACGATCGATAAAGGTGGTATTGGGATAATTAATGTTTCTTGAAACGAATTTAAATACTGGATAAAGTCATTGTAGACGATACAGATCTTGGCTTTGATAACAATTCTCATTTTTATCATATCGAATATATCCAGCAGTAATTTCTGGAATTAAACACACAAAAATCCCTTAATTCAGAGTGGCGGTTCGTTTTTCAATATGAACGATCGATGTGATTTTTCTAAATAAAAAAATATATTTTTAACTTTTGTGTATTACAGAAACGACAATGTTACGATCGATAAAGGTGGTATTGGGATAATTAATGTTTCTTGAAACGAATTTAAATACTGTATAAAGTCTTTGTAGACGATACAGATGTTGGCTTTGATAACAATTCTCATTTTTATCATATCGAATATATCCAGCAGTAATTTCTGGAATTAAACACACAAAAATCCTTTAATTCAGAGTGGAGGTTCTTTTTTCAATATGAACGATCGATGTGATTTTTCTAAATAAAAAAATATATTTTTAACTTTTGTGTATTACAGAAACGACAATGTTACGATCGATAAAGGTGGTATTGGGATAATTAATGTTTCTTGAAACGAATTTAAATACTGTATAATGTCTTTGTAGACGATACAGATGTTGGCTTTGATAACAATTCTCATTTTTATCATATCGAATATATCCAGCAGTAATTTCTGGAATTAAACACACAAAAATCCCTTAATTCAGAGTGGCGGTTCGTTTTTCAATATGAACGACCGATGTGGTTTTTCTAAATAAAAAAATATATTTTTAACTTTTGTGTATTACACAATACGACAATGTTACGATCGATAAAGGTGGTATTGGGATAATTAATGTTTCTTGAAACAAATTTAAATACTGGATAAAGTCTTCGTAGATGATACAGTTCTTGGTTTCGATCACGATTCTTATTTTTATCATCGAATAGTATCTACGATTGAATATCGCGATGCAGGGTCAGAGAAAATCGAATCGTTCCATCAATGTTGACCGATACCCTCGTGGCACGTCGAGAAAAGAACCAGCTGCTGGCTATTACATGTCAAGATGACGTGCTGTGGTTCACGAGACTGATAATCCCAGCAAGAAACAGCTCTAGATCTCCCCTGTGGGTTCTAGATTATTCTACTAATGACAAAATGATACGATCACTTAGATCACTCTCAGATTACTCAGACTACCAAGATTTCATTCCGCCGTATCGGTTTTCAAACTTTTTGGAAAGTGCTTTTCTTAAAAAAAAAAATTCATCCAAAATTTATAGACAACTGATTTCGGTGATGTTCATTTTAATTACTTCAGAATTACAATGTCTTTCGATTAATTTTAATCGATGGAAATTATTTTTCACTTGTTGAATTTTGAAAATGATTTAACGGAAGTCCATGATTTTTTAAATGTTACAAACATTCTGGTGACAATAAATAAATAGTTGAGAACAGTGTGAGAATATCGGAAATATTTGATTCGAGCTATTCTTGCTTTTCGATAAAAAAACGACAATTCAAGGATGTTTGACTCCGCGAACGTGGCTCGCGATACTTTTTACTGATATTAACAGATATCTGATCAGAAAATCGTAACGGTATGGGATTTCGTTCGGAGTTGAAAGAGAAGGGAAGCAATTGACAATGTCAGGTGGAACCCAAAATCAAAATCTCCGCGGCAGAATATCGAAGTGTTCAATTTTTTTGCGCGCGCAACCTAATTTCCTGTATCGACGGATAAAAAAGGAACCCGTCGAAGGCAATTTAATCCGTATCGACTGTATTCTTCGCCATGGCGGTGTTGCGTTCGACTCGAACGTAGAGCGCGCTATAATATTCTGCGCGTTTGTCGGTAATTCAGATCCGAAGACGCAAAAATTCCCTAGATCTCGCACGATAATACGATGTAATTATTATTGAAACGACGTCAGTGCATCGAAACGTCAGTCATAAACGTAATGCCACAGCACCCCATTACCATTTTCATGTCACTCGCAACGTTACTAACAGATTTAAAAATTAACGCAAGAAAAAGTGAGACGGAAAATGAAATTACATAAATTTTATTAGTTTTTAACGGAATGAAAGCTGTACGGTCCAGAATTGGGCATCGATCGATTAATTTCATTGGTGTAACCAATCGATTAAGATTATTTAAAGTTTCAATATTATTAAAATACGAAAGGATGTACCTCATCGACAACAACACTAAAATCCTTATTTATTTAAAAAATAATTCGGTAATGGCAGTCAGATTGGATCATCAAAGTCCATAAGGTGAAAGGTCTCAAATTCGTATACCTCGTGTGTGTTTCGCATAACATCAAAAGAAAAACGGTAGCTTGGAATGTTTATCGTATTTCTTTTACTACTTAGGGTAACCTCGACGAGGATTTTTTTTCTCGAAAATGCATAGGATTTCAAGGATACGTCTATTACCAAAAATGATTCTAATCGACCCCCGCAACCGAAAATAATTTTTCCAGAAAGATTTGAAATTTTTTAATATAATATTTATAATCGTTTTAATATTTTTAAAACGTTCCAATTGGCCGACACGAGAATTGTTCTCGCATGTTTCGATATCAAACCCCTCGATGCTTGAATATTTTCCAAATTTACGATCCAAAATACACAACTTCTCTTCGTGTGCATTAATATGTGTTTTGTTGGGTGTTGCAATATACTGTTTTGCGATTCTAGTGACGAAGTTTACGTATCTTTGTTAGAATTCTGTATAATTTACTGATAAGAAAAGAAAAGTGAAAACTTATACGAAAGAAAGTATCGTATAAAGAACAGAAGAGCGAAGAAACGAATACGCGATGTATGACCTTGGTTCTCGACAGAAATTCAAAGAAATTTTCCGTCTCCTCGAATTTGTCTATATTTTCACAACTATTATTTGCAACAATTATTAATTAACATCGAGCAATAGTTAAAATAACGCTTGATAGCGTGGGGTTGTACAAATAATCGTTTCTGATACCCTTTCGCGTGGAATATTCAGTTTTAGGTCGAAGAAACGAATATGTGATTTACAGGCCTGACGTTGGTTCTCGTTAGAAATTCAAAGAATCCTTCAGTCTCCTGGAATTTAACCATATTTTCATTCCTATTGTTTGCAATAATTATTAATCAACATCAGGCAATAGTTGAAATAACGATCGTCGGTCACAGAAGATTTTTATTAATGGAGGGTGGTTGGAAATCGGTTAGGGCGGGTCTCCATTCGCAGCAACCCCCCACGTGGTGAGACCTGGGTAGTAATTACCGTTTAATTAATAATCGTATCACTCTTAGCTGGGTAATGCGATTATTAATTAAAAACTGAATAATATTAGCAAATTGGCTGCGATCCGTTTTGCATAGATCATCATAAATATAGAACTTCTTCACTAGGTTAGTTTTAATTGATTCATCAAAGATTCAAGAGTATTGTCGCAGACGAGGTGTACAGGTAGATCTTTCACCGAATCGATTATTTCGACCCATTTTTATGGGGTCTCGAAACCCCATTACCATTTTCGTGTCATTCGCAACGTTGCCAATAGATTCAAAAATGAATTTTAATCCCTTCAATAGTCAACTTACGCATACACTACAGCTGTCTGCCCATCAATGCTAATTCAACGAATAGTTTCTCAAATCAGCTCCGAATTTTCAGGTTGGTATGCCAGTGAAATTCGGCCACGAAAGTCAATAAGGTGAAAGGTCTATTCGTATACCTCGTGTGTGTTTCGCATAACATCAAAAGAAAAACGGTAGATTGGAATGTTTATTGTATTTCTTTTACTACTTAGGGTAACCTTAACGAGAATTTTTTTTCTCGAAAATGCGTAGGATTTCAAGGATACGTCTATTACCAAAAATGATTCTAATCGACCCCCGCAACCGAAAATAATTTTTCCAGAAAGATTTGAAATTTTTTAATATAATATTTATAATCGTTTTAATATTTTTAAAACGTTCCAATTGGCCGACACGAGAATTGTTCTCGCATGTTTCGATATCAAACCCCTCGATGCTTGAATATTTTCCAAATTTACGATCCAAAATACACAACTTCTCTTCGTGTGCATTAATATGTGTTTTGTTGGGTGTTGCAATATACTGTTTTGCGATTCTAGTGACGAAGTTTACGTATCTTTGTTAGAATTCTGTATAATTTACTGATAAGAAAAGAAAAGTGAAAACTTATACGAAAGAAAGTATCGTATAAAGAACAGAAGAGCGAAGAAACGAATACGCGATGTATGACCTTGGTTCTCGACAGAAATTCAAAGAAATTTTCCGTCTCCTCGAATTTGTCTATATTTTCATAACTATTATTTGCAACAATTATTAATTAACATCGAGCAATAGTTAAAATAACGCTTGATAGCGTGGGGTTGTACAAATAATCGTTTCTGATACCCTTTCGCGTGGAATATTCAGTTTTAGGTCGAAGAAACGAATATGTGATTTACAGGCCTGACGTTGGTTCTCGTTAGAAATTCAAAGAATCCTTCAGTCTCCTGGAATTTAACCATATTTTCATTCCTATTGTTTGCAATAATTATTAATCAACATCAGGCAATAGTTGAAATAACGATCGTCGGTCACAGAAGATTTTTATTAATGGAGGGTGGTTGGGAATCGGTTAGGGCGGGTCTCCATTCGCAGCAACCCCCCACGTGGTGAGACCTGGGTAGTAATTACCGTTTAATTAATAATCGTATCACTCTTAGCTGGGTAATGCGATTATTAATTAAAAACTGAATAATATTAGCAAATTGGCTGCGATCCGTTTTGCATAGATCATCATAAATATAGAACTTCTTCACTAGGTTAGTTTTAATTGATTCATCAAAGATTCAAGAGTATTGTCGCAGACGAGGTGTACAGGTAGATCTTTCACTCAATGGATTTTTTGGACCCATTTGTATGGGGTCTAGAAACCCCATTACCATTTTCGTGTCATTCGCAACGTTGCCAATAGATTCAAAAATGAATTTTAATCCCTTCAATAGTCAACTTACGCATACACTACAGCTGTCTGCCCATCAATGCTAATTCAACGAATAGTTTCTCAAATCAGCTCCGAATTTTCAGGTTGGTATGCCAGTGAAATTCGGCCACGAAAGTCGATAAGGTGAAAAGTCTACTCGTATACCTCGTCTGTGGTATTACCATAATAAAAACACTACCGCGGGCTACGAAACGTTGAACCAGTACTCAGCGTTTATTTATAGAAACAATCTTTGCTTTCGAAGTGCCGTAACGTTACGCAAGACTTCGATGTGTTTTATAAACGAGAAGGTTATTAAAATTCTGATCCACGAAAATGCAAAGATTAAACACTGATCAAAGCAACGGTAGTTTCTTTATGTATACGTATTACATCGAACATATTTGTATAATTTGTAATATTGATTTGTCGCTGCATCGAATAGTAATCAAATCCGAACTTAAATATATGGTAAGCGATAGTAACGATTTTTCCAACTGCTACAAAATTTTGTAAATTTTCCAGTAGCAGTTAACTCTTCCAACATCAACTTGAATTGGTTTTAAATGTCCTATGCCGAACAAAGATTATGAAATATTTAAATTCTTACAGAGTTCTAAATCAAAGCCTTTGATGAATTAAGATATCATTAATCGAAACATAAGTTAATCTTTACTGACAAATATACCGATTGATACCAAAATTATGGTACTAATAAGATCGATCGAGTTGGAGAACCGTGATAAATGCCTTTCATAACTCTCGTCGCAAGTTTTTCCCAAAAAAGAAACTCTCGTCTCACATATTGCCTTCAACAAAATCTTGAAAGAAGGGAGCAAAGAATAGAAAGAAAGACAAATCGTTGTAGATGAATCGCGGAGTCGTTAAGGGTTGAAACGAAAGAAGCTTTTGTCGGTTTAATCATTTCAAGAGTAGGTCAGATGCCGGAATAGATAACTTTCAATTGTTTCAGTCTCCGAAATTATTTACTTTCATCAAACTTTCACAATAAAGTCGTGCTTATCTCTGGTTTATTCCAAGACGTGCTTAAAAACTTATTATTGAAGAACGAAGTAACTTTTGATAGCTTCAATTCAAAGATAAAAACTATAATCAACTACTGTCGCTCGTAACCAATATGTTATTCTAAATCGTTGGTTCCAACTGGAATTCTATTCTCTATTTTTACTGTCGAACTACAGTTGTCTTAGAGTTCAATTTTCACATAAAACCCAATTTCATTTTCAGTTACAAAAATTACCACAAAAGGAAGTGAGACAGAAAATGAAATTACGGGGTTAAGAAACAAATTTTCGGACATTCTTAAAATATTGTATTTTGAAACATTAAAATCCTTCGACTCGTCCAGAAGTTACGATAAAGAATTTCTTTCTCGAAAGCGCGTAGAATTTCGAAGGAATGTGTTTTCACAAAAAATGATCGTATTTGACCCTTGCGAACAAAAATAATTTTTTCAGAATGATTTGAAATTTTTTAATATCGTCGTTGATTTTTCTCAAAAATTCATTTTTCATTTTTATTAAATTTTTTTTGACACTGCTCGAAAAAGTTGTTTAGTACTTTTTTGTTGGTATCCACGAGCTCTACTTTTAGACTAAATTTCAATGAAATCCATCGACTATTGTAGGAGTTATGGCCGTTTGAAAATTGGTCCACTTTTATGGGGTTTTTTTCACTACACAAGAGGAGTAAATTTGTACAATTTTTCTTTAACGAACCTTAAAAATAGCGTAGAAAACGTGTTAAGAATCGTTGCAGCACGTTCGTTACCGCGAACATAAGACGCGGTACGAATTACACATTATATTATCTAAACCGTAAATTGCACAAATATTACACGTGATATCTGGGAGAGCATTGAATTCACTCGGATAAATATTCGTAACAACCGATTGATATTACATATATTTTGGCTACGACGATTAGTATAAAATTGTTGTGGTCGAGTATGTCAAAAAATGGACATAAATTAAATAAAATTAATGATAAAACGTTAGAAACCGTACATTATTTTATTATTTTTGGAAGTAATTGCAATTGAGATGTATTTAACCGTTGAAAAACCGTGCAAAATTTGAAAGAAATCCACGGGGGAGGGAGGGGATGATTTCGTTTTGCATAAGGTCTTTTAGCAAACTGAATTTCTTACGTTTTAAAAAAACAGAATCGAAAAAGTTAAGCAAGTAGCTAAGTAATAAATGCGTGCAATCGTTCATAATTCTAATAGAGCAATCGAAATCAAACTATGTTGTATGTTTTCACTTTGTGCTGATAGAACTAATCAGCTAATGCATTGGTTTAAGAAAAATCATGAGCAAGTGGCTTGAATTTAAATTCATCGATAAAAATCACTTCGGACGATTGTTCACTTGTTCAAGACGGTTGTTCCCCTGGCGATTCCCGCCCGGTGAATCTCTTCTGAAACGAAAGGTATCTCTCCTTGCTGCGTGCCCGTTCGAATCAGCTTCGTTTAAAAAGTGTTGCACAACTCGAACATAAATTTCTCTATCGAAATCTATTATTATTTCTTTACGATTGCGGTGCTCGACAAAAACATTTTTTTTCGGTCTTGCGATACGAATTGGGTGATTTTTAATTTGAACTTTGAAATTCAGTCTGCAGTCGCGGCAAGGCAAACTTATAAAATTAAATAAATCAAAGGACAGCGCAGAAATAATTCGAATAATTTTAAAAAAGTAACGAAACGTTGGAATTAGTTGATCTTAATCTAATAAATGAATTAGTTATTTTCTTAATTTAAATAATTACTAAAACTTGATTAGAGTACTATACGTTTTCCTCGAGAGCACATTGCTTCGTACGGGAAATAATTAAGGAGTTACTTGAAGTCGCCGCGTTACGAGAGCCACCCTGTATACGAACGTAATACCAAACCAAAAATCTCTCACCAGCGAGTTCTCCTAAGCCACACACCCACTACGTTCCATCGCCACAAGTAATCCGAACAACCGTCTTAGCCAGACGCTGTAAGCGTATTAAACTGAAAACTATCCGCCGTGCACGTTCGCGTTTCAAGATTCATCAGCTGCAGAAACTGCGCCCGGATGCAACCGCAACCGATATCTGTGCCTGCGTGTAATACTGTTCTATGTATCAAACATTTCATATACGTATATTTGGCGACATGTTAAAGTTATTACGAATAAACTGCATTTTTATTAATGTAAATAAAACGAAGCCAGAAGCAAGCGAAAGAAGCAAAAGTAAGAGCCACCCAGGGCTCGAGACGAACATGACCGAATGTGCCCTTCGAATGGCTGACGACTGTGTCCAGGATGAACGAAATAAAATGAAAACAAGAATGAAAAAGAGCAATAAGCATATGAGTGTGTTTTCGTGGGTAGTTGTGGGTATTTCTGAGAGAGTCGTTAGATTTACCGGGAGTCAGGGTTAGGTTTTGTTATATAATAAACGTGATCGTTTTAAAAAAGCCTCCGAATAATTAATCCCTGCCTCAATTCTCATGTACAAGTACTTTACTACAAATAATTCCTACAGTTTTTCTGTAATCTTATCCTAAAGATTTGCGTGTAAGAAGCGGCAACGGTTTACGCTACCTGTACACGAAACATTATCAAACTCACCAGCGGTGTGCAACGGATGATGATAGAACTTGACGGTGGCTGGTAGAGCCAGGGTAGCCGGGATCGACAGTTGCAAACCAGGTCCCAGGAGATGCACTAGAGCGCCTACGACCGTCACCACCCAGCCCCATCCGCCTTCGGGGTAATAATGCCTGGATAGAAGTCGTCTAGCTTGCACCTGAGAACTGCCATCCTGCGGACGAGACCGTCCCTTCTGCTCGGTATCCTCCTTGGGCTTCTTCGGGCGATCCTCGACGACGATACCGTTCTCGGGTCGGCGGTTCCGTTTCGCCGGTGGCTCGAGAAGCGGCCAGGATCGCGCTCGCGATATCGACATGATACGCGAGCTCTTCTTCACCCTCGGGCAAACTACGTGCCCGTGTCGTCCTCGTTCGGTCTTCTCGTTCGCGCGGCTTTTGTCGCGAGCGTACGCGGCTCGCGCGACACACGCGCGCTCCGACACGTCACAAGCATGCTGACGATCCTCCCGAAGGCACCGTACGCCCTTGTCCCGCGTCTCTTCCCGTTAACGGGTTCCTCGATCCTCCTCGCTCCTCGCGTTTGCCCCGCGTCACCAATTATGTATCTATCGGTCGAGTGTAGCTGCCCAAGAGACGCTGATCCCCGCCACTATCCGGCCGACAAACTGCGTTAACCGTCAAGGGCACCTTACAGTCGTGGGCATTGCTTTTGAAATGATAGGTGCAAGTTATAGCTGTTAGAAAGAGGGACGGAATATTCTCAGGCGCTGAGACAAACTGATTGTTCAATTACATCACCGCGATCGTCGTCCGTTACGTCACTGTATGTCTATCGTATCGTTTCTGTACACCGCATATTCGATTTGATAAATGTTTAATTTGTTCGTTTATTATTTCGTATCCTGACCTCGTTAAGAACAGTGCGTGCCTGGTATCAACTGAACACTAATAGGTCTCTTCGCAATGGTTTCTTCGCCTTCGTTTTCGAGATATTTTTATACTATAACTTCCACCTGACCAGTCTTTCTTTTTCTTTTCTACGAGGCAAGGTACTTCTAATTTTTGCATTATACATATATGTAGAAAGTTGTATTTTGAAGTTTATCCGTAAGATATCTTTTTATTTCATGTCGCAAATTGTTGAAACATCTTTGGGTACATAGAGTCGAAGCAGATTTCAAAATAAACATAGAAGACAGCGAAAATAATAATAGTTATTGTGTTCATCGGGCAGAGGATGAAATGCCTTTTAAAATGAGTGCTCGTTCAAGTCGATAGCGTAATTAGTTCCGGGGATATAAGGGTTCGAAGCGTTTGTTTACTTTTCATTGTTTACGTCGCGAGGTCATTGACAGCACGGTACCCCTTCATTTAAATTACGATATCTCTAAAACGAAAAGTCAGATCGACATAAACCAAAAAGCATTTTAAAGGGGAGGCCCTACCACTTCTAACAGTAGCTTAATTATTGAAAAAACACTAGTAGTTTCGGAACTGTCCGTGCGCAAAGTTCAGCTATTTTTAATACGCGTTGTTAGATTTTTCTAAGACAGTAGAAACCGAAGATTCTCTCCTTTCATCTTTGCTACATATTTCCTATTTACATCGGTAGCTAACCAGAATTTAATACCAAATTTTGTTTTTTACAAAAAAATACAAATCATTCAACCGACCAGACGAGCGGTCTACATAAGAGAAGCCGCGAAGTTAAATTGGCGCTAAAATAACATCGTATGTCAGAAAATTTAAACGAAATTTTAGAAACGGTCATTCGACCGATCGTGGTAGGTTTAGTGTTAATGTTGAAAATTGGATTACTGGAAAGAATAGACATTCGTAGCTCCCCCGCGTCGACTAACGGTTAAAAAAGAATTTTATGAAAAGAAAATTCCACCAATCGGGAATATCCTCCGGGCTTTCCCACGAAATTTAAAGTCAAATCTCGCTTTAATCGTCCCGCGATTCATGGCGCCACAATTCGTTCCCATAAATCAACGCGTTCGATCGGTTCGTTCGTTTCTCGGCGCGCTTCTCAATGCATCATCAACACCAGGAACAAAATAACCAAAAGAGGAACGGGATCAGCGATTTACGTAACACTTACGTGGAAACTTTCCACGGAAACATGTAAAGACGGATTAACGACGTGCACGGGGGCCCTTTCGAAGTGGGCCATTATAAATTACACGGCGAATCTTTAACGTTACGACACCGTTTTATCGTTCTACAGTTTCGACCACGAATTAATGCAACTGCCCTCGGGGGTGGAACCCGTAACGGCCGATTTTAATAAATTTTCGGCTCATTGTACGCCGCGACGATTTATTGCGTGCAATGAACGTGAATTTTAACATTGGTTGGTGCGCGCCAAAACGTACCTCGACTGCATCAACGCTAGATTTACGGATGCTGGTTATATGTATGAAGGAACAGTTTACTTTTTGGAAAAATGTCATTTTTACCGACGAATCGAAATTTTATATCGTCGGCTCGGATTGTAGAAAAATTGTATAGAGAAAACCAAAGGCTGCATGTCGCGTCCAGCGTTGGAAATCTGGTATTTATTGATAATATAATGAATAAGTGGTCGCATTTGAGTATATTAAGAAATAATTGAAAAAAAAGTGCCGAAAAAATGGGCATTTTAAACGATTTTAAATTTTACTGTATAATCTCCTAATCTACGTAAATTTAAATTTTACTACATAATCTCCTGATATCAATGTCATAGAACATATTTGGAACGAATTCGACAAAAAAAAGTAAGATTACACAATATTACAAACAAGGAAAGCGTTAGAAAAGCTTTGCAAGACGGTCGAAAATAACACCTGAATTTTGTGAGAATTTAGTAAAATCAATTACCCAACTAAATATTAATATGAACAATTTTTATTATATATTATTCTAAAACTGTATCTCATTTCCTCTGTACGATTTTTACTAACAGCTAAATTTCATACGCAACCTAAAATTTTATTTTTAAAGGTTTGTTATGTATCAAACAAAGAAATATTACGCTATATGCCTCTATACGAGTTTCAATAATTTAGTACAATTTTCATGTATTATTGAAAAAATGTCGGCTAGGTGTACGATTTTAAGTGACAATCGCTGTAAATATGTTTCGCCATTTTCATTTCTTAATTTAAAAACTGCTAAAATTCTTGTACCATAAAGAGTTAACAGATGCTCCATCGAGGGTACGCGCGACGTGAAACAAGTTTTCGCGCGTGAAATCGCGACGTGCAAATTCTTTTTCGCGGTGTAATCGATAATGGACGCGCGAGCGCGAATCCGCCGAGAATTAGGTTAACGCCGTAATTGATGGTTATCACCGTGGCGAACCTTTTCGTTTTAAAAATTTCCTCGTCACGTGAGCGCGGAGGCTGCGCCCGCGATCGCAAGCCACTTTTGCTTTTAACATTTTGCGAAACGTAATTGCGGAGAAAGCTCGGGCGATTCGTTTCACCGATTCAATCGTCCTTTCTTGCGTTCCGCTGTTACGCGCGCGTCAGATGCACGCTAGCAAACGTAATCGAATCAAACTTTTATCGCCGAAGAAAGAAACGAAAATGCACGCGTTGTCAATGTTAGCCGTAATCGCAGTCGAGTAAATTTTATTTCTAAATAACCGATCGAAATTTGTAATTTATAATAATAATTCAGCAATGGATTCATAATCGACAAATTAATTTACGAACGAAACGTGCTCAGAGAATAGTAATTCGATCGAAAATCGTATGTGAAATTTTGTAACATAAAAGGTAACAATCAGATCTTTCGAGAGAAACTCTATGAACTTTAATAATGTGTATCAGCAGCTTCGAATATACCAATAATAACGACGATTGAAATTGTTGATGATCCCAAAGAAGCCTACTACCGATTATTTCAATTCAAAATTGTCGAATCTCTGAATATCAAACGATACCACAATGATCGTATATAACCCAAACGTGCTAAAAAATTTGTTTACGCAAAGAAATCTGCAACAAACACGATATATCATTTTGTCGTTGAGTGGGAAGTTGCGCGCAATCGCCAATTGAGAAATCCCAACCTCTTAAGCACGGGGTTCGTTTCGATGCCAAACGATATGATTCAATTTTTTATTTGAATTTGTATTCCTAAAAGAGTTGAGTCACGGAAACTGGAACGTACGGACGTATACTACACTATCCTCGGAAGATAAAGTTTCTATTTATGAGTTGGTCTCTATTCGTTTTAAAAGAACAACATTCGCGTGTATACATATTAGGCCCTTTTTAGTAATGAACCCGTTCACTGTCATGGTAGTTAATCTCAATGTTATGAAAATGTAAATAAAGTTACTATCATTAAATACTAACTCGTCGAACTATTAAATAATTGTATTATTGAAAACAAAATTTCGAGAACGCCTCTGGACATAGTAAAATGGCAGTCAACGTGTCGATGTAAAAAAAGTTGTATCATACATATACAGTTACTAACAAAATTGAGCGTACACCTATGTAGTTAATAAAAACTGGTGGGAAGATGAACATAAACGGACATATTTAAAAGTAAAAACATAATATTTATTTTGTTCATATATTTTGACGGACAATTAGTGGAGAAAGTCTTAAATAAAATTAATTATTCATTTCTGTTTAGCAAAAGCAACAAAACTGTTCTTGTTTTACTGTCACAGAATTGAGCATACAGCAGATCAAATTAAACAAAAGTAACTAACAGATTTTATTTTAATATTTTGTTGCAAATCCTTTTGTATCTATAACTGCTCTCAAACGTTTTGGCATAGATTCGACTAACTTTTTTGTAGTTTACAATTTTGCGTTTAGCATCTGTTTTATTACTAAAACTACAATTATTTAATTTCAATTTTAATTCTCGCCACAAATTCTCAATGGGATTAATATCCGGCGATTGTGGTGAAGTGTGTAATAATTTTGGCACGTTATACAGGGTGTTCGGCTACCTCTAGCAAAAATTTTAATGAGCGATAGTAGAGGCCAAAATAAGACGAAAATCAAGAATACTAATTTGTTGATGGAAGCTTCGTTAAAAAGTTATTAACAATTAAATTCAAAAATTTCAAATCGTTCTGGAAAAATTATTTTCGGTTGCGGGGGTCAACTACAATCATTTTTGGTGAGTACACATACCTCCGAAATCCTATCTACTTTCGAGAAAAAAAATCGAGTAGGTGCTGAAATTTTTCGGCGAAAAAAAATTTTTCGAATCGTTCTAAAAAAATTATTTTCGGTTCCGGGGATCAATTACAATCATTTTTTATCATTACACATACCTCCGAAATTGTACGCACTTTCGAGAAAAAAATTCCTTACTGAAAATCCAATTAGGTGCCTAAATTTTTCAACGGAGAAAAAAAATTGCAAATCGTTGTGGAAAAATTATTTTCGGTTGCGGGGGTCAATTACAATCAGTTTTTGTCATTAGACATACCCACGAAATCCTGCCCACTTTCGAGAAAAAAAATAGAGAAGGTGTGAAATTATTCGAGAAAATTAAAAAATTGCAAATCGTTGTGGAAAAATTATTTTCGGTTGTAGGGTTCAATTACAGTCATTTTTGGTGAATAGACATACCCCCGAAATCTTGCGCATTTTCGAGAAAAAAATTCAGTAAGGGCGGCACTTTAAACGTTAATAACTTTTTAACGAAGCTTCCATCAACAAATTGGTATTCTTGATTTTCGTCTTATTTTGGCCTCTACTATCGCTCATTAAAATTTTTGCTAGAGGTGGCCGAACACCCTGTATAGCAGCCACTCTTTAACGATATACGATGTATGTTTAGGATCATTGTCCTGTTGGAAATAATATATGGCTGGCATGTTTAATTTTAGAGCTGACGATTTCAAATTTTTTTTTTAAATATCAAGATATTTTAGTTCGTCCATAGTTCTATCAATAAATTCGCTATTACCAACTCCACTTGCTGCCATACATGTACATCCCCACAGCATTATTGAACCCCCGCCGTGTTTTACAGTAGGAACCGTATTCTTTTGATTGTCTCCATACTATTATTTTTCCATCCGAATTAAAATAAGCATACTTTCGAAGTTTTTGTTAAACATAGACGAACAATCAATATTGTTTAAAAATTTCTTCACGCATTATCCGCTGAAATGTACAAGTAAAATTTATAATGCGTTTTTACTTTTAAATATGTCTGTTTATGTTCATTTTCCCACAAGTCTTTATTAACCACATAGGTGTACGCTCAATTTTGTGAGTAACAAAATAAAATAACGTTCGATTCGTAAGCACAAATGTACACTACAAACCGTTGATCGTTAACGAAGGTTCGTGGATTGATTCGAAGGATCGACGGAAGTGACGTTTATTCGCTCGATCTTTTACACACGATCTTCGTAAAAACTGCTTCTAACGCGACGTTGTTTCGTGAACATGCTTGGCCGCGAACATTTTCGAGTTTTACGCCGCGGTGGAATCGTTTTGCAAAGTCGGGACACGACTGGTGGGGAATTTAAAGCGCAGAGCATCGCGCGGTACCGGCGACTGATGCTACAGCAACGACAGCCAGCCTTGTCTTCCCACACTGTTGCCGCTTTGCCCGATTCGTGTCCCGACTTTGCACGACCGCCGCCCGATTCCCGTTGCCATCCAGTATCTATCCTTGCGTGGTCGCAGACCAATCAAATCCACAGAATTCATCGCGTAACAAACATAGTAAATATTAAGGGGCCTCTCTACTTTGTGGGATTAAAAAAATCGATTTTTTTTTGGTAATTACGAGGATGATCGACGACATCACCGATTTCGATAACCCTGGATTATGTCGTGTTACCACCCCTCGAACTTAGTTCCCGAGATATACGTAAAATTACATTACACCATGTATTTGGTAATACACTGGCTTTATTAATAATTCTGTAATTGGAAATACATCCGCCATAATATAAATAAAATGCAGTTATTCGGTTATCGAAGACATGTTGTCGGCGAAATAAAAATCCAGTGTCCACCTCGTGGTGCACACTGGGTAAAAGAGAACCATTTTTTACCTTTCTGGCGTTTTTTTATTTTAACTCCTGAAGGAGAGTCAGAGGGTCAGGGGGTCAAGGTGTAATATTTAAGGGCCCACGGTGCTACTATTGAGTTTTAAGGAATCAAATAAATAAATGGACAGTGTACAACTTCTCACATTCGAATATGCTCAAACGTGGTAGTACATCACATCAAAAGTTCAGCTAATTTAACCGGGGGCCATTTTCCATAAGATCTGCGCGTGCTCCTTTGTGAATCGATATACCACGTGAATTTTTTAGAAGCTTTTAATTGTTTAAGCACCTTTAACTTTTATGATCTACAAAAATATAGAGTTTCGTTACAAACAAATACCGACGACCTTGAAATCTTGCAAAAAAAAAAATTACCTCGAAAGAAGTTCACTTTACCGTTACGTGTGTTCCTTGAAATTTCATAACGTTGTCCTGAAAGATTTTCTTTATACAACAATAAAGAAGAGAAACATTTAGGTGATCCCCACTTAGTCGGAACATTTTGTGCAAGAAGTAAACCAATGCTGTAAAAACGTCCAAGTTGAAATTGA
Source organism: Colletes gigas (assembly GCF_013123115.1). Classification (NCBI taxonomy): domain Eukaryota; kingdom Metazoa; phylum Arthropoda; class Insecta; order Hymenoptera; family Colletidae; genus Colletes; species Colletes gigas. The sequence continues at coordinate 625,746 of NW_025106668.1, forward strand.
AATTGCATGAAAATTTTACGACTGCCAAGTTATATTTTTATTTATATAAATTCGTCATCAAGTGAATAACATTGACTGACGTTAGATTGAAGGTTTGCTTTTGCGTTAAACATTAAATTCTGCGTAATATGGTTTCGAACCAGTGACCCTTTATATTTTTAGCATCCTATGAATAAGGGACGATAAGATTGTTATGGTTGATATCTGTAAAAATAGCCTCGTATGTAAAATTTGACATAAATTCGGAGGGGTTAAATTGCGGGATTCTCTTATCAGTCCCTGAGGGAAAGAATCCCCAACCTTTCAATAATATAATACACACGTTGGTTGGCTTTATATTAGTAAATCATACTATTTGTATGTTTTTGCGTCGCGTCTTTTTCAATATACATTTATATTTATTACGTATATTCTTGTTTCGAGAATAATTAAAAGTTTCCTTTTAAGAACGTTTCGACTCTTTCTGACTCAAGAACTTAAGTAACCACGGAACATTTCACCCACAGAAAAGATAATAAAGAATTTATTTACATTCCTAAATAAAAAATACACTTCTATCTGCTTAAGATACATGTTTTGAAACTTTCGAAAAGAAACGGTTGTCGACAGGATAATATGGAACTCTTGCAACGGTGATGCAAAATATGGAATAAATCAAATAATTGAAACAAGTAGCCACTAACGAATACAATCGCTCTCCAGGAAAGTACCAGGATTTTTAACGATAAACATCAATGAGGGAAAACTGGGCTAAAAATGTGAAACTTTTGAAAATTTCAAATATCTGGATTAAATTGTCGAAGAAGATTATAAATATAAATCGAAGGAAATCTTTTAACCGATCATTCGTTAATTACCGTTCACCGCGTTAAGCATTCGATATTACTTAAAAATCGAATAAATCGTTTTGGCGTTACATTATTATTTGATACATTTAATACAACGGTAACCCGAAGTATTTAATTAGATGTGCAAGTCTGATTTTCTAAACATGTAATACGATATTTCGATAAAAGTATTTAAAAGAACAACGGTGAACACGACTGTGAATATCAACAATAAAGAAATTCTATTCCAATCGTACGTAAATTCCGAACAGCCAGATTATAGGTTTTTTCTAATGTTGATTCCGTGGTGACGTAAAGAGTGAAATCCAAGACCGTCACGAATCGCCGGAAGCGGCCATCATCAACCTGCCCTCCTAAACTGTTCGATGTACGAACCACGACGTACGACCGGCATATTTTCTCGTCGTTTCTCCCTTTTTTCCCCTGCCACGATTGCTCGCGAAAGCCCGCGAGACAAGGTGCCAAAGATATAATATACGGCGTGTCGCTCGCGGCTATCTCGTCGATATGCATTTCCTGCCGTCAGGATAGGATTAGACGAGAATATTTTGCAATTTTATATTCAGCGCCTCTTACGCGATCGAAAAAAGGGAATCGAGCGGCTTACGCGTCCATCGACTCTTTCTGGCATATCAATTACCCGAATATATTACTCCTCTGCGAACGAAAACTTAGGAAATATCGATTTATAATTATTTTGTATGTGATACACCTCCACAAAAAATCTCAAAAAATTATATATTTATAACAGTAACAAGCTATTAAAATTGTAACAATACGAACATGGTCACAACGAAAATTAAGGTAAAAATACAAGCGAATGTCGGTTTTTGATTTTTCCAACATCGCTCCCCCATTTCTAAAAATCTGAAAAAATTATGGATTAATAATCATAACAAGACACTAACACTGTAAAAATATAAACGTGGTCATTTAATAATTTCTATTAAAAAAAAATATTTTTATAATTTTCGAATTTTTTAAAAATCCATTTTGCGGTGAAAAATTCTGAAAAAATTCACAAACACGTACGCCGTAGAGCAAAATACCCCCAATTTTTTTCAAAATCTTTGATACAATACAAAAAAAGATATACAGCTTAAACTGAAAATTGCGTTACGCCCTGTAACTACCCTCTCAGTAAGGGTACGGCTCAAGGGCACTTTTGACCATCTTATCCGGCTATACCCTATTTGTACAAGCTCGAAACCTGTCATCAGTGATGGAGAAAACTGTGATTTAGATCAATATGCAAACAAATGGAAGAATCAAGGAGCCATGAACTTTACGAACATTTGGAGATAATTAATTGTGAATGTAGCGGTAATTTCTGCAGAATTGAAAGACGCTGATACATTTGTAAACAATTACAAGAAGGCATCGAACTGTGATTTAGCGATGTAATAGACACGAATGTTCCAGGCTGGATTGTAAAACCGTTTGAAATAGAGATAAACAAAGTTGATAATACCCGCTCCAGAAAAGTCTTATCGAATTACAGAATGATACAAATGCTCAAATAAGATTCAAAACCGTACTAGACAATTTCTGGCTGAATACATAAATACTCCCAACTCTGGGAAACAATAAAATTATTCTTTTATTGCAATTTCTATTTCTTATTTCATAGAATCTGGTTCGACCATCCCTTTCCAGCATTCCCCACCCTTCCCAGTCCAGTTGTCCAATTATCTTGAAAATGAAAACTGTTTGTTCTCGATTTGATTCTCCGCGTAGAAACATCCTATTCTCGGTTGTACCGTCGATACTGGAACACCCTGTATATTAAACTAGGTAATTCATAGCAACCCCTCCTACCTTCGCGAGGTCCCGTTGCCTATGTATCATTTTGTCCGTTTCTCTTTAAACCGTGGCATTAATATCACAGAGAAAATGGTTACGACTATAGCGGCGCATCCTCTCAATAAAATATTCTTAACATTTCCTGTTGCACGCTACGCACGCCAATTAATCATAAAATCGTTAACGAGGAAACTAAAATTAGCTACGGGCCAGAGACAAGACGATCGCGGGCTCCCGTTTGTCAAGACATTCGTGTCAGTTTCGAGCCCCGAAATGTACTCATAAATTCTCTGACACCATGTTGGGGGCATCCTGTATAAATTAAACGATTCAGTCGTAAGTTTCGCCCTGTTGACGATCGCGCGACCAGATTATCAGGCTGCTTCCAACATCGCGGCAATCGTTACTCAGGATATAAACGTGCAACGCGTTGGCGATTGCCTCTCGTAAAGAAACGCGGCGGTTTTAACCTGCCAGAGAGTCCGCGTCGCTCTGAATCATCGGTGACGATGTCGCGTGTGCAATCGCGGTTCGCTGGATTTGGCTAGATCAACGTCGATTTCGATATAATCTATCACGGATGACGATCCGGCTTTCAACACATTTTTCCAAACAAACTTTCATAGACGCCAGTTGTTCTTCGATAAAATTCATCGTTTGGAATCCCAAACATTTTCTATTATAGGACGCGTCATGTATTTCCAATATTAATTAATTTACTTCATTTGGTCATCTGGCAAATGTACCTTTTTCGACAATAGAAATTGCATACTTAATTAGTTTCAAGGGGTCATTTGATTTTACTTGATGGCTAGGCACCACAGGCTAAGCGACCACACAGGAAATGGCGAAGAAAATTCGCAAAACGGTATTGGACGATCGTGGACCGAAAGTGCGCCAGCTTGCAGACATGGTAGACATTTAAAAAAGTGCTGTACAACGTATATTGACTGAAAATTTGAATATGAGAAAGCTGTGCGCACGATGGGTGCCGCGGTTGCTCGCGATGGAACAAAAACAGCGTCGTGAGGATGTTTCAATCGAGTGTTTGGCGATGTTTCACGGGATTGAAGCCGAGTTTTTGCGCCGATTCATAACCATGAATGAAACCTGGATCCATCACTTCACGCCTGAGTCGAAGGAACAATCGAAACAATGGAAAGGTAGTGGCGTCAGTTTTTTGGGATGAGCGTGGAATAATTTACATTGATTTTCTTTTTGACATTCTTTGGAATTCGAGAAATTTTTCGAGGAAACATCACGAGAGATTAACCACAGACGCAAGGAATTTTTGTTCGCTTTAGAACGTTCTTGCAATAAATAAATAAGGTGTCTCGTGCTGTTCGAACGATCCTGTTCGACCGAATTTCCGAGTTATTCGCGGCATCCAACGTTGCGCAAACTGCTGTACGCAAAACTTTTTCCAAGTCGGACTTAAGTGATGCCGTGGACGAGGGGAAGGTTGCCCGATGGAATGAAGTTTCCCTCCCGGCAGAATTTATCCGGCAGTCTTCATCTAAAATCAAATGAGCCGCGGATTAAATGCGGCTCGTTTTGCTCCAGCGACAGCAAAGTCGAGTGGATGGGCCGATTTGCGTTTCTCGTGCGTACTGTTTGCAATCCGCGTTCCCGGTCCGCGATATTAGCCCCAATTAGGCGAAAGATTTTCCCGATTGCCAACCAGATCGTCCTATTTCCCTTTTCTTTTCGATTGTGATTGGAATTCGGTTGTTTCGCAATTCGACCATGATGTTATTATAATCGAAGGCTCGCGAGTTCGATTAACAGTTATATCGGTCCCATAAAATTGCTTAAAGCAAATTAAAAATTTTTGGAAATCGCCTCTCGAAAAGGAACGAAAATTTCTGCACTATAAAAAGAATTTTTCTCTTCGCTAATTAGATAGATTTAAATTAGTCCGGTATAGAATGTATCTACTTTTCTAAAACACCTGTATGCAAAAGATGTATTAAAATGGATTCGAACAAATATTAATTTCGTTTATCGAACAAAATTACGAGAGAAAATTATTCTTTACAATGCTAAAAACAATTTATCAATATTTAACGATAATGTTAAAAAAAAATATGGAAGTCATTTAAATCGGAATATTTGTAACTTATTAAGCGACCGTTTCGACTCCTCGGACTTAAACTTCGTAGAAAATTTATGGGGAATTTTATCAACAGCGATACACCGAAATGGTAACCATCATAAGACACGAGTACAATATAATTCGCATTACGACGCTACAAAAATTAGTTTGTAATATGAATAGTTGGACATTTCGAATTTCTCAATTCTTTATTAATCGCTGTTGCATAAATCTTTTCTTTCAAAGTTCTCCGCGGATGAAAGTCAAGTAGCGTAAGATGCGAGAAATCACGACACTTTGTCCTTATTATTTTTCGTTAATATGCTAATAGTATTATTACTAGTATAGTATAATAGTAAAACTATTACACTAATGGTTCTGGTAGAAATTAATAATCGATAGCCCCAATGACCTCGGGTAGTAAGTGTTAAGCGGTTCTAGCAGTCTGCCGCCTCATTGTTAAGCGAGGTTTATGGTAGGGCAAAAATCCTTCTTACATCCGCGTGCCAGCACACAGCCCTACCACGAACCTCTGAATTTCAAACCGAAGGAAAGTATTACCCGCGAAAACGGTTACTTTCTCCAACGCCCCCTTCAGCGACGTTTTCACTCAGTGTGGCCAGATCTGGCATAATTGAGTGCATCGACGACGACACTAGTAACGATGAGGCTTCCTTTAGTTCCTAGTGAGCTCGGTACTTGGAGAAAGAAGCAGAGTCTACGCCTCTCCTTCCTTCTTTCTTAAATTATTTATAATATCGACATTAAAATCGTAGTATAATAACCTCTACTGTAATGTAACATTACCAACGGAAATTCAATATTTAATTCGAAACTAAAAATCCTTTGACGAAACCCGATTCTTCGCTCTCAGACTTTTATGGAATTCAACCCAACCAAACACCGAATGCTTGGTAAAACTTTCACGGACACTGATTAAAACATACTTCAGACCTGGGACGACACCAGGCATCGCTCATCCCAAGAAGCAACTGACGAATCTGTCGGAATATCTAGCTCTTCTACCAAAGAGTAGAAGTTCCAAAGAGAACTCTAGTGAAAAATAACGTGCACCCTGTTATTGATCAAGCTTATAAGTATATATCAAGCCCTCGTACTCGATAGCTTCCCAACGAATTTTTATTCAAAAAACGCAAACAAACGTGGAACTGTTCAAAAGACGAGGATCCAAAACGATTTTTGGATATTACAAGAAGAAGATATTATAAGAAGAATGTGCATTTTATAGTGAAATATGGAGTAGAATACCCTGGTACCAGTGTCGAAGTCCGGAGTTGGAGAAATTAGTATGAGTATATGTATATTTCAGGCAAACAATGGCGGACATTGAAACGAGCCTGAACGTCCGGCAGTCAAGAATGTAATGCCCTTTCTTACCTACTTTCTAAATCTTCTATACCAAATCTGAAGAAAGGAAAAAGGGGCATGGTATGACGAACCTAGGTGAACTCTACCCTTGACAAAATGAGCAAGGGCTTGCCATCTAGGCGACCAAGAGGCGATGAGCCAGAATATACATTGATAAGGAGGTTGGTCATCCAACGCCAGATTATTGACAAAAAGATTAAACAAAAAATCGTCTGCCTCGTTTCTATCGAGAGTTCTACGATTTTTACACTAACTGGTGACAGTCTGGTATCTACCTGAACGCGTTCGTTTCATTTAATTATAACGATTTACGGATAAAATTCTTTTCCCGGTCTGGTAAGAAAGGGTCAACGATATTCATCGTCGGAAGAAATTCCGCGCATCGCGAAGTTTTAATCATGCAACCGGCCAATTGAGAGGGGGTGGGGGGTGGGGGGGGGGGTCTGTTTCGTCGTGAACCAATAAGGAAAAGAGGAACGAGTAGACTCGTCTGGAGGCAAGAGTCCCTTGCGGAATGAAATACCCTGGCGGAAACGACGTCGACGGGGCGGTATGGGGAGGGGGGACGAATAAGAATAAAAAAAAGAAAAAGAAAAACGGCGTACGTCTGATAAGCTCCCGGCAGCCAGGGGGAACCGGGGCCGGCACTTTCACCGAATGAAAGTAAAACTCGATTCTGCGTGCACGAGCACTCGACCGTGCAACAAAAACTCTCGCGAGCGCAACGCGTGTTCCTCCGGGATGTCATTAACCGACCTCGCCTTGCCTTGCCTTTGGCTCCCCATCTCGTCCTCCGACCCCGTCTCGCGTCGCGATCGAGCACCATGGCGATAAAGCTTCCCGCGCCTAGCAGAGGACGTGCCGTGCTGCTCTCTTCCTAATAAACTTTTACGAGACACGGATCGGTAACGAGCAACGTCTACCGCGAATCGGCACCATATCTACGCAACGTCCGGTTTAAACGGGCGTTAGGGTGACTCAGCCCATTGGAACGGGGTGACCAGTTCATGGCTGAAAAATATCGGAGAGATCGAACCAGGCTCATTGTTATCCTCCCAGCAGGGCGCCCGATAAATACGTTAAGGCGTCCGTACATAAGGGGCCTTTCTACCTCGTGGAATTTAAAAAATCGAAGTTTTTTTGCGTTTGAATTTAGTATGTAGTCTCGAAAATATATCTACCAAATATTGAATTGAAATTTGAAAAGCTAACGAAGTTATAGCCTGCTGAAATGCACCGCGCGCAGGTATAACAATTGGAGCTGTTTCTCTCGAAACTACATCTTTCGGCACTGCGTATGCGATAACGAAAAAACTATTCAAGATATCAACATGAAATTTATACAGTATCTTTAGAACTGGTCTTCCTATAGCATGGACTAGGATAATTGCGATATCTGCAATACTTTCTCTTTTATTAACGAAAAAGCAACCGAATATATGAAAATATTCAGCATTTTTTCGTAAAATAGCTGCCATTTTGCCATTTTTTGTGTTTTTGAAAAGATCCTAGTTCATGCTATACCTACCCTCATCTACATTAAGAATATCATTGGTTTTTGGATTTCGGATAACTTGTTCGCAAGATATCACATACGCAGTCGGGCGCCGTTCGTAAAAACTGTTGTTTGTTGATCAACAAAAACAGCGGAATCAATAGATATTATGCGTTGCAAAAATTCGTAAATATAGCTAAATATATAATAAATGTATTTACAAAACACGGAATTAATCGCTCTTTAATAGCCCGCAAAAAAAAATCACAAAGAAACATGTATTTTTCGTGCCTACAAGGTAGAATGGCCCTTTAAGAGGGCAGTTTCAGGTGTACGTTGCAAAATTTAACCATCTTTATCAATTTTTTTTAACCAAACGTTAAATCTAACGCTATAATTTATGTTCGCAATTTACTCAACTATCCTTTGGGAATAGAAAATAAATTTTTCAATCATTTTTATTGACTTTTCATGATTTTATTACGCTCACAGTGAACGTGTGTTTAAACACTGGCGTAGTTGATTTTAGCTCTCAAGGGTTGACTAAATAACAAAAATTGAAAAGATTTTTATTCGGCAGGTTTCCCGTTACCGCCCGTAGCAAAATAATTAATTCATGTTGAAAAATGGCAAAACGGCGAAAGCTTAAATTAAAAATTGCAAAATTTTGTCATAATTTTCCGCAAACTTCAACTACTAAAGTAAACAGTACATTACCAAAAAATACCTGACCTGAAATGGCCCTGAAATCTTGTAAAAAGTTACCTTGAGAGAAATTCACTTTACCGTTACGTGTGTTCTTTGAAACTATGTAACATTGTCCTGAAAAACATTTAGGCGATCCCACTTGGTCGAAACACTCTGTACAAGATGCAGAAAGTTCTCCCTGCAACTATCGATTAAGAAAAACGAGTTTCTTTTAATTAAAACCATAGGATTTGTTACGATTGGCGTCGTAACGGTTTATAAGATTGCGAGGGTTCGAGATATTTCATAGATCGAGAGTTTCCAATATAAGAATTCTCTGACGGATAATGGTAGTAGCAGTTTTCTCCAGTAGTCGTGCGAAAGGGTGAACTATACCCTCGGGGGTAGTGAATGGACATTGGTAACGACGCGACAACGTCGTTTGTCTCTTCTAACCACTTTTGGATTCTTTTTTCCTAGCATCTGACCGCCAGTGTGAAGCTCAGATACGCGTCAAGTTGCAGCCCTCTGATTCGTTCCTGCGAGAACGTCTCCAATGTCTCGGGACGTATGTCGGTGACGCACGGCCGCTTCAGGATCATAAAAACTATCTTTACGGTTTACACCTCGGATAACGCGCGGAAATGCTCCTGGTTCTGCTGACGCGAATCGGCCGCCAGTTCTTTGGTTTAGTTTTTAGTATCTTGCATTAAAGTTACAAGGCACATCCACCCCTCTCCACAGCTAAACGAAAATATCGATGAAATTTTACGCGCTGGAAAAATTATGGACAACGTTCGACGCGTATCACTTTCCTGGCTCTGATCGAACATGATGGAAAGAAGTATCGCCGTTGACTAAAATTTGGGGCACCGTAAGTCCAAATGTAAAGCTACTGGGTAAGGAAATCATCTGGCTACGTAAGGATGCTCTTTTCTCTTTTACACGAAATACTTTATCAGAAAATCGAATCGGTACGATGGACTTTTATATGTAGATCATGGCTGATATTAAATTTGATAAAAATGAATTTTTATCATTTTTCGCCTGTGACCTGAATAATTTTTGTTACTTTAGCTATTAAGAGCGATAGAAATCGTGCATTCTAAACTAATACTGGGAAATTCGGCAACAAATCGCCAACTTTTCATTTTCGGTGATAAATTGCAAGAAGCGTATATGCGTTTGTGTCGTGGGAGCGTTATCGTTGGCATCGATGAGCGAAGTATGTATTTAGGTTTAGGCAAAAATGCGTTCGGGAGTTTGCTCCTCGAACGTGCGTAGCAAAAAGGGTCCTCCGAATCGATGACCTCATTTGTTTATAACATGTAGATAAGAATCAGGAGGGTTCGACTTCAACAGCGGGAAGACACTTTGCATCGAACTTTGGTCGAGAGAAGTCGCTTATCATTTTTACGATTATGTCCTTTTATGTACTTCGCGTCGAATAGTTTTTATAATACTAAATAATACAGTTATATATCCAAGTTAAAAGTGTCCGAATGTTTGAATCTGACCACAAGCCAGTCAACCATCCCCGACATCCATACAAAATAACCTACTGTTGGATTCAAGTAGAACTGACAACACTTTATTTAAGAAGAGAAACTCGTACAACTATTAGGTCGACTAAATACTAGACTCTTTCTGCCCGTTCTTCAATATTGCAAGCTTTTAGTATGTATACTATTGCTGGAGATAGCTAGAGGTAGGGACGATGGTGTTGGAATCCGGGTGGTCAAGTAATGTCTGTGTTATAAGAATTCATTCAATTACGTTGAAAGGATGAAGAACTATGCAAAACACTATGAACAGAACTATGAAACAACTATGAAGAATAACGGAATTAGCAATGGAATTTGACTCTTGGACAAGGTGTTATCACACGCAGACTTCTTGTGCAACTCTGAGCCCCTGGGCCCTGCGGTCCAGGGATGTATATGTCTTAGCAATAGCAGGGGAGGAGGACTCCTAGACCTAGTGACTAACGAGCCTTGTGACTAACAGACGATGACGTATCGATATTTGGTCCATTGGTCATCCAACATTGGTCAAGAGACAGTGTGATTCAGGAAGGGTACGAGGTTCAGGACGAGTGAGGATTAAAAATCGTGACTAGGATATTTGGATGAGTAATGTTTGTGATGTGTGGTGTTTGTATGGAGTTGGAATCCGAGTGGTCAAGTAATGCTCCTTTTGTGTTATAAGAATTCATTCAATTACGTTGAAAGGATGAAGAACTATGAAAAACACTATGAACAGAACTATGAAACAACTATGAAGAATAACGGAATTAGCAATGGAATTTGACTCTTGGACAAGGTGTTATCACACGCAGACTTCTTGTGCAACTCTGAGCCCCTGGGCCCTGCGGTCCAGGGATGTATATGTCTTAGCAATAGCAGGGGAGGAGGACTCCTAGACCTAGTGACTAACGAGCCTTGTGACTAACAGACGATGACGTATCGATATTTGGTCCATTGGTCATCCAACATTGGTCAAGAGACAGTGTGATTCAGGAAGGGTACGAGGTTCAGGACGAGTGAGGATTAAAAATCGTGACTAGGATATTTGGATGAGTAATGTTTGTGATGTGTGGTGTTTGTATGGAGTTGGAATCCGGGTGGCCAAGTAATGCTCCTTTTGTGTTATAAGAATTCATTCAATTACGTTGAAAGTATGAAGAGCTTTGAAAAACACTATGAACAGAACTATGAAACAACTATGAAGAATAACGGAATTTGCAATGGAATTTGACTCTTGGACAAGGCGTTATCACACGCAGACTTCTTGTGCAACTCTGAGCCCCTGGGCCCTGCGGTCCAGGGATGTATATGTCTTAGCAATAGCAGGGGAGGAGGACTCCTAGACCTAGTGACTAACGAGCCTTGTGACTAACAGACGATGACGTATCGATATTTGGTCCATTGGTCATCCAACATTGGTCAAGAGACAGTGTGATTCAGGAAGGGTACGAGGTTCAGGACGAGTGAGGATTAAAAATCGTGACTAGGATGTTTGGATGAGTAATGTTTGTGATGTGTGGTGTTTGTATGGAGTTGAAATCCGAGTGGTCAAGTAATGCTCCTTTTGTGTTATAAGAATTCATTCAATTACGTTGAAAGGATGAAGAACTATGCAAAACACTATGAACAGAACTATGAAACAACTATGAAGAATAACGGAATTAGCAATGGAATTTGACTCTTGGACAAGGTGTTATCACACGCAGACTTCTTGTGCAACTCTGAGCCCCTGGGCCCTGCGGTCCAGGGATGTATATGTCTTAGCAATAGCAGGGGAGGAGGACTCCTAGACCTAGTGACTAACGAGCCTTGTGACTAACAGACGATGACGTATCGATATTTGGTCCATTGGTCATCCAACATTGGTCAAGAGACAGTGTGATTCAGGAAGGGTACGAGGTTCAGGATGAGTGAGGATTAGAAATCGTGACTAGGATGTTTGGATGAGTAATGTTTGTGATGTGTGGTGTTTGTATGGAGTTGGAATCCGGGTGGCCAAGTAATGCTCCTTTTGTGTTATAAGAATTCATTCAATTACGTTGAAAGTATGAAGAGCTTTGAAAAACACTATGAACAGAACTATGAAACAACTATGAAGAATAACGGAATTTGCAATGGAATTTGACTCTTGGACAAGGCGTTATCACACGCAGACTTCTTGTGCAACTCTGAGCCCCTGGGCCCTGCGGTCCAGGGATGTATATGTCTTAGCAATAGCAGGGGAGGAGGACTCCTAGACCTAGTGACTAACGAGCCTTGTGACTAACAGACGATGACGTATCGATATTTGGTCCATTGGTCATCCAACATTGGTCAAGAGACAGTGTGATTCAGGAAGGGTACGAGGTTCAGGATGAGTGAGGATTAAAAATCGTGACTAGGATGTTTGGATGAGTAATGTTTGTGATGTGTGGTGTTTGTATGGAGTTGAAATCCGAGTGGTCAAGTAATGCTCCTTTTGTGTTATAAGAATTCATTCAATTACGTTGAAAGGATGAAGAACTATGCAAAACACTATGAACAGAACTATGAAACAACTATGAAGAATAACGGAATTAGCAATGGAATTTGACTCTTGGACAAGGTGTTATCACACGCAGACTTCTTGTGCAACTCTGAGCCCCTGGGCCCTGCGGTCCAGGGATGTATATGTCTTAGCAATAGCAGGGGAGGAGGACTCCTAGACCTAGTGACTAACGAGCCTTGTGACTAACAGACGATGACGTATCGATATTTGGTCCATTGGTCATCCAACATTGGTCAAGAGACAGTGTGATTCAGGAAGGGTACGAGGTTCAGGATGAGTGAGGATTAGAAATCGTGACTAGGATGTTTGGATGAGTAATGTTTGTGATGTGTGGTGTTTGTATGGAGTTGGAATCCGGGTGGCCAAGTAATGCTCCTTTTGTGTTATAAGAATTCATTCAATTACGTTGAAAGTATGAAGAGCTTTGAAAAACACTATGAACAGAACTATGAAACAACTATGAAGAATAACGGAATTTGCAATGGAATTTGACTCTTGGACAAGGCGTTATCACACGCAGACTTCTTGTGCAACTCTGAGCCCCTGGGCCCTGCGGTCCAGGGATGTATATGTCTTAGCAATAGCAGGGGAGGAGGACTCCTAGACCTAGTGACTAACGAGCCTTGTGACTAACAGACGATGACGTATCGATATTTGGTCCATTGGTCATCCAACATTGGTCAAGAGACAGTGTGATTCAGGAAGGGTACGAGGTTCAGGATGAGTGAGGATTAAAAATCGTGACTAGGATGTTTGGATGAGTAATGTTTGTGATGTGTGGTGTTTGTATGGAGTTGAAATCCGAGTGGTCAAGTAATGCTCCTTTTGTGTTATAAGAATTCATTCAATTACGTTGAAAGGATGAAGAACTATGCAAAACACTATGAACAGAACTATGAAACAACTATGAAGAATAACGGAATTAGCAATGGAATTTGACTCTTGGACAAGGTGTTATCACACGCAGACTTCTTGTGCAACTCTGAGCCCCTGGGCCCTGCGGTCCAGGGATGTATATGTCTTAGCAATAGCAGGGGAGGAGGACTCCTAGACCTAGTGACTAACGAGCCTTGTGACTAACAGACGATGACGTATCGATATTTGGTCCATTGGTCATCCAACATTGGTCAAGAGACAGTGTGATTCAGGAAGGGTACGAGGTTCAGGATGAGTGAGGATTAGAAATCGTGACTAGGATGTTTGGATGAGTAATGTTTGTGATGTGTGGTGTTTGTATGGAGTTGGAATCCGGGTGGCCAAGTAATGCTCCTTTTGTGTTATAAGAATTCATTCAATTACGTTGAAAGTATGAAGAGCTTTGAAAAACACTATGAACAGAACTATGAAACAACTATGAAGAATAACGGAATTTGCAATGGAATTTGACTCTTGGACAAGGCGTTATCACACGCAGACTTCTTGTGCAACTCTGAGCCCCTGGGCCCTGCGGTCCAGGGATGTATATGTCTTAGCAATAGCAGGGGAGGAGGACTCCTAGACCTAGTGACTAACGAGCCTTGTGACTAACAGACGATGACGTATCGATATTTGGTCCATTGGTCATCCAACATTGGTCAAGAGACAGTGTGATTCAGGAAGGGTACGAGGTTCAGGATGAGTGAGGATTAGAAATCGTGACTAGGATGTTTGGATGAGTAATGTTTGTGATGTGTGGTGTTTGTATGGAGTTGGAATCCGGGTGGCCAAGTAATGCTCCTTTTGTGTTATAAGAATTCATTCAATTACGTTGAAAGTATGAAGAGCTTTGAAAAACACTATGAACAGAACTATGAAACAACTATGAAGAATAACGGAATTTGCAATGGAATTTGACTCTTGGACAAGGCGTTATCACACGCAGACTTCTTGTGCAACTCTGAGCCCCTGGGCCCTGCGGTCCAGGGATGTATATGTCTTAGCAATAGCAGGGGAGGAGGACTCCTAGACCTAGTGACTAACGAGCCTTGTGACTAACAGACGATGACGTATCGATATTTGGTCCATTGGTCATCCAACATTGGTCAAGAGACAGTGTGATTCAGGAAGGGTACGAGGTTCAGGATGAGTGAGGATTAAAAATCGTGACTAGGATGTTTGGATGAGTAATGTTTGTGATGTGTGGTGTTTGTATGGAGTTGAAATCCGAGTGGTCAAGTAATGCTCCTTTTGTGTTATAAGAATTCATTCAATTACGTTGAAAGGATGAAGAACTATGCAAAACACTATGAACAGAACTATGAAACAACTATGAAGAATAACGGAATTAGCAATGGAATTTGACTCTTGGACAAGGTGTTATCACACGCAGACTTCTTGTGCAACTCTGAGCCCCTGGGCCCTGCGGTCCAGGGATGTATATGTCTTAGCAATAGCAGGGGAGGAGGACTCCTAGACCTAGTGACTAACGAGCCTTGTGACTAACAGACGATGACGTATCGATATTTGGTCCATTGGTCATCCAACATTGGTCAAGAGACAGTGTGATTCAGGAAGGGTACGAGGTTCAGGATGAGTGAGGATTAGAAATCGTGACTAGGATGTTTGGATGAGTAATGTTTGTGATGTGTGGTGTTTGTATGGAGTTGGAATCCGGGTGGCCAAGTAATGCTCCTTTTGTGTTATAAGAATTCATTCAATTACGTTGAAAGTATGAAGAGCTTTGAAAAACACTATGAACAGAACTATGAAACAACTATGAAGAATAACGGAATTTGCAATGGAATTTGACTCTTGGACAAGGCGTTATCACACGCAGACTTCTTGTGCAACTCTGAGCCCCTGGGCCCTGCGGTCCAGGGATGTATATGTCTTAGCAATAGCAGGGGAGGAGGACTCCTAGACCTAGTGACTAACGAGCCTTGTGACTAACAGACGATGACGTATCGATATTTGGTCCATTGGTCATCCAACATTGGTCAAGAGACAGTGTGATTCAGGAAGGGTACGAGGTTCAGGATGAGTGAGGATTAAAAATCGTGACTAGGATGTTTGGATGAGTAATGTTTGTGATGTGTGGTGTTTGTATGGAGTTGAAATCCGAGTGGTCAAGTAATGCTCCTTTTGTGTTATAAGAATTCATTCAATTACGTTGAAAGGATGAAGAACTATGCAAAACACTATGAACAGAACTATGAAACAACTATGAAGAATAACGGAATTAGCAATGGAATTTGACTCTTGGACAAGGTGTTATCACACGCAGACTTCTTGTGCAACTCTGAGCCCCTGGGCCCTGCGGTCCAGGGATGTATATGTCTTAGCAATAGCAGGGGAGGAGGACTCCTAGACCTAGTGACTAACGAGCCTTGTGACTAACAGACGATGACGTATCGATATTTGGTCCATTGGTCATCCAACATTGGTCAAGAGACAGTGTGATTCAGGAAGGGTACGAGGTTCAGGATGAGTGAGGATTAGAAATCGTGACTAGGATGTTTGGATGAGTAATGTTTGTGATGTGTGGTGTTTGTATGGAGTTGGAATCCGGGTGGCCAAGTAATGCTCCTTTTGTGTTATAAGAATTCATTCAATTACGTTGAAAGTATGAAGAGCTTTGAAAAACACTATGAACAGAACTATGAAACAACTATGAAGAATAACGGAATTTGCAATGGAATTTGACTCTTGGACAAGGCGTTATCACACGCAGACTTCTTGTGCAACTCTGAGCCCCTGGGCCCTGCGGTCCAGGGATGTATATGTCTTAGCAATAGCAGGGGAGGAGGACTCCTAGACCTAGTGACTAACGAGCCTTGTGACTAACAGACGATGACGTATCGATATTTGGTCCATTGGTCATCCAACATTGGTCAAGAGACAGTGTGATTCAGGAAGGGTACGAGGTTCAGGATGAGTGAGGATTAAAAATCGTGACTAGGATGTTTGGATGAGTAATGTTTGTGATGTGTGGTGTTTGTATGGAGTTGAAATCCGAGTGGTCAAGTAATGCTCCTTTTGTGTTATAAGAATTCATTCAATTACGTTGAAAGGATGAAGAACTATGCAAAACACTATGAACAGAACTATGAAACAACTATGAAGAATAACGGAATTAGCAATGGAATTTGACTCTTGGACAAGGTGTTATCACACGCAGACTTCTTGTGCAACTCTGAGCCCCTGGGCCCTGCGGTCCAGGGATGTATATGTCTTAGCAATAGCAGGGGAGGAGGACTCCTAGACCTAGTGACTAACGAGCCTTGTGACTAACAGACGATGACGTATCGATATTTGGTCCATTGGTCATCCAACATTGGTCAAGAGACAGTGTGATTCAGGAAGGGTACGAGGTTCAGGATGAGTGAGGATTAGAAATCGTGACTAGGATGTTTGGATGAGTAATGTTTGTGATGTGTGGTGTTTGTATGGAGTTGGAATCCGGGTGGCCAAGTAATGCTCCTTTTGTGTTATAAGAATTCATTCAATTACGTTGAAAGTATGAAGAGCTTTGAAAAACACTATGAACAGAACTATGAAACAACTATGAAGAATAACGGAATTTGCAATGGAATTTGACTCTTGGACAAGGCGTTATCACACGCAGACTTCTTGTGCAACTCTGAGCCCCTGGGCCCTGCGGTCCAGGGATGTATATGTCTTAGCAATAGCAGGGGAGGAGGACTCCTAGACCTAGTGACTAACGAGCCTTGTGACTAACAGACGATGACGTATCGATATTTGGTCCATTGGTCATCCAACATTGGTCAAGAGACAGTGTGATTCAGGAAGGGTACGAGGTTCAGGATGAGTGAGGATTAAAAATCGTGACTAGGATGTTTGGATGAGTAATGTTTGTGATGTGTGGTGTTTGTATGGAGTTGAAATCCGAGTGGTCAAGTAATGCTCCTTTTGTGTTATAAGAATTCATTCAATTACGTTGAAAGGATGAAGAACTATGCAAAACACTATGAACAGAACTATGAAACAACTATGAAGAATAACGGAATTAGCAATGGAATTTGACTCTTGGACAAGGTGTTATCACACGCAGACTTCTTGTGCAACTCTGAGCCCCTGGGCCCTGCGGTCCAGGGATGTATATGTCTTAGCAATAGCAGGGGAGGAGGACTCCTAGACCTAGTGACTAACGAGCCTTGTGACTAACAGACGATGACGTATCGATATTTGGTCCATTGGTCATCCAACATTGGTCAAGAGACAGTGTGATTCAGGAAGGGTACGAGGTTCAGGATGAGTGAGGATTAGAAATCGTGACTAGGATGTTTGGATGAGTAATGTTTGTGATGTGTGGTGTTTGTATGGAGTTGGAATCCGGGTGGCCAAGTAATGCTCCTTTTGTGTTATAAGAATTCATTCAATTACGTTGAAAGTATGAAGAGCTTTGAAAAACACTATGAACAGAACTATGAAACAACTATGAAGAATAACGGAATTTGCAATGGAATTTGACTCTTGGACAAGGCGTTATCACACGCAGACTTCTTGTGCAACTCTGAGCCCCTGGGCCCTGCGGTCCAGGGATGTATATGTCTTAGCAATAGCAGGGGAGGAGGACTCCTAGACCTAGTGACTAACGAGCCTTGTGACTAACAGACGATGACGTATCGATATTTGGTCCATTGGTCATCCAACATTGGTCAAGAGACAGTGTGATTCAGGAAGGGTACGAGGTTCAGGATGAGTGAGGATTAGAAATCGTGACTAGGATGTTTGGATGAGTAATGTTTGTGATGTGTGGTGTTTGTATGGAGTTGGAATCCGGGTGGCCAAGTAATGCTCCTTTTGTGTTATAAGAATTCATTCAATTACGTTGAAAGTATGAAGAGCTTTGAAAAACACTATGAACAGAACTATGAAACAACTATGAAGAATAACGGAATTTGCAATGGAATTTGACTCTTGGACAAGGCGTTATCACACGCAGACTTCTTGTGCAACTCTGAGCCCCTGGGCCCTGCGGTCCAGGGATGTATATGTCTTAGCAATAGCAGGGGAGGAGGACTCCTAGACCTAGTGACTAACGAGCCTTGTGACTAACAGACGATGACGTATCGATATTTGGTCCATTGGTCATCCAACATTGGTCAAGAGACAGTGTGATTCAGGAAGGGTACGAGGTTCAGGATGAGTGAGGATTAAAAATCGTGACTAGGATGTTTGGATGAGTAATGTTTGTGATGTGTGGTGTTTGTATGGAGTTGAAATCCGAGTGGTCAAGTAATGCTCCTTTTGTGTTATAAGAATTCATTCAATTACGTTGAAAGGATGAAGAACTATGCAAAACACTATGAACAGAACTATGAAACAACTATGAAGAATAACGGAATTAGCAATGGAATTTGACTCTTGGACAAGGTGTTATCACACGCAGACTTCTTGTGCAACTCTGAGCCCCTGGGCCCTGCGGTCCAGGGATGTATATGTCTTAGCAATAGCAGGGGAGGAGGACTCCTAGACCTAGTGACTAACGAGCCTTGTGACTAACAGACGATGACGTATCGATATTTGGTCCATTGGTCATCCAACATTGGTCAAGAGACAGTGTGATTCAGGAAGGGTACGAGGTTCAGGATGAGTGAGGATTAGAAATCGTGACTAGGATGTTTGGATGAGTAATGTTTGTGATGTGTGGTGTTTGTATGGAGTTGGAATCCGGGTGGCCAAGTAATGCTCCTTTTGTGTTATAAGAATTCATTCAATTACGTTGAAAGTATGAAGAGCTTTGAAAAACACTATGAACAGAACTATGAAACAACTATGAAGAATAACGGAATTTGCAATGGAATTTGACTCTTGGACAAGGCGTTATCACACGCAGACTTCTTGTGCAACTCTGAGCCCCTGGGCCCTGCGGTCCAGGGATGTATATGTCTTAGCAATAGCAGGGGAGGAGGACTCCTAGACCTAGTGACTAACGAGCCTTGTGACTAACAGACGATGACGTATCGATATTTGGTCCATTGGTCATCCAACATTGGTCAAGAGACAGTGTGATTCAGGAAGGGTACGAGGTTCAGGATGAGTGAGGATTAGAAATCGTGACTAGGATGTTTGGATGAGTAATGTTTGTGATGTGTGGTGTTTGTATGGAGTTGGAATCCGGGTGGCCAAGTAATGCTCCTTTTGTGTTATAAGAATTCATTCAATTACGTTGAAAGTATGAAGAGCTTTGAAAAACACTATGAACAGAACTATGAAACAACTATGAAGAATAACGGAATTTGCAATGGAATTTGACTCTTGGACAAGGCGTTATCACACGCAGACTTCTTGTGCAACTCTGAGCCCCTGGGCCCTGCGGTCCAGGGATGTATATGTCTTAGCAATAGCAGGGGAGGAGGACTCCTAGACCTAGTGACTAACGAGCCTTGTGACTAACAGACGATGACGTATCGATATTTGGTCCATTGGTCATCCAACATTGGTCAAGAGACAGTGTGATTCAGGAAGGGTACGAGGTTCAGGATGAGTGAGGATTAAAAATCGTGACTAGGATGTTTGGATGAGTAATGTTTGTGATGTGTGGTGTTTGTATGGAGTTGAAATCCGAGTGGTCAAGTAATGCTCCTTTTGTGTTATAAGAATTCATTCAATTACGTTGAAAGGATGAAGAACTATGCAAAACACTATGAACAGAACTATGAAACAACTATGAAGAATAACGGAATTAGCAATGGAATTTGACTCTTGGACAAGGTGTTATCACACGCAGACTTCTTGTGCAACTCTGAGCCCCTGGGCCCTGCGGTCCAGGGATGTATATGTCTTAGCAATAGCAGGGGAGGAGGACTCCTAGACCTAGTGACTAACGAGCCTTGTGACTAACAGACGATGACGTATCGATATTTGGTCCATTGGTCATCCAACATTGGTCAAGAGACAGTGTGATTCAGGAAGGGTACGAGGTTCAGGATGAGTGAGGATTAGAAATCGTGACTAGGATGTTTGGATGAGTAATGTTTGTGATGTGTGGTGTTTGTATGGAGTTGGAATCCGGGTGGCCAAGTAATGCTCCTTTTGTGTTATAAGAATTCATTCAATTACGTTGAAAGTATGAAGAGCTTTGAAAAACACTATGAACAGAACTATGAAACAACTATGAAGAATAACGGAATTTGCAATGGAATTTGACTCTTGGACAAGGCGTTATCACACGCAGACTTCTTGTGCAACTCTGAGCCCCTGGGCCCTGCGGTCCAGGGATGTATATGTCTTAGCAATAGCAGGGGAGGAGGACTCCTAGACCTAGTGACTAACGAGCCTTGTGACTAACAGACGATGACGTATCGATATTTGGTCCATTGGTCATCCAACATTGGTCAAGAGACAGTGTGATTCAGGAAGGGTACGAGGTTCAGGATGAGTGAGGATTAGAAATCGTGACTAGGATGTTTGGATGAGTAATGTTTGTGATGTGTGGTGTTTGTATGGAGTTGGAATCCGGGTGGCCAAGTAATGCTCCTTTTGTGTTATAAGAATTCATTCAATTACGTTGAAAGTATGAAGAGCTTTGAAAAACACTATGAACAGAACTATGAAACAACTATGAAGAATAACGGAATTTGCAATGGAATTTGACTCTTGGACAAGGCGTTATCACACGCAGACTTCTTGTGCAACTCTGAGCCCCTGGGCCCTGCGGTCCAGGGATGTATATGTCTTAGCAATAGCAGGGGAGGAGGACTCCTAGACCTAGTGACTAACGAGCCTTGTGACTAACAGACGATGACGTATCGATATTTGGTCCATTGGTCATCCAACATTGGTCAAGAGACAGTGTGATTCAGGAAGGGTACGAGGTTCAGGATGAGTGAGGATTAAAAATCGTGACTAGGATGTTTGGATGAGTAATGTTTGTGATGTGTGGTGTTTGTATGGAGTTGAAATCCGAGTGGTCAAGTAATGCTCCTTTTGTGTTATAAGAATTCATTCAATTACGTTGAAAGGATGAAGAACTATGCAAAACACTATGAACAGAACTATGAAACAACTATGAAGAATAACGGAATTAGCAATGGAATTTGACTCTTGGACAAGGTGTTATCACACGCAGACTTCTTGTGCAACTCTGAGCCCCTGGGCCCTGCGGTCCAGGGATGTATATGTCTTAGCAATAGCAGGGGAGGAGGACTCCTAGACCTAGTGACTAACGAGCCTTGTGACTAACAGACGATGACGTATCGATATTTGGTCCATTGGTCATCCAACATTGGTCAAGAGACAGTGTGATTCAGGAAGGGTACGAGGTTCAGGATGAGTGAGGATTAGAAATCGTGACTAGGATGTTTGGATGAGTAATGTTTGTGATGTGTGGTGTTTGTATGGAGTTGGAATCCGGGTGGCCAAGTAATGCTCCTTTTGTGTTATAAGAATTCATTCAATTACGTTGAAAGTATGAAGAGCTTTGAAAAACACTATGAACAGAACTATGAAACAACTATGAAGAATAACGGAATTTGCAATGGAATTTGACTCTTGGACAAGGCGTTATCACACGCAGACTTCTTGTGCAACTCTGAGCCCCTGGGCCCTGCGGTCCAGGGATGTATATGTCTTAGCAATAGCAGGGGAGGAGGACTCCTAGACCTAGTGACTAACGAGCCTTGTGACTAACAGACGATGACGTATCGATATTTGGTCCATTGGTCATCCAACATTGGTCAAGAGACAGTGTGATTCAGGAAGGGTACGAGGTTCAGGATGAGTGAGGATTAGAAATCGTGACTAGGATGTTTGGATGAGTAATGTTTGTGATGTGTGGTGTTTGTATGGAGTTGGAATCCGGGTGGCCAAGTAATGCTCCTTTTGTGTTATAAGAATTCATTCAATTACGTTGAAAGTATGAAGAGCTTTGCAAAAACACTATGAACAGAACTATGAAACAACTATGAAGAATAACGGAATTTGCAATGGAATTTGACTCTTGGACAAGGCGTTATCACACGCAGACTTCTTGTGCAACTCTGAGCCCCTGGGCCCTGCGGTCCAGGGATGTATATGTCTTAGCAATAGCAGGGGAGGAGGACTCCTAGACCTAGTGACTAACGAGCCTTGTGACTAACAGACGATGACGTATCGATATTTGGTCCATTGGTCATCCAACATTGGTCAAGAGACAGTGTGATTCAGGAAGGGTACGAGGTTCAGGATGAGTGAGGATTAGAAATCGTGACTAGGATGTTTGGATGAGTAATGTTTGTGATGTGTGGTGTTTGTATGGAGTTGGAATCCGGGTGGCCAAGTAATGCTCCTTTTGTGTTATAAGAATTCATTCAATTACGTTGAAAGTATGAAGAGCTTTGAAAAACACTATGAACAGAACTATGAAACAACTATGAAGAATAACGGAATTTGCAATGGAATTTGACTCTTGGACAAGGCGTTATCACACGCAGACTTCTTGTGCAACTCTGAGCCCCTGGGCCCTGCGGTCCAGGGATGTATATGTCTTAGCAATAGCAGGGGAGGAGGACTCCTAGACCTAGTGACTAACGAGCCTTGTGACTAACAGACGATGACGTATCGATATTTGGTCCATTGGTCATCCAACATTGGTCAAGAGACAGTGTGATTCAGGAAGGGTACGAGGTTCAGGATGAGTGAGGATTAGAAATCGTGACTAGGATGTTTGGATGAGTAATGTTTGTGATGTGTGGTGTTTGTATGGAGTTGGAATCCGGGTGGCCAAGTAATGCTCCTTTTGTGTTATAAGAATTCATTCAATTACGTTGAAAGTATGAAGAGCTTTGAAAAACACTATGAACAGAACTATGAAACAACTATGAAGAATAACGGAATTTGCAATGGAATTTGACTCTTGGACAAGGCGTTATCACACGCAGACTTCTTGTGCAACTCTGAGCCCCTGGGCCCTGCGGTCCAGGGATGTATATGTCTTAGCAATAGCAGGGGAGGAGGACTCCTAGACCTAGTGACTAACGAGCCTTGTGACTAACAGACGATGACGTATCGATATTTGGTCCATTGGTCATCCAACATTGGTCAAGAGACAGTGTGATTCAGGAAGGGTACGAGGTTCAGGACGAGTGAGGATTAAAAATCGTGACTAGGATATTTGGATGAGTAATGTTTGTGATGTGTGGTGTTTGTATGGAGTTGGAATCCGGGTGGTCAAGTAATGCTCCTTTTGTGTTATAAGAATTCATTCAATTACGTTGAAAGGATGAAGAACTATGAAAAACACTATGAACAGAACTATGAAACAACTATGAAGAATAACGGAATTTGCAATGGAATTTGACTCTTGGACAAGGCGTTAACACACGCAGACTTCTTGTGCAACTCTGAGCCCCTGGGCCCTGCGGTCCAGGGATGTATATGTCTTAGCAATAGCAGGGGAGGAGGACTCTTAGACCTAGTGACTAACGAGCCTTGTGACTAACAGACGATGACGTATCGATATTTGGTCCATTGGTCATCCAACATTGGTCAAGAGACAGTGTGATTCAGGAAGGGTACGAGGTTCAGGACGAGTGAGGATTAGAAATCGTGACTAGGATATTTGGATGAGTAATGTTTGTGATGTGTGGTGTTTGTATGGAGTTGGAATCCGGGTGGTCAAGTAATGCCCCTTCTGTGTTATAAGAGTTTATTCAGTCATCCAACATTACTGTTAATTTTATTTTGTAAAGTACTAATAACCAATAAGAGTTAGAATCCCTAGTTATTGGGAGGTCGAGTACCATAATTTTCTTATCGATATACCATTAATAAAATATTAAATGACACAGTAGAACGTTGTAACGTCTAATATTGAACGGCGAATAACCAAAGAATATTTTCGACGTCAGATTAATGTTAATTTTGACAAACATCAATGCGTCATTGTTCTTCGTCTCGTCTGGTTT
The DNA here is from genome assembly GCF_013123115.1 of Colletes gigas. NCBI lineage: Eukaryota > Metazoa > Arthropoda > Insecta > Hymenoptera > Colletidae > Colletes > Colletes gigas. The sequence continues at coordinate 649,944 of NW_025106668.1, forward strand.
TAATGCACATTTTGCTATCGTTCCAATCGCGACGAGACGTTTCCGCGACCAGAAGCAGAAGCAACCTACTAGGTAGACACTCCTTTAGCATGGCTGCTTTGCATTCGTCGCGGCTAAAAGACATTTGTCAACGGCGTGATTCGGTCGAGTCGAACGACTTATCGATCCATTACACCGACAGACGTTTCTTACGCGGTAGCATTAGTCACGTTGGCAATAAGGTTTCCGCGAATTCCCGGATGCTACGTACACGCTGTAAGCTGGAAAAGCTTTCTGTTAGAAAGTCCTCGCTATACCGGGCGAATTTAAATCAACTCCGTTACGCTTTGCCAACCGTTCCTACGACGATCTTTAATCCCCTTCGTCTGTTTCCAGAAGGTAATATGTGCCACTACAGTGGCTCGCCAAAGTATTCTCTGTTAAAACTTTAAGGGGGCATTCTTACGCGAGCCCTAAAAAAAATCAATTTTTTGAAAGTATACTGGGTATTACGTTTAAGTACGAATGGTCTGGAATCACGCCGAACTCAACTATGAAGAATAATGGAATTTCTTAATTTTTATCTATATTTCTTTTATACGTTTAATAAATTCTATGTAAAATAGAATATTTATTATTTTTTTCTTGCTTCTGGGATCAATAACGAAGAAATTATGTGAATAAATGATCTGATGACACTGATGAGCATAAAAGACTTATGTGTACATATTTAGTTTGAATTATGAGTCTCATTAATACTGTTTTTTATAACAAAACAATTCTTATTAGATTGCAACGTTGTTTACTCCCGGGATTTTAAGGTTTCTCATTTCTAGGGATATTAAATGTAACTGTTGCTTGCCGGGATCGATAAGTTATCGATGGTTGGTAAGGTAGAATTTCACAGTACGTGCAATAGGTCTACTGCTTTATGAAATTTTGTATTACTTTTATGGTATTACAATTCAACTGCGTTTTTGTTACAAAAACTGAGGTATCGATTTCATGGAAATACCAACGATTTTGTTGCGCGCTCTACGTTCAGGAACGGTGACTGCGAGAATCGTTCGAATCGACAGCTGAAGTCGGTAAAGATAGTAAACGCGAAAAAAATTGTCCACTGCTGCTACATCGACGATAGAAAGCTTGAAAGCTGAGTACGTAGCTGCAAAACAAGGGCGGCGGAAGTGGCTTTCTCTAAATGACTTTTAAGGAGGAATACCTAATATTAGATTTTTGTATTATCATTACAGACGAGGTATACATGTAGCAACCGAGGAGTCACTCGAGCGCTTGTGAGAACGCGACCCCTCTGGTGGCGTCGCTCACAACATTACCAACAGACTAGAGAAACCGACTATACCGCTTCTTATAGTAGCAAATGAAATTATAAGAATTCTTTTGTTTCTCAAACGGAGTGAAAGAAGACTCGGGCAGCGGAGATACACAGCTGATTCCTGGACCCTACCCGGAATATCACAACAGTAAAGACAATCGCGATCAAATTCATGTTACTTGCAACTTGCAACGCGATTAATATTCGTATTTCGTAACGCAACTGCAATTCGCGTTTAATGTTTATACGTAACTCTATATTGGAAAAGCGAACGCGAAAATTTTCATTATTCGCAATTCTAAAGTTAACCAAAAAATTAATTATAACATTAATGTATTTTTATAACAAAAATAAAATAACACCCGATAGATTATTGGACGACGTGGTCGAAATATTTACGAGCAGCAGTACGTCAATTACAGAACACGTTCAAGTTCTTCGAGCCAATTAACCTTCCAACAGTGATACACGCTCGAAGATACAATCTTTAAATAATTTAAATAATTGATAATGAAAATGTTTTCAAGTATTTGTTGTTTCGACTCGAGTATCCTTTCAAGTTCGTCGAACGCAACATGAAAGCATCGGGCCGTAATCCTTAAGCTTTTACAGCAACGGATATAACCGTCGTAAAATGCGTTCCATTTTCTTTATTTTTTTACGACGACCGAGACAAACGGTGCTCCAGATTTTCACATTCTCCTGCAAAAGAATTTCTACCTTTCCAAAATCCATAAACATGAGTTTTCACCGCGTTTACGGACCACGATATCCTTGCTTATCCCAACAGACGCGCTTCGCGGAGCTTTCTAATCGCCGCGAAAAATATTTCCCGCGACCGGGAAATCGGTTTAATTTTCTTCGAGCCACGCCAACGATCGCGACCTTTCAGCTTTCCAATCAAACCGTGCCCGGGGAACATAAATTCCCGAATAATTGAAAATTCCACAATCTCGTCCGGAGGGATCTCGAAAATCCATTAAACCTTTATCTCGACTGATGCTTTTCCAATTTTTACACAAGTTCGATTCCATTCCGCGCGTTCGACGACCGGGCCGTTTCGCGCCCGTCAATAAAAGAACATCGGAGATGCGAATTTTACGAACGATTAGGTTAAATATGCCGCTTAAACCGACACGCTGAACAAAATCGAAAAACTACCTGTATCGAGAGCTTGGAAACTTTTATATTGGAAAGTGGTTGTTTAAAGTTGTGACACTCCTCCTTAAATTCCACCGAATTAACCTCGACCCACCATCTAATTAAAATAGTTTATATCGTTGCGTATGCGGTGGTGTCTTGTTCTTCGCATTAGGAGAAAGCTCTGTCTCAAAAAAAAAATTTATAAAACATTACAAAGGGTCTAATTTTATTGCAAAAGCATTTAAAAATTTTTATTGAACGGTTGTGCTTAAAAATAGCAAATCTTACAGATGATCCTGGCAGTATTTAGAATTCACGAATACCGGTATCAGAAATTTCGTTTTCAGGAAAATCGAGTTTGCAATAGTAGACAGTAACGAACAGACGCTCCAGGTCAAGTCGTATTAGAAGAAAAAACTGTTAGTTTACACTTTGAACTTTCTCTGCCACGAGAAATCACCCCCTCGCTGGTTGTACTACGAATAACAGGACAACCTGTATAAAAAGTTATGTCTCTTCTAAACCGTAATTCCCTATATTCTCGTAATCCTGTTACCTCAAAGGAATTATTCAGTGCGCTTGTCTTCCCACGCTTAAAGTATGACTCTTGTGTTTGGAGCCTCCATTACAATAAATATTGCAGCCTCTTAGAAAAAGTACAGAACAAACTTCCCCGATATGTTTCTCGCAAGATGTCATTTTTTACAAGGTACAACTTCTTTCGAGAAGGCGACAATTGCTTGTGACCTATTTATTTCCAGTGTACCAAACAACTTTATCACCAGAAATCCTTGGATTAATCTGCACGCACCGAACGTAATGCAAAGGAAACGACCTGTATCGTACGATAAGACCTATCGAATAATTTATGGTAAATCCGATGGTATTGATCGAATCTGCAAAAATGTAAATTCTTATTAAGACGGATTACGAACTTTCTTCAAGAATTGTCGCCTTATTTTCGACGAATTTTATATGTGATAATGGGTAACTAATAATTTTTGGAGGAGTCCTCTGTGACATCTTTAACGCTAGATTTACGGGCATTGATCGCACGTATATTCATTGGTACCTTTCATGTAGACGATTACCTTACATTACGATTTTTCTTTTAACTAGAATATGTATTCATGCCATTGCATCGATCAAATTCAACTTCAGTCGTTAAAAAATAATATTTACGCGTTCTGCAATTTTAACACATTACCGGCCGATAGCCTATTAATCGACTTTTTTACCGGCCAACACTCACCGACCGATAGCGTATTAATCAACTTTTTTACCGACCAACGCTTGCCGACCGATAGCCGATTAATCAACCGCTACCGGTCGGTAAAGTGTTAAATATGGAATCAGACATCCGTGAAATTGACGGCTTCCATAAATCTAGTGTTAAACAATTAATTCTTTTTGTATATACAGAAAATAGAAAAAATTTTGCATTGAAAGTCACTCGACGTGCACGCACATTTGAAACGAATAGTTTCGAGGAGTCAAAATGGAGGCAGAAGTTGAGCGAGGGTTGAAAGATTGATGATCTGGTTCGAAGGGATCAATTTGTCGGGAAATCGATTAAAAGTCAAACGTTTCTAGAGGGCTGTGATACGGTTTAGTTGACGTTAGGTCTGGGTCAGTAAATTTGTTTAGTAAATAAAAGAACATCGCATTTTACATTTCTATCATACCTTTCTAACACATCATTTATGAATTTTCTGTTATGCAACACTTTAGTCTTATTTTATACTTGTAGAACACACTGCTGAAGTGTGTACGGAAAAACACGGAACACCCTGTACATACCAGAAAAGACAGAAAAAATTTTGCATTGAAAGTCACTCGACGTGCACGCACATTTGAAACGAATAGTTTCGAGGAGTCAAAGTGGAGGCATAAGTTGAGCGAGGGTTGAAAGATTGATGATCTGGTTCGAAGGGATCAATTTGTCGGGAAATCGATTAAAAATCAAAGGTTTCTAGGGGGGCTGTGGGTCGGTCAGTTTATTGGATACGGTTTAGTTGGCGTTAGCATCGGAATCAATAAAACGATCCGAGCTCGCGTACTAGTTTGCCAAGCGATTGCACGTGTATCTAGCCGCAAACTCATGTAGGTTAAGAGTGCACGGTCGTGTGCAATATAGAACAGAACTCGTAGAAGCCGCGAGTGCGAGTTACGGTAGGTAAGTACCGTTCGCCGGGACGACAGTTGCCGTACAGGTGTATGGAATCGTTTACACGGTGCTTGTATCTCGCCGCTAAGCTTACTCGTTTTCGCGAAAAGTTTCGCCTCTTATCGGAGCGCTTCGACCATTCCTGCCGAGTGGATGCACCCATTTATCGGCCCTTTCGGCTCGGATGATTTTACATTTTATGCCCCACTTATCGGATCGCTTGGACAATTTCTGTGAAATCAAAATACGGTTAAACTCAAGGCGCCATCGTAAATTCGCTTCTCCGAGTAACGCGGTTAACACCACCAGGGGAACGACTGATCATATTTTTATTCAAACTTGGGATTTTCATATACAGTTACGGGCAAAATTAAGTGGACAGGTGGGGAAAACAGGTACGAATTAAATTTAATCAAATATAACTATTACGCGCTTAAGTTTTACGTATTGTATGTCTTCATGCTAAATAGATTATTTAGCAAATAATTGAAAAGTATACTTAACGGAAAGCGTTGCTCGATTCTCGAGGTGCAAGAATAAGCGGGCACCCGTTCAAGATGATATTACAATGCGAAAACTGTAAACAAGCGCGAAGTATCCCTTTCGCTCTCACGCAGTAGACTCGGATGAACCATTTGGTCGATGTGTAAGCTCTGCATAAAACGGATTGTTTCTAAGGAAAATTGCTGTGCAGTAGCGAAAAGGTTTTTCTAAAAGTACGGTCGGTATTCAAGCATCTTAAATACTTGATGAGCCACGTCAAGGTTAGCTTGGATTCTTTAAATCGAATCAAGTATTTGGTCGTTTAACCCCTTAGCTTACAATTACGTGTCGGAGACGTGATAAGTCTGTGGCGTCGCCTCTCATGCTTGCCACCAGAGGGCTCGCGTTCTCACAAGCGCTCTCACGACCCCTCGGTTGCTATATATGTATACACTTCTTGAAATTCTGACTTTGCCCATGTTGGCCTTGACAAAAATGCGATCTGTGTCATAAGCCTTTAAAAATGGCGACGCTAGATGAAACAATTTGTTCGTACGGCCCTGACTATGGCCTAAGGCCTTTAGCTGCTCGTATTTATGTCAATTCGCTTGTTTCGGGAGCTGTGAAACGTGTAAAATTTGACACCTACTCGAGTTTACGGCTCTCGCTATATCGTGGCCCGGACTGTACTTCCATCGGCCCCCAGACTATGTAAAGAAATGTTTCAGACTGAATTATGCATTGTAGCCGATATTAATATTCTTGTATAATTATATGACCGCGATAAAACTTGGTACAGGACGTTTTAAATCGTACGAGATAATTGCAAGTGTCCCCTTTCTGATGGGACATCACGCATATTTTGAAACTCGAAAGCGAACTGACCGGACAATTATTCCTTTCGGGCAATCGCAGGAAGAGATCCAATCTTCTCGTAATGCAAACGGTGCGTTCGTATTTACAACCTGACTCCGACAACAACATCGAAGACAGTAATTTAAATAAAGTTTCAAACGTGATCTAACTATGAATCGCTAAATGGGTGGGTCCTGCAGAGAAAGCATAAACGACGCGATATATATTTTTCGTTTAACGTCCACCTTGGCTGTTATGGACATTGACGTCCAGTCTTGTCCCTGTTTCAAATGATTCTCAGTTTTGGATATTTAACGGTATAACTACCAACAGTTACAGTCTATTTATTTGTAACAAAGTGATTGAAACGATAGATACCCGAAGAAATGTATAATGCAATGGAAATAAATGTTTATTCGTTCGCTTATAAAAAAAACTATGATAAATTTTCGAAAATCCAGTTCGATGAATTTTGTACAATTTTTATTAGAAATTACGAACGGTTCGTGTTGATTGATTCGGCAGTTCTAGCGTTAGGAATTTGAGAATTATTTGGAGGACGTTTATCGAACGCGTAAAGGAATTACGCATGCGCGGGGAACGTGTTTGCAGTAGCAGAAGACCAGAAATAATTTGAAAAGTATTAAAAATAGCGAGGATGTAACATAGGGTATTAAAGGTAAAGGTTTACTAGCAATTATACTATTCAGATCGTGCAAAGATTTCAGCGCGAACCAGCTAAGCTCATTTGTAACGCCGGCTGGTACACGCCGAGCGGTATCATCCGCCATGATCTCGGAGGATCTGCGCGATTAAAGAAGAAATTACCAACTACGACAAAAGAATATCATACACGCCTTGGTAACCGCAAGAACCTGCTTGCTTGTAAGCTTATTGAACCCCAGTGATCACAACAACAGACCAAAAAGACAGAATCTGATAGACCTATCCCAGCGGATGTATCAGCAGTAATCTTGATTCTTAGTACATGCGAACATTTCGCGCGTACGAATCGCGATTACGAAAATATTTAAGTATCCGCGTCTCTTGCGACTCGAACGTGCACACCAATTATGTATTTAGAATTTTTAAGAAAGAATTTATGAACACAGTGCCAAGTTAAGAGGGCAGTCTCGTGTCAGACCTCAACAAATCAATTTTCTTTTTTATTTAATTTTATATATTTAAGAATCTACTGTTAAATTTTAAGAGATAAATATCAGGTATTGTGAAATCCTAGCATTTATGCCATCTGGGTGAGAAACTTTCTGGAAGGACTTCTATATGGAGCTGGGATCGATTAGTATGATCTTGCAGACTTTAAATGCGTTTCCCTCGAAATGTTACTTCCTTAACTGGCGTAGATGAAATCTCAAAAACCATACGTTCGATTGTTCTGAAATTTTAACACGTTGTTCCACATACTAGTAGCTCTCGCCCGTACCAAAATTATATTTTTATAACGAGTATATCGTATAGTTTTATTAAAAAGTGGCGGAAAAAGTGAGAAAGTTTTGCAATTTTTAATTTAAGCTTTCGCCATTTTGCCAATGTTCAACATAAATTAATTGTTTTGCTAAGGGCGATGACAGGAAACCTACCGAATTATAATCTTTTTGATATTTTTTGATTTAGTCAACCTTGAGAATTGCATTGTAATAAAAACTTGAAAAGTCAATAAAAATTATTGAAAAATTTATTTTCTATTCCCAAAGGATAGTTAAGTAAATTGTGAAAATACATTATAGCGTTGGATGTAACATTTGGTTAAAAGAAATGAATAAAGATAGTTAAGCTTTGAGACTGTCTCCTTGGAAGAATGAAAAGGAAGTAAATATAGTTATTGCCGACATTATTGGTATATTTAAAGATGAACCGAAGCGACGTTTCCCTGAACGAACAGTTCTAACTTTGCCCATGTTGGAGCGAACGATGAAATATAAATGAAAAAATGAAAAAAATGTTTCAAATAAAAGTTGTACGACCTGAATAAAACTGTAAAAATTAAGATCGAATATTTTAACTTGAAACCTATATTTTGCACTTATTTTCCAAACATTCATCGAAATAATACAATTTTTGGGACGTGAATATCGATAGATTTAGAGGGTCGTAAAGTATAAAATGTTGAAGTTTCCCTATTTTGGCAATCAGATGCATGTTGTTGTTATTTTAAATCTCATCATGCGGGTTTATCTCTGCAACTTGCAAGATCACTCCCTTGAGAATCTTTTAACTCGTCGCGCTATATTCCTGAGGGTATCGTTTTCCATAGCATTCGAACCAACATTACGTACACTAGAATCTTCTCTGTAACCCGAATAGCTTGCCATCGAAACTCCATTATTCGAATGCAGTTTATTTAAAATTACCATAGGAATGTTTCTTTTAAACCTGAAATCGTTCAATCGTAAAATACCAGCTTGGTCGTAAAAAAGTAAGGAACATAAACAGGGAATAACTTTGTTCCCAATAATTTTCTTTTTAAAAAGTAATTGAAAGAAGAATTGCACGTGCTGTCATATCGATAAACAAAATTTACGATAACGGTACATTTTGCAAATCTCAATTTACATTATTATTAAATATCTTTGCATCGTAGCAAAGTGCAATAATAGATAACATTCGATCATTTCACGCCAAATCGATTGCTCGATAAAAAATTCAATGCGTTTAGTAAGTTACGAATTCTAGAAGAAAAACATAAAATTTTTAAAAATTCGATATCTTCCAAATTGCAATATTATATTTCAACATTATATTTTATCCAAACGACTGATATAAATTATTAGAATTCTAGGATCTGTTTTAATTCATTGTACTGTACGTTTTAAGCCCCGTTTTTTCCTAAAAATTTCTTATCCTCCCCTCCTAAGAGAATGAGTTCTTAAGAATAAAAGAACTACACGTTCCAAGCGATTCTTCAAATTCGACAATGTATTTACGTCAGTACACAGACCACGAGGGCCCATAAATTAAGAACCTCATCTCCACCACCCTAAAACATACTTTCTATCCCTCTTTGCGACTTTCCACTTGAATTTCCCTTTCTTTGCTTTCTACACACTTCCACTTTGCCTTGATCCCTACCAGCAGATTCGCTAAACAAACCTTGATCAATCGTATCCAACTTTTTCCATTTAACACGGATTCCCTCACGCGCCAAAAGCTTAGTTGTTACATCAGTAACAAATCACCAGTCAAACATTCAACGATGCTCAAGAACATTCGACCTTTTTATATTTTGTTTGCTTAAATCTACTTTATCTAAAGTTTTTTTTTATATAGAACGATTCGATGATAACAAGTGTGCAATAAAATGTAAAATTTCTAATAGAAATATTTCTATAATTAATTTCGCAACACATAATGGCGTTTTGTGTATATAAGTATTGAAAATTTACAAAATGCTGTTAGTACGAAGTGAAAATACGAGTTCCTTGGATAAAACACTATCTTCTTTCTAACAAAAAGAAGTAGTTATTTTGAAAATTTTTTAATTTATTTTTACGGTTCTAAATTTCACAGAATCTTGTCGTTACCGATGATTTAACGTCACTATAAACTCTATGCAGAAATGTAAGTTAAATAAAATTTATCACATTTAAAATTACCTGTTAAAAAATTCTTTTAATCGAGAACCTAATTTTGTACAAAGACAGATTTACTTGACGAGAGTAGAACAGATTTATCACAGCGTGGAGACAACAACAGAGGGCCCAACAGATCAATCTTATCGGTTCGAAGCTGATTCTGTATGTAAAACATTAAATTCTTCACAGAGTACATTCAGCAACGAATTATTTAGCAAAGAAGAACCTTCCTTAGGCCCTGCAAAATGACGCTAACATTAAAACACATCATCATTCTGCATCGTAGCATATATTAAAAGTACAAAACCCCCTGAAAGGTAAGTTAACGGGGTACGGATTGTTGCCCCGGTACGGCGACATTCGAGTGTAAAAGATTAACCCGTACCTGCATGAGCAACACCCTCGTGAAATCGTTCCGAAGCGGGAGCGAGAAGTACTCCCGAGCCAAGCTGGACACCGTGACAGATCAGTTGTACGAGAACGACGACCAGCACGATCACGTGTCCCCATCCACCCTCCGGATAGTAATGTCTCTTCAAGGTGATTCTCTTTCGAGCGTTTATCGCGGTGAGAGACTCCTCCTCGGCACCCTCTTCCGGCTCTTCCACCAGATCCTCGTAATCGTGAACGCTGCCCAGGCCACCCTCGAGGATCAGCTGCTCGGAAAACCGTCTCCTCATCATCTTGGGCGTGATGGCGACGCTGCTCCTTCGACGCTCGCCGGGACTATCCGCGTTCTCTCTTCTCTCCTTTTTCGGTTGCTGGGCGAAACGTCTGTCGGTCGGGGGTTCCCTGGCCGGATCGGTCCCGTGACTTTCATTATGCAAAGACGGCCAGGACTCGTTGGTACCGGAGCCGGTGACCTTCCCCGGAAAAAACCGCGGACTGGTTCTCGCGACGATTCGTTTCGTCGTGGTCGCGTCGACGCCGCCGGCACCTCGGGCGCAGCCGGTGGCGTCTCTGGCGAGCGTTTGCTCCGAGTGTCTGCGGTTATCGATGCCGGGGATCTTGCAGCCGCGTGGCGCCTGCGTTTGATCCGAGTGCCGACGCTGGATCACCCCGGCGATCCTCTCCCGGGGATCGTTGCCGCGATCCTCCTTGATCTCCTGGAACAGACTGGCGACCGAATTCCTGCCGGAAGACGCCGGCAGAATGCTCTGGCAGGTGGACACCGAGTACCCGGAGTCCTTCCTCTTGAAACCGCCGAGGATCGAGTGATCCTTGCTCGAGCAGCTAGAGATCTTACGGCGATAGTATTGGCACTGGCTGCACCGACACTGACACTGACACTGACACTCGGACGAGACGGAGAACTTGGCCGTTAGAACGGAACGGCACCTGGTCAGTCTGGCCAACAGTTCCTCCGGTATCTCGACGCTGTCGTTCCAGGATCTGCTGGTGTCCGTCGACGAGGTCCTGGTCAGGTCTCGTTTCAGCATCGAGCTCTCCGTGGACCAGGTCTCGGACTCGAGGCTCGAATTGTCCCCGAGTTTCGTTCGCTGAGACTTTATCGGCGGCACCGCGCGACGACCGAATCCTGATGGCTCGTCTATCGCCGCGCTGTACGAGTCGCGACGCTTACGATACGCATCTCCGTTGGATGGATCCGATAAACCAGTTCCCTCGTCCCCCATTCTGCTCGCGGATTTCTAACGATCGTAATTATGATCGGACGACGATATATCGGCCAGCGTGGCGGAGGTATCGCACTGTCGGATAAGGACTACCGCTGGCTGACGATTTTTCCGAAACGCTCTCTCCTCGGGCGAGAACGATACCTCGAATTGATAACGAACAGCTGCTCGTTAAGAGATTTGCCGATTTACGAGGCGCGTTCCTATTGCCGCTATTGATATATTAACGAGTGATGCTCACGACGGGTTTGATAACTCGAAAGCTGGTTTGCAAATCAACCTCGAATTCGTTCTTTACTTTTCCTCGAGCGCTAGATGAGAAATAGCCGCGCAAACGTTCCTCGTTTGTTCGCGACAGGTAACGACGCAGCCATCCAACGAACTGCAATCCACCACAATTACGTCGAGCAGCACAATATTACTACAAACTTGTTTCGTCTGGCAATAGCGTGAACGTTGAACCGGCTAAAATTGAACGCACCGACGAGACTCGATTACGAGCGAAACCGCGATTGTTTGGAAACGGACCGCGGCGTTCGCAGCAATGGTCGCGCGTTAACTGTCGAGGGCAAACAAATTAATACTCGTGTCGGTGGGAAGATGGTCCTTCGCGGTAGGTGCATCGCGATGCCCTGCACGACCGACCACGTCGTACGTGAGACTCCCGGGCTCGCTACGCGTCCGGACTGTCGATCTCCGATGTCCCGATTTTCCTTGAGGCGCGTGGCCGAGAACCCGATGTCGCCACGCACTTTCGTACGCTGGAAATTAAATAATCACAACGATACACCGGTAACGCGAAACGTTTACGGGCGATCGTGGCGCCGCGACGATCTGGAACACCGGCTTCTTTTACGGCCACCTCGACTGTTGAGTAACGATCACGCCTTCGTTCAACGCCACGTGGTTTCTGTAACCGCGCTGGCCGGGACAAAATTCGTCTTTCTTCCAAATTGGAACCAAAATGTTTTTTTTATTTCATTTCAAATAGTTTCATTTGCAACACTGTATCTCCTTCGCCTATACAGGTTGTTCGCTCAACCTTGAGAAAAATCTCAATGGGAGATTCTGGATGCAAAAATAAGACGTAAATCAAGAGTACCAGTTCGTTGATCGAGACTTCGTTAAAAAATTACTAACGTTTGAAGTTTCGCCCGTGTTTGCATTTTGAATCATTAAAATCCATCGATCCGTCAAGAAGTTATGATTTTTTAAACGTACACATGAAATGTCAGGTGAATGTCGATTCGCCAAAAATGATGCAAAATTCCATTATACATTGCACCATGCTCAATACCGTGCTCTAACAGCAAATTAAAGTAAGAAATGTTTTTTTTTCGTTTATATGAAAAATATTTATGTTAATTCAAGTAAATAAATATATGCGAGTATTTCATATTACACGTACTTTGTGTTTGTCGTCGCTGAATTTGTGTGATGCAATTTAGATACGCGTTTTCCAAAGAGGTCGAAATAGATATAACTGGTTAACACTTTAACCAGTGTGTGTCGCGATAATTAAGCAATGGCGGGTATAGTCGTCGAACACAGAGTATGTGTAATATGAAATTAGGTTATAATAAAATGACTTTTATCTTTTTTTATTTCATCACTCACATTTATTTATTTACTTAAATTAACATAAATATTTTGCGTATGAACGAAAAAAAAACATGAAAAATCGATTTCTTACTTTAACTTGCTGTTAGAGAATGGTGTTGAGCAAAGCATGGCACAATGCATAATGAATATATGAATCCGTAATTGCTTCTGTGATGACTAATAAAAGACAACGATACTTTATATTAATTATTTATAATTTTTATTTGTTTGTTTCGTTTCGTCTTGACGTCTAAACATATTAAACATATTAAAATTTACGAATATAACTTAGTTTTCGCCAAAATTACGATTTAAATATCAAATTTTAACAAAATTTTACGCATGACGGATATAGTCGTCATGACACAAAATTCTGCCACATCTCCATGACGGATATAGTCGTCAAACACACTTAACTGGTTAATGGCCGCACGCATCACGCGAAGACCGTTGTCCGTCACCACTGATATCGTAGACCAAAGTGAGATACACGAAGATGCTAGGAATACTATTATATGGAATTACAAATATAATAACTAGATGCATTTAATATGCAAAAATATAACAAAAACTCAAGTAAGATAAGGATTATTGTATTTAGGGGTTGAAAGAACCCTCTACGAAGCTCTTATTTTATTAATTTTATTAATAAATATATGAATTTGCATAAAAATCCGCAGTCTGGTAATAACCAACGTAATAAGTTGAATGTATGATGAAATGGTGGCTGATACGGTAGATCACGCACACGTGACAGTGGCCAAAGGGCTGCTAGCTCGCAAAGTCACGTGTACGTGACAGCGGCCGTCAAAGTGTTAAGAACCGCGAGGAAATGGAAGACGTTTAATAACAATTCAAACTATGATATATCATTTGTTTATAAATAGTTGCTACAATATAAAGTTAAACGTGGAAATGTTTCGTTTAGCGGGTGTACATCTCGTTCGAAAATGCAAAGATCACCTCGATCTCTTCGATAAGGTAGCCCATATTGTCGATTTCGCGTGGCAGAGATAAGGCAAAATATTGACCATTTGCGGTAATGCATTGTACGAGTTGATACGGCTCCGAACGGTGTTCGACTCCGCTGAGTCATTAAGAGGTCGTTAAACACAGCGGGGTAAAAAAGAAACGCGTGGGAAGAAAGTTCGTCCGAATGCAATTCTGGATTCTTAACGATGGACTTCGAGAAACGATGTTTCTCGAACGATCGATCCAAGTTACGGCCATTTTCGATGATCGTTTTCTCAACTTTCAAAAATGAAATATCTTTATCCCGAGCCTTTGTTATTCGAATCATCCACCATCGGACTATTTACTATTCGAACTTTTAAATATTATCCAACCTTGGCTCAGTTTTGCAGAATGTCTCTCTTTCTATCGAAACGTTCTTCTAAAATAATCCTGCACAAGCGACAATGGAAATCGAATACGGAACAATTAATAAATCGTTACGAACGATAATCTTAACGATATAAACTGATTTTGCAGGTTTGATCAAAAAAATATTTCAAACGCAACGGATAAATAAGCATCGTGTATTATTCTTTTTATGCAAATAATTTGTAAACTTTTTTATGCTCGGGATCAAATTAGTAAGAGTAAAGATCATTCCGGGGGGCTACAATTATTACAAATGTTATTATCGGTATTGTCTTATATCGGAGAAAATTTAGGTTTGGTGCAGCGAATAATTTCAATCTTAAAATGTCCGACCGTAGCGCTAAAGATTAAAAGGGGCTCCTCGGGCTCAGAAATGACTCTTAAAACACGTATTTTATGACTAACGTTAGCTTCGTACGTAAAGAAAGTAATAATACGAACCAAAAATAGAATGCCGATTTTACACAAAATTTAACTTTCAATTATTCAAGAAAAGAATACAACAAGAGAATGATCATTACACCCATTTATTAAGTTGTTCCAGATCAGATAATTAAAATATTTTCTTTCCTTTTGTTTATTTATTTAAATGGTGGAAACCTTCTATGTCACGATGTCAAAATTAGTCGATATGTAGCACAGAATTTTATGTGTTTTAATATTTTCCATAGCTGTCGTTCAAACGAAGAAATTGTAACCATGAAAAGAAATAGCTTGCTGTGAAATTGAAAAACTCGAGCCACCCGAAACGTTACGTTCTCAGCGTGAAAAATCGTGTTCTGTTCCGTTTCAATTTCAAGCCGCTCGAATTACTCGAATGTTTCAAATTTTCATATATGAAAAATCAAATACAAATATTACTTTTAATAAGAAACTGAAAAATGTATAAAACGATAATAAAAGTTATATATTAAACATAGTCATCTATCTATAGGTAATGTTCGTTTCAAATGGGTATATTTACACCTTCCTTGTGTAAAAAAGAAACTTCAATTCTTAACAAACGTAATTAGAATCAAACGTCTTCGTATCACAGCTGAATAATTGATAATTAAAGCTTTGAACGTGTTTTTCTCGAAATGAATATTTTCATATTAGTGGTTTCTTTTCTCAGAAACTGACCTAACATTTTCTATTGTTTTATCCAGGAAAGCTTGAAAAAGTATATATTTTCCTAATGCCTGTTGTAAAACTAAAATTGTCTCTTTTAAAAACGTTACGTTTCTAAGCAAGCTAATATAATAGTTTGAAAGACTGCAAGTATAACGACAGCAAGATTAATTTCATTTCTAAAAAAAAACTAATTTATATTTATATCTAATCGTTGGAGCCAGAGAAACCCAACCGTATATACTGCAGTGCCATATTTTACATTTAAATTAACATTCTTTCACGACACTTGTCACAAATAATTATCAAAGTATGGAATTTCAATGCGCGTATATGCCCAAACATATCCATTAGACGTTCCGTACCGAAAAGAAGAAATTCCTCGATATTGTTCTCTTATTTTACCTTCGAGGCGGTGCTCATCCTTAATTGCCTTGGACGTCGTTTATCTTAATTGGTAGTTCGCTTGTCGAATAAGATTATTAATCGATCTCGGGGACTCGCGCGATTTTAGGAGCCAGCCGATCGGCTGATTCAGCACTTAGCCATTCATAAATCAAACGTTTTTGCCGCGTTTCATTTCCTTTTTTCAGTGGCACGTTCGCGCTCGTTACGCCGGACTGTGCAAATATTTGGCGCGTGAGCTTAATGATAGAGACTCGAATGGATTGGAACTTGGGTTTATAGTTTGTTGATTGCGGCGACGGTTGGCGTGGGGTTTGCAAGGTCTTTTTAAATACCAGAAGGAACGGAAAGTAACCGCAACGGACGTGGTTCAATCCTGCTGCGTTCCTCGATTCGACCATACAATTCAACAGAAAAATCTCTCTAATACGAGAAATTAGTTTTTCAATCTTCCTGTCTAGCTAGAGAATTAAAGAAATTTCTACTACGCTCGTTCGTATCGTATTCGTTAAATGCATCTGCTTGTTGAACGTGCTACGAATATAGCGGTTGGCCTAAAAAAAACTCTCTACGTTATCGTGTTTTCTATTCGTGTTGTCCTTCGAGGATCGTTATTATCATTCTCTTTGATGCAATTCAGAACCAACTGTTCGAAATTAGGAAGCCTTATGCTGGTCTACCAAGTTAAGATCGATGCCTCTGCTGGTAAGTTTGCTGGCTCGATTTCCATTGTGTCCTTATTTATCGACGATTTTCTTTCGATCGTACGAGGAGTCTCTATATTGGTGGATGTGGTTGTGTTTATCCCATCTTTGGTACTTGGGTAGCGTGAGTTTGGGTTAAGTCTGAATTAGGTCTGGATTAGGTCTGGATCAGGTATTTTTTTAATACCGTCCGGGCTTACGTACACTAGGTTTACGTCTTCCGAAGTTTAATACCAGCTTTCAGGTATGTTATTTTTTAACACTGCTCGACACTGTTTTGTTTTAAACATACTTATCCATTTTGGAGCTGGAGGTTATCGAAGGAACATTTGATAGAATGATGCGCTATGCTGGTTGCAGCACAGGTCTTATTCCTATTTTGTTATTTTTTATTTCTACAGATTTATAGTCAAAGGTTAGAAGAGTTTGTTTATTTTTTATCCAGGTATATGCATATTCTACCGTTTGATATTCGCGAAATGAATCTTATCGCTTTAGGGCTGATTAGTTGTCCGATTTCATAGGCATAATCTTTGATACTAATACCATCTATAGCTTGAAGCGTTATGGCTTGATCTTTAGCGGAGGTGTATTCGTGATTAATAGCATTTGCGCAGGATTTGTTACCATTTTTAGTAGGATCCTCATTTGTAGCGTTCTGTACTCAGAAGACAACCTCCTGGTTGGCTGTATTCTATCTCCATTTTTCAAACGACAACTGTGCAACTACTGACGCCACACATCTACAGGGTGTAAACGATAACTTTGGCAAAAATCATAGGGTAAGTAGAGGTCCCATAGGCAAGTATTTTGAGCATCGGAACCCGTGTCCGGAAATGCACCAGTAAAGAATTACGGCGATCTTTAATTTTGGTCTTTCGCGCCTGATGGGTAGGCAAACTTTTTTTAGTTTATTGTTTCTTGACCATGATTTCATTAAATGTTTATACGTTGTTCATCGTAAAACTTTCAATGTTTGTCATCTTTGTCACCTACACGACTGACCCACCTCAAAAGAAACAGTTTCCAGTACGATGGGTTTTCTATCCATCAGGAGCTAAAGACCGAAGTTAAAGATCGCCGTAATTTTTTACTAGTGCATTTCCCATGCTTAAAATACTAGCCTATGGGGCCTCTACTTACCCTATGATTTTTGCCAAAGTTATCGTTTACACCCTGTATACATATGCATACTATTACCACCAATATTTGCAAGCGACAGACTGTGCATCGTTCTGTTGCTAACATGGAAAGACCCAGTCTAGTCTCACGTACGCAACGCAATAAGACTTATTCGTAAACTTACTGGTATGCGGACATTAGACACGTCTGATCCGATCAACCGATTGGAAGTGACTGGCCAACAATTGTTTTTACTTTCAGCCGTCACAGCGGGTTTCCGTCCTTGCAGGATTAGTAACAATGCTACTTACCCGCGCTGTGAAGCGGAGAATGATGGAACTTGAGTTCGGCGGTTAGGTGCCAGCTACCCGGTGCCGCGAGTTGCAAACCGATGCCGAGGAAGTGAATGAGCGCCGAGCAAGTCACGATCACGTATCCCCATCCGCCCTCCGGATAGTAATGCCTCCTCAAGGTAGCCTCCTTCCTGCCATCGTTGGTGAATCGACGCGGCGGCTCGCCGTTCCTCTTCCGCCCGTGCATTTCCCCGTCCTTATTCCTATTCCTGGCGCTTCCAATTAGACCGGTCGCTCCTATTCTCTGCCAGCTGTTCCTCATTTTAGCCTCGACCGCGGAATATTTACGTAGCGCTTCCGCCTTGCTGACCGTGTTGCCTTTATCGGCCGACATCGATGAACCGAAAGGGTCTACGCGTTGCCTGAGCAAACCTTCGGACGTGCACTTCGGACAGGCGTGCAGCGGTTCCCCTGTCGCCGCTAGAGAAATTGCGTAATCGCGATCTTCTTCCCGAGCATACGGCTTCTTTCCCGGCGTCGTTTCGCGGGACAAACTCGCCGTCTCGACGCGGACGACGGTTTCCAACGGCAGAGAATCCTCAGCCTCTGCTCCACCACCGTCGATCTTGCACGCTTTTAGCGATCTCGCAATTTCTTTCCCATCTTCCTCATCGATCGAGTCCGATTTAATCGCTCCCAGTGTATCTCGCTCCCCGTGATCGCGTCGAGGGTCGCCTCGCGCAACGTCACTTTTTGGATTCCCGGTCATAACGTCGGGTACAAAGGCGCGTAGTTCGAACGTCTCGTCCAATTCACCGCGATACCGGGGCTCGATAGCACCGGTCTGGCCTGCGAACCGGCGTTTCATCTCGGCATGGGTCGGATCCCCATGATCGAGGAAAAGGATCTCGTCGATCCAGCCGGACCTCGAGAGCACCGGATGAAGGTGGCCCTCGCGGATCGTCGGGATGATCGTGAAGGCGCGCGACAGTGGATCGAGGCGCACTTTGACCGTTTGCGGTGCCCGGTCCGGCCAGGAACTGCTGTGTCTCATGCTCTTTCGGTCTTCCTTTCGCACTGTCATCTCTCGGGCGTCTCATCGGGATCTAGATACCGAGCGCGGTCACGTGGATCGCGGATACCGTCTTCGCCGTGGCAGGATCATGCTGAGCTTCCGTTTCGTGGACTGGGAGCTTGATCCGTGGGAACGCGGATGAAAGGATTTCCACGCCGCGGATAAATTCGCCTCGCGATCCACCGTTGTTCCCGAGGTCTCCGTCGAACGGGTACCGCTGGATCACGCGAAACGACTGCATCTTTCGGCACCCTCGGCGATTCTATCACACGGAACGCGCGCACTGGATGGAATCGGGGTCCCGCGGTTCAAGACTATTCGTCGAACAGCAACGGGTTAGGAAGAGAGAGAGAGAGGGGGTCGCCAAAAGGAAGAAACGGTCCTGGCGAGTGCGCCAGGATGACTGGGTACGCACGTGCTGTTCACTCGCGAGCAACCTCCCTCTTTTTCTCTCCTTCTCCCACCCCCGGTCGCGCTGTCCTCCTCGTTCTAATGGCGGGCGCATGCCTGCGACATTCGACGAATCGCGTAGCCCGTGCATCGAGGGTTCGTTCCGAGCGCACACGTTCGACGAATTTCGGACAATCGCGTGCTAATGAGAATCGGCAAAAAGTCCGCGAAGACAGCCTCCTTATCGACGTACAGTCGCCGCGGGATGTAAGTACGTCGACACGTCTCAAAAGTGCATATTTTCTATTTCAAATCAATAATTTAGAAATTAATCGAAAGTATATATTAGCTATGTTATTTAATATAATACAAACTAGTACGTGTAGAACCAAAGAAGACATAAAGTTTATAATAATGACAGAAAAAATTAAATAACTTTTTTATTCGATTGCGGAAAGTATGTTGACAGCATCGAAAGATTCGTAATTGAATGTATACTTAACGATCAAACAACATAATTAATATGAAGTTTGATACCCTTTGTTTCTTATGATCTCTTCAAGAAGTGGCAGAAAATTTTCTAACAAAGACACACATATCTCATTCCACGCTGCAGATTTTTTATTTTTCTCCTCGTTAGAGATGTTCCATAATAACTCTCTTTTTCATCTAATAAACGACTGACTGCTTCGTTTGTTTCAAAACAAAGGAAAACATAAATACGTCGATGAAAAATCAACGCGCGTTGCAACGGACGTTGAAAGCGACGCATGTTCGTAGCGTGTGGTCTCCAATGTACGACAATGTATTTCTACAACGGACGTTGTGACATCCGTCGTTTTAACACTCGTGTGCCCCCAGCCTAACTAATTCTGACTGATTCTGCTTGCTTCTGACAGACACAAAATAGAAAATAAAGATGTTCACCAAGCTTAAATACTGGTTAATACGAGATGCCCTCGAACACTTGTTCAAATTCTAATACGACAAATAGACACGTTCGATGATTCGATAATGTTCAAAAATTCTGTAACATTCCTAATGATAATAGTGTTATTAAAAATTCCACGAGTAGGTAACAAGATTCTTTCCAGTTCCAGACCATCACCAGTAATCACCATGGTGGTCAAGGTATTAAATTGTGTAATTAAAACGGAATTTCTGATCGATTAAAAGGACAAATGGAATGGAATGAAAGAAAGGGACATCGATTAAAATCGAGGGGTTGAAAAGCCACTGGAACGAATAGGAAATCAATTCAGTAGAAACACTGACCTGCCCTCAGGACGCGTGGTTTGTGTCGAGGTGCCAGCTCGCATCAATCGTGGCTGACGCGGCACAGCGGAGGAGACAATGAGTTACGAGAAGAGGCCCCGTCCGTTGGTAAATGAGGCAAAAGAGGGCCAAAGGCGTCTAGAAGACACAGCTCACCCTCGAGATCGAGCGACCTGGATTTTAGGGAGGGAAAGAGAGTCGTAAAAATGTGCTCGCTTCGTGAAGATTGGCCGCGATGACGTTATCGTTACCGGTCTGTCAGCTGTACAGTCGTTCGACTCCTCGCCTCTGATATGTGTCCCGTTTGCTTTAATCTTGATAAAAAAGTCCAGTCGACAACAGGTTGCTTAAAATAAGCCCAGAACGCGGTACGTTTATTACGGCCGTCGCGTTTCCTTTGATACGAACGTTGACAAATCGAAAGTGACTTAAAGGTTTAAAGGGGGTTTCACGTTCGAAGGTATCGGAAAATTGGTTTCTTTAACCCTCTGTACTACGAAGTCACCTCTGGCGTGACACTTCATATAATAAATTAGCGGGAAGCAGTTTTATTTAAAAAATGCTTTGAAATTACGTGCACGTGCATAAAGATCTTGTATTATACACTTCGCGGAAGGTTGCGTTGACTTTAAACACTTTTCGATAATCTCTGCCGAGAAGAATTTATTAGATAACAAAAGTGTTTCCAAGTTTCTCAGTCTTTAGGTAAGCGTAATCTGATCGAAGTTCCGAAGTAACTAATTTGTATAAAGAGGAATTAATTCCCGAAGACCGAAGTTAATAACCTAAAGGTGTAGGGGGACGGTAGCTCTAGAAAACTAATATTGCTCGGCTGAAATTAACGTTTAACGTAATACAGAATTTTAGCCACCTTTTCTTTTCAAATAGTAACCAAAACCTCTAATATGCTCTGACATTTCTTTTGAAACCTAATTATACGCAGCAACATATCTCTGTTAACTCCTCGAGGTCGAAGACCAGGTTAATCGCTACGATACGTTGGAACATGCAACCCCTCGCGATCATTTATCGACGTTTTAACGAACAGAAAAATAATGTGCTCTTTCCACAAGGGTAGTAGATCCTTATAAAGTCTACCCTTCTAAAGTAGCACATAAAAACGAGACACTTTTATATGTTCAATTCTTGTACCCTTTTAATTTAATTCAGAAACCTACATCTTCGATCCTATTTAATATAAATAGCTTTCTTCTTTTAATTATTAAAACAAAATTATTATAAATTTTGCATAATTTTGAAGGTGTAGCGCGGGAACTAATTAAACGCCCTTTTTAATTATTTCCTTGCGTTGCTTTTTGAATTCGTTTTGGCGAAATAATTTGATTCACGAACCTTCGTCGGTTCTCGACACTTAACAGAGTATTTTTATGTTTACAAATCAAATTTGATTGTCATAAAGATCGTGTAAGAGACGACACATTTATCTATTTCACTAAAATTTAAACAACAAGCTTCATCTTATCACTTGAGATCGAAAGTTGCGTCGTACCTGAGACTTTTTATATAAAAATTAAAATATTATATCTACATACCTGACCCAAGTATTTCTTAATTTTCTTATCTCCGCTTAGTGCATGCATCATAAATAATAATTTATTTATACATTTATACAAATTGACGGATGTTATTATTAATTTCATACTTAAACTCTACGAGTTCCGTATAACTTTTATTACTTTTATTCAAATCGGATGAACCTTTGTTCAGTCACTGTTTATCTTCTCATGGAAAGTACCAACCACTTCGTATGCCCACGGAATTTCGAGAAATTCAAAAAAAATGGACACGATGTTCGGCAAGAGGCACTAGAATTTTGACTAAAAGTCTAGTCTGTAAAAAGAATTCCATGAATGATAGAGTTTCGAATAAAGTTTTCTAAATATGAATAGAAGCAGAGAAACATTTTTCAAATCCTAGTCGTTCGTCATACTCGACGGTGGAATATACAGTGAGTGTAAAAAGTATTCGTAACACTTCTAATTTTACAACAAAAACTATAAATTTTAGTACATAAACGTAACAAAAATCAGTCTATTTGCTATTTTAGTATCTAGTGGGATTTCCTTTAGATTGTATAATCGCTTTAAGTCTTTGCGGCATTGAATTTACTAAATTTTTGGTTATAGTACTAGAAATTTTGTTCCATTCCTCTAAAAGTGCATTTTTTAAATCTTGTTTCGAAGAAATGTGATGGTCTCGAATTTTTTCTTCAAGATGACTCCATAAGTGCTCTATCACATTTACGTCTGGAGACTGTGGAGGGATTTTTAATTGCTGCGGCACATTATATAGGATCCACTGACGTGTATTATAAACATTATGCTTTGGATCATTATCTTGCAAAAATATATAATTGCCCTGTAACTGCATCTTATTTGCACTAACCTGAAGATGCTCTTTTGGAATATCGATGTACATTTTGTGATCCATGATACCATCGATAAAATGGAGGGATCCAACCCCGTTCGCACTCATAGAGCCTAACTGCCAAACTGTGACTGATCCTCCTCCATGCTTTACGGTCGGCTTCAAATTTCTTTTTTCGTACTCGGTATTTTTTTTCCGCCATACTGTACCTCGTCCATCTGATCCAAATATGTTAAATTTACTCTCATCGGTAAATATAATACGGTTCCAGTGCTCCATAGGAACATTAACGTACTCTTTCGCGAATTGCAATCGTTTCTTTCTATTAATTTCATTTACGAAACATTTCTTACGAGCTACTCTGCCGTGATATCCTCTATCCCGTAAAAAATTACGCACTGTGCTACTGCATACATTAATGTCCAGATCATTTTTAAGTTCAACTGTGATTTTCACCGCACTTATCTTTGCATTTTGCTTTATTTTTCGAATTATCCATCGGCCGGTATACTCATTTATTATTCGTTTACGTCCGTTTCTTGGATTATTTTTTACAGTTTTTCGATCGCCATATCTGTCAATGATTCCTTGAATCGTGGACCTCGGTCTATTTAAAACTTTAGAAATTTCACTCAGTGTTTTACACTTATTATGTAAATTTATAACAATTTTCCTTTCTTCTTCAGAGGTTTCCTTGCGTTTTCGTCCCATTTTACTGATAATTTCGTTGATAATGTTTGAATTCAGGATACTACCTATACCGACAGCGTCTCCAGACATGCTGATGCTAAATATGTTTACATATCATGGATTATCTTGTAATCGTTCTATGTGGAATGTTACGAATCAAAGACTGTACGAATACTTATTACGCTTATATTTTAGGTCAATTTCTGGAAATTTGTTAATATTTTCATAATAAATATAAATAATTAATTTGTTGTTAATGACATTTATTTCAGAGATTTCTAAGAATATGTATGCATGTTTTTGTTAACATAATTTTGTAATAAACAAAGTTCTGCAAAGTTTTTGTTCAAATTGATTAGTGTACGAATACTTTTTACACTCACTGTATATCGGTATAAAAGAAAATAGTCGTTTCGTCCAAGGATGTTGGTAGATTCGTGGCATTCTCTGCTTATTTCTGGACGAGGAACCCTCCTTTTCGGATGTGCTACGAATCACACGGAACACCCCGTATTTCACTGTGTCACGGGATCCCTCCGTTCGAAAAGCAAAACGAAAACAGGGTAAAGGAAAAAATACCAGAGCCCGGTTCTCGCCTACGGTCGTCCGGCTCGTTTCGGAACACCGACTTTCAACTCTTGCTTTAAATTGAAAGTCCGCGCAGAAATACGACGGCTACGAGCGACGTACGGTCCCGGAAAGACATTACCGCGCCTGATGCACACGAATTCCGCGTGAAACGCTCGGCGAACGGGAACGCAGATGCCCGCCGAGCGAAAGAACAGACGCGTCTGTCGCCGATTGTCGCTCGTCATAAATTCTGCCGACCGGTCGTGACATTCTAAATGCTCGTAACTAACGCGGTTACGCACGCGCCTCGGCCGATTCCTGCTTTACGCGCCAAATGATTTACCTTCGTATTAATTCAAAATGGTCTGCACGTGTCCTGTCACCGGGCACGCCGGCAACGGAAATTTTCAAAGGGATTCTTGCTAAATTGAAGATAATTCACCAGATGCGCACTAAAAAACAACTAAGATGACTGTTGTATGTATAAATATAAGATACCTACCTAAAGGTGTCGATAACGAAGAATCTATGTACATACGTACTTGTTGGTAAGTAACTGGTAAGTGTTCTGGCTGTAACTGAATTCGTCCGATTCACTGGTGTTTATACATTCAAAAATAGGAGGAGATTCTATTTTGCCCATCCCTCGTGGGGCCAGTCCTCTCGAGACTCCAAATCTCACCCACTGAGAGTTGTACGAGGTAGATACGCAAATCACCCCTTGAAACTAAGGAAATATGCTGAATGGCTTTACCATGCGGTAATTCCTATTGTCAAAGCAGGTGCAATTGCCACAGATGACCAAATTAAGTAATTTAAGTAACATTGAAATAAATTACGTGTCCTATGATATAAAATGTTTGGAATTCTCAATTATTAGTTGAAACTTGCGGAGGGCAGTGATCCACTCAAGGGTTAAACAAGTCGGTTGACTTGTACAAATGCCCTTTGGCACGTACTTCGTTCTTGAGCCCGTGTATCTCTTCGGTCCTATTCTTGTCCGGATGCTCGAGCTGAATTCCTAAACATCCGGATCATCTGGGTCTTCGTAACCTCGGGTGGTCTCTTCCCTGAAACAGGCAAGGGAATCGTCTTTCGTCAACGAACCACCGGCATCGTTCACACTCGCTCACGCTTGACGTCTTGTTTTTAGGAACATTCCGGACGTCCAACTGTCCGTCGACAAGCGTATATCAGTAAGATGTTGTGGCGTCGCCACCAGAGGGGTCGCGCTCTCACAAGCGCTCGACCGACTTTCTAATATCCATGGAAGCACAAATAAACTATATTGCAGCTCAAACCTCCAACCTCCAACACCCAAATCCCCTGGTAGCCACTCTAGGGAATTACGATCCCATCACCATCCCACTAAAAACACCCGGACTTCATCCTAAACTAACAACCCCCACCACCATACTCCATCGCATGATGAATGAAAACGAGGTTTTTGAAAGTTTTTCCTCGAGCCCGAACACATACAAACACTAACGCTCATTCTAAATGCAAGTTATAGGGCCCCAGCCCCAGGTACTGCGACCAATCATGAAAAATAACAAAAAAAAAGTTCCTAATATCCCAGTCGTATTTTTTCCTTTCTGTCCTCCTACGAATTTCACGAGATCCTAACCGCAGCGAAGCAGCGCCACAATTTATGAATTTTTTAAGGATTAAATATTTTTATGCGTCCAATAATGGGACCATGCACCGTATACGAAGTTTAATTCCAAGTTATTTACCGTGAAAACACATCGTACACATGAAAGGGACTACGTGTGTACGAGTTACGGCGCATACGTGATAATCGTTTCGAAAGTCTCGTTTCAGCGATACGTTATCTACTCGATCCGTTCCACTTCCGCGATTTATTATTATCTGGAACTGGGTCGATCTTGATGCGTTCGCGTAGACTCCGGTTACTTCATTAACCTTTTCAAGCCCACCGGCCAGCGACTCGGCGGGTACCTACGAACGAAGGGGTCGCGAGTATAGAAACGAATTGGACAGAGTCATGGATTAATGACGGCTGAACAGCGTTTATTTTAAAGTCGCCCGATCGTTAAGTGCGAACGTATGTAACATTTAACTGCTTTCTGAAAGCATTAGTGTCTCCTTTTTTTTACGACTCTGTCCGTAAGATTTTGTTGAACGCATTAATCGTCGGGAATGGTGACTGCGTGTCACGTAAAACTGGAATAAACCCACTTGTCGCCAGGCAACAATCTGGAATGTTTCTTGCAAACGCAGGGCTGTTAATTATTACCAAGAATATTGCAACTTGCTGAAACTTGAAAGAGAAGTCCTGATAATAAATTACACGGGTTGGATTTTTCATGATACATTTATAGAAATTAATTGTAGAATACCGTGGCATATTTTTCTCGTTTCTATCGTCTATCCTTTATCTTCTATTTAATTTACGCTTCATATTTCTGCAAGTTAGACATTCAGTAATAACGTTAATGTATTCCTAATATGTATGCTCTGATTTCCCATTGACGATAAACAGTGTAAAATTAAATAACAAAGTTTTCGGCGTATCAAAATATATCCAGCGAATCCTATTAAACGTGTAATTTATTAACAACCTGTGCAACAGTCGTAAACTTTTCATGGAAGATTAATGTTCAACCGACACACGATGTTCTCCCCTTAGCTTTATGGAAACGGTTGCTCCATTCACAGTTGCATCAATTAGGTCAACCTGCCCTGCCAGTTATATCGCAGGAGCGAGAGGAATTCCCGAGGGCGAGTGAGATTGAAATGTTTAGGAAAATAAGAACTCGAGGAATGCGAGCGTGAGTCGGACCGACCGAGTGGTGGCTGTCAGAGCGCGTGTGTGTGGTTGTAAGCGCGTGGGGATGAAACTACATAGGGGTAGCCAGTAGTGCGGTGACGGTTTCTCGAGAGTCAGTTGTAATGGGCAGAAGAGATGTATGGCCTACCGTTTCGCCAACAAACATTTACCCAGCTAACAACGTAAGCTGAGTTTCTATTATAATTCTACCAAGGGCGGCAGTCTTGTTGACGCATAGGATCAAACGTGTCATGCTTTCTCGGAGGGAACAACGTCGAATGAAAAAAGTCCAAGATGGTCGGTTGGTCAGTTTTATAATATCGTGGATAACTATTTAACAGCAACAAAAGTGATTATGAATTGAATACACATTATACGATACTTTCTGCATCGATGACACTTGCCCTCTTACTTGATGCTAGCTTTGTTTTCGATTTCGTTCATTATTCGTTACGATTTTGTTCAGCTTGAAACGTAAGGTGCTTGATACGAAAGATCGTACCACCACCGAATGCAATAAAATAACATCGAATATGTTACGCAACGCGAGTGAATCCGTTATCTATTAATTTAGTCTCGTTGGTATTGCGAGGGTGTATTTGTATTCGCGTCGAGGAGCGTGGAAAATTTTGCAAGAGGACGCAGATCCAGTCGACGACGGAAGTTTCCGTGTAAAAAAACTCGAATCTCTTTTCTCGCGTCGCGGGGGATGGTCGGATAAAGTTCGATTTCCGCGCTGCCCGCGAGATTTATTCCGCCCGAGTCGCGGGACTACGAATACCGCGACGTTGCGGGGTCAGCGCGTGTGCGACACTGGAGCTCGGGTGAAGTTTATGCACCTCGCCGAAAGTTACTTATCTCTTCTCCAAATAGCATTCCGTCTTATCCGCGCCACGTCCAACAAACCCGGGGATATGCTTTGCTCATGAGCTATTAAACTCCGTTACGACTTGGACGCAGTTCCACGACGGTTTATGCGCGTCGTACGATTTATCCAAGGGCGCCACTAACGCGAATCTCCCGCTGAACGCGATCCAACCCTTGTTTACTCCTGCAGATACTATGGGAACCTCGTACAAAGCACCTCGTTCCACAATCCCCAGGATCAGGTTCGTCGTTCGCCGCGTTGCAAGCCGACGAAACGGTCTAAGGACGTGTCGTCTAAATATTTTACTCGTATCCTTTGCTTTGTTTAAACTTGGATGGTTTCGTACGGTACGTAATGTAATTTATGATTCTTC
Source organism: Colletes gigas (assembly GCF_013123115.1). NCBI lineage: Eukaryota > Metazoa > Arthropoda > Insecta > Hymenoptera > Colletidae > Colletes > Colletes gigas. The sequence continues at coordinate 678,176 of NW_025106668.1, forward strand.
TAAATGTGCATGTTGGTTTGTCCCTTCCAAAAGAGTAAGTTTTCTTTCCTTAACGAAAACCACTAAGAGATACAAGTAAAGAGCTATGCAATGCAGCTGTGATCCCTGCCTTGGCTTGTTTAGACGAAGAATAGGACCGATTGGGTCTGAGGGTATAGTCCGGGCCACCATATAGCGAGGTCGTAAACTAAACTCTTGAGGGCGCCTTTCTGAATGTCTTTCTGTGCCCGTAACTGCACTACCTTTTTCCATTTACGCACATATTATAAGCAGGTAAATTAAGATATTAAAGACTCGAATAAGACCTTTACCTGTTACGGTACCTCGAAAAATGGCGACACTAGATAAAACATTTCTTCGTACAGCCCCGACTATGGTCCGAGGCCCTTAGCTGCTCGTATTCCTGTGAATCTACTTGTTTCGGGAACTGGAACCGTGTAAACTTTGACACCTACTCGAGTTTACGACCTCGCTATATCGTGGCCCGGACTATACGGGACGAATTTTTCGTCGCCGACCTTCTCATTCTGGACGTTTCTTTCAAACTGCGCAGACGTACCTTCCAAGTGTTTCAAATAATATTAAAGCTTAGTTAAAAGGAATTTCGATGAAATTGTTTTTTATTCCACCACCTATTTCCAATAGTACACGTAGATACGAAGATCAACTTTGTTTGTTTAATAGATCAATCGGTACGACGAAAAGTACTGAGCCAGACGCGGTAAAAATTTATTAATTTAGAAAATATTTTAACTTTACTATTGGGTGGTAGTGCCCGATTCCACTGCTAATGCCATCAATTACAATATTAAAATCAAAATATCTTCTAAATCAACGATTTCCCGTCATAAGAAGCTTACAAGGGAATTACGAATTGCATTTATTACCGCATTAGAAAATGTATGATCCGATTTATCGAAAATATAAACTTCATATTCCCAGTATGCGGCCACTTATGAAAAATCATTGATCGTTTGTCAGAAAAATGTTTCTGTGCCAGCAGTAGTTTCGAAGACGTTCGAGCTGGTCGATTTTTATGGGTCCGTTCTGGTACGCAATCTTGTCTTACACGTTCTTTGGACCAAAATTCCTGCGCTGTGTATCCTCTTCGTGTATTTCCTACGTTCCCTGAAATACGTTAAAGAATCTAACGGTTTGAATGCAAGGACTGCGATAGTACCGTTCGCTCGAAGTCGAGCACCGACTGCGCCGCTCCAGTTTGGCGACAAGAGTTCAATTTGCACGGTCGGTGTTCGACGATTGAAATTTACCGTCTTTAAAAATTTATTTCTCGTTAATGGCAGATAGAAGCTCCTTGTTACTTTCTGAGGTTATTCCGAGTATTCTTGCTTACACTTCAGAAGGAATAAAAAAAGTTGGTGCACGGTTCCCCTTACCAGCGAGGACAGTTGCAGACGGTGGAGTCGTAAAACGGAAACGACCATCGAGCTACGCAAAGTTTCTATCAAGTTTTCGATAAGGATGCTCGGCGATGCGTTTACAACATTACTGCTAGCTTCGAGAGGACGTTGCCCCAATAAAGAATATGTTCCCACCCTTAATTTTAGCTCGTTGCTTCATCTATCTACCATTAAGTTGTAAACGTAGATAAACTCTGTTACAAAAACTCCATTGCTGATAATGGTGTTTCTTTATACTCTGTACAGGGTGTTCGGCCACCCGTGGGAAAAATTCCGACCGGAGGTCCTAGAGGTCGAAATAAGACGAAAATTAAGAATATCAATTTCTTGATCGACGCTTCGTTAAAAGGTTATTAAAAAATTTCAAATGATCCTGAAAGAATTATTTTTGCAAAAAATGTCACGAGGAAAAGAGAAACTATAACGTCAGAAACCATATTTACATTACATCGTTAAGAATATAAATTTAATTAATTATATCAAGTAATTGCGGCTAATATTTCAAACAAACTATCTTCCTAAAAGAGATCGTTAAAGTCCAAATGATACAGTTAGGATCCTCCCGAGTTCCTTATCCGAGTTCTATTCACGAGGCTTTGAACCACTAAATTTTTGAAAACATTTTACAAGGATCGGGGAAACCAGTCGCAGAAATAAAACTACGTAAAGTTTTTATCAAGTTTTCAATAAGCGTGGTCGATGATGTGTTTTCACCATTACTGCCAGCTTCGAGAGGGTACTATCGCAATAAAGATGTTTCTACTCTCAACTTTTTAAGTTCGTTCCTCTGAACATGTTTCCATCTACCATTAAGGCGTTTCGTTATAAACCGACTGCTCTTTTCTCCTACGAGAAACCTCAAACACCGACGACGCAACTCATAAAGCGGTAAAATAGAGGAACAGTGGAATCACATCAACGAGCTATCGTATATAATGAATAGAATGTAATCAATGCAAATCGCACATGGAACTTGGGGTGCTTTACGCGCAGAAGGGAAAGGAAAACTGGTTAGAATTATGGAATCGTAAAAGCCGGGGGGTTAGATGCAATAAACTAGGAGTGATAGAACTAGAAGTCCTGCTGAGTTGCAAGTGTCGTTGATATATAGGATGCTATTAACCGTGCATTAGAAAAATTAGGTAGTTAATTTCAACGGGATTAAATTATCCGGCACGGATCGTTCCGCCTACCCAACGAGTATGCTCGACATTGTGGCGGGAACGAAGCAAACATGAATTTATCAGTCTTTGCCCGATGAAAGAAGAAAGGGAAATTAATTTTCATCGTGCTGGCGTCTCAGACGTAAAATATTTGTTTACGCTTATACTTTTGTTGGAAACAGTTTTTTGTCGGATTAACAAAAGTTCTCGAAAAAATGTGGACAAAGGTTGACTCGTTTTGTTTATATATTCGAATTGTTAATGAATTATCGCGTTGGCAAATAAGTGTTTTCTTTTCTATTTGATGAATAATCGGCTTCGCGAACCTTGTGGGAGCCAACGATGTATTTTGGGATTGGAGGAAAGACACCTCCGATAAAACTGAAGAAAAACAAGCGATAATGAATTAACGGAACTGGTTTATTTACAAAATGCTTTCTCGATCTACGCGAATGCCTTGAGATCGGTCAGAAAGACCTTGATCCTCGCTCTGAGCTCGTCCGCGTACCTCAACGCGGACTCGTCGACCCTGACGTCCTCCATGAGGAGATCGCAGTCCAAGTGTCTGTCGTCGCAAGCTCTGTGGTGGTGCTTGAGCACGTCCTCGGGGTCGAAGTGGTGAGCGCGCCTCGTCGACGGGTTCAGCGTGGTAAGCGCGTAATGATTGTGCACGGTCAACGCGCGTCTCGTCGAGACGAAGCTCTTCACCGAGTCACCTTCCGGGGAGATCGAACTGGCCCTAATGGTGTTCAGGTAATCGAGATCGGCGGTGTGATCGGTCCGGTTCTTGGTTTGCAGCTCGGGGAAGAAGTAAGCGTTTCTGACGGCGTACGAGGCGAAATCCTTGAAGCTTCTGCCTAACTTGATCCTCTCGTCGAGCAACAGCTCGTACCAGTTCCGTCTACCGACCGGCACGATAGTCTCGTCGATGTCGATAGGTAACACGAACTCCGATCGATGAAGGTTCTCGTAGAAGCAATGATTGTACGGTATCAGCTCCATCCGTCTCTTGATCCAGATGTCCTCGCCGAGCAGCCGCCTCCTGGCGTTCTTCTCGTTCGGCAGATCGCCCGGCAGCGTCAGATTGAACCATCTGATCAGGCTCGATCGCTCGTAGAGCCTGAGCACTCGCAGCACGTTCTCGTGCACGTTGAACACGTAAAAGTAAAATAGCTCCGCGCCGAGTATACGGTGCAGCTCGACGAACGCGACCAGCTTCGAGGATATGTCCTCGTCGAAGTCCAGTCCCTTTATGCACAGGGTGAACTGCCTGCGCGGCTCCTCCCCGTCGTTTCTGTTCACCGGGCTTATCGCTAAACTATGACTAGCATTCTCGTGGCAGGGGTCCGGGCCCACGTACACTCTGGACGGCTCGAGAACCGAGTCCCTGGATAATTGACAGCCGACGAGGACGCCCGCGTAGCTGTCCACCGTTTCGCCCCACTCGTTCAACCAAATCGTCGAGACCAGCGCCTCCACGCTGACAGCTCTGCCTCTGTTATCCTCTTCGTACCTGGCCAACAACAAACAAGCAAAAATCGCTGCTCAGTTGCCAAATCGGGCATGGGAGATTCTTCGCCTTTCTACCAAACAACCACAACGGGATCTCCATAATCGTGCAAATTATGACATTGCTGCCATCCACCAACAAAGGGAAAAGAGAGTAGGGTGAAAGTTAGATCAGAACACCCTAGCACAAAAGTCCCTTCGGTTTTATCAAAGGGTCCTCACACAGTGGGTCAGAAATTCTTGTACAACCAGAAAGAGGGTGATTTTAACAAGGGGAGATTACCAACGGAACAGAGTCTTTGTGGTGACACGGTGCTTACAGTATAGGGCACGATCAATTGAAATTGACCATTTATAAACAATCCTTTTGATCAGAAGAGTAAAATATTAAAATCTGAAATATATCTGTTTTAAATTCTATATATCGAATTTTTCGTTCTCGAGTGTTCCCTTCGCTAAAATTGGTCTAATTTATAATACTTTTAATAAATTCCAGATGAACGTAATATAATTAAGAACACAGGTTCAAATCCTGGGACGTTAATTTTATTTTGTTTCCTATTTTCTACACCAAAAATATATAGTACATTTTCATGATTATTGATTACTATTTGGCGATCGTTGGTGAAATTTTTTAATATTTAACGTTCTTCTTTTTTATTCAAACTAATGATATTCAGGAATCTATTTCAATTTATGCCCAGTTTCAATAGCGTCCGTATTCTCTCTTTGGTATGAAAATTGTTCGTTTTAGTTTATCGTTTCTGTAAAAATCAATTTTGAAAATTGGTCAGGTACGCGTACATTTGACAAAGGAACATCGCGCGCGCGAAAATTTAGAAAACTTTGAACGATGGCGTGTCAGCGAGGCAGTTCATCCATAACGCAAAACCATATTTCATTCGTGCGGAATTATGGTTACAAGGGGTGTACTCGCCTCTGGAAAGAAACGCAGATTCCAGAACGACGTGAATATCTATTTCTACATCTACGAAACTAAGAGTTTATTTACGTTCAAAAAATGGAATAAAAAAAATTGATTTTTTTGAGGACTCGACTTTAAATCGACAGTGAAACATCGATCGTGTCGTGGGAGAATATTTTGCTTATTTTTAAAAGCGTGTTCTTCCACACAGACTTCGTGAAACTATCGAAAGTTGACGATTTTCAAAATCAATTTTCTCGGTACTGAAACCCGCGGCAATAAAATTTTAATTTCTTATCATTTCCATACGGAATCTCCCCGTTCTCGATTCCCAGAGGCCCTCCGTGGACAATCAGGGAGACGAAAAAAAAAGCAAGCGTTCCGGAATTCCTCGTGGCGTGCGTCGTTAGGTTATTGAGGGTAGAGCGTTGCGCAACGAAGCACGCGAGGAATGCGGACCGCTGGGGATGCTCTGGATGGTGCAACGGGGAACGTTAACGCCGGAATAAAACGCGCGAATCGGGAATAGGGGGGGAAAAATGTCTCACCAAACGGTGCAGAAAAGACCAGAGGTCGGCAGAGGTCCACGTTTAACGCCAATCACCCTCAGGCTCGGATAACCGGCCACACGTAGGTCCAAGTGGGCGCTGTACAGGAAGAGCTGTCCGGGGATTGTCTCGAGCCACTTCGCGTCGGCTAACTTGAACGTATTTAACGTCGTTCCGTACGTTCCATTACCGTCGCACTCCTTGGAAGGTCTGTAATCGAGTGCCAATCTCCGCGCCCACGAGTAAGCCACGATGCTTCTTGTGCCTGGAGGTTCGCCACCTAGAAAATGTGTCAGGAAAGCTGGTGAGCCTGCGAAGATTGAGATTGCGTGATAGTCACGTGACGTACGGTACGTTTCGCTCATTAACCTGGAAGCACCGAGACCCGCGTTCCCGCTGAAATTAATTCGAACCGGCCACTTTGCTAACGTTTCAAACTTTCGTTACGCGTTGGGTCAATGGTTGGGGGGATCGTCTACACCGGTGGGCTGAATTATCTCAATCTGCTCGACTCTCGCTATCGTACACAGGCTCGTCAAAGTGTTCGAACCATGACATATTTCAAATTGAAATTTACACAAACATGGAAAAATTTCATTTAAATCGAATAACACGTATCAGAGTTAGAAAGACTTTATTTATTATTTAACCTAACCTAACCCTCACAGACGGTGCTGATATCGCTGCAATTTCTGCTACCGTTGTTATAAATATAGTTGTCCTATTTGAAAATTATTTCGTTGAATTTAATTTTTTCGTGAACCTTGTCCTACAAATTTCTCTTGTTTGTTGAGTACGTGCGTTAATAAATACACAGTTTCACAGGTAATACGGAAGAAAAATTCTAATCGATTGTGCAGTCTTATCGATAATCCTTACGTAACAGTGGCCTAGATTCTAGTACACCGATAACATTGCAATCCACTTCTATTTCAACAAGCTTTCGTATAAATTTAGTTTCTTCGTCCGGTGGTCATGCACATACATCGATGCATTATTCCACCCTCCTTCGGTTCAGTGATCTAACCGACAATTTTCCATCGCTACCGAAACTTCGAAATATAAAAATTGATTAGTTCCCCTATGATATCATGCAATATCATTCGTCTTGAATGTATTTTAAATACGCTGTAGTTCCTCTAGGAATAGAAAGGCTGTCCAGAGGCATGGTAGCCCTCTAACCGGACGGAAGCATTGCGTCATCGGTTGAAGCCGGACGTGGTACACCGTGAATACGATTGCGTGTTTACCAAACGATCGTGCCATGTCCAAATAGTCCTTCCCATAATTCCCGTGTAATTTCCTTAACTCCTGTCTCAGGCCACGTCGATTCGCGTCACTGACCTCGGCCAAGCGACGATTAGTTACATACACAGAATTTCAATTGCTCCGTTCGTTAATTGGCCTCTAATAGCGAATAAGCCTGGCCTGAGTACCGAGGGAAAACTCGTTTCGCGCGTAGTCACGAACGCCCCAAGAGTCACGACCACGATGTCCTGGTCATATTTTAATTTCTTTTCTCATCGATCGATTCCTTTAATGAATTCAATCGTGAAATACGCAATTTACGCATTAATGGCCGCGCAGGGCCAAACGGATACGCAACATGGATGGTTGACGATTTTGCACAACGAGTCGAAGGATCTTCCCCATTTATCCCATAATTTAATTGCATTATTCAAATACCTGAATTCGAGAGCTGCTTCTAATTCAAACGAAATACGTATTTTACTAAACTATCATAGCGCGAAGACATTTATTTTTTCAGAACCATCATAATTTAGAATATGTCTTCCAATTTTTTTTAGCGTCATTCCCAATTTGTTTATCGATTGTGCCGTAAAAACTGTTTCTTGCGCGAATTAAGGAGTTCGAATTGAAATACTTTCTCTTTCTGTATCTATTATTTTTCCTAAATTGCTACTGTCAGAACGAGCCACGCATTAAATGCGGCCTATCATTTTAGAATTTGCTCTAAATTGAATATCGTACTGTTTGAGCTCGTATTAATCAAGATCTACGATTGGATAAATCTCATATTTTGTCTTTTGTTTTTTTTTGTCTTGTCTTTTTAAAAAACCCTTTTCTAATTCTTCTTATTAATATCGTATAAAACGAAATAATTTGTAACATATTCTATGCAATGTCTATCTCCTTCGAAAGCAAATTGAAATTCCGTAGACATTTTTGCGCGCGTGATGGACATAATTCATATTGCGTTTGTGTCTAGACTTTTGACTAGACGTTCAAGCCTTTAAGGCAGTCGATTGCCAGACGCCGACTGTATAAGAAAACAAAGTTATAGAAACATAGATCTGTGACGTCGCCTCCCATGCTCGCCACCAGAGGGGTCGCGCTCTCACAAGCGCTCGAGCGACCCTGTATAGCTCGGTTGCTATACAGGGTGGTCCACGCGATTGTTTCAAGTCATAACTCCGTTATTATTGCATTTACGAAAAAATGCCAAAGGAGAAAGATAAATGGTTCGAAGACCACTGTATCTGTAGGCCTTTAAATTTTTTTTAGATGCAGCAGTGCATGTGCAATTAACAATTGCATCATTTCTTTAAATAGAAATGCATATTTTTTTTTACGCAGATCGATTCTTCTGTTCATTCTACGTAAAAAATGGTTAGAGTACCATGGCAAAAAAATTATTAGATCTCGAGATATTTTCAAAAGATGTCTTTATCGAAGAAGATGCTCAAATTATACATTCGTTCGAACGACTTCCCAATATCCTCGTCAACTAACCGTCCACAGCACCACACTCATTGCATGATGCATGCAAACGAGGTTTTTGAAACTTTTCCCTCGAGCTCTAACCCAAGGGAAACCACAATAACACATCCTCATAAACATTTACAGATACTAACAAACATTTTACTTCTTTCCTTTTCTGTCCTCCTACGAAATGTCATCATTTGACAGCTACTGCCATACAATAATTACTCTCAAGACTTTTCATCCCACCACTTGAGGAAATTAGAAATAGTCAACTTATGAATCATACCTGGGGTTCATTTTAAGAATCATTACAGTATGCTGTTTATGGGTTCTGTGATTACCAGCAAGGTCGTCAAACACCTTGAAGGCAATTTTCGCGAGTCCCATTAGTAAGTTGTTAGACTTCATATCGAAATGCCTCATCGAGAGTATGCAAATATGCACCTCGTTTATGGTTTCTGCAATGGGAATGCCCGAGCTGCAGTAAAGGAGTATGAACTGTCCCACGAATGGGGCCCTATACTTTAGCCACGGGGATCGCCACGTTTCGTACCACTCGACTTTTATTTGCGGGGAACATCGAGAGAAAAAAATATATATCGAACGCGAATAAATTCGCCTAGTAAATTGATAATCACACGCGCCAAAATAAAAGCGAAGTTCGTAGAATACTAAATACGATTGTTTGCTATTGTTCATTTCGCTGTGCCAATAATAGTGAATACTTTTTAAATGGAATATTAATACTAGAAATATCTACAACACCTTAGGAAGTAAACACAGTTTACATCGACAGATTAAATGTAAATAATTCTTATTCGATTAATTTCATTTTTTTATTTGTAGTATATTGTGGAGAAAATTAAAAACAGCCAATTTTGCAATTAAAACAACAGATAATAATTAACGATATAAGATTTACTTCTAATTCTTTTAAATTGATTTACCGATTAAAACGCTTATCCTACTCGTTCATTTTGTATTAAAAAATCAATAACCATTAATTTAATTAACAATAGACGTAAACGAGTAATGTTTAATTTAATTGTTAGTCATAATAAGCGATTAAATGGATTTAATTACGGGGATTATACTTTTAATACCGTTTCACGACCGATTAATCGGTTTATTGATATTCGGGTTACAAACTAATAACATACTCGATGGAAATTCAGATGCTGAAGAGGGTCGAAACGTAATAGTCGTAGTATTTATAGATAAGGGGTTAACATTATATTCAAGCAAAATTATTTGGAATCGTAATTGGTGATTAACGGTGATTTAAACGCTCTTCTTACGTTATCAATATTTTTCATTAAAAAGAATCAATCATCTCGTTTGAAGTCGTTTCAATGATTGGTAGAAGACCGAGTATAATGCGTCGATGGACGTCTTGTGGATTAATCTGGCCGGGCACCACGTTTCCATTTAGAAAACAACACCTCGTATAATTAACCGCGTAATAGTTATGAATTTAATAATTGCTCAAGTTCAATAATGGTGGATGGTCTTTACCATGTTTTCTCTTTTTTTGTTCTCCTACTTTTTATAAATCAAACGTTAAACACTAGTTATCTCGGCTTTTACTGCTCGAACTTTCATAAATCTTATAGATTAACTACGTTTCAGTTTGAAGATTGAATGTCCGTCTTTATATTCAGTTCAGGCTCGAGGAGCAAACATAACCACAATAATAAACGGGCTCATAAAGTTGAACGTGTGGGATTTTTATAGAGTAACATTAAGGTACATAAATACGTTTTGTAATTTATGTATAACCCCATGGAGGTAGCAGGTACAATGCTGAAACGTAGAGTTAATAAATACGATATAACGATCTGACAGTGTGCAATCGCTATTTCATTAATAAATTATTCATTCGTGTGGGACCTAACGGATACATATTGTGGGTAAGTAAAAAAACGACTTCATCGTAATAGTAAATACAAGAAATCGCTACACAGCTATTGCTAGTTCTACAATTTAGTTTCCCTATCAGGATAGACGCTGGACGATGGATGGATAGGAACTGCGCCATATAAGTATTCAAATCTTTACATTGAAATGCAGTTCCTCGAAGTCGAGCCGATAGATCGATTCTCGTCAGACTGTCGATGGAGAAAAACAGAGGGATTAGGTATAAGGTTAAAGAAGGATAACAGAGGTAGGTAAGTCGGAGACAACAATCAGATAAGTCTCGCGGCGAGAGAGACGATGATTGAAACAAAAGAAGTACGGAGCAGGAGAGCAGGTGCGCAAGCATCACAGGTGAGGTTCAAGAGAAAGAAGGAAAGCGCAGGATGGTGTAAGATGACGAGCATAACACACCATAACGTCGTATCGGCAACGAACGGTGAATAAATTTCGTTTAAATGGCCAGATGAAAGGGAAGATAGGACACGAGGAATTTACAATGAATAACAATTGAACGCTTTCGATTATTTATGGGAGCTGCTTTTGATTCGCGGAAAAGAATTGTTTCGTTTAAGAAGGATTGTAATTTATGAAAGGCGCGTAACAAAATTGTTATATTTATTTGCACGATTCGAAAGTTGATCGTGAATGAATTAAAAAATTTTAAGGTTTATGGCTCGACTTAGAATACTCGTCGTCGTCGTAGGCGTGAATTCATTTCGGAAATCACTTACACTCGAGTCATAAATCTGGAGTGACGAACGCGGCGGCCATAACCGTCGTTCCGTGATCGTAACGACCCAGCTGGTAGGGCCCCGCGATACCACGTGCATGCTGACCCTCGACCAGGCCCCGAATTTATTTTTAAAGACATATTCTTTGGCGGCCAAAAAATGGTTTCCTCGAACACGCGTGTTGGAAAATTTTTATATAAAAATTCTTTGAAAATGATACGAAGTCTACATTCACTTTAATTAGAATTAATATTGAACTCTATCGTTTTGTGTGTCTGCATCAGGGTGGACCTTATTTTTCGATTTTCGAATTTTTTTTTTTTTTGGGACACTGCTCCTTCCAAGACTTTAAATACTATTTCGCGCGGGGTTTACATAAATTATTTTGTCCGTATGAATTAATTGTAATGTTAAATAATTAAGAAACTATAATCTTGATATACACTTACACCGTTTCAAAATATGAAGTCAAAGACGTAAAAATGCTTTAAAAAATCACTATAAATATCTTCGTTATTTATAAACGTGGAAAAATATTGTTACGATTAAAACTTGTATTATTTAACGAAGTAAATGTAATGCGAAACAGTATACTTTTTTCCAGCATTAAATGTTTGAAATTTGAGAATCGCGACTAAAAATTCAAAATTTTGTTTCTATATCCTTATAAAGCGTAAAAAGATGAATTCGAAGAGATAATGAAATGTATGAAAAACGGGTTACAAAAATACCAAATTTTCCATAGGTTATTATTTCGTCTAGTATCGCAAATAAAATTACGAAAAAGATTTTTCATCAAATATAAATAAAGTCCACCATAATCTACATACATATACATAAAGTAAGGACAATTGTACGAGTTTTTCATTCTTCGATAGTATATTTTAGGGTTGCTTGCAATACTAATTACGCTTTTAAAATATACGTTAACATTTAAAGGTAAAAGATGAGAAGGACAGTGAAATTTACATTTACATTTACAAAAACGTGTTGAAAATTATCTTGTTTTATGCAGTAATAAGGATTAAAAAATTTATACGGTTATTTAAAAAACAAGGAATAAGAGACAAACGAAAAGTATTTATCGCGACTCCGTACCTTATTAAACGTTGTTTTGGAGTATCGGTGAATTCCCAGAGATTTTTGGGAAGATTGCTTGGAACGGAATTGCTTCAAGCTAGAAACGTAACTTCTACGATCGATTAAATCGAAGAGGTTCATGCGACCGGATTAATTCCGCGGTGAGCGGCGCAGTAAAACAATTTGTTCCGTTCAATAGAAACGATTATCCCAGCTGATGCCGCCTGTCGTTAAAACTGGTGTCTACGCTTGACCCAACGACCGCGTATTACGCCAACTGTGAGCTTCGTGCCCTCTGCTGCAGCATTCCCCTTTTCCATCTTCCACGCCACGGTTCACCAGTTTTCTAATAAAGTAAAAGCTGCATCATGAGCCTCGGTAGCCGCACGACAGAAATACGCGCGTAAACCGAAGAAAGTATCCGTATTTCCTTTCTCATAATCTTCACCAGAGTGATAAAGTATCTGGTTACAGGTGTGCAATATTTTAGGGTAGTGGTTCTTGACCTCTCTAAACTCACAGTGTTGTATAAAAGAAGATTCCTACCCCTTTTGGGGCCACGGTATTTTAAAAGGAGCCTGATGGAAGAATACCTTGATAAAACGTCACTATCTAACCTTGATAAAACGTACGTACCCCTTCACTATTTTGTTCGTCAACGCGTCAACATGGCTTGGTTAAACGGCTGGATTTTGAGGTTTTGATCCTTCCGATTTGATTTTCTTTCTCTTTCCAATTAAATTTGAAACTTGTGCGCCGTTTGTGAAGAGCGGAACGCGCGTATCCTTATGAACTTAATAGGACCAAACAGTCTCGATTCTCTGTCAGTTTATCGTGCATTATATACAATCAACGTACACGCATATTTTAAACCTATTCGTAAATGTAATTTTTCAAAGATTATTACGATCGAACATCGGGACAGAAAATGTACGTAAATGTCATAAATAACGCGATTGTTTAACCGTCGTGATTTACTTTAATCTTAAAACTTGTTCCGTTAGATACCTCCGGTATCAGAGCTAGCGAAGAAATTGCTGTTCTGAAACTCGTATTAATGGTACATGTCATTAATTTGCCGTAAAACATTCGATCGTATATCGTTGCAATTGCTCATAAGAACTTCACGACCCCATAAAATAGATATTAAACAATTTCTTTATCGCATCGGAATAATGAATAATGATTAAACTCTTTTAATTATTCTTAAGAAATGCTTTCGATTCCTCGAGATATAATATCAACTATTCTAATTTACAAAAACATCTTATATAATATATATATATAATACTTATTACACGTATATTTCACGCCAATTTCTGGAAATTTGTTAATATTTTCATAATAAATATAAATAAATAATTTGTTGTTAATGACATTTGTTCCAGAGATTTCTAAGAATAGTGTACGAATACTTTTTACGCTCACTGTAATTGAAATTTCGAAGTTATCTTTCGAGTCACTCTGTCCAGGGATGAAAACATCCATCTCTATCGTCGCTTCCAATGAAATCAAATAAAACTTGTTTTCCATTGCAACAGACTGATAATGGATGACACAAAATACACCATTCATGAGAAGAGGCAGTCAGATTGGGCCACGAAAGTCCATAACCTGTAAGATCTACTCGTATACTTCGTGTGTGGGTGAGATCTGCAGGAAAGCCACAGATTGGGCGTAGCGAATGGGGTATCCCCTTTTGGTCCTTTGATAATCCAAGCGACAATTTCTTAGTTTTGCTTAGTACATCCGTTAATACGGTTACGTTTAAACGATTGTATGGATTTCACTGGAACTTAATATTCCTAGTTTCATGATTACCTCTTGTAGCACTTTGTTTCCCCAACATTTGTATATTCGTTACTTACAAACGTTTTGAAAAACGTATTAAATAACTCTTAGGGAGAATGAAATTCCATGTAAGAAAGTTAAATAGACCTCTTCGCCTTCTATGGTAAAGAAACGACCCGAACGAGGTGTAAATGTTTTCGAGTACCATTACCAATTAATTACTCGGACGCTAAGCGTCAAACGCAATTTTACCACTCTTGGTTTTCGTTTTATTTTCAGCTGTAGAACTACCGTCTAAATTATTGCACACCTGTGACTAAACACACTGTATGTACATGGAAGTCGAGTCAGCGTGGCGTGGCGCGGCGGCCGATCACTCGGCGAATCGGGCTGTAAATTACGTCACCTAATGAAGTCGCTACCGCCAAGGAACCGTGTAAAGATTTGTATCCGCGATAAGCTCGTGTCTCGAAGCGTCGCGGTGGATTTACGGCGTCGGTGGCTTCGCTTTTTGCACACGAATTAAGACGATTCGATCGGCGGCAGGGATACTCGGTAACCACTGTACCAGCCACCAGTTAAGATCATAGCTGATGCCGATTAACAACAAGATGGAACGACGATTCGGTTCGAAAACCGTGCTCCAGGGATGTTCCCGTCGCCCGATCGACGCCGAGATCCGATCGAGATTGCGAACTGCGTTAGAAACTATTAAATCGGTTAAGTATTTTTCATATTCTCCATCGGTTGACAGAATTTCTGCAGGAACAGCGAAGGAATATTATTTGTTTCTGTCTCGTCTGTTATCGATAATCAATTTAAATAATTTCCTTCTTAAATATTTCTTCCAAGTTACTTTATTTAAATTTAATGTTTCCGAGGATGATGACAAATCGAGTCACTAAGATCGTCGAACGAAATTTTAAACGAAACATGGAAAATACCAGTAAAGTCGGTTTACTTTGATAGACATACCGAACAAATATATTTTCATGAAATGAAAAATTTCCATTATGGGTGTTCCGTGTTACTTTGTAAACGGGCATTCTCGTTACGTAAATAGTTGGACGAAAATTGAATCTCGGGTTATTGATTGTGCGTGTAAATAGAAATTCTTCAATTCTGTTCCCGGTTAAGAGTTTCGTCCGGGTTACCGAGCAGGTATGTTAATTACCGATTACACGGATTAAGTTGTCTCACGTCTTGTCCGGATAATCGGCGTTCTCTACTCTATTCGACACGAAGTATAACCTGGTGCTGACATTCAATTACAGATTACATGGAATTACTGCGATTAACGACTTGTTTATACGCTGACTCTTCCCCCGGCGATGCAGAAACTTTGGCCCGCGGGCCATTCGACCCCTTTAACAAGTTCATCCGGTCTGCGTAATAAAGTTAAAAACTAGCTCGAAAATCTATGCAAGAGGAATACAAGTTACGCGTAAAAGTAATATATTTATAATTGTAAAATTTAAGATGAACGTAAGGTAAAAGACCCATTTACTGTCATTCCAAACTGTATTACTCGAAGTACTGTACAAACATTTTATTGCTATACACATTTTTATTGTATAGAAACATGTAATACAGAAGCAACTTTAATTTATAATTCACATAAAAAATGATATTATCGTAGTATACATGTATAAAAATATTAAATACAGGCACAAACATTCGAAGAAATTATTGAATACACCTTTTCCTATTCTCCGATTGACTGTAGCTTTTTGCAGAGATTGCGAAGTTCGCGCGTAAAGATTTCGTTGGCGGAAAATGGAAATGCACCCTTGAAGCGTACGGTGCCGGGAATGTTAGAAATTTAAAGGCTAGAGATCTGCCGTGATACACGGTCGACAAATATGCTCGTTGAAATCGACGCGGGTAGCTTCCGGTTGTAGGAACCGCGCGGCCATTTTCCTTTTCTTTGTCGGTCGACCGTAATACTGGGAAAGTATTCGTGAATAAGAAATAACGCGAACAGTGCGACGCACACGTTTATCAGACTTGGCGAGAAAAGTGCCCCGGCACGTGGGAATTACCTCGTGCGACTACAGACACCTGTATCGTATATTAACAGCCCTGTCAGCGAGAAGACTTGCCTATTACGTCTCTTTTACTTTTCATGCCATTTTTTGTCGCACTGGCTGAAGGCGTCTCGCGCCCCGACTATTCTTAGCGCCAGGATTTATGAACGACAAAGTTGCTCCACCATTAAGTTCACTTTATGTGAAATTTCCGACTTGATCCGCTCCATTAAGAAGCCTAGTCGTGCAAATTGATAAACGACGGATGCTCGCCGGTACAAAATAAAGTATAATAAATTGTATATTATATTGTGCGCGAAGATTGTAACCCGATCGCCTTCATTGCTTTCAATACTACCGGCTGAATACAAATTATTCTTTTTTCTTTTTTTGCGATAGTTTTATCGAAAGTTGCATGCAGAATATAGCACGTATTTTGCAAGTTTACTATTATTGTAATATGGATCTTCCTATATTTACCGACGCGTGAAAAAAAAAAAACTATGCGAGATTTGTAGTCGAGCATAATGGATGTATTATAATAATAGCCTCGATTATTTTTTATCGATTATTATTAGAATTTGAATCAAGTAATATTGTTTTTTAGTCGGAATTTGTTTTTAAAATCTTTTTCATTAACGTTTCCATTTGAAGTACTATGCGATACTATCACAGAGATGTATTTATTGTCATTTTCTGAAGATTACTTTGATATAGTGTACATTGTTTGTGTACACAGTACAAAATGATGTCAGTCACGCGAATTTATCGAGATTTGAATATTTCAAGTCAATTTAAAATTCTTGTAAAAGCTATAAAATTTTAGGAATATATGTATACATATGGCAATACTCTAATAATAAGGCAAATTTCTACTCCGGATTTGCTATTTTTACCTGTTTCTCTATAAAAATACGGCTCATTTTCATTAAAAGTATAAGTATTACGGTTATTTTTTGTTAAAAATAATTATATTTTAGTTTATTCTCGAACTTGTCCCAGTGGTGATGGTTTTTAATTTCCTTTCAAATTCTTGTCAGTTTTATTATCCTGATTGCAATTAATAAGAAAGAAGTTGACGACTGCTAAAGGAAATGATAATACGTTGATTAAAAATGCGTTTTATTTTACAAAACTGTTCGGTGGAACGTATTGTCCCATTTTATTCTATATAAAGCTAAGTTGGAGTACAGTTTATGCATCTCGGACCTATATCAATTCAAAAGGATTTCTTGGACAGCCTGAATGGCTTCCTTATCATTTCCAATATCCAACTTTGTTCTCGGACTGACATTTTCCTTGAATTTAAAATTGTTTCCCTTTGCTAAACTATGTAAAACTATGCCATCCGTATTGGTTTTCGACAGACTTGTACGTTTCGTGAAACTCGCGCCATCACGTATGTATATATATACATACAGAGTGTTCGGCCAACTCTGGGAAAAATTTTAATGGGGGATTCTAGAGGCCACGATAAAACGAAAATCAAGAATACCAATTTGTTGATGGAGGCCTCGTTAAAAAGTTGTTAACAATTAAATTCAAAAATTTCAAATCGTCCTGAAAAAATTATTTTCGGTTGCGGGGGTCAATTACAATCATTTTTGGTGAATACACATACCTCCGAAATCCTACGCACTTTCTAGAAGAAAATTCGAGGCGTGAAATTTTATGACGGAAAAAAAAAATTTTAAATCGTTCTGGAAAAATTATTTTCGGTTATGGGGGTCAATTACAATCATTTTGGGTGAATAGACATACCCCCGAAATACTACACACTTTCGAAAAAAAAATTCCTTACCGAAAGTCTAATTAAGTGCCTAAATTTTTCGACGAAAAAGAAAATTTCAAATCGTTCTGGAAAAATTATTTTCGGTTGTGGGGGTCAATTGCAATAATTTTGGGTGAATAGACATACCCCCGAAATCTTGCGCATTTTCGAAAAAAAAATTCAGTACGGACAGAACTTTAAACGTTAATAACTTTTGAACAAAGCCTCCATCAACAAATTGGTATTCTTGATTTTCGTCTTATTTTTGCCTCTAGAATCTCTCATTAAAATTTTTCCCAGGGGCGGCCGAACACCCTGTATACGTATATAGAAGATACATAAATTTCTCTCTCGTGATACGAGATCAGTCTTGCACTAAACCAGACTGCAGTGCAGCTTAAAGGCTAAATGGCCTTGACGGATTTCTGCAATTAGTACTAAGTGCTGTAGACTTCAACTATCAAGTGACTGAGTACTACGTAGTAGCTCGATCGCGACTGAGAACCGAGCTACGCTTTCTACGTTATTAATTAATACCTTCTTTCTTCCAATCAAGAAGAAATTCAAGTAAAACGCTCGAATAAAATCAATTTTGTGAAAATTCTCAAGTAAAATACCTCTTTAAATAAAACAGAACTTTCCTCCAATTAGTACAGCAAGGACCTTAGTATTTTAATTTCTATTGTCCGAACGGCGTTTCGTAGAGATGTTTAAATATTACAAATAGATTCATATACATATACATACTATCCTGTGTTCGAACGACGAAATTCAGTACAAAACTGACAGGGTACGTGTCATAATGACAAACAAACAAAAATGTGTATTCTGATTGTCGAAAGAAAATTAAAACTAATCAGAGATATCGAAAGTGGTGAAAGTGAAATGAAATTAACAAGGATATACAGGGTGAATTACCATCTAGCTAAAATGTTTCGGATAATGTTGAGTAGTTTCGAGAGGGGCACATTTTGATGACACTACTTTTTTTTGTAGATGGACGTGTAAGGGACATACGAAGATCATTAACATTTTTTTAAACGAAACGATATACTTTTTATTGCACCAGTCGATGCACCATTGATATTCTTTAAAAAAATCATTAATTTAGGAAATATTTTCATTTCAATGTTGTTAGATGTTGCGTCGCGAAACACGTCCTTTGTTCTATTATTCGGTCAGATTTCCACCGTGGCGTGAAAATATCTTCAGCCTCGGGGGATACTCGTTGCTCGCGAGCCGGACAATTGTAATTCAACGAGCGAAATGGAAAGTGAGAACATGGTTGAATAATGCCGTAAGAAACTAAACCCTAAGCTTATCCATTGAGCAAAGTTGGCGATTCACGATCAAGATGAAGGCTCGGGGTCGCGGAACGATTAGTTAAAAGCCTCTTTTCATTTACGCGGGCTGTCCGCTAGACAATTCCCACAACACCGTCAGTCAGCTTATCCACGCGCATCCGGCGTGTGCTCTCGCGGGAGAGAGAGATCTGACAGACGCATCGATCCGAGCAGGCCTGACTAATCCCCGAGCATTGAGCGCGCGCATGCGCGAAAGAAACGAGCATTGTTAGGCGCGAAAGGCGCGTTAGCGGGGCGCTCGGGTTGCGAACCGTTCGGCGATAACGAAAGGGCAGAGGTCGCCGCGCGGCGCGCCGTTGGAGGCAATGGGTTTGCGAAGAAAACTGCTTACCAGGCGTGGGAGGTGGATCCGCCGGTGGATCCGGGAGTTGAGGCGGCGAATCGAGGAGAGTCAACACGCACAACGCGGTGACCAGCACGGCTGCCAGGCCTACTCTGCATAGCCTCCTCGTACCCGCGACCGACATTACTTTTTTCCTCTCCGACTTGGTCTCCTGTTGGCTCTCGGTCTCGCTCGCTCGAGATTCGTTCACCGAGCGACACGGGGAAGAACGCTCCCGAAGAAATCCATGTTCCCGCGCGATTTGCAATTCAAATCCGAAGGTTCCACACACTCGTGGAATCGTTGGGGGATCGAAGCTCGCGGAGGCGACCGATTCGCCGAAACTGGACGCCGGAGAACGTCCAGACCATCGATAGTCACTCGGCGAGATCGGCGTTGGGAAGCCTAGTCGCGACGCGACGCACCATCGTCGATAGAGCCGAATGTACACGGCGAACCGGTCAGCGGAGCCACGCGTATCGACGCGTTCGGTGAATGGGCGACACACCAACGGACGATCGAATTCGTAGCAACACTCCGGATCGATCACTGCAGATCAGGCTTTTCTGGTTCCCCCGACGCGCTGCTTTGCATAACACGCTCGGCTACACTTTCATCGCGCCGAACGCTTCGCCCCGTGGGTCTAATGGTCTCCTAGAGAAGCCGCTGCGACATATATACGCGGCCCGCGGACTGGTTCACTGGAATCGCGGAAATCTGGATTTATAGGGTGCGGTTGACGCGCCCCGGCGCGAGCAGCGCGCGTTCCCCGGCGAAATTGAAAGTTGCCACGCGATTCCGCGTTTAACGCCGACACCTGGTCGCGGTTCATCGACAAACTTCGATACAGACTTATCCGTTTCGCGTTACGTGTCTGCGATGCTTAAACGAGTCTTCGACTTTGCGAAAGGAACAATCAGAACGCCTCCGTAACTATGTCGATCGTTTCGAGTCCCGCCTCTGCCATACGCGTCACCGATCGATGGGAGATCTTGAAACGATCAGGATGCCGGCCAGCATTCTCGGAAAGGCTATAGGTGTTGGCAGACGAGTAACGAGATCTGTTTAATAGTCTTGCTCGATGTGTGGGTTCCCCAAGGCGAGCACACGAATCTGTCTTCCCGGGGTGCGTAAAAAGCACGCTGGAAGCCGCTCGACCTCCCACGCGTCGCTCCCGCTACTTCCCCTGGCTACGTAGACAGCTGAACCATGTATGGTCGTCCAGGCCTTCGAGCTGCTCCCGAGACCGTCGATAATCTAATTAACCCGATATCTCCGTAGCTTCAAACGTTTTTTCCCAGCCACCGTTTCTTCTGCATCCCGTCAATCCTGCTCGGTTGCCTTCCCTTCCTAACGTCTCTTTTTTCTTCCACCTAGTCTCTACATTTGATCCTATTCGATCAGCAGGCTACCAATCGGGAAATCCATCGATCGTTCCTCTGTACGATAGCGTGACCATTCCGAACTGGACATCGAAACTGGAACGCTCGATCGGTTCTTCGTGCACGTTCGACCTTCTGTCGCAAACTAGCCACTCTTTGTTCGAATTCGAATCGTCGGAATGCCGGACAAACGAATCAGGTCGCGTAATTAGAATCGTGAAAAACTTTGGGCTCCTTCCGTTCCGTAACGAACGAATCAGGTTGACCGATTCGAACCGCGACAGCTCCGGGTTTCCACTGTTTAGGAAAAACGAACCACTCCGAGTTTAAACCACTCGTAAAGTTTATATTTCTTCCTGATCGCAGACTGTCTCGCTCCCATTCCCCTCGCTAATCGGATCCGTAATCGATTATGCCAGCGCGTTGCTCTATTATCGAAACAAGTAATATCGCCGGTTCTGTTGCTCGCTATTTAACGATCGCCTAGAATAGCCACGCGACATATATCTACATCCCGTCGTGGATCCGCAAATAGAATCGAAGACGATCAGGATTCCTTCTCCTTATTATTGCGGACTTAAAATGTCATCTTTTATCCTCGTAGTCTGCAATGGTCGAGAAATTTACACGAGTGTTAGTCACTGTTTT
Organism: Colletes gigas; assembly: GCF_013123115.1. Classification (NCBI taxonomy): domain Eukaryota; kingdom Metazoa; phylum Arthropoda; class Insecta; order Hymenoptera; family Colletidae; genus Colletes; species Colletes gigas. The sequence continues at coordinate 699,502 of NW_025106668.1, forward strand.
TTTCGACAACCTTTATTCTTGAAAATGTAAGGAAACGTCAGTTTTAGAATTGCTGCCACAGTTCTCACATAATTGTAGAATTCTAATACTTTGGCTCACGTTGAAAGGCTAATGTCACTGTTATACGATCTAATGTCCTCCGATGTATCTTGGATTTAAAGATTTTATTAACATTCCACTCACAGGTTTAACAAAATCATAGAAACTCGAATCGCTTTGTCCCATTTTCTTCCTTCCTCCTCCCAATTACTTTGGTTAACGTTGAAATGGCCTTGCTATGTCGCCCCACACTCTAATGCCCCATAATCTGTGCAATTCCGCTTGCGAACAGATTCGAAAAAAATTGTAAAATGCCTCTTCCCTATCCCATTTTCTTTGTTCCTCTTGATGCTTCGATTCCTAAACGACGATGATCGGTGTGTTGCTCTTACGGTCTAATGCCCTCGAATGCATCAGGTTCGAGAAAACGAGGATACTTTTGATTCGCGCGTGCCCGTAATATTCCCATCAATCACGGGAGGGTCTTGTTTTTGCTCCAAGCCTCCCCGCTAGCCTGATATGCTAAGACGATCGATCGGTAAGGGAGGGTGCCATCTCCGTCCAGTTCCTGTTTCACTTTCACGTCGACGCGTCGGGGGTCGCCGAAAACACGTGGTCGTGAGGTCACGGAAAGAACGCCGGCGGCCGTGTAACGTTCAACGCGCACGTGGTCGCCGGATCGACCGAGCGGATTGGTGCAATCTCGCCTGCGCGAGGGTCCGAAGCGTACTGCGTTCGAGCGGGAGGTGAACGCGCCAGCAGAGCCAGAGCCCCGTCGAGTCCCGACGGCTTTGGACCCGTTGCCTTAGCGCGTTCCCTTCATCCCCCTACTCACATCGCTTCGCCTCGCCTCGCCTCGCCTCGTTCGAACCTAGCTCTTCCTGGACGCGACCACTCGCCTTTGCTTAGCTACTCTGCTCTGCTCTGCTCTGCTCCAGCGTTCGCTGCTTTACCTTGTCGCAGACGAGCGAACCACGCCGAGGCACACCGTTTTCCTCGCTTCTGTTCTCTTTTCATATTCGCTGTTGCCGCCGCGACTGGATTTCCTCCGGAGGGAACGCGCGAGTTACTCGCGGATCTTCGACGCCGGCTCTGTACGCGCGTTCGCCCGTTCCTCGGTGGTCCACAGGTGACGCGCCGCGACACCAAACGTGACTAGGGGTTACGAATGTACGGAGATTCCGGCGGAACGTATTCTTGGTTTAGGTCCGAAGCAGGCTTTACGTTAAGGGGCCTTTCTACCTTGTGGGATTTGAAAAATCGAATTTTTTTTTTAGTATGCAGTCTCGAAAATATATCTACCAAATATTAAATTGAAATTTGAAAAACTGACGAAGTTATAGCTTGCTGAAATGTACCGCACGCGGGTATAACTGAACGTAAAACTTTAAGTTGCCTTTCTACTTTGTGGGATTAAAAAAATCGAATTTTCTTTGCATTTTCTTTTAGCATGTAGTCTCGAAAATATATCTGCCAAATATTCAATTGAAATTTGAAAAACTGACGAAGTTATAGCTTGCTGAAATGTACCGCGCGCAGGTATAACAACTGGACGTGAAACTTTAACCCTTTGCACTCCAAATCTATCCATATATTTCTATATCCAGCCCTGCGGGGAATAAAACACAACATCCCCGACGCGTTGAACAGTATCATATTAATTACGTTTAGATGACTGTGGCGTCAAAGTATATTGCAAAATAAACATAGAAGACAGCATAAATTATAGGATAAAGAGGATAATGAGCCCTCTAAAATGAAACTCGTTGAATTCCCTGTCAAAGTTTCAGCTATTGGTAATAGTGTACCTTCCGACGGATAGCTTTTTTTGACTAATTGCTCATGTGGGCAAGTTCCCTTGTTAGGGAGCGACAAGACCGACTTAGGTATATGCGACTTTTAAAAATGTAAATATTTAACGCGACAAGTGAATAAACTCGATCGTTCCAACTTTTTCTGATCCTCAACTTGCGAGTTTCCTCCCTGGCTTACCTGTCGATCTGGGATTCCCTTTAGCTCGCAGCACGTTCTTGTTTCTTCTCTTCAGCCCGATACCCTAACGTCTCTTTTTGCCCTACAGAACCGACCACCATGAAGCATCGACCACTTGTTGTACTTGTCAAAGCGTATTGCATGTTGACCGATGGCGGATGCGGCGACGAACGAAGGAGTGAGTTCATTTAAACCATCCTGACGCCATCCATCTAAGAGATAGCGGCTTGAAACTTTACCCCGGAAATTGCTTTAAACTTGGATTCGCCGAGGCTGCGTCTCGCGCACGAGCACACCGACAGATGGGACAGTTCATTATAGCGTGGGTGACCAGGACTACGCTTGGACAGGCTACGTAGCCGACGCGAGCGTAAATGAAATTCGTAGATGCAAAATCCAATTACAACGGTTTTTAATGTCTGTACCGCGAAAGCAAGCCGTGGAAATAATTTCAGGTCCCATCATTCGGTAATAGAAAATTACCATGAGCAAAAGTCATTTATAGGCTTCGAGGGAGAAGCCGTTGGTACTTTGAGCTCCGCGGAGGTCGCAAGTCCTTGGATCTCTTAACGAGGTAAATTTAAATTCTGTTTCGCGGCGTTGGCGTTAACAAAAAGCCACGTTAAACATGGAAATTTATTCTCGTATTCTAATACAAACGTTTCGCCTGTAAATATTCCCTCGCGGCAGAATAATGAAAAATAAAACGAGAAACACTTAATACGAGGTGTAACTTAAATTGGTCCGAACGTTGATAGATTTGTAAAACGACCGAATGTCGCTCACCGAGGTTTTTCGTTGTTTCAAAAAAATTTTCCATGTAAATAAATAAAATTCACTGTCGTTCTATGAAAGAGCTTGAAAATTTAAACTATATATTTGAAGGTATTTGTAAAATTGTTTACGTATCCATAATGTACGAAAACTTACGCCAAACTTGAAAGATATCGGTATGACGTATGCTGGTATAAAAAAGATTGTCGTAAGCGAAAGCAGCTGCTTTGAGCGGAGAGTCGGCCAATTGTGTTCGCGTTAGGCTGTTTTCTCGATCGACCCAATTTTTTTCATATCGATCGCTTCCTGAATGCTCGATGGCGATATAAAGTCTACGAATTGAACGCCGACGGGTCGATCGCGGTTCGAAAGAACCCAGAAATCACGCCCAGGAAACTCGTATCGGGAAATGACTAGTCTCTGCCCAGTCATGATGTATATCTCATGAAACGGGAACAAGTGAAATCAATCAGAACCATAGAATCGTTCTCTCTCTATCTAATTACACGCCCGCCAATAGATAACACCTGCAAAGGTCAGACAACTATTGCAAAGATCGAAACAGAGTTACCGCTAACGGTATTATTATCGATAAATATCGATATTATCCAGGGAACTAGACTTATTCTAGACCCGCGTTATCGATATTTGTCGATAAATTGAACGTAATGCGAGGGACCACGGCAAGAGTTACAACGCGATATTAAATTATGAGAGACAGAGATGCAAGAAGAAACGCTATAGGATTAAGAAAATACATTTCGAAGGACTGTGGATGAAATACACGGATATGTTGTAAACTGATTTTATCTGTATTCCTTAATTCCTCGACTATAGAAATAAAACGTGTTAACGGAAATTGTGAAAATGTTATATAAACGGTTAAATTTTGTACAAGTTCGTGAAATTCTAATCTGACACTTTAAAATCTTGTATTCTTTAGGGTTTAATTAGCAAATCAGAGTTTTCCCGATCCTTGTGGGCCAGTCCTCCCTAAACTACACAAGTCTCACCCACTGAGGGTTCGTACGGGGGTAGTCGGTCGCGATGTTAAGGGGGTGCAGGTATATCTGGGCCCAAAATACCCCTTGAAAACGAATTAAAGAATGCGTGCCGTGTAATGACTTTACCGTATGTAAATTTCTATTGTTGAGCTAGGTACGTGAGATGGTCGCCGGGTGACCAAATTCCGGTGCGGTTATGTAATTTCGAGGGTCTGAAACCCTAGTGCTATTGATATTTGAAAAGTAATAGACGCGTTCTAAGTTGTCCTGCGATAAACGATGTTTGGAATTCGAAACAGTACGATGTCAACGATAGCGATTAGCATCTGTGGTCCGAAGTTTGAGAGGAATCAGAGCTCCGGTGGTTTGGTTGCGTAATCGCGGCACCGACCGCAGACAGAACGGAACGACGTGCGAAGAGGAATCGCTGACGGGACACTTCTTCCTCTGCATAATGCACCGGGGGACGCGCATAAGCGCGTCGGGCATTAGGGCCCGCGTGCATTCGCAGCGTGTAACCCGCATGTCGTAAGAAAGGGTCAGTCGCACAACGGCAGAATATAAACGGCAATCATTCCGAACTTATTATCGCGAATAAGAAACTCATAAATGCTTATGACTTTCGTGCCGGTTTTTACCATCGCCTCCGGGCGATCCAGTTAAAGGACCGTTTGCCCGGATTGATCGCGGCTGAACGAGGACAAGAAGCGTGACGGGGAATCGAGAAACGCGAAAGGGAGAGTGAACGTCGAGAGAAAGAAAGAGAGAAAAATAAGAAACCCATCGATGGAAAGGGACCACTGAACGGGAGAAAACGGAACGCACGGATCACGTGAGACCGAGGAGACAGTGATAGGACTTCCACCGTCTAATTTGTAAGCTTTCAAGCGTATCTCGATTATTGGATCTTGAATCCGTTCGCTACAGACCTCGGGATCAAGCAGCTTTGACGAACTTGAAAACCTTAAACTGCTTAAGAAACACCGAGTCTAATTTAAAACTAACGTAGGTTTGGAGACCGTTCGATTCTGCGTTCTCGATTCAAGTTAGACTGGAAACTAAAATAGCCTCGAGGAATTTGAAAATCTTTAAATGCTTAAGAAACTCCGAGTCTAATTTAAAACTAAAGTAGACGAGGAAATCTTGAATTGCTTGATTCAATCCAAGTTAGACTTGAAACTGATGTAGCTTTGAGGAATTTGAAAACCATGAACTGCTTAAGAAACTCCGAGTTTAAGTTAAAACTAAAGTAGACGAGGAAATCTTGAATTGCTTGATTCAATCCAAGTTAGACTTGAAACTAATGTAGCTTTGAGGAATTTGAAAACCATGAACTGCTTAAGAAACTCCGAGTTTAAGTTACAGCTAAAGTAGACTTGGAAACCTTGAATTGCTCGAGTCAATTCAAGTTAGACTGGAAACTAATGTAGCTTTGAGGAATTTGAAAATCTTGAAATGCTTAAGAAACTCCGAGTCTAATTTAAAACTAAAGTAGACGAGGAAATCTTGAATTGCTTGATTCAATCCAAGTTAGACTTGAAACCAGAGTAGCCTGAAGGAACTTGAAACCCTCGAACTGATTAAGAAACTTCGAGTTTAAGTTACAGCTGAAGTGGACTTGGAAACCTTGAATTGCTTGATTCAATCCAAGATAGACTTGAAACTGATGTAGCTTTGAGGAATTTGAAAACCATGAACTGCTTAAGAAACTCCGAGTTTAAGTTACAGCTAAAGTAGACTTGGAAACCTTGAATTGCTTGATTCAATTCAAGTTAGACTTGAAACTAATGTAGCTTTGAGGAATTTGAAAATCTTGAAATGCTTAAGAAACTCCGAGTCCAATTTAAAACTAAAGTAGACGAGGAAATCTTGAATTGCTTGATTCAATCCAAGTTAGACTTGAAACCAGAGTAGCCTGAAGGAACTTGAAACCCTCGAACTGATTAAGAAACTTCGAGTTTAAGTTACAGCTGAAGTGGACTTGGAAACCTTGAATTGCTTGATTCAATCCAAGATAGACTTGAAACTGATGTAGCTTTGAGGAATTTGAAAACCATGAACTGCTTAAGAAACTTCGAGTTTAAGTTACAGCTAAAGTAGTCTTGGAAACCTTGAATTGCTTGATTCAATTCAAGTTAGAGTTGAAACTAATGTAGCTTCGAGGAATTTGAAAATCTTTAAATGCTTAAGAAACTCCGCGTCTAATTTAAAACTAAAGTAGACTTGGAAATCTTGAGTTGCTTGATTCAATCCAAGTTAGACTTGAAACCAGAGTAGCCTGAAGGAACTTGAAACCCTCGAACTGATTAAGGAGCTTCGAGTTTAAGTTACAGCTGAAGTGGACTTGGAAACCTTGAATTGCTTGATTCAATCCAAGTTAGACTTGAAACTGATGTAGCTTTGAGGAATTTGAAAACCATGAACTGCTTAAGAAACTCCGAGTTTAAGTTACAGCTAAAGTAGACTTGGAAACCTTGAATTGCTCGAGTCAATTCAAGTTAGACTGGAAACTAATGTAGCTTTGAGGAATTTGAAAATCTTGAAATGCTTAAGAAACTCCGAGTCTAATTTAAAACTAAAGTAGACGAGGAAATCTTGAATTGCTTGATTCAATCCAAGTTAGACTTGAAACCAGAGTAGCCTGAAGGAACTTGAAACCCTCGAACTGATTAAGAAACTTCGAGTTTAAGTTACAGCTGAAGTGGACTTGGAAACCTTGAATTGCTTGATTCAATCCAAGATAGACTTGAAACTGATGTAGCTTTGAGGAATTTGAAAACCATGAACTGCTTAAGAAACTTCGAGTTTAAGTTACAGCTAAAGTAGTCTTGGAAACCTTGAATTGCTTGATTCAATTCAAGTTAGAGTTGAAACTAATGTAGCTTCGAGGAATTTGAAAATCTTTAAATGCTTAAGAAACTCCGCGTCTAATTTAAAACTAAAGTAGACTTGGAAATCTTGAGTTGCTTGATTCAATCCAAGTTAGACTTGAAACCAGAGTAGCCTGAAGGAACTTGAAACCCTCGAACTGATTAAGGAGCTTCGAGTTTAAGTTACAGCTGAAGTGGACTTGGAAACCTTGAATTGCTTGATTCAATCCAAGTTAGACTTGAAACTGATGTAGCTTTGAGGAATTTGAAAACCATGAACTGCTTAAGAAACTCCGAGTTTAAGTTACAGCTAAAGTAGACTTGGAAACCTTGAATTGCTCGAGTCAATTCAAGTTAGACTGGAAACTAATGTAGCTTTGAGGAATTTGAAAATCTTGAAATGCTTAAGAAACTCCGAGTCTAATTTAAAACTAAAGTAGACGAGGAAATCTTGAATTGCTTGATTCAATCCAAGTTAGACTTGAAACCAGAGTAGCCTGAAGGAACTTGAAACCCTCGAACTGATTAAGAAACTTCGAGTTTAAGTTACAGCTGAAGTGGACTTGGAAACCTTGAATTGCTTGATTCAATCCAAGTTAGACTTGAAACTGATGTAGCTTTGAGGAATTTGAAAACCATGAACTGCTTAAGAAACTCCGAGTTTAAGTTACAGCTAAAGTAGACTTGGAAACCTTGAATTGCTTGATTCAATTCAAGTTAGACTTGAAACTAATGTAGCTTTGAGGAATTTGAAAAACTTGAACTGCTCGGGACAGAATTTAGTTTATGTCGGTATTAACTGTTTCTTGAGTAATCTTGAACATGCGAACGGTAGTATAAAGTATGGTACTATTGGTAATTAAAAGTTATTGCTAAGAACGAATGTTTCTCTTTAACGAGATTTATTTTTGAAGATTAACTCATACTAATAGATGGATAAAACACACCCTCTTTCCTTTAACGTTCCCAGCGCGATTTTCATAGAGAAAGGAAGCAACAGGCCCATTTTTGCTTTGAATGGCAAACTCGGTGCCATGATAGCGGATGAAATATTACTGGATCTTACGTTAGATAGTACGACCACTTAAACTCATACGAAGAAGTTACGCTTCGACTCCTTACACGCCGGAAAATTGCTTTACTATCATGGTCGAAGTGGAACCATTATGCCCTCTGGCTCCAAAGGGGATCCCTCCAGTTGGAAGTGATAGAAATGTTCAACTTACGAATCCACGTCTAGGGTTCATTTTAAGAATTATTACTGCTTTAAATACTACTTAAAGTAGTACTTTAAAATTAAACTGCTCTGGCATGCTATTAGATTACACTAACTTTGTAACATTTTAATATTTTCTATTAATATTTCATGGTTCCTCTATTTTATGTTACCAAAGTAGCAAGTAATATTTATTATTTCTTCTCTTCAAATTCCCATTACGTAATTTGTGAATTACCTATATTTTAATATAATTTTAACAACTCTTGCATGTTTATTTCGCAATGAAAAGGTACTAGATAGATTCTATTCCGTCACTATTTCGACAATCATTGCATTTTGGTCCTCGTTCACTTAATTCTCGTTTTAATGTATTCCTAAATATCAACAACAGCTATCCCTTGTTGTCACGATTGATTCAAAAAAGATAACACAATTATAAATTACGATTTTAACCAAAGATGGTTTCAAGATACCGAGCCACTTCGAAAACTTCGCGAGAAATTGTTCATTTTTTCAAAACGACTTTTTACCGCGTTTAGCTATGCAATGGCCTCCAGCGTGCGTCGTTTCGATGGGCTTGGATAGTTCTAGCGTTGAGTTTTCCTCGTTGACTGGAGAAGTCTTGAACCTGTTTGAATCCCATCGCTACGAGAAGACCGAAAGAGCACTCGAGAGCGACGAGGACGGAGGCGGAGGCAGATAAGAGCAGAGTAAGTGAACAAAAGGAAAGGGGAACGGTCCACGAGAGTCTCTTCGACGTCATTTGTAATACCGAATGGCCTAATGATGCGACTGGTCGTGACAGGACGCGGATAAAAATGGAAGCGAGCGCGATTGTGGAGATTGAGGGTGCCTCTGCATGCAGAGTGCCCGTGAGTCTGCTGGCGTGGCACGGCCGATTGTTAAGGGCCTAATCTCGTGGAATATTTTCCAGCATGTAATGGTGATTTGCTCGATCGTAGAAACGAAGGCACTTCCATTTTTCCACGCCGCGGACGCCAGTTATTGCGCGCGTGCATCGTCCACACGATGTCCCCGTAATATCGTTCGTTTGCGGACTCCATGCTGTTTCGAGGCGCGGGAACGTCCTCTTCGCTCTCCCGTCATTACCTTCGTTCCTGGAATCGTGTGACGAACTTTTTACTGAATTTATTCCCCGTCTGAGAGGAATTAGATCCCCCGAGAATTTTATGTCTTTCGAAAAACAAATATTAAAGTTTTAATCACCGTAACTGTTGGCTCCCACAAAGTTTATTCGCCAAACACTTACTCGCCAACACGATAACTTTTTAATTATTCGAATATATAAATATAAAACGAGTTAATGGAAAATGTTTAGTGCGGACATGTAAACGGTTCGATTCGTACAAGTTCTTAAAAAGTTGAATTTAATCCTTTAAATCTAACATTCCGAGCTCGTTCTGTTCGGTCGTTGTTTAAATGCAAAAATTCAATTATGGGGGGTGTTTTGATTGGCAAATCGGAGCTGGCCCATCCCATATGGGCCAGTCCTTTAGAGACTTTAAGTCCCAGATTTGGAAACCTTGGACTGCTTGAGAAAGTTCGATCCTGATTTGAGACCAAAGTAGGCTACAAGAATCAAGAAGAATTGAACTGCTCGATTAATTTTGAACTTGAAAAACTTAAACTATTCGATTTTGTTTGAATTTTGTAGGCTCCAGAATTTAACCATGCGAATTGCTTGTGTTAGTTTGAACTTGACTTAGAAACGAGGCAAGCTTGATTTATTCGACAACTTGTAACTTTTTGAGTAAATTCGAGTTAAACTTGAAACTAAACTAGGCTTGAGAAATGTAAAAGTTTGAACTGCTCGAGACGGAATTCAGTTGAAGTCGGTATCAACTTTCCCTGAGTGATATCGAACACGTGAACGGTAGTATAAATTATAGTACCGCTAGCGATAAACGTTAAGATTAAGATTATAATGTGCAGCTTACTACTGCGATTCGTGTCGTCCACCCTCCGCATAGAGTTTAAAAGATCACCAAATGGATTCGTTCGTTTAAAATACAGTGAATGTAAAAAGTATTCGTACACTAGTCAATTTGAACAAAACCTTTGCAGAACTTTGTTTATTACAAAAGTATGTTAACAAAAACATGCATACATATTCTTAGAAATCTCTGGAACAAGTGTCATTAACAACAAATTATTTATTTATATTTATTATGAAAATATTAACAAATTTCTGGAAATTGGCGTGAAATATACGTGTAATAAGTATTCGTACACTTCTAATTTTACAACAAAAACAGTACATAAACGTAACAAAAATCAGTCTATTTGCTATTTTAGTATCTAGTGGGATTTCCTTTAGATTGTATAATCGCTTTAAGCCTTTGCGGCATTGAATTTACTAAATTTTTGGTTATAGTACTAGAAATTTTGTTCCATTCCTCTAAAAGTGCATTTTTTAAATCTTGTTTCGAAGAAATGTGATGGTCTCGAATTTTTTCTTCAAGATGACTCCATAAGTGCTCTATCACATTTACGTTTGGAGACTGTGGAGGGATTTTTAATTGCTGCGGCACATTATATAGGATCCACTGACGAGTATTATAAGCATTATGCTTTGGATCATTATCTTGCAAAAATATATAATTGCCCTGTAACTGCATCTTATTTGCACTAACCTGAAGATGCTCTTTTGGAATATCGATGTACATTTTGTGATCCATGATACCATCGATAAAATGGAGGGATCCAACCCCGTTCGCACTCATAGAGCCTAACTGCCAAACTGTGACTGATCCTCCTCCATGCTTTACGGTCGGCTTCAAATTTCTTTTTTCGTACTCGGTATTTTTTTTTCCGCCATACTGTACCTCGTCCATCTGACCCAAATATGTTAAATTTACTCTCATCGGTAAATATAATACGATTCCAGTGCTCCATAGGAACATTAACGTACTCTTTCGCGAATTGCAATCGTTTCTTTCTATTAATTTCATTTACGAAACATTTCTAACGAGCTACTCTGCCATGACATCCTCTATCCTGTTAAAAATTACGCACTGTGCTACTGCATACATTAATGTCCAAATCATTTTTAAGTTCAGCTGTGATTTTCACCGGACTTATCTTTGGATTTTGCTTTATTTTTCGAATTATCCATCGGCCGGTATACTCATTTATTATTCGTTTACGTCCGTTTCTTGGATTATTTTTTACAGTTTTTCGATCGCCATATCTGTCAATGATTCCTTGAATCGTGGGCCTCGGTCTATTTAAAACTTTAGAAATTTCACTCAGTGTTTTACACTTATTATGTAAATTTATAACAATTTTCCTTTCTTCTTCAGAGGTTTCCTTGCGTTTTCGTCCCATTTTACTGATAATTTCGTTGATAATGTTTGAATTCAGGATACTACCTACACCGACAGCGTCTCCAGCCATACTGATGCTAAGTATGTTTACATATGATGGATTATCTTGTAATCGTTCTATGTGGAATGTTACGAATCAAAGACTGTACGAATACTTATTACGCATACATTTTAGGTCAATTTCTGGAAATTTGTTAATATTTTCATAATAAATATAAATAAATAATTTGTTGTTAATGACATTTGTTCCAGAGATTTCTAAGAATATGTATGCATGTTTTTGTTAACATACTTTTGTAATAAACAAAGTTCTGCAAAGTTTTTGTTCAAATTGACTAGTGTACGAATACTTTTTACACTCACTGTATGTTCCCTGCGATCGATCAGAGGATTCCAGTGAATAACGCGGAATAAGGATAAAAGACGCGAACGAGCGTGTAAAACGACGACCAGGCCCGAGTACCGAATCTTTCGTCACAATAGCGTACGAGCAGCCCCCATGAATCACGTGGCGAGTACCGATTAAGAATTCAATTCGCGCGACACGGCGGGAGATCTGTGTCGCGTAAATCTGAAGCAAACTACTCGGCGAGTAGAAAAAGGCAAAGACGGTAAGAACGGAGACATTACTCACATGAGGTCTTGCGCTCGGGCGCTCTAAAACGCACGATTTATACTTACAAGAGTCCGCGTGTCAAAGCCAAGAAAAGAACCTGCCCGCACAGGTAGTATCGGGAGATGGCGGAGATTGCGCAGTATGTTTTGCCGCATCGCAGCGTGAAATTATACGACCGGGACTAGGGATCGATGAACTCCCAATCTTCGTGGGGATCAATCGAGAAAAAAACGTTTACCGTGCCAAATCTGGAACAAATCGGTTGGAAGCGTTTTCTTTTCTTTCTTTCCGGTATTCGGGGCACAGCCACTATTCCTATTCCACTAGACGAATCGAATTACGCTTTGGATCGATATTTCAACGGTACGGATCGGAACAGCAGTATCCCGATTTGCAAATTTTTATGATCCCATGTACTTAACCTAACTATCGCGATCGCCCCAACATTTTTAAACTTTCAACGAATGAAAATATTTGCATTCGTCAGTTTTAATTCTAATACGAATTTACCAATGTGTCATATATGATTGAAAAATACATGTTGCGGAAGAAATATGGGGGAGTTATCGGGCTGGTTGCAGGCGGTGAACATTTTTATTCGAGGCTAAATAATAATAAGCCAAGATTTGATTCTTCGATTCTGCAGAGAGCGTTCTTTGGAAACTTTTCATTTTTAAAAATATACAATACAGTTGGTTTTTTTTTATAAAAGGTGTTCATTTAAATTTGATTTAAAACTTGTTAATGTTCATGAAAAACTAATCTTATTTAACGTTTAGCGTTTTCTTTTATCTCCGTTAGTTTTTAAAAAATTGAGTGAAATAGGTATTTCATTCGAATATTTCTGGGTAGTTTTCACCCCTTGTATACATATTATAATCCGCCAATACAGAAATACATATGCAATATTTTTCGATGTTCCACCGCTATGCAAAGTTTCATATTACAGTTGAGTGATGTTCTTTGTATGCTAGTATGAAATCCCTTCTTTGGGAATGCGATTTTAATTTTCGCGTTCCATTAAATCTAGAATATATGGCAGAAAAAAAACAACAAAATTGTCCAATTCGTAGTACGAATAATAGAATGAGAATAATTGAAAAAATAAAATTAATATTACTTCTAATTTCACACTACGGTAATCGGTTCCCATAACTTAACAAGATTCTGAAAATAAATAAATAATAAGTAGTAATAAATCATATTGGTAATAAGCACTGTAAACTTGTTGAAAAAATACAGTGCTCAACCACGAGTTAAATAATCTACCGTCGGTGATAATTAATTTTGATTTCTGGTAGTTTATTTTGCATTTAGATAGATACTTCTAACTAATCGTATAACACATGCCAGGGAATTAAAATATTGGAACACACTAACAATTTAAGGCTATATTAAATTTATCGGAATAAGTATTCATAAATTTTCGTCGTCGTATAACAGTTTTCAATACTTCTACTCTATACTTAACACGAATCAGCAATAAACTATCTTCTTATACGCGATCTGTCAACCCTGATTTACGCTCATCCCTTTCTTCACGATCCATAAACATCCATGACACTCAATCTTCAGTGAACTAATCTGAAATCAGGAGATCGAGTACGATTCCAAACAGACCAGAGCTCCGGCAACGAGTTCGATAACATCAAACTTTTCTCTTATCTCCACCGAGGAAGTTAGTAATAATAAAACCCATTTAGACAGCATTTCTTAACAGTAACGTGTTTCATCGTTATCCATCCAATTTAAATTTTACGACGAGTAGATGAAATTAATTTCTCAGAAAATTAGGTGTAATTCTATTTACACTATATCTTATCGCATATTGTTTCCGAAGCGCACTGAAATAAATTTGTTTGAAACGTCAAACGAAATGCACGAAAGGACTTTAAATTTTACAACAAGAAGGATCTGATATCCTCTAAAACACTTAGTTTTTCTACTTCTATAAATATCAGTTAAACGAAGACCAAGTTTCCATAAGATTTATCAATTGTCACTGCCAATTCCTGGTGAATTTCTCGTATGGCGAACGTTTACTGCTTTCCACTCCATTAAAGCAACGCATCCTGCTTTTTCCGCGCGTACTGTCGCTTCTACAAACACAACTTTCACGGAAAACGATAGTCGTTGATCCAACTCGCAGCTCGACATGACAATTCAGATACAAAATTCTCGAGCTGAATTTTCTGCAAACAGAACATCGAAAAGCAGTCACCGAAGACATGATTTCACGAGCATCTAGTGACTTTACCTTCATGAAACGCATCAGAACCGGTGACGAAACATGGGTTTACAAATACGATATGCAAACAAGTCAACAATCTTGTCATGCTCATAGTTTTCTTTGATTATCGTGGTGTTGTTCATTCGGAATTCCTTGCAGATTGACAAACAGTAAATAAAGAATATTATTTGAGCGAACTGCACGAGGTGACCACGCATATGCCTTCTTGTACCCCGGGCCCAAAAAGAGGATTCATCCGTAAAGATAACGTTGGAGAAATCACGGTCGATATTAGCCCTCGCCCACAACAGACGCTTTTCAACGTGCTTTTCGGTCAAGAATGGTTTCAACTTTGTCCACCGCCACCCAGAACACCCAGGATTCTTTTTTAAGATTCTTAAAATTGTTTCAAGACGAGAGACGCTTGCCACGCTCGGGCAGGTCATCAACAGTTTTAACTTCCTCGTACCTTTTCACCCGCTTCTTAATAAAGGACACTGACTTGCCCATGCAGCGACTTTTGGATGATTACTGCACTCATTGTTATTTTTCTCACCTTCAACGCAGATAACAGCCCACACTACTCATTTAAGCTGAAAGTATCGAAGCCAAGTGTTCGAACAGTTGAATTAACCGTTAGTTAAACAGATGAGTCGTCTAGTGAGAAAATTAGGAACGACACGCTCTTGTGGAACCGAGTGTATTTCCCTTGCCTGTCCACTTAAATTTGTCCGCAACAGTAAGATTCTTCGATCGTGTACACCGCAGAAAAGATAAATTGCCGGTGGAAATATAGCGTTCCGTGACTTTTTGCAGGGAAAAAATGCAGTCAATAAGCGAGGGAATACTGTATCCAGATAAGAATTGTGGTGATCTGTGGTCGGTTGGGCCCCCATTACCGCGGCGTGTCTCCCCCGAGAAGAAAGGGACGCCACGCCACGCCACGTCTCTAGCGATCGATCTTCCTCCGCGCGCAATTTCATCGTTCCCGTTGATCAACGCGAGTACGCGCGTGCATCCTCGCGCGATGCGATGGATCGACACGTAGGCGTGGGCTCAGCGCGGAAGAGGAAAGGAAAGGAAATCGCGACGGGGGCCACTCTCCGGAGGATCTCCTCCGCCGGGCCGAATAGATGGAACGCATTATTCACCGTCGCGAACACGCAGACAGCCGCGATTCTAACAGCGGTAATATGCTCCGGCGCGCGGCGTCTCGGTACACCGTGCCGCGTGCATCGATCTTGCCCGATGTATCGACGAGTCGACGAAATAGTAAATCAACGGGAGGTCCTCCGGCAGCCTGATGGAACGGCGCGGATAATCCGGGGGGTGGACACCACCACCCACCTCCTCGTCGCCGAAACGACGAACCGTGACTAATAGAATGTCGCTAGAGGGTCCTGATCGTATTTAAATTGTTCATCCCCGGGTAATTTACGACACGTCGCGGGGATTTAAAACTTCGCGTCATCCTAATTTATTATAGCTGGTGGGGGGCAGTTAAGACAGGTCACCCGGATAATTCGTTCGTTTTTAAAGGTAGACGTTCACGTTTCAGAATGAAACGGTTTTGTCTCATTGGGGTTGTCTCTTTCAAAAAGGGAAAGTTTTCTTTCATTTACAGAGACGTCCAGCCGTGCCCCTTTTTTTACTTATTTGGACAATGAATAGGACCGATTGGGTCTGTAAGTATATACCTGACAAATTTTTTCGTCACTGACCTTTCTTCCGAACTGAATGGACGTGCTCTTCCAAGTGTTTCAAATAAAGACAATGTTTGGTTCAAAAGAAATATGTGAACTGTACGTTTTATTTTTATTCCGCCATCTATTCCCGAAAACCGAAAATAGAAATTTGTCCACCTTCCTGAATTTTTTTCTCGAAAGGGGGTAGAATTTTGGGGGTACGTGTATTCACCAAAAATGGTTGTATATGACCGCAGAACCTAGAAATGATTTTTTTAGAACGATTTGAAATTTTTTTGTTCGCCGAAAAGCTTGGGCACCTACCCCATGTTGATTTTTCTTAAAATGTTGATTAATACTTTTTTTGTGAGCACCCATGAGCACTATTTCAGAAAAAAATTTCATTGAAATACATATATTCACTATTGTAGGAGTTATGGTCGTCTGAAAATTGGACCATTTTTATAAAGTTTTTCTCACTTTACGGAGTCAAGGAACAACTTCTACAACATTGTTAGAATTTCTACATTTTCTCCGCCAAAATACGCGTTGTTTACATTTTGAAACATTAAAATCCTCCAATCCGTTTAGGAGTTATGATATTTTAAAGATACGCGGTAGATTTTCGGTAAGTAATTTTTTTCTCGAAAATGCATAGGATTTCGGGGGTATGCGTAATGACAAAAAATGATTGTAATCGACCCTTGCAACCGTAAATAAATTTTTTAGAACGATTGGAAAAATTTTTTTTCACCCACTCGAATTTTTTTCTCAAAAGCGAATAAAATTTTGGGGGTACGTGCGTATTCACCAAAAATGATTGTAATTTACTTGTATCTCGAAACGCGAAACAACAACAGTCGCGTCGATGGTTTTCGTCAAGAAAAGAAAACTTTCTCTTTTGGAAGAGCAACTGATACAATATTTTCTCGTTTCAATTATATGCAAAGTGTCTTATCGTTCTTTCCCGTACCGTACGTCTCCTATCGAGACACGTTAAGAAGCTTCACATCCGTCGTGCACGGTGACTGTTATCTCTCCCTACTTCATTCCACGATACGCGAAACACGGTATAACCGATTTATAAAACGTGCTCCCGTTTCCAGCCGTTCGATATCGGGGTTTATATTGCTAATTAAGTAATTGAGGGTTAGATCGAAGATAACTACTCGGGCGAGTTGCATCGCGATAATCCGCCAAAGACTTCCTGGTTCGGCGCCGGTCGCTGAAAGAGGAGGACGGTATCGAGGAGTTGCTCACTCGGTGAACGAAGGTGAAACGTGACGTCGGCTTTCAGCTTTGGGAATTACGAACGGGGGATCCCCGCTGTCAGTTTGCTCGTGCCGCGGCCAGGTCTTTTCCGCTCGGTAGATATATGCATCGGTAATTACTTCCCTATCGCGGCCAGGCTAATAGCCAAGGGTAGGAAAGAAGAGCCGATCGTCTCGTATCGAACTTATTGGGATGGTAGCTGTTCAGTGTCGAACACGGTTGGTCGTTGGTAGACGTCCGCGGACCGCCCGTAGCGAGAGCTCTATCCGTGTGGCGAGTGATAAAACCGTCGGCGCACCTGATAATCTCAGCCGCGGTTAATCGACGGGGATATCTCGAATTCTTCCGCGCGCTTTATCGCTCAACTATTTTGACCGTGGGATGCCGCGGGGATAGCAAGACCAACGATATCCACGATACGTGGTGACTCGTGTAATCGCGATCGCAACATTTACATGATTCGTGTTTTCGCTGGTCGGGATTAATCAAACGGATTATGCCAGAGACGCGATAATTACTGTAAACGTAACTGCTCCGGTAATCGGTTAAAGAAAAACAAAATGTCCTCTAGATATAATTCGTTCTTTCGAACGTTACTGTCATAAGAGGTACGCATTTATTTTGCATTCCTTTTCTAATTCTTACTCGTGAAAACAAGTATGGGTTTAGTATCGTTCCCACTGGGAAAAGAAGCCCCTTGGAAATTAATTAAAACAATTATTTGTAACGTTGCTCTTCTTACATTCCTTCTGCAACATTTAATTTCTATATTCAAGAAGTTGTATTAATTGGAACTAATATTCCTCTATTAAAAAATCAGATGGTACTAAAATATCACATGTTATCGAACACCCGAGATCTTTACGAGATGCAGTAAAATTAGTTTGAGTGTTAGCACGAGTGAAGTAAAATTTGTTACTATTACTACAAAAAAGAAGTTTGGAAAATTATAAAAATAACGGACCAAAGGTAAGAAAATGAGTTTCTTGTAAAATAATCCTTAAACAATTTTTAAATAACAAATCACAAACTGATTGGTAATGTTTACAAATTTCGATTTTAGTAAATTTCATTATTCGTGGTAGTTGAAAGATCATGTTACTGTTTATTGCAATACGCAATGGATGGAAACGTGCAATTTCAATAAGAAGAAATATTAATGATCCTGATGTATCTAGAAAAGATAACTTGCACGGTAAAATCATTTTGCTTCATGTTTCTGATAATTACCCACTAATAGAAATGTAATGAATTTAGTAATTAACGTAACTGTTAGTAGTTGGACGCGAATATCAGGTCACATGAGTTGGATAATGCGATTCGGAAATCATCAGTATCGGGTTCCTCAGCTTCGAGGTCATCAGTGTCGAGTCCCGTGTATACGTAAATTGTTGGTATCGACTTGCATAGCCTGCGATTCATGACCACTAAGCTTTGGAGTCGTTATAATTGGTTCCCACGATCATTTCTGTCTGAGAATTTCTAAATCGTTGTTTGTTCTCATGAACTCAGATTGTCGTTGATAATTCCCTACATACACTTTCCACAATACCGTACTACTCCTTGGTCCTAGAAATCTTATTCTTCTTTTTAAAAGAAAGCAACAAGATAATCGAAACCATTAATCGCTATAAATAGTTTTAATAACGTTTTAATAAAAATTTAATTTTTAATCGAGTGCATCCTGATATAAAACATATTACACATGGCTAAACACGTTATACTATGGAACGAGTAGATACATTTTTTAGTAACAGTATACTCGTCGTATTGTTAATTATTGCCAATAGTCATCTTTCTTAAAAGCAATAAAAGAGAAGTACCGAGTTCTTAAGTTTCGCCAACTTATAGTCATAACTACGGTTTTTTTTGTGTAAACACAACTTTTACTGTAAAGAAACCTTCGCGAGTGGTAGCCTCGACAAAACGAAACTTCTGTAACTCGAGACACTCTTCGTTTCCTTTCAACTTCGACCTATCGATGTCTGACTGTATTTTAATAAATTTATACCGTAATAAAGGCAAAGTAAATAATAGGTTAAAAAAAAAATACGAGCATTTATTTTCTCGAATAAAGTGATACACATTTGACGTTAATATTGTGCTTCGATTTTTAACGCTCTGCTCTGACACATTATACCGCGTGTAAAAAGATAGCTGGTAATTAAGAAGAGTACTGCCCTGGCCGTTCTTGTATGGCTGTTTTCAATTAACCGGTCCCTCGTAACGCTCGTTCGCTATTAACAGTAACATGCATGAGCAAGAAACGGCGTGCGTGTTGCGATGAAAATGAATAAAAAGCGTGGCTGCTCGAGAGGTCCTCCTCCGCCGAACGACGTCGAGTTTCGCGCGAAAAACCGAATGGAGTCGTGCGGTTATTCGATACAAATTTAACGCGTTCGCAAGAAACACTTTAACTGCGCTATCGAACGACTCGGAGCCAAAAGAAATCGATGCATTATCTTTCTTCCCTATACCCCTTCCTTTCCTGGCGCTTTGCATATGCTACTTAACTCATATGCGGCTAGTACGTTTCGATAACCTTCTACCAAGTGGTTACCAGATAATTTTACGACGAAATCGGTTACTTGCAATTTTCATTTCTGATAGTGTCAGCCGGGTTAACTGTTACCTCTACGCCTAGAACAAACATTCGCCGATTAAATTATTAGTAGACCGCGGATGTTTATGTCAATAAAATATGACAAATTATGTAAGTGACATATGTAAAACTATATGCAAAGATATACAGGATTAAGAAGGTGGAAAGCAGTTCCAACATTTAATTTAATTACCAATTCCATGCACCTTTTTAACACGCGTGTTTTCAGCTTTAAGTTCTGAAGTCGAATAAACGAGCATTCGTTGTGTTTACGTTCATTTGTTTACGTCCAAATGTGAGGTCTTGGTGTTACGTACAGTCGAATAATCTCAAATATTGTGGCAATTATTCTTCCAAAATGCCTAGTTTCATCTACAAATATAACCAGTGACTTTAATTTTTTGTTGCTCTCTTTTCTTTTTAAATTTAAACAATCGCAATTTTTTGTCGTTTAAATGCTGATAAACTTTGATACCAAAACATTTTTTTTTTTGTCATATCGTTGGAAGAGGCTGAAAATCGTTGCAATAACGATTCTTAAAATGAGCGCCGGGCGTGATTCGTGAATTGAACGTTTCCGGATAATTCGACTGTATCAACTTGAATGGTCTCCCTCCCCCAGCGCTGCTGGTTAACAGTTGCGCGAGTACAACCGTCTTGATTAAGAATGTTGGAAGAACGGTCGTGACGCGATCTCGATTCTAATCCACGCGTGCCGCTCGTAACACTTCACGCTCGATGAAATATGGATTTCACTTAGGGCTCAGCGCGTGGGAGAGACCACCACGCGGAAGAACAATACGTGGAGGCACTTACGTGGCTCCGAGGATTGAACCGCGAGGACGAGTAACGGTTCGGTGTGTATTTTTTCTGAAATTCAGCTCTTGACACAGTAACTGTAGTGTTAATGCGCATGCTTCTCCCGGCGGTTTAACAGTTATAATTCTTCTAAAGTCAACCGCGACTACGTATGCAAACCACTCAAGGTAGTTATTAAGCTAAGGTCGCCGTTGAGTTCAATGAAACTTGTTTTTCGGCCTTATTTCCATCAGAACTCCCGTTAGCTAAATCGATGGATAATCTTTATTAGGAAACATTCGCTTTCCCAATATCGTTTATTCTATACTTAACCCTAGAAAGAACCAAGTCACGTAAAAGGCCCAGGGTGGAGGTCGAGTCGAGCCCACACACGTTTTCCATGGTTTTGATCGCGAAACCGATAATTAAGCATATATATTTTACGAGCAACTGGTAGTTTCGTGTATTAGGAAACAAATAGTGCCGGCAATAAAGTACATAATAATACTTTTAGTAAAATTTCTTTTACCGCGAATGACCCTTCTATATGCACAAAATAAATACAATATTACCAAAACTATGATTTTACAAAAGTACCTATAATTGTGTTTTTCATATTTAAAAGCAATAGGAAAATGAAGAGTTGTTTCCTCTTAGTTCTCGCAACAGCTTGAATGGTTAAATGCTCCTCTGTGTACAAGTATCTAGATAATTGCCATGATACTATCTGTTAGACAGATAACTGCTACAACAAAGTATCTGGACCCCATATATAGCTCGCTAAAACGTGACAAACGAAGAGTAAAGTGAAAACTAACCGTGCGTGTCGAGCGAATAAAGACATAGCGAGGATCAAGATGAACAATAAGGATCACAATCAGCGTAACGAAGTCGGGCATGGGTGTGTCAGAAACGATAATAAGCAGCTCCGATCTCTCGAACGTTTTTCAATACAAAGAATTGGTAATAACCCGTAATACGAACTCGAGCCTCAATTGCTGCACCAGATCGTCGGATATTCTGTATTATAAGTAACGTCGTAGCGATGCATGGTATCGCGATTATATAACAACCAGAACAAATTCAATGAAGGGCATAACGAAAGCAAAGAGGAAACGAAGCCACGAAATATATCCTCTTCCTACGCTCAAAATTCTCTTATTCTCTCTTCGATGCTTATCGACGAGAACTGATTGCTGAAGAGAAAGCATACTACTCGACGCTTTCCTTGTGCGTTGTGTATCATCCAATTGTCAATATTCTATTATTAATCCGTCGGATTATTCATCGTAAATCGTAAATAACGATAATCGTTATGGAAAATAAACTCGTATAAACAAGTGATAGTAACGAATAAAAAGTTTACAAATACGATAACGCAAAAATTCGATCGAAAACTGTATGTTAAAATTCAAAGTAACATTCAGGTTTGGGTCTAAATGGGCCCAGTGTCTGTTCTTCGAGAATTTAATATCGACAGTACCTAAACGATTCGACGTCAAAGTATGTAAGAATGTATTTGGTAAGAAGTATCGAGAGACATAAAAATCTTTGGTATATAGAGTATTTTTATTTCTTTAAATAAACAGTATTTCAATGTATTATTATTTCATCAATTCAAGTAGATTATTTATGAGTTTTTAATTTATTATTATTTGATCAATTCAAGTAGATTATTTATGAGTTTTCAATTTATTATTATTTGCTCAATTCAAGTAGATTATTTATGAGTTTTCATTTTATTATTATTTGATCAATTCAAGTAGATTATTTATAATAGCCAACATTTATTAACAATTAATCAATATTTATTAATTAACGTTATTTGAAATGATTATTTTTAAATTGCTGTTAAATCGTCTGGTAAAGAATATTAGTAAATATTATTGATCGTGTGTGGGCGATTTTGTTAATACTTTGTAATTAAAAGGATTTCGATGGTCTCGTGGAATGTGAAATGGATGTCGATTCCGTTTAATACTGTTCGACATCAGGTTACAGTTTCCGGGATGGTATCGATAATATTGATTCGGTATCATTCCCGATCGTTAATAAATACCGGGATCAGTGTCGTTTAATGCACGATCGCATACTTGAGCGTCGAGGTTTCTCGATCGAGCCGCGCCGATAAACAGGCCAACGGAACAGCTGCCTCGAACGCGGATGGTATTTGAAATCAGAAATATCCTGCGTACGCGGTTCGTGTCGAATTAATGCATCGGAAAGCTGCTACCATTAATTCGAGGTAACGCTGTAATCGGTTACTACGAATCTAAAGGGTCATTAAAACGCGAAACGTCCGATTCGTGGTAATCTCGACCCTCTAATCAGTGACACCGACGGAATATTCGCCGATCGGCCGGCTCAACCAGATTAGGTCTCTGGCGTCTCGTTAATCGCTGCAACGCGCATTCTAGTTACCACGAGCAACAAGTCAACCATAAATTGAAAAAATTACAAGCAGACGTTTCTTTCCATCAAGGAAACATTCGAACTTCAAACACTTGAATTTGTTACGCATCGTTTGATACAAATATATCTCTATTCGGTAAAATTCTATCAAACATCGAGGATGAAAAATTTATTTAGATAAATGCACGGTTGTAGAGTCCAGGCGTAAATTTTTTACGTGTTCTTTCGAATTAAATAAAGAAGAGGAAACTATGTAATTTTTTTTATCGAATTACATCGCATGTTTTTTACCTAGAGATACAACTTTGCAAGAATGGAAAGAGTCACTTGAATTTGTTACGGCATCGTTTGATACAAATATATCTCTATTCGGTAAAATTCTATTAAACATCGAGGATGAAAAATTTATTTAGATAAATGCACGGTTGTAGAGTCCAGGCGTACATTTTTTACGTGTTCTTTCGAATTAAATAAAGAATAGAGAACTATGTGATTTTTTTATCGAATCAGTCACTTGAAAAATTCTATCAAATATTGAGGATGAAAAATTTATTTAAATAAACGCACGATTAGACTCTAAACTATTTTGTTGTAAATGGAATGGTCAGTCCATCATCTATCATCGATTCACCGATATTTAATGACGCTGATAACTCATCAACGACAATTAACGGTCAACTATGGGAATGAATTAGCCGGTGGTCACGGACGCGCCACGGCCGTTCGAATTTTGCAAACAGAATGAGATTGAATTACGAGAAGCGCGCGGAGGGTTGAGAGTTTACGAGCAACCGGGGTAAGGGAGCCAAACGATGCGCTATTGCGCTCGTTAGCGTTGCTTTCGGTCCCGTTTTATGTGCGCTGCCTTCCCTGCGAATAAAAGGATAAGAAAGGGCGGGAACGAATGAAAATGAACCGACCGCTGGAAACAAAGAATAAACGAAATTCACTTCGAGGATTTCCCGTAACGATGGAACCAATCCAATATTATGCGGTACTAGTTAGCATACTAAAGTTAAGGTCGCAAACATTATTCGGAATACAGTGGCTGACGTTTCTCTTTTATTCAAATATAATACAGTCTGATGCAATTACGAATAAGTCACAAAAATATAGTGTTTTGTAATAAATAAGAACACGTCCCAAGGCGATAGAGCCACCCTAGAAAACAGCGGACAAGATGAATTCATTGTAGCAGCATAATATATAAAACAAAGGAATAATGTCTGATTTGCTATACCGTGTTAGTAGCGTTGGGGTAACGATTGGCTTAATTGTTCAAAACTGATGCTCGGATGAAAGTTAACGCTTATCAATGGTGGGAAGACTAGAAACTAAAATAAAAACTACATGGTACGAAAATGGAATTGAATATTAATTCTGATGGTAGTTGTAGGTGTTAGACTATTTGCACAAAGGATTTCAACGAATAGTAAAAACGAAAAAACTAACAGGTACTTGATAAACTTTGGAACATATTTATTTTTATTAAGTTTCCGATTAAATAGTGAAAGATTTTCCAAGCGCGAGTATCACGTCTGCGTACTCGCGATTCGAGAAAAATGCCATACTGGTAAACGGTTAGATATTAAATGATCACACCGACTGTCAATCCTCGTCGTTGCCATGTTTATAATTACAAGCGCGAACCACGCGATCGAGTGCACGCATACTACCGATTTTTTCGAGCTCGATTTTCTTGAAAACGTTGTCACGGACGTAAAAATTTTATTCCTTCTTTTTCGACTTATTATTCAATGTAGAATTACTCCTTTCCCGCAGT
The DNA here is from genome assembly GCF_013123115.1 of Colletes gigas. NCBI lineage: Eukaryota > Metazoa > Arthropoda > Insecta > Hymenoptera > Colletidae > Colletes > Colletes gigas. The sequence continues at coordinate 724,145 of NW_025106668.1, forward strand.
CGGTTGTCCACGGTTTGCGGGACAACCTCTATAATTATGGGGAAAAAGAAAAAATGTATATGATGGGTTTTATTATTTTCTTCTTCCGTCGACCTTCGATATTCTTTCCATTTGTTTTTCAAAAATGCCACGAACGGAAAATTGAACTATTTTATTTGAACGAATATACTTGGCGTAATTTTGTAATATTATCAGAAGCATTTATTTCCTACATGGGCAAGTAAAGTATGCTTGACAAATGATTTCCGCAAAAAGAGATCAAACATTCAACTGCCATTTATAAGCATTAGAAGAAAATTACTCGAGGATAGAATGTTTAATTAAAATTTATCATACGTCCTTAAAAATATAGTAAATATATTTTCTAAAGTCCTTTAGAAAAGAAAAACCGTGAAAATGAATAACTCCTTAAAAATCATCGATCAATATAGTCTAAATTTATGTTTCATCGGTTTTAGAATATTAAAAGAATTGTATTTAACATTTTATATATTTTAATTTACAAACAACGCGTACATATTTCGTTCGATGTGTCCGTTACTTTTTAACGTAAATTATCTTTAATCTATTTTACACGGCGTAGATACATCACCTTTTATAATTGATAAAAAAAAAAGAAGTATAGAAAAAGGTATGTTTAACATTTTGTTTTAGTTTGTTTGCCGACTTCTGTAACATTTCCAACGTAATTGTTACGAGCGAGGTCCGTCGTTCAAGATGATCGCCAGCTGACAAGGCCATCCGCGGCTATAAATTTTCAACTACAAAGGTTACGGCCGCCACTGACCTTGGTCAATTGGAGCCCCGCGAAAAAAGGCTCATCTGGCCACGCGATGCAAATGCGTTGATGCATGTTACATTGAGAACGTCGCTGTAAATCAAGCTTGATATTTTTTGGTCCTGAAACGTGCCACGGAACGTAAATAATGGGACACCGAGGAAACGTAGCCCGCGATGATGGCGAACAGTACTTTGCTAGAATGTCTATTGATTTATCGTATTCGGGTATTTGCACGCTCGTAAATCAGCAAACACGGTGATTTAATTTTGCCTAAGTGGGAAACTTGAATGTACGAAAAAAAGAACGAAAAGCTGAACCTTCGCGCAGAACTTGACAGGATAGTCGGTTTTTAAAATATTGCCAACTCTTTCTTTTCAATCAACTTCGATATATCTCTTTGGGGCACGCTGGGATCAAAAGCGTCCCACCATTTTGATGCGCCGTGATGCACGGCGGGACATTTTTCGTTCCACCTCGAAACGTTGCAATAGCTGCACGCGTATAGGTTTACACTTCGTCTTATTTACGTAAAGCAGTTGGTAATATTTTCAACAAATGTTACGAATATATTCACTTGCGTTGGCAATTCATTCAACATGCCAATACCATTTAACAAATTGGTATTTTTCATTTTTGTCTTATCTCGACCTCTAGAATCTCCCATTAAAATTGTTTCCCAGGGATGCTCGAACAACTCTGTTGGATCGGTGAGATCGATATTGGTCTAGTCGCTTTATGTTAGCAGGAATGGCCATGTGCAGTGCGTGACATTAAATTTCAAAATATATTTTCTATACAGTACAAAGGATTATTATTTACGCGCCCTCCACCTACGAAATCTACCGCGACTTTTCTGTCAAACCCTGTATAGTGGAACCTAAACGACTACCAATGCGACATCAAACCAAAACGAAAAAAATATCGAGAACCGATTATAGAATCGAAAAGATCGAGTTTCTGTTGATAATTTACGGCAAGTTTCGAGTTACGAAGCTGACCTTGATTTATTTGCATGGTAAAAAGGTCCAGGTTCGTTGGTATCGCGTGAAAGTGGTTATCTACGAGGGTCTAGAAATAGTATGGTACGCGTTGAGAAGAATTGTCTGAATTCTCAGATTCTCGGGTTACGTTAACGTGGTTCCATCGCGCGTTCCCATCCAGCGTTTCGACCAGCATACTCGACGATCTAAAATCACGATAAGACAGCGCACCGTTCGCGATTCACGATCCGCGATTCACGGTCGTCCTCCTTTCTTTGACCGATCTCCCGATGCAACGGTATTCGCCTATGGCGCCCCATTCGCGCTGCCAACGATCGACCGATACAGAATTTCCGTTCCTCTTTTTCCGCCGTGCCGTGGCCTTTCGGATCTCGTTAGAAATCGGTAAGCGTTCCCTTGCTTTATTTACAAAGGCAATATAGCAACCGAACCCGATAGCGTCCACCTAAGTAATTTATGACACTTGTTGTCCCCTTTTTACATACGATTATCCTGCACCTATCTCGCCGATGACCTTGCGAGCCCTTCTTTTCCGAACAAGGACTATTTCAATAGCCGATCTCGCACAGCCAAAGAACTTGCTATTCATAGATTCTATTTCTGGATTTCTATATGACTTGGCTATTAAATTTCTAGTTGGAAACGTCCTTTAAATTCTTATGCTTCGCTGTTTCTGTTCTCAGACACGGAGATAACATCGACTGCCTGAATATCTCAATTGCTGTCAACTATAGCAAAAACTATTTCATAAAATCGTGCTCGGTTTTAACGTTTCGACTGCTGCCGCGCTTCTGTATATTCGAACGCAGGTAATAATCATTAATATTCCAAATGTGCAAAGATTATTTTCTTATTCGTTTAATTTTCATGTACAGCAAGTACAATTGTTAAAATATAAATTGAGAAAGTAGATAAGATTAATTTGGCGCGTGAAAGAAGACATTCCGAGCGAAAAAGAATAGGTCTGTACAAAGTGATCGACCTTCGTAGTACGAATTTATAACGCGACCGTAATTATATTTAACAATATTTATCAAAGAACGAGAAACGTAGGATGCAGGCGGGTGGATGATAAAAAGCCAGAAAGCATTCCACCGACATCCTTCAATAAAATCGAGCGGAGTTATCTTTGAACCGGGCACGGTGAATTATTAAAAAGAACCGACTGCTTTGCAGAGCATTCTCACGGAATTTATTTCCATCCGGTAAGACCTCCCACAGTACTTGGCTTTAGCTAGCCAGCACGCGTATTTTTCCCCCGCGAGGTGAAAAAGTCCCTAAGATATACGGATGCTGGAGAGAAAGGGCTAACTAATAATTAACCCGATCGTGCTGCGGCGCAAGAGTACGCTTCTTGCGGCCCTTCTTCCTCCAGATTCATCCGTGGTCCCGGGAGGCGCGCTACCGATCCACGAACGGAGCTTTTGTTGCATACGCGATCCTAGCCTAGGAACGGAATACCCCTCTCCTGTACAAAGAAACACGCCTTTGGCGCGCGTAATCGTGGTTCTTTCGGTCGAACTCGTAAATCCCAGTTCGTTGAATGCCGTTCGCGGCGGGGTGACGGCGGAATAATAAGTGGCGGGGCTGAAAGAAGCGTAGAAATCGAAACTGCGCTTCGACGAAACTGCTCCTGAACGAGCCACGCAGATTGCGCCAGGCCTCGGAATACGGCCGGTACTTGCGGTGAAACAGAGACGGAAGGATGCCAAACGACTGCTAGGATGATAGAGCTTGACCACTGGTAGGCAAACATCTTCCAAGAATGGCCGGATAGCAACCACTTCAGGCTTCGAGGGCTAAATGGTAAAGTCACGAATAGGGTACCGCAGTCAAACTTATTTTGGCTCGAGGCCCAGATTACACCTTGTTGTTCACGCATTACATCGTAGGCGGTAGACGTACAGTGCGGTGCATAACTATAGCGTCGGTCAAATTTTTCAGTTTTGATGCAAGAAACTTAACTATACAAGCTTCAAGAGTGCGATAAACAATGACTTACAGGTAAACTGAAGTTACTCTTATACAGTGTGTTCTACAAGTAAAACTACGATCGAAATGTTATATAACAAAAAATCCATAAATTCTTTGTTAAGAAGTTATAACGAAAATATGAACTGTGAAACTCGGTTGAGATTCAGGACATTAAAATAAGAAAAGAAATCAATCTTTTGCGAGCATTCGATATCGTAGATTTCGTTGCAATTTACTGAACAGAAACTTGAACGATAGTTGACAATTTTATGACGACAAATAGTTATCATCGAAGAAAGAATACTTCAACGCCGGAGCTAAATGATAGAAATTAAACTCCGATAAAGAAATTATTATTTACTTGTTTATTCCCCTTTACGTGTCCCTCTGCGTTTGTCCTACGACGATTTTTGCCGCCGGAGCGATCGTTCGCATCAGTTTTTCATTAATAACTCGAAAACGAGCACGTTAACGCTCATTTTTGCTTATACGATACTTGTGCAGTTTCACGTTCTCTACCTGGTAGGTTAGTCGCTTTCTTTGTATATCGAATTTTGACACATTTTTTCTGAGAAATAAGTGTTGTTTCTTTCCTATTTGTTAAATAATCGGCTTCACACCATCGTACACGCCTAAAAATGAAATTATCGCGGCAGCTGTTACGTATTACCGCGTGCGAAGAATACCGAATAGCATTTTTACCATTCGGTCAGAAATTGCAGTTAAATGGCATTGTTAGCCCGCGGGGCCGTAGTTTGTCGAGTCCCGTGTTAGAGAATGGGGAGGGATAGGTTGTGCACAGTGGCTTCTAGCATGTAAAACGCAACGATCGGTGAACGTAGCAGTACCCAAGAAGTAACAAAACCGCTAAATTATCGGCTTGTCCTGCTTCTTCGGAAAGCAGCCGTTCGGGTCGAGCGTTCGTCGAGGGAGAAGTTCGAAACGGGAGAACGCTCGGAGAACGGAATATGGGTAAGACAAAGTCGTTGGAGCAGTGTCGGAGTTTCCAGATATCCTGTAATTATGGGACGTGGCAGCTGAACCACGAGAATGCGCGGTTCAACCGGGGAGATAGGTTCAATTGCTTTCAGCAAGTTTCTAGTCCCTGTCGTTGTTACGTTCAGCGTTTCTTTACGCTCAAATTACACGGTTCGCGATAGCGGTCGAACACGTTCGGTAGAGAAAGAGATCGCGAGCACTTAATTACATTCTACGCATTGATATGTTTGTCGAAGATCAGGTCTTGAGTTATCGTCGTGCTGTTGTAGTTGCTGTTATTTGCTCCTACTTTACTTCGCGATCAAACTTTTCCTTTTTTCGTTCTTGTTGATCGTGCATGTTGGCTCGATTCCACATACCGTAATAATTGCTACCAGTAACGTATTTACATGTATCTCACGTTTCGACTCCGCGGCTTCTGGTCTTCGAATTAGGATTATTAATTCGAACGCAACGTGTTAGATTTATGGACATCCGACAATTTCACGAGTCCACTTAATTTTCTCCGCATCTGTATATGTTTCCTTGGAATTTTTACTTCCTATTTCGTAAGAAAGCAAGACGCTGGTAGGCAATTGAAAAAGTCTTCAAACGATATAAATATACATACATCCTTATTGAAAGAAAAACCCCACTCTGATGCAACCGTCAACATAATGGGTTTCGATAAAAAATATCTGTAATCATTGCCCATAAATGCCATAAATGACCATATGTCCATATTAATAGTGTTAATAAAAATTGAAAATCATGAGCGAACTTTAACACATTGACTTCCAGACCAAGACTGTACAATTTTCTACGGAACCAAAATTTTGATTTTAGACAATTGTAAACTACACAAGTTAAAATTTGTCTTAGCACTTATTTTCGTAATCCCACTAAAATTCACGAATCCTATTTAAATATCAACTTTAACATTTCATTCTGAGAATTAATTGTTCTAGTTCCATAGTAAAAAATCCTGTCACCCGTATGTGGATGACGTGGCAGTCAAAGTGTTAATAGGAAAAGTTTGTGTATCGGTAAGCAATATACGCACATATTAATAATTTTTATGCACCGTTCGATTTGTCACATTTACGATACTCTGCCTGTTCTTCTTACTAACTGTTAGTTATTTTACCTCAACAGTGATTCTTTATCAATTCTTCGGCGATTCACACTCTGTCGGATCTCAATCGAACCGCATTCTTAAAGAATTCACAGACAGAACGCAGCGTTCTCACGCGCAGCCATGCATGTAAAATTTTCATGAGCACTCTCCAGGCACACCTTACTGGCTATCGACATCTAATTTAATCGCTATCGCTTCCATAGTAATAACAGATTAATTGTCGCGTACGTATTTATTATAGTAATAACTTTGATAGTCACGAGAAATTTGTCATTCGTGACACCAGTACTGTATTAGAGAAGTAAAATTGTTACAATCATCCGATATACATGATTCTACATATGTACATAGATAAGTCAAAAAATGTAAAATAAAATATTTTCATACGGGGTTGAATTTTGAAGAAAATCGACATGAAAAATCATGAGGTGCGCGTGTAATAGAGTGCATCTTGGATATGGATATATTATTTCGATATAAGTAGAAATAGACTGTAACGATCAGACACGTCGGGTAAGTCGATTATCTTGAAAAACGAAACATTATACAAACAAATGTATTCTATATTATCGATTTAATCTTTTATGTATTTTAAAGGATCTGTCGAGTTTTGGCATTTCTTAAAAAACGAACTTACTTGTCAATGTAACGTTTGAAAACAACGTTTCGAAGATATCCGAGTGAATATCTTTTCATGAAACGTTACGATCCTTTCTTTCGCGCGTAATCTGTTCAAATCGTACGCTTGACTTGGCTCGGTAACAATAGAAAATCACGCGGGTTTATCGGTACAAGAATCAAAGGTAGGCCTCGCGAGGGACTCTTGTCCCTCGCAACGTGTAATCGCGACGTGTGTTTTATTGCGTGTGCCTCAACATCGGCCATATTACCGTCTATCTGCGAAAGCATCGTCATTTATATCGGGTGTAACTGCAACCATCGATGCTTCCTCCTTCTACGAGGCATCGTCGAACGTGTCCGACAATTTTCAGCCGTGGCTCCCTATTGCGTTTTACCGTCGTCGGAACGTGCGACCCTGCAATCGCAGTAATTCTCAAGGTAGAGCTTAAGTAGGTACATACATCGCTTCTATGACGGCGTTCCTGAAGAATCGTGATGGTCCTCGCGTGATCTTCAATGGAGTCACGACGTAATCTTTGATTCCGAAGGGACGTGACTTCTAACCGAAACACGAAACATCGGTTCGATGCCGCGCAACATGGGTTCTGCGTTATCCGAGTTCCATGTTACCTTTCGTTGCCACAATGATTCCGAGGTTCTTTCGATCAGGGTCAAGGAACAGGTCTCGAATTATTACGATTGCTCGGTGCTTTGTCCTATCGATAAAAATTAACGAATCGTCTTTTCTGTCGACAAAGACAGGATATGTAGCAGTGTTTTACACAAAGATCTTGGTATAACTTTCTCTTCTAGCTTATCTTTCAAAGTGCATTATGAACAAATTGTTTCGCATAGTCTTTGCTCTCTGGGACTTATTCGTTGACTAGTACATTCATCGACATTCGCGAAAGAAATCACCGCCATTGCTGCAGCGCTCTAAAAGCTTGGTTCTGTCGATGAGGTCAGGATACGGAATAACAAACTTGGACGCAATTAACGAACAAAATAGAAAAATCAAACCAAATATTCAGTATACAGAAACGATACGATCGACATGCAACGACGTAATGGACGACGATCGCGGCGATGTAATCGAACAATCTGACGTGTTTGTCTCAGCAGGCGATGATCATTTGGACAGTGCCTGAGAATACTCGTCCCTCTTTCCAACAGGTTCCATCGACGTTAAATAGAAAGAAAGATCGAAAGAAAAATTGTCCGTCGCGCGTTCATTTTTTCCTTTGGGATGCTCGGAGCACGGAACAGCGTGCCTACTGGCGTCGTTGCCAACAGCCAGCAGGATTTTCCATTTAAAGCGCGCGCGGTGGCGGCCGCGGGCGAAACGTAGAAACGCATCAGGCTTCGGATGATTTTTCCATCTGCGTGAACGATCGCTGGATCCCAAGGTCCGAACGAAATGAATATAATTAGAGTAGGAAGGTCAGCGGCGTGGCGCGTTTCACCGGTAATGGCCGGTAGAAGGGGTACGCGTCAGGGGCCCGTGGAATATCTCGCGCCTCGACGCGCGTCGAAGGGTACAAAGACTGACGGGATAGACGGCGGCGGTCGATTAATTGGAGGATAACCTCCTTCCTGGCGGTCAATGTCATTTGCATGAGAGCGCAGCTAGCCCAGGCTCGGCTCTTTCAGGTCAGCGAGCTTCTGCGGGCGAGCACAGAGTGACGGGGGGTACCGACATGGGCGTAGAAAGCTCGGGAAGGAAAAATCGGGACAACGAGACGAGAAAGAGACCCTGGGTTCGAGACGCCGAGCCAGAACGAGCCCATTAAAGTACAGAGTTCATGTACGCCCGAAGCACCGGGACGTCGGAACGTCACCCTCGGACACGTTTATACGGCCTTCTCTCGCCGAGCTAATAATATATGTAAGTTCCTTCACGGACTTTATAGTCGGCATCACGATCACTCGCCCCATTCGCGCTCCGCTATCCGCGCGCCGCTCGGCGTCCCCAGTCGCTTTTACGATTCCTACACTCGACATTTTGGCATAATTTACTGGCCGGTCCTGCCTCGAACTCGACTCGACATCGTATTTCGCTTCAGTTTGTCCTGCGTCGAGCCTAATCTGACAAACCACTTTTTTTACTACGCTCAAACTTCAGGCTACTCGCACGGGATCATTGTAATTTACGTACGAGGTGTGTAAATTAAGCGACGAGACTGATTTAAAAAAATTTTTTTCATTCGAATAGAGTTACGATTCAATATTGTCTCTCTCGAAATAACTTCCTTGGTATAGCTGGTATAGCCTTCAGCTGGTTCAATTACATCCCTTGAGGTGATTTTTCAATCTCGGAAAGAGGAAGAAATCACAAGGACTCAAGTTGGGCGAATAAAGAGGCTGAGAGAGGCCACAGGAATGTTTTTACTGATCCAAAAACTCATTTATTGAAATTGCTGTGTGACAAGGCGCATTGTCGTGATGCAACACGTGGCTTGGAACTTTCCTCCACCACTGAGTGTGAGGGAGGAGTTTCCTGCCGAAATAGGGGTCAAGAAAATGGGTCCTCCTCTCCCAAGTCAATGACCAATCGATCGAGTCATGATTCCACAGGGGAATTTGCAAAACACCCCCAAGTGTACCTATTGGTGGGGGGTCTAAGCTGAGGAGGAAACGGACTCCGGACACGAAAGTCACTCTTAACTTGTCTTCTGGCAGAAGAACGCTCTCTGAACAGACACACGACGAACCGTAGGTCGTGAAGAGTAAATGCATTTTTTAACATAGAACGGGGGAAACTATATGTTTTGTGTTTATTTCCAATCTATTTCCACCACCTATTTCCAATCTAAATAGCCTAGGAGTTTTGTCAAATCCCTTGAGGCTCTGGTCCGCGACGCAAAACTGCATTTGCTTCGCGTTCCTTGCACCTCGTCATCGCCGGTCGCGAGGCTTTAATTCATTTCACGGAACAGGCGCGGCCATTGTGAACGACACGATATGTAAGTCCGTGGTTATCGGGCCCGGCGATCGGCGTCGTCATTCACGCCACTTTGTTCGAGGTTTCTCGCACGGGAGCACCGCGAATAGCGAGCGAACGCGCAACAGCCCCCGAGGCGACTCCCGTTTTTACTATTCCTCGAAGGATCGTTGGCTCCCACAAAGTTCGTGAAGCCCGATTTATATAGCAAATAGATAATATAACGCCTACGTTAACTCCGTAATTGGTTCGGGGAGTTAAATTATATAGCAAATCGATTCTTCTTGATCTAGAAGAACAATTTATCCAAACAATAACAAGAAATAGTTAACAAGCACAGTTCTATTCGCGTCCGGCACGAAAACCAAGTTCAAAGTGTCAAAGTTCTTTGAGAATACAAATAATTCTCCCGAATGTCCAAGCAATTTCATGAAAGTACAACTGATTCTTATTTCGTCCAAATGATTCTGGTGAGAATTCAATCAATTCTCTTGAGAATCCAGCTGATTCTGGTTTTGTTCATGCGCCCTGCCCTAGGGGAAGACTCCGTATCTCCCTCTTAGTGCCTTCTTGGTGGGGAGTTTGGAGATTCCTTAATGACCGTAACGTAATTTGTCGAGTAAAAATGTCTCGAAGTCGTGATCCTCGAAAATAGCGGAGAAGTCACGTCCGTATCATAAACCACGTGATGTTAAGGTCCCTTAAGAATCTTTAAGACTAGGTAGCAAAGGTATTGGTTATTTCTTTATTTCTGGATGCGCGAATTGTTGGTATCGAACACAATGTATAATTATGAGAACTGCTCTGTATTTATGTGCTGTCTGTACAACGGTAAATGTACGACTAACTGATACACGGTGTGTAATAACCTGCCACGGTGTGTATACTAGTTATACACGAAGGATGGCGTTGGAGCTTTCTTCTTCCAACATAAAGTAAAGTTGCCAGATGACCAAATTATGTGCAGTTAAATAATTTAAGTAATCTTTGAAAACAGATGACGCGTCCTTGGTCCTACAATGTACCATGTTTGGAATTCCAAGCAACGATACACCGTGGCTCGTTGAAAGGAGGAGCAAGAACCGGGTGGATCGCGTCCGCCGCAGAAGATACATACAATCGAGGCGCAATGAGACGCATCGTGCCACGATCGATCGATTTCATCAATCGGGTCCGATCCTCTCTCATCGTAGCATAACGTCCCGATGCCTCGAGACGCCGCGCCGCGCCGCGCCGCGACGCGACGAAGCACGACGCGACGTTCCCGCGGGCCGTTGCACGTACAACCCGCTGACATTGAATGACGTTTCGCAATCGTTCGATCGTGGCCGTCCGAGCGGTCGGTTTGCATACAAGGAGCGCCGTAATAACGACAAGATTAATTAAACTCGTTAGGCGAATATCGGGAGTGTACCGACGCGCGGATAGAATGATCGAGCGGGCTCGACCAGCGGACGGATGAAATAAAAGATCGCGAAACTTCGCTACTATCGAGAAAGAAGCGAAGCATGCTCGTGAGACAGGTCGAAGCGTCGGTGAAGTATACGCGAAGTACGTTAAACTAATTTCACGTTCGCGATGTTTCTTTTGTGGAACCGAGAAACACCGGTCGACGTGTCACTACACGTCAAATCGATTAATTGTTGCGATCTTAGCCAGGAATTTTGGTTAAATGTACGCAGCGTTTGAAGTCGATTTTGCAGACAGTTTTTCTTTTTATTCGTATATCGAATAATTTGTATGGAACAAAATAGTTTTTAATTTTAATTTCCAACAAAGCGAGATATCGTATATTACCGAACTGGTGATACAAACCGAAAGAGAGGGAATAAATAAAAAAAGAAGTGAAAAATATAGAGCTCCGTATTTTTATATAATTCAATGTTAAAAAGTTCGTGGAGTATGCGCTTGATTATGTTGTAGAATCGTGTTCGTTGCATTTTAGTTTATGTTGTAAATAGTGCCAATGTCATGGTTTTTATAATATGAGCTTCAGACTGTCGCGATCAGTCATTGTCATTCTGTGGTAATGGCTACGTACAGTAATACAGACACGATCCTCGCGTTAAGCCTGTGCGGCGCCAAGGCATTTATCACTGTTAATTTTTACAGGAAGACGTAAAAATTCGTTTCTACGGGTCATTTTCGTTTTAATTAAGCAATAATCGTAAAATTCAACATCCTGTTTTTAAACAAATTTGAAACCAATAAAATGCTGACTTAAACCACTCTTAACTGTACTTGGATATCATATTTCAATGTTATCAAAATTCTTTGAATAATTAAACGTATTGAATCGTTTCTTCGTTCGTATAAATTCCAAGTATTATAGACTATTATTTTGAGAAATAGAGGGGATAATAATCTACTATTAGACATTTGCTATCGAGTAACTTTTTATATGACATACTTCTATCATAGTTGTAAAATCCACCAAAGAGGCGCAAGGATCCACCGTGCCAACTTTTTTAACGCAACGCTATACAAATTTTTGCAATTACGAATAGTTCTCGTCGTTTCTTTTTATTCTTCATAGATACGGAGTTCTAACGAACAACAGTTCTGCAATAAACAATAAAGGTGGAAAGATAAATTGTGTGTTCTGTCGGTTAAAAATAATTTTATTAAGCGTTTAAACTGTTTTCCAGTGTTAGTGAAACATTAATCATAACTTTGTCGTTAATAAATCGTCAAAGATAAAAAGTCTTGGGATTATACGTTGTGTATATTAATCTCTGCTATCAAGATCATCGTGAAGTAAATGTAAAATTGACTAATTATTCGATGCATCGTACCAGCTCGCAGCTAAAGATATCACTCTTGTTAAAAGAGGGAAGTGGTATATTTGCAGGTGAAAAAGAAAAATAACACTTCGATGAAACAAATATATTAACTATAATTATTTACTAATTCATCGTGTGTGTTATTTGTTTTGAGATAATTTCTTCGACGATAAGGGATATTATACTCGTTGCAAGTTTAATGAAATATATTACATATGTACTTCGTATTTTGTAAAAGGTTTCATCGTAATTGATATTAATTGAATATTTCCTGTTTTATCTTTTAATTAATTGTTAGCGTACAAGTGTATGGTGCACGACGATATTTTCTTCTATATTTCAATAGATGAGAGGAACTATGAAATTGGAGCCAATGTTCAATAAAAATTGTTATGTCATTGATTTTGTTACAATTGTTATATGTAAGCTTAGCTGTGCTCCGTATTTCTTATTTTCATGCTCATTTTCTAAAGTTTTATACTCTTTGTGTAAATATTTGCGATCAACGGTCATTTTAAACGATTCTTAGGTTTCAAGATAATTTTTTCAAACATTCCTGAACAAGTTCCTGTGTTAATATTTCTTTATACATACAGGGTGTTCGGCCACCCTTGGGAAAAATTTTAATGGGAGATTCTACAAGCCAAAATAAACCGGAAATCAAGAATACTAATTTGTTGATCGGAGCTTCGTTAAAAAGTTATTAATGTTTAAAGCTCCGTCTGTAGAACGGCAATCTGCGAACACAGGCGAATTTTTTTTCTCGAAAATGAGTAGGATTTCAGGGGTATGTCTATCGACCAAAAATGGTTAAAATTGACCCCCGCAAACGAAAATAATTTTTCCAGAACGATTTGAAATTTTTTTTTTTCGCCGAAAAATATGTCTACCTAATGAATTTTTTTCTCTAAAGTGGATAGGATTTCGGGGGTACGTGTATTCACCAAAAATGATTGTCATCGACACCCGTAACTAAAAACAATTTTTCCAGAACGATTTGAAAAAATTTTTTTTCGCCTCAAAATTTCAGAACCGACTCGAATTTTTTCTCGAAAGTGTCTAGGATTTTGGGGTTAAGTCTATTCACCAAAAATGATTGTAATCGACCTGTACAACTGGAAATCATTTTTCCGCAATGATTAGAAATCGTTTAATTCAATTTTTTAATAACTTTTCACAACTATCTCACTCTCTTACCTTTGCTCCCCCCGTCTTATTCGATCGCGCGTTATCGCCAACGTGTTTGTCGTTTGATGGAAACTCGTCCAAAAACTTCTGCCGAACGTTCGAACAACTTCTCGAAGCTCTCGGGCATCGTGGACGCAGCTCCGTTGTTCGGGAAGCTGTCGTGGGCGCGCGCGAGGATAAGCTCGGCCTCGAAAGACGTAGCTCACGGATACATCTTCCATCGCATAACACGGTCTGACGTTGAAATATCGATGGGCGCTCGGTTACCCCCCTTCGCGGCGGTCGGGTAACTTGGAATAACCTCGCGACGAGACACAAAGACGACGCAAGAATTTCCACGGCGCCGCGCAGCAGAACGCGCCACCTTGAAATTACTCGGCTCGTCCCGGCAAATTGATTTATCAAAACGGCTAATAGGTATAAATCGCGGCCTGATTAATGCGTCCGCGCGGAGGAACGGCGTGCGCGCGCAACCAGCGTCGGGCCCCGCGACTGAAGGCCCGGGCACTGCTTACGATGCGGTACGGGGGCCGCATGGGGGGGCCCTAGGGGGGCATTTATTTATTCCCGTGGGCAGATACGAATCTAATAGCAGCACGACAAGAATGATCCTCATAATTGACGAACGCGCTCGCCTAATAGCGAGCCGGCCTGGAAAACTCCGCGCTCGATCGTAACATAAATCCCGACGATAATGAGATGGGTAAATATCGGTTGCCACGCACGTTTAACCGGAATACCTTGGAACTCTCTCGGATCGAGCCGAGCACGATGGGAGAGTTATTGAATCCGTCCGGTCGCGCTTAAATCGATCCGTAATGCCTATTTTTTCCACCGTTCCTCCCCTCCATCTTTCTTTTCTTTTCCCGTACGTTGCTTTTCATTTTTCACCTGTCTGCTTGTACGTAGCGTTGGGCCTCTCGAGAGCGTAGCTTGCAAGCTCTCGAGCAACGCAGTAACGCGTCTCGAGTCTTGAGTCAGCTTCAGCCTAAAATCGATCGTCTTCGCTTGTTAAATATCAGAGTTATTCGGAGCAGGAGTAACCTGTCTTATAGAGAATTTTACACATAGATTTTCATTTTGGTGGTAACTATTTTTTTTTATAAGGTTAATGGTTTACGAGATATTTGCAAAGTACTGCAAACCCGTACAGACAATCCACGATGGTGGTTATTTATTATTTCTGATTCTATGAGACTCTTTGGACGATCGAAGGTATGATCTTAAAATTGTTCTATTTCAGGGAAATTTAAATGGTGAAAGGGAATGGTGAACTGAATGTATAAATTAAACGTAACTTTAGCGACCTGTGAGTGTTCCTTTATTATTACTAATATTCTTGTTCTAGAGATATGTCTTGTACCTCGAGAGATTACACATAACTGCTTTTGCTCGTCTGAATTCGGGAGCCGTTACATGTTGTACAAAAACTCGAACATCCTCCCTGGGTGGAGAAAAGAGAGAGGGGCTTTTGTGTATACACCGTACGGTAGCAATGTAATAGGGGTGCAAAATACAAAATTTAGACGATTTAACGCTTACACTATTTAATTTTTTTTTTATTTCGATCTCGTTCTCTTCAACTTTTCTCTTTTTTTTCAGTCTGAAATGTTTGAACGATTTGAACCATTTGAATGGTTTGAACGTCTCGAATTACAATACTTGGATGACTTACAAGTTTCAAATGATTTTAATCGAGCATTGGACACGGCTTGGACACTTAAATCATCAACACTTTGACCGCCACGTCATCCACATACGGGTGACAGGATCTTTGACTATGGAACCAGAACAATTAATTCTCAGGATGAAATGTTAAAGTTGAAATTTGAATAGGATTCATGAATTTTAGCGAGGTTACGAAAATAAGTGCCAAGAGAAATTTTAACTTATATAGTTTACGATTGTCTAAAACCAAAGTTTTGGTCTGGCAGTGAACGTGTTAGAGTGTTTGTATATTCAACCAGAGATAAATATTCGAGCCTTAGTAGAGTACTAGGTAACTAATCGCTGTGAAACAACTTTCGAAACGAGTAAGACGAGTATTGTCACAAATTCATAGTAGAAAAATCGTCGAGTGTCGATAAATAATACCGGTTACTACGATAAAAATTCGCGAGGTTTGCTCGTCTCGCAGTGAACCGACCACGTCTTTTTCTTTCTATTCGAGTAAATTCAACTCTGCCAGATCTAATCAGCTCGCGATGGTCGTCCACGGTGAGTCGGTCGCAGTATACGCAGGCGTTTCATTACTCAATTAACGACCCACGCTTATATTCAGCCGTATAGTATACGGCCAGGCGATACCGGTACGAACGACGTAGGTATCTATAGGGATGTCGTCTAGGCTGGTCAGGCAAATCGAACACGAGTGTCGGACACGGTACTTCGTAAATATGGACGATCCTAGCCGGAGATCACGGCGTACACCAGCCGGCGATTGTCGAGTTACACGTGCATCGGCTCGTGTACGCGTCCAGCCTTCGGAAAAAGGACTCGCGGCCTCTCCTTCGTCACGAGGGGGATGTTTTGTTGTTGTTTGTATTTTTATTGTTACCATTACCGGGCGAGGATCGTCGATTATCTCGATTCCACGCCGTTTTCCAGTGGCCGGGGACCGATGACTGATCAGCATCAGGATACCGAGGGACTTTTGAGAAACTGGCCATTGTCGAGGTTTGAGGATACCTGTGGGCGTTTGGTCACCGTTACTCTCGATACCTCCGAGCGATTCCTCGTGAGACGCTACAAGCCCGTGTAGGACGAACTCGCTTCGAAAGGCCAGAGGTTTTGCAGAGAGCGTTGGTCCAAACAAAATTCTACTTAACCTCGATCGCGTGTTCGTCCCGTTAATATAGCAGTTAGACAGTTTTTAGTAGATGCTACAATCTCCACGGAAAGAACTCATTCGGTGGAAACGGGGTTAAAGGTAGTTTCATGTGCCTGCAAAGCAAAATTACTTTCTAAGCGAGCAGGCGCTCGTTTAAGACTGACCCCGGGAGGATCCGTGATGAAGTTGGGAACCGAAAGGAACAAGAGCGACGAACAAATTGGATTTAATGGAACTAGACGAGAAAGTGGCTCGAGTAGGGGTGCTCTGTCTTTGTTAACGTTTACTTGCCACTGTATTTTTTACGTTCAAGCACGCTGTTTCCTTGCCAGTTAAGAAATCTTTATATATTCGTTTATAATCTGTTTCGCGAATTTGAAAGAATCGAAAGACTTAGCTTCTATTCGTATTGTTTCTTGTAATTAATAGTAGCATAACTCGAACAATTATGTTCGGTGATACAATTATCGTAAACTTTGGCTAAATATACTGTTGTTCCTGGCGTGAAACTAGTAGAGTAGAGTCAAACATTGGGAATCCACGCAAAAGAATTTAAAAAGTCCTCTTCATAGTCATTTTCACCCACACAGTTTACGTCATCATCACCGATGACTCGCTCGCGACATGTATGTACATCGGCTCCAGCAATTTCTTTATTTTTACATAACACATGACTAACTGCTAAGTGTATATTAATCAATTATAGGTGATAAATGGTCAAATTTTTTCATAACTAAGTTCCCGATGCATGGATAAATCTATAAAGGGTCCTGCAGAAAATTTACATCAAATTTTAATTTTACTGGTCGGAAAATGTTTGCGATACATTATTCTGATCAAACTTAAATATGTGTAGTATCGACGAAGTTAAAAATAGCCAAACCTAACCTACTATCTCGGATGCTATTAAATTCCAAGAAGGTACAATTTTATGTTTAGAATCCACACCCCTTCCTGTCCATCCACTATGAATTTTATGTCGATCGGAAAGGTGTGCCATTCGGATGTCCAGCTTACATACATATATTACGCCAGTTGAAATTACTTTAAGTTCACTCGTTATAGCAACTGATGGGTGTTCATTAGGGTGGCCCTTAGCTGCACGGGTCAAAATTTTTTTAAAAATTTTTATTACGCACCCTCCCCATGGATCGTGACACTCGACGAAGAAAAATCATTTATGCCATTTTAGCGTGATTGGGCAACCAGAACACGTGCTGCATTTGAATTGAAGTTTCGAAATTGTAACGATTTCGTTTATAACGTTTTTTTAAATCAATGAAAAAGATATCGACGGCCTGTAAACATCAATGGTAAGAAGATGGATGCGTCGCGATACGTTCAGTCTCGATTGGTACCGCGGTTACAGAGTTCAGCAGCATCGGAACCGGATCGCATACAAAATCACCGGCCATTACGCCCGATCACCGGCATCACGTCGGTGTCGAATGTTCTAGGAATCGGGCAGGACGTTTACGCGACGATTCCACGTTCCATTCATTTAATAACACGGTTGCCCGAAATAAAATCGTTTTCTACGGCCGATAGACGTCCAAAGGGGAAATAATAATTGTGATTTACATGGGCCGCCGTTAACGAGCCACGTAACGAGGATGGCGTCTATTTTGCAGAGTAATCGTCTCGAATTAAGTCGCAGCGCCGCTCGCGACAGGAAACTGGCTCGGCCACGAAATGAAACGGGTGTATTACGGATGACAGTTCGGCAAGCACCGAGTTAGTTATGTGTTTTCTCAGATGCGTTAATTAAGGAAAAACAGAAAGTTGCCGGGGCGTCGTGTTAACTGGTGGAATAGTTGAAAATTTATTTACACGTTCTTTAACGCGCAGAACGCCCGCATTAATTACTACGCGTTGATTACACTGGTTCTTGTAAAACGACCGATGCGCGATTATTTGCAGGAGCCACGGAGTACGAGGCGTGGCCGAGCAAAAAAACAGGATTGGTCGCTGAAAATAGGATTTCTGCGAGAAAATTGCAGCTCGAATTAAACTATAGAATGCGATATTTTTTCACATAAAGTATAATGTTAAAGAGAGCGTTTGTATTATTATCCGCGGAGAATATATTACGGTCAGGTTTTACGAGAAGAAATAAATGCGTAATTCACCTGAAGAAATCAATTCGATAAATTGTTTGCAATATGGATGGAAATAGAGACTAAATACTAACGGGACGATGCTAATTCAAACCATTCCGTTGAACTAAGTTCGTTACGCACAGAAGATAGAGATAAAAGCGATCGATATAGTATTTGATTAAATGTAAAAATATTGTTATAAATATAATTTTATATTAGGTATGTTTTACAACTACTTTAGTTTTTATGAAGAAAGCTTCGCGAGAAGAACAGACGCTTCCAAAGTCCCGAGTACTTAGATGAAAACTCAAATGTTATTCGTTACGAAGAATTCTCCGAGCCCTAGCGTGGTCACAGATTAATAAAACTTTATTCAAACGATAGGTAACAAATAAAACCAATTTATAGAGATTCGATCGGTTAGTTAAGTATTTGTTTGTCGTAATATTTATTTCATTCGATGATTCAAATTCTAAATTTTTATTCAACGTGTAACGGATAGAAAATTATTTCTTCTCCATCTTGTATTCGTTGTTAGACATTTTTACGTAGAACCGTTGGCCGTTTCTGAGCGTGGCATTCTAGGGTTGGAAGAGCCAATTTATGCTGCACTCGGCAACAAGTGATTTCCGATACTCGCGTGGCCCTCGAATGGTTAATAAAACGGGCAGACCTTGGTCTACAGCATCTTGATCCTCATGACGTCATAATTGCTCCACATAATCCAGGAATAGCCGGTAATTTCCCGAGGCAGTCGAGCCACCGACGAGAATAATGACGACCGTTAACCCTGGTAGCGTGTCGCAGAGACGTCTTCAGAGCCTCTCGTCTTCGTTGAAATTTTACGCGACCACGGGTCCCATCTTCCATAAAACTCATCCCGTGACCACGACGATTTGCCCGACGGGCCTTTTCCGTTCGTGACAGGAACTCCGCGGCGGTTATAATCTCGCAACGTGACCGCTTCCGCTTGGTCCGAACGAAATACAGTTAATTGTCATGAGAGACTGCCTCGTGCATCAGCACCCTGTAAAGTGTCGTTCGGAGTCCGGAAAAATTCTAATCTATCCGGTTCTTCGATAAGTTTCTGCCATTTTTATTTTACGAACAATTAGAGCCACGAAAAATTGAACCTTGGAATATTTCAAATTTTGGCTCGTCGGTCCAAAGCACCTTTAGTCGGTGCTCGATTGTCTGATTTGTATATGCAAAATATACAAACAGTCGCTCAATGTAAGCTTCAAAGCCTTTCAAAGTCTTAATAAAATCTGAGTTTTTTTTTTCTTTTTAATTGAAAGCTTAATGTCGCATCGACAACGAGATCATTAGCGACATAGATTAATATTTGTCTACGATTAAATAGATTCGTGGAGTGATTTGTTGCTATGGATGAATTTGAGAATATTCATCGCGTTCACGGTATTATTAAAAGCTTCTTTTAGCGAATTCGAAAGATTCGTGAATTTGAAAAATTTTCCTGCATTCATGAGGTTTCATATTCTGTACAAGACAGCAATATGTTTTCTAGGATTAGAGTTGACATTTGTCCAAGATATCTTCTTTAACGTATCTCTAATTTCAACAATAAAAAATTTTACATCGACATGGATTAATGATGACTCAACTGCGTATATTAATTGATAGGATAGCAATCTGAAATAGGAAAGGTGTTGATGCGAAACACGTTACAGTAATCCAATCGGCTTATTTTTTCCTCTTTATAGTATCTATCAACTAGTGACGTATAAAATATGAAACGGAAATAATAACTTCGTCGTTAAGCCCTTCGAATCATACATCAAAGCCAACTGCGCATTGTATATGTCATCGTGTAGACTAAAAACCGTGTAGAAAGAGACTACATCAAATTATAAAGCATTAAAGGCTTGAAAAAATTGCCTCATGCTTTATGCAGACCGTTCTATATACTCGGTGATCCATTAGTAGGTCATTTTGATGTTTCCTGTAGGGTTGACACGATCAAAAATAGATGGTTTGCAAATGGTTCTTTCAAGATACGTAATTCCTTTGAAGCAGATAAAATTATACGTGTTTCTCTTTCAATGAAATTCTATATTTTCTATTAACATTGAAGGATGGAACATCGGATGGCATATTATTATTCATACTATTACACTATACAGTGTGGTCCATGCAACTTGTGCACCTCATAGCTTCCAAAATATGTGTCGCAAAACAAAGATTTATATACAAAAGTTACATTTATTTATTTATTTTTTTTTAGGTAAAAGCGTTTCGGAGATTTGGTCAACTTTGTTTTTTTTTTTATACCAAAATATGGAATAATATCGAATTTTTAGTAAAAAAGTATTGACAAAGAAGGACAAATAGTTCATATAAGAGTCCATTGATGCTTCCCACTACTTGCAACCTATCATTCAAATAATTATACATTCACCACATTCCTCGGTTTATTTGATTAAATAAATTTTATATGTAAGTTATAAACAGAATTAATCATTTTCATTCCAAGACTTAACAAATACTGAATTCTTCAAATCTTTCAAGCTTTGTAAACGAATTTTATTCGCATCTGGCTATGCTTTAGATATGTCTAGGAATTAATTCGTTATCACAATCTTCACTATCCTAGGTACAACTATGACAACGAAACAAATAAATATGTTTCGTTTGCATTTTTGTTCGTAGAAGTTGTTCATATTCAAACAATAGTTCTGATAATAATAGAAGGCTGGAGGAAGTTCAGCAAATTGGACATTAATGAAAATTTCATTCCGATAAACAAAGTTCCAGCGCACTCGAATTTGCCTGGTTTTAAAATAGTCAACAATGCGTTGATCTTGTTCGTTTCAACTAACCCGAAGCTTTAAATTCATATGTAATAAATACCATCCGGCGGTATCTTTCAATCACGGGATAATAACAGATATCGAGGGACATTTGATAATATAAAAATGAAAATGTCATGCAAGTTGTGGCGACTTGTTTCTGTTGGAACACCCTGTGCGTACGTGCCGGCAGATACCACAATCAGACTTTACATCAGGAGCGAAGAGTGATAGCGACAAAAACAGAAACAGTCGTAAACAGCCAAGGGAACGCGTCGCAAGTTAAAGGTACAGCGTTGATGCGACAGCCTCGGGCGTCCAGGAAATACTGACTCAAAGTAACGACGATTTGCCTGGGGGCCGTTCAATTACCAGAGTCCTTCGACCCGATCGGTTTCTTGCCGCGTTTCGACGAAATTCGTGAAAGAGCGGAAACACGAGCGGAGAAAAAAAAGTGAACAAAACGAGAGAAGAAGGACGAGGAAGCTGTTGCACGGTCGGCTGGCCATACGTTCGCAAACTGTCGTCGACGATTACGTCAGGTAGCCCAAGGCAGAAGGTAATAGCTCGGCACCAGCGGACCAGCAAGATGACAGCGACATCCCTAATGTCGTTTTCCATGCTCCGAAGGGCAACACGTAAATGGTTCCAACGGGGTTGGATTGGACGCACGTTCGTTTTGGTTTGCGCCGTCTTTCGCCGACTACGCGTCGGTCACGCGATGTTATAATTTTGTTTCGGTTTTTCTTTCCAAGTCTGATTCTAAATGCGCGGAAGAAATATGGTTTCGTTGACGTCGCGGAATCTCCAGAATGTCTCGCGTTAAATCGAAGATGCCGGAGGCGCGAGGTTTCGCAACTTTCGCCAAGTTCTACGCTCAGGGGCGAGCAGGTAAGATGCTCCACTAAATTTTTAAACATTTATACGATGCTTTGGTTAAATGAAATTTATTGCATGTGTACCTCTTTGTAACAGTTTTATTTATAAGCTTTTATTGGTCGAATTGGTACTAATTTTTCTTGAGAAACATAAACATTATATGCAGTTGTCGCGGTACAAATGCTTGTAACTACTAACCAAATTGATTTGAAAGAAAAACTTTTTCACATATTCGTTTATTATTTATTTTAGCTTGTTACATAACAGAAGCAATAATGTTTTTATTGAACATTTTATGGGTGGACGAAAGTATTGCGAAAGACTTGCAATTAAATATTAACTTTTTTGTATAATCCGGCTCGATTTTGTTCCATTCTTCTAAAAGAACATTCTTTAAGTCTGCTTTGTTCTTTATATGTATGTAAACTGCTGATGTTTATGTCAATAAAATATGTCAAAATATGCAAGTATGTTTCTCGTTTCTTGGTTACACTACGATTACTGGGCCACTCTATACATATCTATACATACCACTCTGTATATCTCGAATGTGTGATTCTCTGGTATCGTAGAAATGATGCTGAAACGTACGTACAATCCTGTGGATTTAAGGTACCGAGATACACGCTGGTGGAGGAATACCGAATGAGCTCTGACCAACGGTCGAACTCAAGTTAATGCGTTTCCGATGTACATCCGTTCTCTGATCGACACGCGAGACTTATATTTGGTCAAGATTCAAACCGCGAAACTGATCACCGTGTGCTTCACAGCGAAACCCTCTCGCGAGGAGAGAGTTTGATCTGCCAGCAGCAGCAGCAGCATGACTTACTTTAATGGCAGTTCCCTCGACAATTCCTAACACCGCGCGGTCGGCGGAAATCCAATCGGGAATCCCCGAATCGAAATTCTCGACTTCCTACTAGCTCTCTCCGCCTCCTTCCTTTCAAACATACAACGTCATACATATGTATATCGACAAAATATTATCCCGCGTCTATCTTATCAGCCTGATTGTCTCGTAAAATTAATTGTAGTCTAGTATCAACTTTTTCGGCCCACGCAATTATGCCGATCGATAAGAATAATATGCGACCGGTACAGATCGTTGACCGCAACAGATGGGCGGGGTATGGGTCAGTTACCTGAAACGGATCTCCCCACGACCATTAATAGTTAATTGAGATGTTAATTACGATATGCCCACTTTAGAAATTCATTTCTTATTTATTTAATTGTTCACTTAGCGGAAATATGCTCTGTGATGCTTACAACAAGAACGTGAACGCGAATTTCAAGCCCGACAGCTGCACATTAGTAGCCTACGCCCATCGCGTCACAAGGACGTACAATTATTTCTAAAGAAGTCTAGGCGATAGCAATATTGATTGACGGAATGACATTTGCGCATCTCCGGGTGTGCAATTTCGATCTAAAAAGCGGGAAACGGTAAAATGCCTTCAGGGGTACATTTAGACGTAGTAGCTGTAAATGAAAAGGACGAGCAATCCGACTTAGAATCGGAAGAAGTAGATAATAATTCAACAATACCAATAGCATCAAATAGGGAACTTAAACGAGCTTGATATAGACTTTTTCCCATCGTATAAAAATAATTAAATAATATATTATTGATATTGAACAATTCATTTGTCCACTCCGTTTTCACAAAAATTGCAAAATTTTAAGTTTTCTATTTTTTAAACAAACTTGAAATCAGCAAAGTTACGACTTTTCCGTCGAAATCCACGATCTCGAGTGTTGGAAAGTGATCGATTTGGCATGGGACGT
The DNA here is from genome assembly GCF_013123115.1 of Colletes gigas. Classification (NCBI taxonomy): domain Eukaryota; kingdom Metazoa; phylum Arthropoda; class Insecta; order Hymenoptera; family Colletidae; genus Colletes; species Colletes gigas. The sequence goes on from NW_025106668.1 coordinate 747,959, forward strand.
TCTACCTGAACAGCGATATCGGTCGTAAGAGAGGTCAATAGAAACGGAAGACGCGCAAGCAAGGTAAGGAGAAAGGAATGAAAAGCTGCCACGATCGAGGTGAAGCTTTGTGAGAAGAGATGGGAAGAAAAATACGAAACACGGTATTCCACTTATTTGAAACGTTATCAGCCGCGCTTTTCTCGGGGAAATAATAAAGATAAGAGAAATCGGCGAATAAATTTCTCTTATATTCGGTAAACATTGCGGTTGTAGCGAGGATTTAAGAAAAGAAAGAAAAAATAAAGAAGAGGAAGAAAAGAAGCGGAGGAGAAGGAGAAAGGGGTGGTCGGAGTCGCGGGAGATGGAAGATGACGAGGATTCGAGGTGCTCGATTCCTGGTGGTACGACGAGGTTCATGTTAGTGGGCAAGTCAGAGGTGAAAAATGAGGAACACGATATTCCACTTCACGGTGCCATCCGTGGCATGGCGAGTTAAGAAATCGGAATCGATTCGGTTGAACCTCGAGGCTGATCGGTACCGCGGATGTTGAACGATTTACTATTAATTGAGATTAATGTCGGCCGCGAATTCTCAAGGTAAACGGAAAGTTTCGCGTAGACGGAATAATTACACAGATACGGATCTGATACAACGGTCTACGTTGTAGCCGGACCCGTGTACTTAACTACTACCCAGGACGAGACGAGCGCTGATAACCGCCTTGAACTTGCCGTATTCGCCGAGCGTGTATCTACTTACTTGCATTTTCAACGGTAGCCGCCGTCGGAATCTTGTATACTTGTTACCCCCTCGAGGTACGGTTTCCTTTGTCGTCAGCCTGCCATCTACCAGCTACTATTTTCATCCTCCTCTACCGCCGTTAATGCCGGGACATCCAGGTCACCCGTCCCGCAGAGGCTTGATGAAACCATTTTAAACGGACACCCCCTTCTGAGATTAACAACGGAATTTCGGCAATTTATACTTAAATTTTACTGATTTCATTTTAGATAAACACCCGGCGACGCACCTGTTCCCTCGCATTTGATTGATTTGCAAATTTCCAAGTCCGGAATATCAATGCTCCTCTCTGGCTTGAAAGCAAATGGGCCCATGTTTGATAGGATTTAAGGGGGCAGTCTCAAGCGAGACCTCAAAAAACTCAATTTTTTTTTCATTTCATTTTCTGAAAGTATACATACATATACAGGGTGTTCGGCCACCTCTGGGAAAAAATTTGAATGGGAGATTCTAGAGGCCAATCAGAAATACCAATTTGTTGATCGAGGCTTCGTTAAAAAGTTATTAACAAAATTATTAATAAAATTTGTCCATCTACACGAATTTTTTTCTCGAAAGTGCGTAGAATTTTGGGGGTATGTGTATTCACCAGAAATGATTGTAACCGACAGCTGCGACTATAAATAATTTTTCCAGAGCGATTTGAAATTTTTAAGTATAGAAAGATTTAATTTAAAAGCAGTTGAAACTTGTTACGTCTTCATAGACAAATTAATGGCGTATCGAAGCTGGATTTGACATGGAATTACTCGACTTCCTGTGATTTTCTATCGTCGTATTTACAATGAGGACAACACCGTGGCGGCAAATAACTTGTAAAGATACCGCGAACACGTGACTAAGAGTAATGCTGATTGCAATTGACTGAGATTGATGTAGGTACACAAGTTGACTCGGAGAGTTTCTAAGTCAACTGGCTGCTTAAGAATCTTTCTGTTTGTACATTACGTTAGTGTAATAAAATTCGTATATTTGTTTTTCTAACGACTGTTTCCTTCTTCGTCCTCGGGAGCATTTATCGGTATAGGCCTAGAAGAGAGTAACGTGGTAACTAATAGTTATAATTCGCACTTGATAGATAACCGAGCGATCAACAATTTTAAGAAATAGTGTAATATTCTCTACAAATAAAATAAAATTTTATAAAAATTTAAAAATTTTGAAAAATCCTTTGAAGTACGTTTAGGTATCGCTAAAAGCTACAACGTTTCCAAAGTTGAACGTAATTTGAAAACTTGCATTAAATGGTGTGTTACATGTTTTGCATCAAATAAATTAAATTTAACCAACGTGATTTAACTATCGTGCACGTAAGTTTGATATATTACATACCTTTATGGTACATAGATTATTCAACGTCTAATTGAAATTAGTATTTACATATGTGTTGAAATAAGCTATACTTAACGAAAATGTTGAGGGACAATAATAAGTGGACAGGTAATAAAATATATAAAAATATAAAATCGATATTTAGTTTGTCCACCCTTTGCTGCAATAAGACACAATCTCCTGTTAGGAACCACTAGTTCAGATCGATCTCCATTTCCCCGAACATCCGAAAGACTCGCGTCTCGGTGAGCGTTACCCTCCGGGTCGTGAATAACCCGCGTTCCCTGGCTAGGTCCCGTCTGAACATGAGCAATTGTTCACGAAGAATTTACCGTTACGCCTGAACATCGTGTAACTACACCCCGACACGACCGTCCGCGTCCGTACGTTCGTACACGAAGATCCCAGCGTCCGCGTTTTAATCGGTAATCGCAGCCCGCCTAGGAAAGCCTGCCCGTGGGTCACGATTCCCCGTTCTCTCGGATCTGGCGAGGCTCCTCCTTCTTCTGGCGGCTTCCCAGCCGCGGGGCAACGCGCCACGGAAAATAGTTTAATCGCCGTGATTAATAGTAATCGCCGCGATTTATCGTCGAGTTTTTACCAGGCGACGACACGACGCGCCCCTCCGAAAAAAAAAAAGAAAATGGCATCCGAAACAGCCGCGGCTTAACCTTGGTCACCTCAACGGCAGCTAATTAGTCTAGGCGAGCCTTTGCCAGCGGTAATACCGCCGGCGACAACGACGACGATGATGTCTAGAAACGGTGTGCCCGGTGGCCGAGATTTCACTATGGTAATATGCGAACCAGCCGCAGTTCCTCCCGAGAAAAACTAGTTTATTAATATGGATAGCGCGTCGGCTATAATATGGCGTCTTCCAACAACCGACAACGAATCCCGATCGCGGCGCTGCGCGATTAGCCGCCGAGGACGGCTCGACGATTTGCAAAGTCACCCCTCGGATACTTAAAATTTCTTCGCAGGAGTCGATCGTAACTCGGAGAAAAATGATTCGACGAGCACGACCGTTCGAGTGCCCCCCGGAATACATTAAAACGTTCGATGCGCGTCGAATTCTATTAACGTACACGGCCACGGTCCCATGGGTCTTGGCTGCGTCGGGTGAATCTGTATCGCGGACAATAATTGGATGCTTCTTTCAAGAAAATGACTAGCGTGTTGCGAGTTTATTGTTGTGCTCGTGGCCGATGCATGTCTTTTCGAATGAATTTATATGATCGCTGATCTCTTTGGGGGAACATTTTGCAACGATAGTTTTATCGATGCATGTACGAGGGACAATGTTAAAAAATTCGGATTTTAAAACTTGTAACAAGGTTTTAAATAGATGTATATACACGTGGATGTACTTTTCGATTCTAAAATCCATTTTCATTAATAAAACTTTTCCCACATAATATGGAAGTTACTATATTTCATGACTTGATATATTAAGAAAACAGAGGTCAACGTACAAAGAGAATAAATTTATATTTTCTCATTTCATGTACTAATACAAATGTACTAATTTTTGTTTGCTCGTTTAAATTTTTTCGAAGGTCGACGCTTCTTTCCATAGTTCCGTAACCTTTTCTGTTTGAGTGACCGTAATTCAGAAATTAATTTTAATTTCAGTCTTTGCTTCGTACCCGAAGCTACGCCTGTGTTCTACCTTAAATCCTACAATAAATCACTGGGAGAAGATCCCCTCGACATCTTGCAAATTATTTCCCCTATAACAGATTTCTCGACGCGAACTAAACGAAACGAGCGCATTTAGTTGTTTAATTACCTTAAGAAAATGCACTACTGCCTACCGGATATCGTGAACTTTTTTTTCAAACAAACCCGCTGACTGCCTGCCGCGGACAACTTATTCTCCTAATCGCGCGCAACGTCGTATTAACGAGCTCGAGACCGATTACACGCTGTCTTCGGTTTCCTCCGTATACTGCGCAGTGATTAATCATCCTCGCGACGAAGGGAAAAAATGATTAGCCTGCTGTTACTGTGACGAGATATTCGAACGGGGTATCGTTAATCAATGGACGGCCACAGAATGTCGAGGAACTGGGCGAAAGCAACGAAACCATCTGGACTCGAGGAACCTGGCCTAGATAGAAACGCAAAAATCCCCGCAAACTGACGCCGATTCTCGAGTGCTCTCTCGCCGTTTCTCCGATGAATAAAATGGTTATTTGTCATCATTACGCGCGGACGCATTCTTGGCGTACAGAGTAGTAGTAGTAACAGTTGAACGGACTTCGTAAATAATCATTCTGGAAATAGGCTGTCATACGGAGAAGACGAAGACGATGGATTAGGAGGGTGATATTCTCATTTGAAACGCCACTTTTGTTTCATACGTAGAGTAAGATTTTTTTATTATCAACTTTCTTGAGCGAACGCATTATGGTAGAGACGCGATGATTACTGAAACGCAACTGCTCCAATGGTCGATCAAAGGAAAATAAAATGTCGCGTCTTCTAGAAATAATTCGTTCTTACGAACGTTACTATCATAAAAAGTATACATTTATTTTGCATTCCTTTTCTAATTCTTTTTTAGTAACACTTCCACTGGGAAAAGCTCGGTGATTCGATCAAAATAATTCTGTAGTTATAAATTGGAAAATAGAAAAATTTGTCGTTCGTGGTTGCGGTCGTTACCTAATCGCGAGTTGTAGATAGCTGTTGGATCCCAGTAGAATCGACAACGCTTTATTTTCTTAAGAAATTCGTACAACTTGTATCAGGTCGACTAAGTACTAGACACTTTCTGACGATTCTTCGATATTACAAGCTTTTATACTCTACACTATTATTGGAGATAGGTAGAGGTAAGGACGTTGGTCAAGGGGCAGTGTGACTCCCGAAGGGTGCGAGGTTCATGATGAGTAAGGATTAGAAGTCGTGATTAGGATGTTTGGATGAGTAATCTGTATGGTAAACTGCTACATATGTAAATAAGAGGGCCATATAGTAAACTACTGCTCCTGAGAATTCGACCAACAAAGACAGGTTTATGGCATCAGGTCAGATACAGCTTTAATATCCAAGGACCATGCAAGGAATACTTTCAAATTCGTGAGCGATTCAAACCTATGAGAGAAAATTTAATGATACAAATGTGAGAAGCAGTACTACTAATCGTCGCTAATGACCCAGATGACGATGCGACGTAAAAGAAAACCAAAAGAGGAAGAAGAAGAAAGAGTTTTACAAGACTATTGAAAAAATCGATCTTATCGCGTGTTTTCGTAGCGTGCCAAGAGGAAATGGGCAAAGGGAAAAAGGAAACCATCGGATTGCGTTCGATGAGCGTGGCCCGGATAGAAGCACAGAAATCCGTGTGAACCGACGCCAGCTACGAAGTGCTCTCACGCCAATAAACGCTTTTACAACGACGCGCGAAGAAACGTTCAGCCACGGTGTTCGCGATCGGTCGCGTCTACTCTTTTTGCCAGATGAAATGGCGTTAACGCTAAACTGGCACTCGCCGCGATCGCATTCTCGGACCTTTTCTTCGAGGAAAAGGAGCGGCCCGCGATAGGGAAAAAGCTCGATGCGAGTTGCATTTTACGCGAAACCGACGAACCGATGATATCTGCAACGCTAATCATTCGCGCGTCGCGAACTGCGCCCCTTCTGGAGCCACGTTTTTCGTTCAACGTTTCTGGTCACGTCCGCGTCATACGACCAGAGGTGTTCTTACCGGATTGTTCTTCCCTCGTTCGAGATTGCTGACCGATGCGTGATCGTTTCTTTCGTTGCGGCTACTTTGCTTAAATCTTAATCCGCGATCTTCGGAACTCCGAACGTTCCTCTTTTTTCTTTTAATTAGCCGCGTCCAACGATCGAGAATTCCCTCTCGCGAACGCTTCTGATTTTTAAATAAATTTCCATTCCCGTTTGTTGAGAAAACTATGATCTTGTATTTATATCTACTACAAAGCTAGCGGCTCACCTTATCCTCGATATCTGATTTAGCAGTTCGGTTCGCATCTAAACACGACTTCTTTCCACATATTCAAACCATTGAAGCTAATAAAATTCTTGTCATTATCAACCGGTTTTCATTTACCAATTCTTATGGCATTTGATTGCTTGACTGGTTTCTTGCGAGGTCATGGCTTGAATATGCGTGTTATATGCTCACTCAACCTAATCAAACATAAACAGATGATAGTATCCCTATCATAAGTATGGCTCGATCTTGAACTAATTCTAATTCACGGACTCTAAATACAACCGACAATTCGCACCTCTAAAAATAAAGTAACAACCAACGCTAAGTAAGACAAGTAATCCGTGAATTTTGGCCAACGTACACGCATTTGCGCGTGGATATCCAAAAATCAGGCTGGCGTATCGGATCTTCTGATCGTTTCCGCGGTCAAGAATCTCTTGGCCGCTATCGGGGGAAAAAATCTGACCAGTCTACGCGAGTGCAATTTACGCCGTTCGCGAGGCACGACGGACGGGATCGAGTAAATCATCCCAGCAAACTGCGTCGAGTGTTCTACGCACAACTTCGTACGGCGAGCTCGAATTTACGATTCTTCCCCAGCAAAGATAACCAAAGATAGAGTGTACCGAAGAAGAGGCTAGCTGGGGACGTTGTTGCAACCACACTGTCGGCTGGTATGCACGCTGGTATGCGTGTTGCGTAGCATACACCTATGGTTGCTGGCGTAGGAAGGTAGCCAGGAAGCGTGTACCTACAACTAGCTGGGTCGCGAGCTAGGTGGGTTCAGGACCCTGCAATTACTCCGTGGTACTTTCTTGGATGAAAACTTGCTGTCCTCTCTCTCTCTATAGAATCCAATCGATGAAACAGTCTCGAACCACGATTGGTAACGAATAGAAGCCACGAATAGTAGCTTTCATGTTGCGTTCTATTATTGGGATTTACCGAAGAAGGTAGTCTACTGTAAACCTTCTACTATTAATGATTCACTATATGTACCCACGAGATGTATAAATAACTATGTTGCCATTTCTGCCATGATTATCGTATACTAACGTTAAATTAGTAGACTGAAATAGATGTTTGGAAGCCCATATAAGCATTAATTTTAAGAAAAGAAATGCAATAAACATATATGACAAATGTAGTATGTTTCGATATATGTTTTCATACAAAATATGCAAAACCTATGCCATATGCAAAATAAAGAATATATTTTTTAGGACCTCTGGAACAAACTTCTACTTAGGTTTCGCTCTTTTATCTGTTTCCTACAAAGATAAACATCCGCAGTCTAACCATTACTGTACCACTCAAAGAATCGGGCACACAGTGAACGCAATATTTAATAATTCTGATTAATTAATTATGACATTTTTCAATCTACGATACGTTGCACGCTTTAATAGAATTCATAAATGTTCATTGTATGTGACAGTATAGGAATAAAATAAAGTTATCAAATTTTTAATCGTATCTTGCCCAGCATCCAAATACTTATGCAGGATAATGTGCATACCTGTTTGTATATAGAACAGAATATATGTGGACTAATGCGAAGGTAGACCAGTACAATACAGCTCGAGTGACGAATGAGCCAATCGTCGTTTCTTAGTACCGAGTTCGATAGAAAGGAAGCATAGAACGACCCCCATGGACGGTGCTTCTTACGTCCCATCTTTCTTCTCCGTTCGTCGATATTTTATTTTCAGCATAAAAGCAACAAACATCGACACCAGATGCCGGTAACTGATATCGTTACGCGATTAAGGTAAATGACACGGTGGATCATTGGATGATGCAACGTCAGGAATACCAGCTTTCTTATGCACCGGCGCCCATGTATTATTGCCGTCTCTCTATCGCATTGAATCCGAGTAATAGAGAGCCTCCTATAACAGGCTGACCCAGGATCACGACTTACGAATAATAGCTGAACACGGCTCATCTATCCGCGGGGATACATCGATTTTATATATGTACGAACACCCAGGCTGATTGGTGCATCCTTGTACAGCTGCGTACAATATCCTGCGGTTCAGGAACTCGTTATCCACCACCTAACTTAGATCGTTCGTGTTCGAGACGCGTTACGTGGAACGTAACGTTCTGTAAAGATGTCAAAGGTCCAGGAAAAGTTGTTATCAACGTCGTCCTGTAATCGATTCTCCTTCATTCTTTTTCACAGCGTAACGTTTTCTTCCACTTTGTGTATTTTCTCGTTGATACTTCGTATACTTCGTCATACTGATACAGTGTTCTTACACAATTGAGTATTTGCTCGAAAGAAGGGCATTTCTTGAAATAGATTGCATTTTTCGAATCTATAAATCCTAGCGTAGATACCTCCTAAATAGCCAACGTGATACTATGATAATGGATTTAGTTATAAACATGTTAAACGGAAGAAGGACGTCTCTCCAATTGGGCCCTTCTTCCAAATGTCGTATTTGTATTGTCAACGTCATGCTATGCGTTAATATTGTTACATAACGTACTCGAGCGAGGAAGAAATTTGTACTTCAGATTTCCATTTCATGTACGTTTACGTCTCGCCACGGAAATATATTACTTTCCTCGTAATGGTTATCTGGAATCTTAAGTATAAAGATGAAGTATATTTTTCCCGTTCGAGACCACTCATATAATCAATGTGATCGCAACTTGTAATGTCCACTGAGAAATTGAAAAAGAGCTAAAATATTGATTTTTTTTTTAATTTATAAATCTGGATAGAATTGGACTTCGTGAACTTTGATAGGGCGACGAGAATAAGTATCGTAACAAATAATGGACATTAATCTGACCGTCTACGCGTTAACGTGAATTTTTCCACTCGGTATGACGTTGGAATCTACTACTCGACTACTTATTATGATTCCCTTCGAACCATCCTTCGCGTACTGAGAACAGGTTGTCAAATTAGTCTCGCTGTCAAAGAAAGACCGCAACCTCTAAGTTATTCAAATGTTCCGTGGTTATGTTCCAGAAGCAAGAAGTATAACGGTATACGACCGTAAACAAGAAACTAAGGTTCTTCTTTCAAAAATGAATTTCCATCAGGATCATTGCGCATTCTCGTATAAACCGAGAATAGTAGATCATAGTTCGAGATCGAATTCTCTATCCGAGGATGCGTAATGTTCCAAATGAAGATCGTTTCACGTATCGAAGAACATTGAAATGGAGAGGTATTATGTAGAATCATCGAAAGTATACTATTCCAGCACTTCAAGGGTGAGTTTTGACCCTCTCTAAGCCAACAATCGATCCCTATTTTATTTCAATTTCGTGATTCGAGCTCGGTATTACATTCCGACGCGAAGTGCCTTATGCTATTGCATCTACTCGATAAACTTGATATCAAGAGATACTTGAAAAAATTCCTCGACAGATAAAATTGACTATCGTTAATTTTTCTTTAACATTTTTCAACCCATTCTACCTTGTAGGCAAGAAAAAAAGATGTTTCTTTGTGATTTCTTTTTGAAGGCTATTAAAGAGTGATTAATTCCGGGGTTTGTGGATATATTTACCATATATTTAACTATATTTACGAATTTTTGCAATGCATAATATCTATTGATCACGTAGTTTTTCAACAAACAACAGTTTTTACATACAGCTCCCGACTGCGTAGGTAATATTTCGCGAACAAGTTATTCGAAATCCAAAAACCAAAGATATTCTTAATATAGATACGTTTGGTTATATCATGAACTAAGATATTTAAAAAGAAAACGAAAAATGGCACTAAAAGTAGCCCAAGAGCAATGGCCGATGAAGTTGTTTCTCCGACATATACGAGGTAGATAAAAGTGTTAACACTTTTTAAAAAGGTTCTCGAGCTTTTTTCCATAAAATGTTTTGCTTTGTCCCACATGAACGGATACGTTAAAAAAAGGTGCAAGTTCGAAGGGTATATAATCGGGCCATCTTGAAACCATTTCGATTCCCACGTTGACGGCGTTCTGTTATTTCCGAGCAAAGGTTACAGATTACCCCATAAAAACGTTTCGACTTGTTTTGCGTTAGCGACCACGAAGAATCCTCAAACCGATCATCACTTTCCCGAGAGACAGTCGCCCGAGTTTTACGCGGTCGAACGGAATTTTGCGATTTTACGCTCCGCTGCGGGATCGTGGTCGTTACGCGTCCAGGTATGAATAATATCGACGAGTGAATATCGTTCCCGGTGCGCTGGTTACCGCGCTCGCCGAATAAACAGCACAGTTACCCGCAATGAATGTCGAGGTGAGAGATGAAATATATCCCGGTCATCACACTTGCAACCCCGTCTTTCTTCCAGTTGGTATCGAACCAACGATTGCACGCTCTCCTTGACACGGAAACTAAGTTTCCTTCGTGATTTCTAACGAGCAACGATCGATTCGCGGTACAGTGGATCATCGAGTCCTATCAAATCTCGATTAGTCCTGTGCACCCCGGAAAACGCTTTACCGAGTCTTCTTCAGTTTCCAAGCTATTTTCGAACTGCACGATTCCCTCATCCAGCGTTTTAATTAAAAGCGTAAATTCCTTTCTCGTTGACGACCTCGATCGAAGCAAATTCTAGAATAGTGCTTCGTAACCTGTGGGTCGCGACCTACGAGTCTTAGACTTTGCATAAAAAACTTATTCAGAACGTAAATTGAATTTAAATTAAAAAGTTTTTTACAAAGTCGTATTTCCGTAAACAACCATGTAAAAATAAGCATGGTGCAGCAATGGTTTCTTTTTCTTTAAATGAACGCCGGATTTTCTTTTCGGGGATCTAAGGATCACCTCGCTTCTCGTTTAGTTTTAACAGAATCAAGACGTCCTTCCGCACCGTTGAATAAAGTTTCACTTTTAAAGTTACAAAAGAGTACTGTTTTCTTCGATAGTGATTTTTTAATTAAAATAATAATAATAATAATATAGGTGAAAGTAGGTTTTAGTTTTAATGAAATCGATAATATAAACCGCAAAAGCGAGCGATTTGGTATAGAATGATCCGGTAAGCTTTTTCGTCCCTTCCGCCAATAAATCGTGTCTCGTATCGGACCGTGCCAAAGAGAGCTTGATTATTCCGTGCTGTTTATCATTCTTACGAGTTCGTCGGTACACGGCGCTGAATCCGCTATACGACGGATTAATAAATATTCCGACCGATAAAACACCGTCGCGCGATGATTTATAAGTTACGTAAACGTTCGTGCAATACCGGCAGCCTAACTCGTCGCTTTGTTGCGCCCGACGCCGAAGCGACGCCACAATCTCATACGTGTTCAGCGAGCTGAAATGTCGTTGTATCCCGTGCAGTCCTCGCCGAGCACACTTGACACGCCCGTGAACTTTCTCGATAGTTTCCACCGTACTCGAGGATCGCTTCCGGCCGAGAAATTCGACTTGACCCGTCGATCGAATTTCAAAGTCACCAGAAACGCGCACTCCTGAATAAATTTTTCAAGGGGGAAGATCAAATTGCCCGCCGTCGGATAGAACACGGAAATTCTTGAAAGTTGCAACTATTTCCTCGATGCACGAGCAAGTTTTACGGCAGATCGTGTAGGTATAAAACAGGATGTTAAAGTCTTTCGGAGCGACATTAAGGGGGCAGTCTTGTGTGTACGTTGCATCGAAGAACGTCATCGAAAACGCAAACGTGCATCTGGGTGGCGTTGAACGTTAAAAAATCAAAATGTACGAAAAGTTCATGCGTTAGGAAAGTTAAAAGAATTTCCTACAAGGGACTCATCCGTTTTCGTTGAATATTCTTTCTTGCTGATAAAGCGTGTGTAAAAGTTTTGATCAACAAGAAGAGAATAACGAGAGAAAGGCTTGGTCGTCCGAGTACCTGATAGAAGTAGCCCAAGAGCAATGGCCGACGAAGTTGTTTCTCCGACAAATAAATTAATTCCCTAAGACCATATAAAGTTTCTATACAAAATAAAAACGTACGAATATTCGATGATGGCCCAAGGATAACTCGTATCGCGTTAAATTACCTTTAATTATATTTTCCTCTCGGTGATATGGATAAATGCGAGTAACTCGCGGAACGAATAAAAATTAAGTAAAACTTGGAGAAATTCTCGCGTCGGAAATAAAGCGAGGAACGTTTGCGCGCGATAAAGCCTATGGATCTTTAATCAAATTGTACATTAATTGATTCGCTAAACGCCCGAAGACGGATGTAAGGCGGTTTCTCTCCGGCAGGAACGTTTGCAACACCATTTCTCTTCGAAGAGCGATCTTGTCGCTGACAAAATAGCTACAGCGGATAACAATCTTCAAAGTAATAGCTTCGCGGTCTGATTTACGCGTCCCGAGAAACTTATTGCTGACGTACGTGAGTTACAACGCGCCACGGGTTACACGCCTGTCGAACCAGTAGCGACCGTCTTTAAATGGCGCGGGTTCTGCAAATTTTATTACAATCCACGATTCGATTAAAGATCTTCAACGTTGCTGTAAATTAGAGCGCGCCGTGCAGATCGTTCTCTCGCGTTAAAAAAAAAATCGTCGGGACGTGACAGAGGGGGAGAAAAAATCTGTTCGAGCGTAGGCGACGATCATCCCGATATTAAGATTAAAGGGAAGGATTCCACGATCGACCCGGATAGTTCGAATGCTTTGAATTCCAGTTCAACGAACCGCGCGGTCGCATTCCTGTCCTCCTTCGATATGTATAAATCGTAAATACTAAACTGAACTGAGTCGTAAACGACGGTTGACAAAACCACGAGGATGATAGAATTAAATAAAGGAAGATAGCTTGCATACGGAGATGAAAAGTTTCTTATCGAAATCGAAATATCGAATAACGAATAGGAGATAAACAACTGCGTACTATATTGGGTGTTAAATGAAACGTAAGATTAAATATTCCATTACGAATGAATCGAAATTTTAATTAACGTAAGGCGACTGCTTGAATACGGGGATGAAAAATTTCTGATCGCAATCAAAATATCGAATAACGAATAGGAGATAAACAACTACGTACTATGTTGCGTGTTAAATGAAACGGAAGATTAAATATTTCATTACGAATGAATAGAAATTTTAATTAACGTAAGGCGACTGCTTGAATACGGAGATGAAAAATTTCTGATCGCAATCAAAATATCGAATAACGAATAGGAGATAAATGTACTATGTTGCGTGTTAAATGAAACGTAAGATTAAATATTTCATTATGAATAAATGAAAATTTTAATCAACGTAAGGCGATTGCTTTGTTCGGTAGCATACAAAATCGTGTTTAGTAGTAAAAGCAATTTTCGTAAATAACTATTAATTCGTGACGTTTCGGACTATGTTGACAATATATGGATATTGCAAAATTTAACGTAAATAATAAATTAAGAGAAAAGCTTGATACTTTGAATTTCGAGGTCTGAAAAAGTTATCGTTTTATAGGAAAAGAAATTTGTTCAAAATAAGAAAGTCGAAGAAATTGACTTTTCGGCAAAAATTATTGCCTTCCTGACTTCACTGTGCATTCTCCATGAGCAGATCGTCCTTGAATATGCCTTCGTCTCCTGACGACTGGCCGTTCATCGATCCGCGTCGACCAGTCGATTAACTTTGTCTTCGTTAGTCTAGATTTCATCCGGTGCGAGTCGATACCACAGACTGATAATTTCGTCCGGTTGAGACGAGAATTTGCATCGTTAATACGTTCGTCCGTGAACAGTGTCAACGGTGATAACAGCCGACAAAAGAACGAGGCGCTCGCGCGCTTAATTCGACCGTAATTATACGTGTTCGAGGTACGAATTAAAATACGACATTACTCAATTCCGTGCGGCCAGAACACGTAAACACTGGGGATGGGAACAAGTCCAATTTAAACTCAGGAATCTGAGTTAATTCCAATACTCCGTGTGGAATTTACTCTTTGTACGTAAGATAACCGAGCGACAGGAAGAAAGACATTACGGTGTTTGATAACCGAAGTATACTCGAGCCAACGAGACGAGTCAGTGAAGAAAAACAAAGTGTTCGATGTGGTCGATGCTGCGGCTGCAGTCGTTGGCTGCCAAACGACACTTACGACTCTCATTCAGGGACGTTTGTTTTTGTTTGCTGACTCGTCTCGTTGGCCCGAGTATAGTAGCGTAGCTAAAGGGAGGCGAAAGGGGCGGTACGCCCAGGGATGCACATTTTTCTTGACAGAGCGTTTCAAGAGATAACTTGGAAATTTCAATTAGATCACGATCAAAATATCGATAGGGAAGGTTTCCTTGGTCAGAAAAAATATTAGATCGTTTTATAAGTTAGTGCCGTTCGATATTCTGAAATTGACGAGGATAAAATTTGTAATTTAATAGAAAATAAAGAAAAGTCAGTTCAGAGGATTTCTGAAATTTCAAACATACCAACATCAATAATTCATAGAAATTTGAAACAAATAGATATTCCGTCTAACATGTTTGTTTAAAAAGTATTGTTTAATAAATATTATTATTCAGCATTTTGGTCGTAATTAGTCGCTGTACGAATACTTTTTACACTCGCTGTGTATGTATTTGATCGAGCTAGCAGTTAATTAAAAGGAGAAGAAATAACTACAATAAATTGCATCCGAGACGATAATTATAATTTAGTTGTTTTTAGAGAAGAGCTAGTAATAGTGATAGAATGATTGATATTGGTACGAGTAAAAAATAACCTTTAACAATATTCCCCACTGTCATAAAATAATTACAGATCTATGGTACACGAGATGCAAAATGAGTTTAAAATGCCTACTATAGAAGGTTCGATTCCAGTCGATTGGAACCTACTTGTCAGGTAGTTGATTCCATCGGTAGTAAACAGCACGTGGTAGCGCTTGTTCGTGTCCCACGTGTCGTCCATATCCCGCGAATTGGTCATTTAAACAGCTTAATTATCCTGTTTATTGTACCTGTGGTTACTCTTAACCCGTCCGTTTCGTCCAGCGCTTCCGCGAGATAACGACTGGACGATTTTTCTCCGAAGTGCTATTAAGTTCTATGGTCTTAGCGGAACGCGAAAGAAGATGCAGATGAACAATCGGGAAAAACGTGCTAATGGCGAGCCGTGAATCACCGGGTGCAGCTTTACGCACCTGTGTAACCAGTAGTTCTGCTCTAATAACGTGGTCAGAGTGAACGAAGAAACGCTATGTCGCCTCTGAATTGCGCATCGTTGGATTTTTCTGTACAGAGTGGACGGGACGACAGATAGGCTGGTCGTTCTGTAGGTGGCCACCGGGTACTAGCCGCGATGATTTACGGAGGCCCGCGGTGACACCGTCAACCCGTTTTCCTTGCTCGGAGTTATCGTTGAATAGTGTCTCGTGCAGCGACTCGACGCAATATCACCGCCTCAAGGACACCGTGTACCGGAGGAGAGCATCGTGTGGGATTGTCAGGGTGGAAGATCGTGCGGACGCCGCGTTGAATTAAGCGTCGGCCGCTTGATACCAATTTATGCGCCTCCGCGGCTCGTTCCTCCATTGTTGCTGGGAATTTACAAGCATGTATTCGGGTTGCTGGCGAAACCAGCGACAGAATGGAACTTGTGTACGAGATCGTTGAGCGGAAGGCACTTTTCTTACGACCGGGTCTCGCGTTAGGGGAATCACGATCTAGCCAGGAAGCATTCTGCATTCCATTCACCACATTTTCACCCTAAAGCGCGAGAATTTCGTGCATATCCTAAATTATTTCGAAACTTTTCGTTCCCCTTGTTTCGGAATGCGTTGTATAATGGTTTCCTCCTTTCACTTTTTTAGTTTTTCATTTCACTTTTTCATTGTCAGTTATTTAAAAATATTTGGAACAATGGTAAACACATTGGCAAATTTATTTTCGGAAACGTAATAATTATAATGCTCACTAGGGTGGACCTTGTTTATACTTTATGTAAAACTTTTTTCATAATTATTTTTTGCGACACCCACTGAATTTATGACACTAGACGAAAGAATAATCTATGCAAAATCGAAAATTTGTAATCCGTTCATCTCCATTAAAGTATATCGCTATCATACATTTTCGCACCTCTTTGAATTCGTCTTTTTACGCTTTATAACGATATAAAAGCAAAATTTTGAATTTTTTGTTTTTTATAACACGCGATTCTTAAATTTCGAAAATTTATTGTGGAGGAAAAAAATATACTTTTTCGCATTACATTTACTTCGTTAAATAGTACAAGTTTTACTCATAACATTTTTTTCTATGTTTATAAACAACAAAGATATTTACATATTTCTATTTCAATCATTGCAAAACATAGAATTAAAAATGGAAGGCAATATACCATATAAAATGAATAGCCTTAAAACTAATTGTAAGAAAGCAATATGTAGTGTTAAAACAGGTTAGAAAAGTACCAAATTTTCAACTACGATGTGCCACGTTTTCATCTAGTGTCACAATTTCAGGGGGTGTTCCAAAAAAATAAGGTCCACCCTAATGCTCATGGTATGTATCTGTTACCGTGAATGACCGAAATTGGAGAATGTCAACTTTCACCGGTGAATGTCAACAGATACCAAATACGTCGGTGAAAGATCGAATATTTCATTACATTGTTGTACATTCGGACCCTCTCCGGTGTGTGTCGACAATCACAGATATGCTCTGGTGGAGGTCCAAAACAGAAGAGTCAAAAAACAAGCGACTGGCTCTCTCCTGCCAAATCCTTTGTTCTGCTCGGAGTCAATCAGCTTTGTCAGTCTTATGCAAGCTTTGATAACGCGAGCAACGTTTTCTTAATTTTTTTTCCGATACCCTGATTTATACTAAATGGATACTGCAGTAAATCGTGATCTTTTTCTAACCCAGACCTAACCCAGACCTAACCCAGACCTAATCCAGACCTAACCCAGACTTAATTCAGACTTATTCCAGACCTAACCCAGACCTAACCCAGACCTAACCCAGACCTAACCCAGACCTAACCCAGACCTAACCGAGATCTAATCCAGATCTAACCCAGACCTAACCCAGACCTAACCGAGACCTAACCCAGACCTAACCGAAATCTAATCCAGACCTAACCCAGACCTAACCGAAATCTAATCCAGACCTAACCCAGACCTAACCCAAATCTAGGGTCTGGGTCAGGTCTGGGTTAGGTCTGGATTAGATTTCGGTTAGGTCTGGATTAGATTTCGGTTAGGTCTGGGTTAGGTCTCGGTTAGGTCTGGGTTAGGTCTGGGTTAGATCTGGATTAAATCTCGGTTAGGTCTGGGTTAGATCTGGGTTAGGTCTGGATTAGGTCTGGGTTAGGTCTGGGTTAGATCCTTTCAGAAAGAGAGGCGAAAAAGTTACGTCACCCTTGTGACGTTTTATAGCGACTGAATTACGGAAAAGAAAATATAAATCTCCAACATGTTCAACACTCACCATTAGTGCATGGTGAATGTCAACATTTACCGGTGTAAGTCAGAAATGAGGGTGTTTAGCAAATATTTCGGTCATACACTAAGCTACTATGTGAATGTTGACATTCACCGGTGAAAGTCGACATTCTCCAGATTTCGGTGTTTCACTGTAACATATCTACTAAAAATAATATTCCGTCGTTTGTTGCTCGAAAGTTTCACTAACAACAGCGATTTGACAAGCGTCGAAACGAATTTATCTTACTAATACCGAATCAATTCGCTAGAACAAACGCGATTGAAGAATGTTTTCTACCATAGATCCACCAACACGGTTCTAACGCGTACTTAATACACGGCGACCAACAGTCCCATAAAGTAACGTCGTACAATGCGCTATCGTTTCGCGTGGATCCGCGCCTGGAACTGTCGAGGACATTGCTGCAGTTTCGTTCTCGATCAAAGACGACTCGTTGCACTCGTTTGTACGTCCACATGTTGATACACAGTGCCGCGATCCGCGTATCTCTCGCGGTAGGGAAACAATAATGCAAATCCGTACATGGTAAGTATATACAGATCGTGAGTACCGCTCGATCCGTATATCGAGACACTCGATGCTCGATGCGCGTATTCGTTGAATGCCAATGCCATTTGTATTCCAGCCACGTTCCCGCGTCCTTCCATTCGAGGCCCAGGTTGCGCTGATTGTTTCTGAAGCATTCGCTTGTGTAATACTCGAGCGCCAACAACTCGAGTACCTACGTGCGCTCGCGAGTTCCACTCGAAATGTCCCACGGAGTCAAAGGTGTACGCAACACTTCATAGCTTTCGTGATATATTTCGTGTTTTTGTCAAGTAAATCTACAAAAGTTTGCAGGTATATTTATATACCATTCAAGGGGTCGGTCGAGCGCTTGTGAGAGCGCGACCCCTCTTGTGGTGAGCATGGGAGGCGACGCCACAGAGAAAAAGAAATCCAATATTTTTCACTTAGATGGCTGTCGTGATATATAGCTCGAAAGTATTAACCAAACAATTCTGCGAAAATAATAACACATAAACAATCGTGTTCTAAGACGAAGTTTACTGTAAACTAGTTACTTTTTCTTGTTATTCCGAAGTATACTTTTTAGATCTAGTACATACTCTAGGAAGCTGTCACAGGTTTATAGCCTATTTTTCTTTATGTTGTATTATGATCTCCATTGTCTTGGGTTACTGTTTCCTGCATTGTTGTTCAACCTTCCCACTTTACAGCTCGGTTGTTACGCGTACCTTGCTCTTAAATGCAGAAGGTGTCACGGTGTAAATGCAGAAGAAAACAGTATGATAGTTATGGCATTGTATTTATATTGTTCGTTTTAAAACGCATCATTCGTGATTTTCTTATTTATCTATTAATGTTTGGAACATTATCGTTATAAGTCTGTCTAACTACAGACTAAGAAACTGGCAACGTTCTTGCAAAACTTTCCAAGTATTAGTTAAAACTTCTAAGCAAGTATTTTGAGATCACAGGAGAAAGGATGAAATTCGATCCTTACCTTTGAAATTTATGTACGCACGAGCTTTCTATCTTCGAAAATTCAATTTTATTCTTATAAATATGAAAAAGGGAAACATTTAATTTTTTACTGAAAAATAATGGTATTAATGCCCCGTAGAAAATTTCATGATTTTTTGATAAACCACTCTTGGGATATAAAGCAAAATAGAAATCAACATGCGTACATAGTTCTAAATAAATAGACATTTGTAACCAGATTTCAAGACTCAAATTTTGAGCGACAGCAGTATTTCCTCTCTGGAATGTTAAGTAATCTCATGTCTTTTGCATAAATGTTCCTTTTCAGTAAAAGTATCATTAATTCTATATGTGTTAAATGAAATAATGACAAATTGATTACACCTGAAAGAGACGCGAACCTTTAAGATCACTTTCAACGTCACGGCGTCCAGAAATGGGTGACACCTACTTTTTCCCAATGATGAATGATCCGAAAGGTACATCAATCAAGGGAAATTCGGGGTTGGCCTACTTCAGCGTCTAAACGTAATTTTAGCGTCCAAGGAAGGATACAGAATAAAAAGCGCCTCGATAAGAGAAAATAAAATTTAATCGAAGAATCGTATCTCACTTGATAGAGAATTTTCTTGACCATTTTACCTATCACGATTTCTCGCACTAGAGTCAATAGAATTATCTAATATTACCTATTGTATGCCATAAATCGCCATTTTAATCGATATTTTCATCCAACAAGCAAACTCACAAGTCAGATTTGAACAGTGTCGAATCTAGAAAAATTCAAAGGGTAGGTGGTGACTAACAAAAGATCACCAAAAAATTTGAAATGTTGATGATTCGAGAATTCCACCTTTAGATATCATAAACAAAAATACAAATACTTAAGTGTCGATGATCGTTGAAGATTGATCAATAAATAAAGGACTTGCTCGAAGGGATTAAATGTCAGATGACCGATTTTTTCTGTAGTTCCCCCCCTTCTCCCGGCAGTTCGCTTGTATTTGCCACTGCTTGCACCTCCTGTTATGCAACTCGGAGCCTTCAAATCGACACGCACGTTCTTCCGCGCGAGAACCTAATACGATGTGCGGCTAATCGGATTAGTAGCTACTCGTGAAAAGAACGAGTTGTACGTCCCAGTGGATGAGCTACAAATTGCACGTTTCACAGAGTTGTAAATCAGTCGGAAATAAGACTTCATGCGTTCGAGGCGTCGCGCACGCACGAACGACATGGCGTAAAGTAAACTCCCCTTTGAGATATCGGGAAGAGCAATCGTTGGTCGTGCGAAAATTGATAGTTGCGAACGTTATCGCGGAACAAATCTCTGGAATCACGATCGCTGGCTATCGGCGGGCTCATAAATCGCGCGCTTTTTCCGCGCGGGCGTTTCTTAGACACCGATCAGGTCAGCGTAACGCCAACACACAACGCGCCTACATATTTGCCTCTAACATCACAGTCATCGATTGCACATAGTTTTATTAAAGCACGTTGTGCGGATGGTTACATTAAAACGCGGTTTTTCTTTTAATTGGGATACACGCACGGCGTGTTCCACATTTTTCCATATACACTTCACCGGTGTGCGCTACAAGTAAAACTAACACTTGAAATGTGATGTAAGCGCTGTTGAATATACCTGTTTCAAACAGTATTTACGATAAATTATTAATAGTAAGTTTTTTCAAACAAAACATTCTGAAGGTAAGTAAGTATATTTTTTAATATTATTACTTAGCGACATAATAACAACCATTTATCTTATCACATTTCTCCATGCTACTTTAATAAAATAGTTAATATTTATACGTTCTTCGGATAGTCGATGCATAAAGTATCTTAAAAATTACGCGTACACGAACGTGCCAATATCCTGGATGTGGTAAACGTTTGCGGGACACCCATCCATTACGCATTTATTACGTTACTGAGAATGACGCCTTCCATGCAATCTCCCGCTCCAACATTCCCGCGATACTTTACGCAACAACAATTTCGATGCGGAAGATTATTGGCACGCTCCAGGTGTTGCGTCGCCGATAACTCAGTCGTTTTCCACGCTCGACAGAGTTGACGTTCGATCTGCTCGTTGCAACGTATCGCCCTATCCATGATATTTCGACGATAAAATCTCTCGAGCTTCAGGCAACGACGCAACGTTGCCCGTATAGGTATACTCTACGACAAAGCTATGAAACACATGGATCTTTCATATTTTTGCTTGGAAGCTATTTGGAATTCGTCTAACTTTACCTTTTACTTACTACCTAGTTCAACAATAGAAATTGGCATACAGTAAAGCCATTTACACGACGCACACGATAATTAATTTTCAAGGTGTATTTTGGGCCCAGATATTCCACCATTCGAACTTAAACGTAACACCCTGTATAAACAGTTGTTATCGTAGTAGTAAAAAATTGTGTTCCTCGGTATACTTGGTACGAATTTTAACATTAACTCGTCTAAAAACTAGTTTACCGCATTCGTTTTTATCGAACTTGTTCGATCAACGAGTCAATTTAATATCTTAAAGCTGTTTTATTAATATATCTGAAACGACCAATAAAAAAAAAAACCTCATTCTACCGTTGGGCAGCTAAATATAGTTTTCATAAATAAGTGTTAGTGGTATCGTTGATCTCAGAAGTCTATTATGACGGTACAGCATCCCTCTGTGGTATTCAGTAACGGGCGACGTTTATTTCCACGTCTCGGGTCTCGTATTTCTTACTTTATTCAGATTTCATATTTTTTGTCTCGGAGATAAAAACGAAATTACGACCCGGTTTCTCTCCTAAATTGTTACGTAAATTAAAAACCGTACAACATTTTACCGAGAAAATATTGCCGAGACAAAACGTTCGTAGTAAAATGTTTCATCGTCGATCGTCGAAGGAGAGTTCTCCAGTTCCTTTCTATCCCGATCCTCGATAGAAATCTTTTACCAAACACGACCGAATGCCCAATGAAATTGAACGATCGCTGGAAAGCGTTACGAGTTTTTATTGCCCCTGTCGGATCTATTTTTTCGCTACGCTGCGATATCGCGCTAGCATTCATCTCCTTCGTTGGTAATATTGTAACCTCCCCTCCCATAAATTTCAACGTTCCGTTAAACACTCAAAAAGACAGCAACGAGCGGCCCAACCCACCACAGTCCTGTTTCATTTAACGGGGCGTTTCATTCCCGGTACACCCAATCCTCTACGTTGCTTTCGGTCGTCGTTCGCAATTAACAAATGGGCTCTTCGTACGATTATCATTATGACATTATCTGTTGCAGGTACGAGTACACGCAGACGCTGGCTAATGGAGCCGGATCGAAAGTAATTCCAGTAGTAGTTTCTTTCAGGTATGCCACTCGCTTCGAGCACATGCTAGTATTATTTTCAGGGTCGAATTGTATCGAACGATTTATATTTTTCCTGTAAAAGTTATTATAATCAACGTGCGTGTCGTAATTTTAAAATCCGCGTGTGGCTGATTTTAACTATCACCAACCATAGACGTAATTCTTGTTTTCTCGTGTTGTATCGCGCCGAGGTATTCCGTAGATTTTTATCTATCCGTCGTGGAAAAGTGTTTGCATCCGGTATACTAACCACGGTGCTATAAATTTTCATTGTGATGCCAATTTGGCCTCCCGTGGATGACGACCATCCTTCACAGCTGTCAGAACGACGACGTCGCGAAACATCACGCGTCTAGTTTACATGAATTTTTTGCACGGTTCTCTTCCACCTGTTCCTCGTCTCTGCCTTTCGACCCCCTTATCGCTCTCTAACGTCGCGTGAATCGCGCTTCTCATCGCGCTGAGTGCGCCTCGGTGACCCGAAAACGTCCACCCAGCCTTAATCTTTCTGATAATTGAGAATAACTACACGAATAGACGTTATTTTTCTCGCACGATCGTTTTTGCATCGTTTTACAAATTTACTGCTACGATTAAAACGCGTGGACTTTTCTTCCGGCTACGTTCATTCGTCGACGCTTTCCCAACTGCTAATTTACGACTACGACTTAAAAGATATTCCCGTAAAAAATAGTTACTAATAATAAATTTCGAGACAATATTTACTGTAACGTAATTTCCGATGGTAAATTTAATTTAAAAATATAGTTGTCGGAAAAAAGATCCGAGTGAAAACCTTTTACTCTGCATATAGTAGGGCTTTCTAATGTAAAATTTGTTCTTTGTGAATCTACAGTGTTCACATTATTTTTCTAGAACGCATAAATATTCCAGAGTCTCTTTTATTGTATCTGAGCAGCCATTTTATAAAATATTTTTAATGGGAGATTCTAGAGGCCAAAATAAGAATATCAATTTGACCGAGGCTTCGTTAAAAAGTTATTAAAAAATTAGATTAAAAAATTTCAAATCATGTTGAAAAAATTATTTTTGGTTGCAGGGGTCGATTACAAACATTTTTGGACATTACACATACCCCCGAAATCATACGCATTTTCGAGAAAAAAATTTTCACCTATTTCTAAAAAGTACCTAATACTTTTGTTGCATATAAAGATTACAGTTTGACTGTTTTATATACATTTTTCTGCTTCTTATTAAAAATAATATTTAGTATCCATACGAGTATATGGTAAAATGTTTAAAAATAGTTAAAATTATTTTTTATTAACAGTTTTCTGAACGTTCCCAATTTCATATTTTAGTCTTCTTCAAATTATTCTCTGTGTAAGTCAATATACTTGATTCATTTTTTTCCATTGCTGGATATGGTTTTCGAACTCTTCGACGAAAATATTGCTTATGGCTTCTAGCGAGTATTTTCTGTATTTCGTCTATATCGACGAATTACCTTCGTATTACAGTTTAATTCGTGGAAATAAAAAAACAGTTGCTCTTCCTAAAAAAATGTCAAAGCCGTGCAACGAAGCGGAAATTGTCCAATTGATTTTGGGGAAAAACAACATGGGCGCTTGATATCTGTTCTCCCCCTATTTGCCCGATTTTACGCCGTGAGACTTTTCTTTATGCCCAGGGATGGACAAAACTATAAAAGAAAAGTGATTCGTTTATGTAGACGAAAGGAAAGAAACCTCGCTGGAGATCATAAACTGCATTCTCGTCGAAAAGTTCCGAAACTGTTTCTGATAGCAGAAATAAATGTTGGGACAAGTTTATTAACTGGCATATAGAGTGCTTTGAAGGAGACCAAAATATGAAACTATAAACTCCCATAAGCATGATTGAAAAATTATAATGTTTATTATATTTGTGTATGAAATATATGTTTACATATGATTTTTATCAGACGAAAATAAAACTAAACAAAAGAATCCATAATGATCATTTATTTTTGTGTATTGGTCAAACAATATTAAAAGTCGTATAATCTTATAACAGTCGTTACTATTCCAGGGTTACAAAATTTTGTATGTATAAAAGCATGAAGTTAAAATGTTTTGTAAGCTAATTATGTTTCGACCTTAATAATTTGCTACTTTTAATATAGAGAATAAAAAGACGCATCGACGGACATTTAAAAAAGAGCAATCGATAATCTTGAATCTCATGAAAAATGACCTTCAGGAAAGTTTCTATCGTTAACAAAGTTATTATTTACTTAATTTTACGCTGTATATGATGCGGCATTATATCGCAAAGGAGTCACATACTGTTTCAAAGCTGCTCCCTTTACATTTTTTGCAATAACGCTATAAGAAGCTTAATGTTGATTATTCATAATGTGTTTTCATTTTGTTGCATTATTATCAGTAAATTATACATAATGTCCGTCTGAAATTGATGCAAAGGAGAACGAAATAAGACTACGCGAAGATTAATTAGCTTGTGAATCAAAAACTTGAATATCTTCCGAACCGGTTGATTTCCGGAGATAAGTATTTTTATCTCATCGTATGAGTTCTTTCAACTTCTAACGTTTATGTTTGCGGGTTTCCTACATCTTGTACGGATTTGGAAACGTACCTAATCGTATCAAATGTTAGTTAATATTAGAAACGAGACAAATAAAAAAATCACTTTTTGAAACATTTTTTTTCGTTTTAATTTCGTAATATTCATAATTAATGCTACAAGTATAAAAATATCAAACAACTTCTTTTTTAGCGCATTGATTACATACGCCAATTATTTGAAAATTTATGTAATTTTCTATTTGTTCATTATTTTTCAAATGCTTTAAAGGAAAGTTAATTTTCATTTACCAATTTGGTAAAACTCAACATTAAGTAAAATAATTCAGTTGAGATTGAGGATCCACTTCAGGGTTAAAATCAATTTATAAGCTGAGAACGAACGCTCAACATTACGAGATGTAATTGTGACATATTTGAATTTACTGAAATTGTTGGGATAGTGTCGCTATTATACTTAAATACATTTTATCAATAAACAGTACATATCCCTCCACGTGTTCTCCCACATCGCCATTACTCGCTACCGAACGCTCTGCCACGGTATTCCCCCTCATATCTCCCTACCAACGCTACCTACTACAAACAGTAAAAATAACTACACAGAAATAGCATGCTTTGATTGTTTTAGCTTCCTTAACAATCTGGCCTCATAAAATTCGTTTACGTAGAACCTATCTGCCAAGAATACTTCAGAATCACTGATTAATACTATTCGTAGCATCTATGAACTGTTACCATTGATGATTCACGAGATGTATAAATAGCTATGTTGTCATGTCTGCCATAACTATCGTGTACAAATATTATATCAGTAGACTGAAATAGATGTTCGGAAGCTCATGTAAGCATTAATTTTATGAAAAGAAACGCAATAAACATATATGACATATGTTTTTATACAAAATAAAAAATATATTTTTAAGAACGTCTAGTGATGAAACAAACTTCCATTTAGGTTTCACTCTTTTATCTATTTCGTAGAAACATATGCGTTTGCATAAACGTCCGCAGTCTACTTATAAGTTTGCACGCAGAATGACTTAAGGAATCAAGTTACGTATAAAAATCAGGTAGTTCTATTAAAAAAAAAAATGACCGATTCGCTTGAGAAAAAGAGTCGCATCGTAGGATAATGGAGATCATAAACTTATACAAAACTTTTTTCTATTTTCATTCGGAAGAGAGCTATGGCCCGATTACTATAATCACTCTGTATTGGCATATTCGGTATTTGCAATTCTTTTTAAATCCAAGCGTGTACTCTCTAATCGTGCCCTTTGTTTCGAAACAATTTAATTGTTTTCCATTTTTTTCAAATATGTAGTATAACAACCACTGTAATAAAGTTCAGATACTAGTAAACGTCGTGACTCGTTTGCAGGCAGCTTCTATTTACCGTTTAATTTCCATAGCTTGGGGCCAAACGCTGGAACCTGTGGTTTCAGCCTCGCATGATCATTGACACTTACTTGGTTTCCCCGCGTCACGCTGGACACCTACCGCAGATAATGACAGTCATCCGCGCGCGGTGTCGCACACTCCGTCTCGTCCCGTGCATACACGCCACCGCGGTGTAATCGTTAGAACGGTACTCGGATTTTTTTCCAGCCACGGTGTGATCCTCCACGAGTGATACTAATGTTCGATCTCATCAGCGACCAACACGACCTTTTAAGTTATACGCCGCGGCCTGCCCGTCACGGTAAATGCAGAAAGGTAACGCGCGGTTTACTCGCGCGTTAGAGATTATTAATACGAGTAATAATTTCCTTTCAAGTTTGAAATCATTTTGACATACAGTTACTCAAAACATCGATCACATAATAACCAGTTTTTCACTTTCTATACATTACTGTTGGCTCCCACAAAGTTCCTGGAGCCGATTTTTCTAGCAAATACATAGATATCACGCGTTAACAGGAAATGTAACGTCCGATATACATATAAAAGATTCGTAAAGTTCTTGAAAATCTACCCCGTTCGAACTTGCACTCTGTATTCTTGTACTCATGTAACCCTTGTAACTGGTGTATCTGTTGCAACTCTTGTAAAATTAAAATTAAATACCGAGTTCAAAAATAGGAGGTGATCACTATTTGCAAATCAGAATTTTTCTCATCCCTCGTGGACCAGTCCTCCCGAAACTACAAATCCCACCCACTGAGGGTTTCTACGGGGGTAGTCGTCCGCGGTTTTCAAAGGGCAGGTAGCTGGGCCCATATTACCCCTTGAAACTAATTAAGTATGCGAAGGCTTAATGACTTTATCGCTATGGCTATGGCTTTAGTGTACGCCAATTCCTATTGTCAAACTAGGTAGTGAAGGTATAGTTGCCAGCTGACCAAATTACGTACATTCAAGTAATTTAAGTAATATTTCAAAATAAATGACGCGTCCTACAATATACCATTTCTAATGGTCCATGAAACGATAGTTGCTCGAAGGGACTCGGTAATTGAAATTTTTGTTACAAATAGAAATTTGTCCCAGTCGCTCTTAATGGAGACGAAACAACGTTACTTTTCACACATAGAAATTGCTTTTAAATGTACATAATTTTCTTTATTTATATCATGTGACTCAAACGCAAGATGCTTGTTTTCAATCTTAAGTGAAGTCTTGGAAGTCCGCGAGAACAACAATAAAATTATTTAATTTTAAGGCATCCGTAATAAACAAAAGGTTAAGAACAGCTGGTGTACATCATCAATTGTTGTTCTGGTAGGGTCGATAATTTGCTTCCCTGGGTATCAGCTTTTCGTTTAGATCAAACAAATTCAAGTTTTTGTTTAATATAATTGTCGTACCGAAAATTATGTTAAGCGATTCGATCATTATTTTGAACGCTGGTTTGTTGCTCCGAACATTAGAACTTCCACAACAGTAAAAATGACTGATTTTACAATTTTATTCTCCAGTCTTTGCTTTCTCATATGCTTTACGAGTATTTTGAAATTAACAAAGCGCGATAGGAAGTACTTATTGGTATTCATTTATTCAGCGCGACGTTAAATTGATCCAAGACGGAAGAAATCCTCTTTCTCTGTTTTAAGATAGGTAATTTCCATACAGCGACCAGTTGTGGTATGTTTAAACGCTCGTGGTTAATTGCTATCGCATTATCTTTCCAATTTGTGATCGTAACTACCCACTACTGTAACATTACTTTCGAATGAATCATCAGTCAGATGCAGGAACTAGCTGAAATCAATAAATGTAGCGTCTGATTCAACGTCAAGGTTTATCGAATAAGGGACGAAGACGGTTGCCAATTGAATCTACTCGAACGAAAAACCTAGATAAAATCGTTACGAGGCCGCATAATAAACGAATAATAACTTATTTATCTCTCCGTTCGAAGCCAAGGCTATGATTTACGATTTGTCTAGCATTATATGATCGCGAGGTTGTAAATTTCTAATTACCAGCTATTAGACTGTATTTGCGATAATAACCTCAATTAGGCTTCCACTCGACCAAGACGGTTTTTAATCGAATTTGACTATCGACTACCGGAATCCACTCTCATGATATTACAATAGCATAAAAGGGCTCAAGAGAATGAAACAGCGAGTCGATCTAAGGGCTTATAGTATTCACCGGCAGGAATAAAAAATGTCTAACATATGTCCTTCCGGCAAAACATTGATTTCTTTTATAATGGACGACATGTCTACAAGAAAACTACTATTTGGTAACAGTAAAAGTGGCAAGAATTTTGATAATATTATTAAAAAAATACTAGACAATAATCAAGGAATAATAGAAAGCACCGATGTAGAATTCATATAATAAAAGTCGATTATACGACGAAAGTATTGATTATAAGACTGATATTAATTAGAAAATTTTTACTCTTTTCGGTAAGTACATACTATAAACCTTTACATTGTTCGACCCCTCTTCACACCACTCTGCATATTAAAATAATAAAGAAAAAAGTTACTCGGCCAAACGTGCATATTTATGAAAAATGCATTGCTGTAAATAAAATACAGTTCCATTTCACAAGATTATTGTGTTTTACGTATACAGGAACGTTGTTGCAACTTGCATGTAGACCAACTAGGCACTTCGAAATAAAGTCGCGGCAGCGTATTTTCGAAATATGCGGAAAAATGTTTTCGTAATATACCGTGTGTTGTATATTGGCGGCGTAACACCGGCGGATGAGCGGAAAAGGAACGATAGATTAGATGTAGCTGTATATTTTAAATCGGAGATCCGCGACGATCCCCGCTGAGCCATTATTGGGTAATAAAATTCAGGAAAGTCGTTAATTGTCCGGGTAGAAGTCAATTAAGCGCGCGGCCGTTAATTATGATAATAACTCTCAAGTTAGCGATATCTTGATTGTATCGTTAGTACGCGAACACCATGGAACCACCATGAAAGTCATCGTGTCAACCGGCCAGGGCAGCTCCGAGCGAAGTTTCTTGTCCGCGTTGCGCGGTCCTGGTATTCTGAGCCGCGATAGAAAAACGAACCATGGAAGCTGACTGTGCGTTCTCGCGTACACTCAATCAACGCCTACGGTTTGTCTTGCATTTTCTCCAAGATTCATGACGAAAAGGTACCCATGTATTGTCAACGTAATCGCTTTCGGTCATCTCTCGTTGCGCGTGGCTGACTCCCAAGAATACATTCCGTACAACTGATACGTGTGATGCATGAGTTTGTTGCCCGGGATACACGCTGATTAGTTTTTAAAGCCATCTACAATTATCATCGTGATTTATCGAGAAACGGTATGATGTATGTTCTACTCCACGAACGGACACCGAACGAATTAACCAGACCAGTGGTTCTTAATCTTTTCTTCCATGGATTCCTCTTGATAGTCTAATGAACTCTTTTAACCCCCGATTGGTATCGTTGTCGTGTCAAAGTTATCATTGTTAGCCAGTTGCCTCGTTCCCTCCACACTTCGCTCTTTATTCTCAATGTAACCTATAATTACCAACGGTAATTACACAAAGATGCGTTACATGTTTGTTTTTAAAATAGTTAAATCTAGCGATAAAAGTTGCAGCTTTTATCCCTTTTTAATGATCCCATACCTTATTTTATAGGAACGATTCTTAAGATGAATATCGCCACATGAATAGAATAAAAGAGTTCTGAAGTCCTTTCGGATGTTCAGAAATTCTGTTTCTTGACGAAATTGTTAGAAAAGTTTGAATCTCAGCTTCATCTTAGTAAAGTACTTTTGCCAACGTTTAAAAGTATTTAAACATGTCGACATCTATATTTTTCTTCCATATCATTAAGTTAACTATGGTAGTTTATAATTTCTCTCTACAATGGTGAATTCAGGGCATTGAATCGAAAGAGTTATTTCATTCTAAACAGCTATGATAATTTCAGACCATTGGAAAAATAAAATTCGCGATCTTCAAGTTGAGAACCTTCGAATTATACTATTAATATTTTGTTGCAATCAATGATGCGAAAGTTAAAATTAGAACTACCTGTGCAAGCGAAATTCCTTCACACATTAATGTTGTTAAGGCTGATAAATTATGAAAGTGTAACAACCAGTTCAGTCGAGATTGAGTGCAAAATATTGGAATTTTATGTCCACCGTTACGTATCACCGTTAGACGATTATACTATTTCCCCTGTTGATTTTCCAAGTTAACAGTATCACACGGTTGCTGTTGCGAAATGACATCCTTTTCCTGTGTTACATTTAACATCGTTAGAACATTATGAAATGGAAGAGAACCATCAATCTTTTCCGTGTAAGCTTAACGGGTTCACTTTCTCAGCTGATCATCGCAGTCCTAGTACTTATCGCCATGGAATTTCTGCTGTTTCACTGTTTTTAATTGATCCCTTGGTCTTTACGTACCAGGCTATGTATGGAGATCGATGCTCTGTGAGAAAATGAACAGTTGCACGAAGAAAATTAATTTCAAGTCTGCATAAGAAGATCGGTAAAAGTTGATAACCTTTTTCTCAAGTCGGATGCCATTATTTATTAATAAACAAAATATTGCCCTTGATAACGACCTCTATTATGAACGAAGAGTCGATCGAAGCTGTTATTTGTATTAAAGCATCTACAGTTTTGAAAGTTACTTGTCCCTGGTACAATTGTATTCCGGTAGCACTTTAATAACTCTTTTTTTCGAGCAATTATAATAAATTACATAGCACGGACAGTGTCATAGAACCGTATTCCTTTTAAGGATTTTCTAATTAGAATAGTAAATTCAAAGGTTCTGGGGGAGTGCATAAACGAATGACTGAAATAAAAAAAATGTTGATAAGAGATCATAAGCAACGGAGGATCACGAAACGGTGCAAAAACTGATCAATTTTACAAAGTAATAACATTGTTATCGTAAGTAATACGCGTTATTTAACCGATAATTATATAGCTACATGATTTACGATTGTGATTACGCAGCAATTACACGATAGTTACCGTAAGGTTAAAATGTAATTAGGGTGCAATTATTTTGTAAATATAATCAAGTTACATTTTCGGAACCCATGAATACACCTGAATTACGGATTTTTGAGGAACAAAATTCATTTGAATCCAGTCGCAAAAAACATCCATTATCTGAATTTTAATCGTTTCAAACGATTCCTATATTTATTGAAAATTGTTGAATAATCATCGAAACTTTAATATTGTTATTTGTATTTGCAATTTCTATGGTTGGAATCCTTGAATTTTCTAAATAGATATGTCGTAGCTCAAGTCAGATTTTACTTGTCGCATGAAAATATCGATTGAAATTGTAATTCTTTTCTAAAAACTATAAATCCCTGGAAAACATAATCACTATAGTCATACGTGATGATCACTATGATAGTACCACATAGCAATCGGTAAAAAAACGCAACAAAAGAGGAATCGTTGTAAAGGTTGTTAAGTTTATCGGTATCCTGGTGTAAAATGAAGTTGCGATCTTCCTTATTTTTTTCTACAAAAGAAACAAAGCGACAGATTGAAACGAAACATCATTGACTTCGTGCACCACTGAAAATGAATTCGTATTCGATACCGACCCTCGATCTGATAAAAACCTAATTTCTACTTTGTAAAATATTATCGTCGAGCTTACATAGCATTCTACCGGATCGTAAGTCATTCAAATGCTGCCATAGAGATCAGGAGCCAGAAGTTTCTTAATTAATCTTCCCCCTTATCTACGTCCACATCTTTGTTCGACGTCCTGTATCGACGCGTCCATCTACCACGGGCATCGAAACGATCGATGCACGACCACGTCGAGGAACAACGACGTCGCCATTGAAAAATCCCCCGGACAGCCGCGAGAGTTGTCTTCTCGTTCCGGAAGTCGTTACTATCGGTGTTCTTGCGAGTAGGTCGATGGATTGCCGGTCGCGTTCCCTATCACGTGGCTCGACGCTCGACAAATGAACAGTTACCATCGTTCGCGATCCTGGATAAGAAGTCACGGCTGCCTCGTGACTTCCGAGCGCGTCCGCGTGTATATCCAGCATCAACGAGGATTTTGCTCGGCCCGGTGACGTTTAACGGCACATAAGCACCTGTTTCTCCTATTCGCGGAGGCGCGAATCGTTGCACCGCGCGATTTACTGACCCGTGCGATCAGCCTCGTTCAACCACCGAATGAAGGATGCGAAACCTGACGGCAGGAATTCCGCGAATCGTTTAATATCATAAATCCTACAAAGTGTACAAGTAAACCTATGTAAGTCAACTTGGATGTCTCCCAAGTATAGAGCAGAGCATTGTGGGAATTCATTTCTAACTGGCAAGAATATTTTAGTGATGAAAATTTATAATAAATACAAGGACACTTAACGTTGTTAATACGGGGATTATTATAACTCCAAGAAAAGAAGTTGTCTAATGATCTTCTTGGGGTTATTTTAAAGGTCGAGCCTTCTACCGCAGACGAGGTATACGAGTAGACTTTTCACCCAATGTATTTTTTCGGCCCATTTCTCTAGGTCACTAGAGCCCCATTATCAACTCGGCGTCGCTCGCAACATTACCAACAGGCTAGAGAAAGTGACTATAGCGCTCCTTATGGTAGGAAATGAAATTTCAAGAATTCTTTTGTTTCCCAACGAAGTGAAAGAAGACTCAGGCTGCGGAACTCACAGCTGATTCCTGGACCCTACTCAGTATATCAAACGCGAAAAAATAATCACAACAGTAAAGACAATAGCGATCAAATTCATATTATGTATTAAGTTTCAGGCTTCGGCAGGACCGCCGAAGAGAGAAAAGGCTCTGCGGAGTCGAAGAGGCCCTGACAAATTGTCTCAAGAGTGGGCTACAACAAATGGCTCTTCATCTTCATCTTCGAATGAGGATGGAAAGTCATTCTCTGTTACTACTTTGTCACTGTATTTGTCTGTAGTTGTAGTAGTTGATTGTAGTTTTTCAGATGGTACTTGTACCGCAACGTTCAATGTTTTGGGGCAAATCGTGGTTCGCATTAGTGTTACAAAATACAAATGATCGCGTTTGCCTTCAAGATAGCATTGCGAATATTATAAACTTATCGCAATTCCATTTAGCGTTGCGACATATATTTTCTTATTTTTAGAAGTCACATCAGAAAATTGCAACTGGTATTGCTGGTTGTTCGTGTTAATAAAGACTGTTGGATTGCGAAAGGTTGAATATAGACCATGCAATGAAATCCGATACAATAGCGTGAAGTTTTTAAATTCCAAAGATTACAAAAAACTAACGTCTAGACTAGAATGCCCCTTTAAAGGAGAAACCGGCATTTTGAGTCTGAGTCGGATTCCCAGGCTATAAAGTAATAGGTAATCCGAGCCACGTTGCGCCAATGACATTCAACCTCGAGCCACAGACAGTAAAATTAACACACAATCACGAAGCTCGCGCTGCAGACGCATTCACCGTCTAATGGAACATCGGAGAAGGTCGTCACGAATGTATCGCCATTGCCGACTCGTTTCTCCATTTTAAAGCGGAGCAACGCGATTGATACAGCTATTGATACAACTACCTAACTCGAACCAAGCGCAGAGTTGCGAAGCCGTTTCTAGAACGCCTCTCGTTCTCTCTCCGTTGACTTCGTATAATTAGTAGCCGCTGGTAATGCTTGGACAAGCTGAAAAACGCGTAATTTAATATGTCGATTGGCCGACTCGGGGAATCGTTGAGTACCGCTTGCGGCCGCAACCCGCGTCTAATTGGTTATTAATCCTCTACGCCGTCGTGAACTGCCTTACATCCCGATTGATTTACACTATCGACCGCTAACGAGTCTAAAACGAACGTCGGCGGTACGTCGGCTCGTTTTCGAACTTACCGAGCAAACTCCGCGACTTGACTATGGATGCTAACATCAGAATCGGCCATTGAAAGCCGTTGTCATGAATGGATCGTCTGGATTCCTCGGTACAATGACAATACTATATTTCACTCTGGATTTATGAGAAAGAATCATCTCCGACACTGGGTTAGCTTTCTTCGGTTCGACGGCTAACAACTGCGAAAACAAAACCTGGCTAGTCATACTTGTCCAGTTCCTGATCTTAGCATCTTCGGGAAATTATTCATTGTCCACTGTAGCGGCCATTGTATTGCCACTACGCCGTATTCCGTATTTCAATTTAATATTTGGTAGATATATTTTCGAGATTACATGCTAAAAGAAAACGCAAAAAAAAAATTCGAATTTTTTAATCCCGCAAAGTAGAGAGGTACCTTAAACAATTGTGACAGACTCCGTGCTCGTCAGTTTTTTGCAAAATCAACTTCAAGCAAGCATACGCACAAATTGCAACCAACGAATTATTCTTAACCTATAATTAGAAATTAAGAGTCATGTAAATAGTTAGATTAAATTATTATAATGAATAGAAACAGATTGTATTAATAGCTCCGTTACAATCATTCGTCCCATCACGTCGTCGCGAAGATTCGCAGAGTGAACTTACGACTCACTTAATTTAACACATTCACTGCCAGATCAAAACCGTATAATATTCCGCAAAAGTAAAATTTTGATTTTAGACCATTGCAAGCTACATAATCTAAAATTTGTTACAGTACTTATTTTTGTAACCTTGTTAAAATTCATCAATTCTATCAAAATTTATTTCTCTCAACGTCTTAACTTGAGAATTAATTTTTCTAGTATCATAGTGGTGAATCCTGTCAGCCACATATGCGCGATGTGGCAGTCAAAGTGTTAAAATTGGGATTGGTAGAACGGTTCATACTTGGAAATAATGTCGCAGCCATTAATGTCGATTAAAACGTTCAATATTGTTCGTTGTGGCTTTGCAAGAATATTGTTAACGAGACGATGAGCCATTGCGATCGAAACGTCGAAATTGCACCGAAACACTGATAAGGAATAACAATTTGTTCCCCACCGTGTGTCTTACCTAGCGGTAACTTTATTTTAATAACATTGATCTATTCTTAGAACTGGGGTAGATCCTTGCTTTCTGAGGACATTAGGGAGCAAAATTCCAATTTAGGGAGCAATGTGATTTCCGGTGAATTAATATTATTGCTTCTGTGGCAGTACTTTCCGTGCCATAGGGTGAAGTATTTAAATGGAAGCACCTAAACGAGGTTAGGTTTTAATAACAAGGTTAAGTAGCAATTTAACCGCACCTGGTCTGGTACGCATTTATACCGACTGAACCACATAACGTCTACACCTATTACTTCCGTTTCTACCGGACCGATCAAAATTGGTTGTTGGGGCAGTATGGTTCCGAAAGATCTCTAAGATGGTAGTATTTAATATTTTATGCGACTCTTTTTACTTTTCGACCCATATGGAACGAAATTATTCTAATCGAAAAAAGTATTGAAAAATTTTTTTATGGAAAAAAATGTTTAAAGTCCTCTGATCACATTCTGGCAATTAAACGAAAAATTTTGTATATTCGTATGTAAGTGTAAATTAAGAGAAGCGATGCCAATGCATATTAATACTCTTAATGTTACGTAATTTTATACAAAATGTGAATATTACAATTTACGGTAATTTCTCTGGAAACTTAAAATTCTGAAGGTAAATATATTTTTTGTGCGTGTTTTCGGCGTATTAGCTGGAAAGTGACGAGAAGATTCCACTCTTCCCCGATTTACCTAAAGCCCTCCCAGGCTCCGTTTCCCTAGTTAATTTACATTAGCCAACCTCGGGCCGCGGTAATGAGCGCTACGAAACGCAAATACTGTTCTCTTCAAACAATGAGTGGTTTCATAGAAGAAAAAGGCGCGCCAGGAAATGTTTCGCCTGATGAAAGCCAATTCCATTTTAAACACTCTTACCGTTGGTCGTGTCTTAGGAGTTAAAAATAACAAAAAACTGTGAATCAAAGGGAAGGGTTACAATACAGAAACACGTACAAGAGATGATTTAATTACAAAAATCTGTATCGCGTGTGAAGAGATTCCAGAAAATCGCAACCAACTAAAGTCAACGATAAATTCAATAGTACGTCGATGACAAAAGTGTCTTGACAAAGCCTGCCGTCATTTTAAAATAGAAACATACACATTTCATATTTTCATCATAACTTCTTAATAAAGCATTTATGAATATTTTGTTATATAACATTTCAGTCTCGTTTTTACTTGTAGAACACACTGCTGAAGTGTGTATGGAAAAATGCGGAAAAATGCAAAGCGTTAACGCGATATTGAAACTTGAATAAATAAACAACCCAATCTCCCAGTATGAAACGTTTAAACTGAATCGGTGACTCGAAGTTCTTACACTCTCCACGTTATCACTAAATAACAGTCGCATCGAACATTAAAGTTACATACATAATAAACGTTGTTACAGAACTCGGAGTTCGTTAATTTCCTCGTATCCATTACAACAGCCAACACGATGATGCAGAATGTATTCAGGAACTTTATTGATAGTCCCGCGTAAAAAGGAAAATGTTGGGTAGAATCGATCATCGGGAGCCCGGCGCCTTAATGAAAGAGAAATCCGCAGGAACGTTTATCGTCGTTTTTGGTTTTCGAGTTCATCAATTCCACCGATAATCCCCCATTGTGTAGAAACGGTCCGCGCTGTCGACCTATTTAAAGCCATCGCGACAGTGGGTTGTGAGAAAACCCGGCGGGACGCCGCGGCTGAGCAAAACATCGCATTTAATTTTCTAGGAAAGATTGCTGCACGCCGTATACAACCGCGGCCCGCAGCCTAATATTTTATTGCCATCCCGCAAACGTGTTCTTTCACGCGCTAGCCAGCGCGCCGGTTTCGAGAACCAGAACGACGTTATCGCGTGGAATCGCTCGACGACACGCTCCGGCCTTCTTGCCGCTCTTCTTCCCTCGGTCGTCCTCGAGGATTCTTTCTGGTATCGTCCAGAGACAGACACGGAGGGGCAAGGACACTTTAATCCTTCCACCTTCTGGGTCAGCTTCGTGGGCCGCGGGAGGGGTTATCCGTTGTCGCGGCTGTAATCGAGGCGGGTGGAGCTGGCTGAAGTGAAATTTAATATTCACCAGGATAACGTCCCTGGCCAGAAAGTTGTTGTTCCGGCTCGCGTGTTACCCGGCCCGGGCTGCAAACGCCCCTATTTGCATTTTGATCTTTCGTTAATTTATTCGACCGAGCCGCATCGACACGCATTCGAACGCATCGGAATATCCAGTCGGAGAATCTCGTAACGTTGGTCCACGACGCTGACGGGTTGCGTGCCGATGTCTGCTTCAGGCTGTAGCGGTAAAGATGCTCGTTTATTGACCCCTCAAGTTGCCCAAGAAACTAAACCTTTTTCAACGGTTTCGTGTTTTATCGACTTCGTAAATTACTAAAATTCTGATCGACTGTACGGTACAAAATTTCGTATTTCCTACAAGATGACCAATTTGTGGAGATTGCTTTTGGGACGAGTGAGATGTAACACCCTAAAAGCATTCGTCAAAATGGGTTCTAGTTTTGGAGAAATTTTAGTTGAAAATTGCCGCGGCTCTCGTCTCTTCTTTCGTCAGGGCGTCGGGGACAAAGCATTTGGCTCGTAAACTAACAGCAAAATTATTGCATATCTTTTGGATATCTATATGCGTTTATACGAAAGATAAAATAATTGGATCAAGGATACATTGCCACTGCATTTCATATACATTATTCTCTCACTTTTTACTGTACTTCTTTTTTCAATAAACATGGGTGTTTAAATCAATACATTCATTAATACTGGAACACACAGGTAACCAAAAATAAAATAAACCAAAGGAACTGCGAACAGCGTAGAAATTAATAAAATTACGGTCACTTTTCTGGTAAAACTCGATTCACGATTTTACCTCATTTATGTATTCGAAGTCTAACTATTGATTTTTTTATCATTCTCACTCACTCGTATCAATTATATATGTTACCGTGAATGACCGAAATTGGAGAATGTCAACTTTCACCGGTGAATGTCAACAGATACCAAATACGTCGGTGAAAGATCGAATATTTCATTACATTGTTGTACATTCGGACCCTCTCCGGTGTGTGTCGACAATCACAGATATGCTCTGGTGGAGGTCCAAAACAGAAGAGTCAAAAAACAAGCGACTGGCTCTCTCCTGCCAAATCCTTTGTTCTGCTCGGAGTCAATCAGCTTTGTCAGTCTTATGCAAGCTTTGATAACGCGAGCAACGTTTTCTTAATTTTTTTTCCGATACCCTGATTTATACTAAATGGATACTGCAGTAAATCGTGATCTTTTTCTAACCCAGACCTAACCCAGACCTAACCCAGACCTAATCCAGACCTAACCCAGACTTAATTCAGACTTATTCCAAACCTAACCCAGACCTAACCCAGACCTAACCCAGACCTAACTCAGATCTAATCCAGACCTAACCCAGACCTAACTCAAATCTAATCGAGACCTAACCCAGACCTAACCCAGACCTAACTCAGATCTAATCCAGACCTACCCCAGACCTAACCGAAATCTAATCCAGACCTAACCCAGACCTAACCCAAATCTAGGGTCTGGGTCAGGTCTGGGTTAGGTCTGGGTTAGATTTCGGTTAGGTCTGGGTTAGGTCTGGATTCGATTTCGGTTAGGTCTGGGTTAGGTCTCGGTTAGGTCTGGGTTAGGTCTGGGTTAGATCTGGATTAGATCTCGGTTAGGTCTGGGTTAGATCTGGGTTAGGTCTGGGTTAGGTCTGGGTTAGGTCCGGGTTAGGTCTGGGTTAGGTCTGGGTTAGATC
Organism: Colletes gigas; assembly: GCF_013123115.1. Lineage (NCBI taxonomy): Eukaryota > Metazoa > Arthropoda > Insecta > Hymenoptera > Colletidae > Colletes > Colletes gigas. The sequence goes on from NW_025106668.1 coordinate 787,033, forward strand.
CTTTCAGAAAGAGAGGCGAAAAAGTTACGTCGCCCTTGTGACGTTTTATAGCGACTGAATTACGGAGAAGAAAATATAAATCTCCAACATGTTCAACACTCACCATTAGTGCATGGTGAATGTCAACATTTACCGGTGTAAGTCAGAAATGAGGGTGTTTAGCAAATATTTCGGTCATACACTAAGCGACTATGTGAATGTTGACATTCACCGGTGAAAGTCGACATTCTCCAGATTTCGGTGTTTCACTGTAACATATACTTATAATACTTTTGTATAGTAGTACCATGATTGATTTGCTAGCTCTCATAAAAGATGTTCGTTTGTCCTATTTCCACACATGCTTCGCATTTACTTCAGAAAAAGTACGTAACTTTGTTAAATCATTTATTAAACAAGTCTAAGATTAAAATTACGGGGATCGAGGGTGCGATGTAACTGGACCACCGCGTCCAATTCTCCTTTGACCGAACACCGTGATTAAGTGCTCTCACACATTACGCGCAAAATGAGCCGGAGCCACATATTGCGTGTACCGTGTCGATAATCTTTCAGCGAAGGTACGTTCTCGAAAAACTGAGATAACGTATTCACCAAGAAATTGAGAGAGGCAACGCCTTAAAGCCGATTTGTGGGAGTACGGTAAAGTCTCGGATGACGAAGTTCCGTTTAACCGAGATTTTGTATTATCCGAGATGCTTTGAACTTTACCATACAAATATTATTTCCTTTTTAAGATATCCGTCGAACGTAATCGCAACAAAGAGAAAATATGCGATTAAACAAAAATTTATAATTTCATTTTTTCCAAAAGTTAAATAAACTTTTATGGATATTAATTGGTTCGACGTCCAGGGTAAAATTAAAAAAAATTTTCAGTTTTTTATACTCTTTGTCCGCTCTCGTTCACTTCACCTTTTAGACCGACTCGCTTGACTCTCTTTCTTTTCTTTTCTTTTCTTTTCGCACTTTTCCCTCTCGCTCAATTCTCGAAAATCACGAAAAAGTAAATACACTAGCAACGAGTAAAAATATAATTTTTCGATCGAGTAATATCATAAGTAAATCGTTATACACACATTTTACCGTGTTACACTTTTACACTTTACAAACATTTTCTAACAAAATCACCGTCCCATTCATCGTCTCTTACCGCCTGCAGTTCTGGTCTAAGAATTCCACTTAGAAATTTCAAACCTGTTTTGCATAAACGACGAAAGCTTAGTATATAATTCCGCTTCGATTTCCCAATAAAACAGAATTGAATAAATTGTCAATAAACGTATCATCCGCCGTAAAAGCCTGTCGAGTATGTTAATTACTGTTAACACTTCATCGGATAATCGATGACATTTCCGACAACTGATGTATCTTTCGAAGTAAAAAAAAAAAAGGAACAATAAAATATAGACGGTACAGGCTATTCTCACGCATCGAAACCAAGTAGGAAATTAAAGAAAAAAGGAAAACTGCTTCCCACATACCTCCGGTAATTGCGTCCACTGGCTGTTAATTTATTATATCCCGTATTAATTCACGTAGACTTTTCGGTGTTTTGTTTCCATCGTTGAACGCACAAATACGAGCAACACGGGCCGCGGAACGAGTTTCGAAACGAAACCGGGACCTCGCGATGCTTCCTCCGGCGCGAAAGTCGCGCGTTCGTGTTAGAAATTCGTCTTTCAACATCGCCGCCTTGCCAGGTGGCGGTCTTCATTCTTTTCTAGCGGCGCGGTAGCGGCTCGCCGTAAATGAAAAGGCAAGAACATTGTAACGCCGATACCTAATTTCGGTTAATTGTATATTATTACCAAGCAGACTGGCGATTTACGGAAATTTGTGGCGAGCGCAGCGGGACCGGAACATGCGACGTACCCGCGGACGCGCGTCATAAAATACAGGTAACTCTCGTACAACACGGTAATTAAATTCATGCCCGGTGAACCAAATTTCTTTTCGGTAACATTACACCAACTTATGCTATTCGATCTCTTTCGAAGATGTCGCCACACTTCGTCTTACAACTCGCTAAAAGCCACAGAATTTCACTCTAGAACTTTGTTGAATCTAAAACCTCCCATAGTACTACAGTGAATCCTATACAGTGGTTAATATATATCAATCTTTGTAAATACGAACCTCACAATGAAAATCGTCCATCTGGTTATTAATCAAAAACATAAACAGTAATTATAAAAGGTTTTATTTCTAGTATTTGGTTGGGTTTCCTTTACTGTTCTCTACTTCTCCAAGCCTATTATCAATCGATTTAACTAACGTTTAAGAGGATTTTACCACACGAGAGTGAAAAGGTCATGAGTTGTATTTGATGAAAAAAAATATGCTGAAACGACTCGTTGCAAAAACTATAATTACTTTGCGGAATAAAAGTAGATGAATTTTTATGTTTACATCGTGACCGTTTTTACATGTAAAAATGATGTTTTTAATAAGAAAAAGTGTAAGTAATCGCTTGTGGGGTTTAATACAATATCTTTTAAGTATGAACAAAATTTGTAAAAAATAATTAAAACTGATGAATAAAAATGATGGCCACGGAAACCTGAAAAAGTTGTGTAGAATTCAAAGTAGCTTCGAACGGGGAACTCGCGGTTGTTGGTCGCGATAACTTCTTTACAATTGATTCCATGCGGTGTTGGTGATCCACGGTAATGCAGTATCCGATGTTTGTTCGGAAGGCCTCGGGTCTCACAGACCCAGTCGTGTGTTTGAGGGTTAAATGTGGTACGGATTCTTGTTAGCCAATCACTATGAAATTTAGCATATATCATTGTCTTATGTCACAATTTAGAAGAGTGACACGACAAAAAATCAGAAGTTGATAAATAAGGACCACCCCAGTGTACTATCGAGAGATGACTTGTTGGCTAGGCACCCACAAATTAAACGGGGCAAGGACAAGGAGAGACGGTCTTCGTACCGCCTTATTCCCACTAGAGAGGCCCGCTTTGACGTCACGCTGCATAGTAGTACGGTCTCCATAACCACGAGAGATACATTTTTTATCTATTCATGGCTGGTATTTTTAGCGCACGGTTACGTCAATGCCTCCCGGTCTTGTCCTATCCTACTCTGTCCCTATACGTTTCGTTCGCATCCATTGTCACGCGATGGAATTGTAGTTGCGAGCGACGAGAGGCCAATCGGTGTGCCTAGCCATCAAGTCATCTCTCTATGATACCTACTTGGCTCGAGAAGAACAAAAATGTTTAGTACGGCTGTTCTGTAGTGACAATCTGAAATGTGTCCAGTGGATTCCCGTGTCTAAATCATCCCCGGTTCTCTCCACCCCTCCCGATGTTTTGTATTCGCGGGCCGATTACGCTTTGGTAATTGAAAAATAAATGTCACCGTCGAATTAATCGCCGAGATATTTATCGTGCGAATTAATATAAATCTGAATCGCCTAATAAATCGAACCCGCGGCGTTATAATATAATATATCCCGTGGTCCCTTGCCACGACGCCGCGCCGCGGCGCGGCATGGCGTGGCGTTACTTGGCGCACTATCGTTTTTCATTAATCTCTCGCGCCGCGATGTGCTCGCCGGCCGCGACTAATAAACGCTCCGAGTTATAAAATCGATTGCGCAGGACCGATCGGTACCTGGCTCGGAATCGATTCCGCGCGATAGAGAACGTCCAGCTTCGCGGATGAACACGTTTTCCTCTCCCCTCCGTCGTTCGCGGCTGACCCCAGCAAAAAACGTAATTATAAGCGGTCCGTTCGCGGAAACGCATCGCGGGCACCCGTGCGAGCCACCGTCCTCAGAATCAATTTCACATTTTTCTCCGGCTGGCTCTTCTCCGACGCTCGCTTTCTGCCCGACGAACCGCTGAGACGACTTGATAATCCGTCCGAGATAAGGTCGGACAGTCCTCCCAGCGATTGTCGGGTCAGTTGAATAGCTGGACCCGAAGGTGAACAGTTTCCCATGACCCGGCGAATCCGAGGATTCCGCGCCAGATTCTGCTCGACGTACACCGGAAATTATTAATCTCTACAGTTTAATGCTCGGTATACACCGTGTTGGCTCCCACAAAGTTCGCGAAGCCGATTGTTTCGGCCACGAACAAATATTCATGTTGGTTCAAGTGTCCTACAAAAATTAGCTGCCAAAACCTGCCAAAAGATGTGCTACAAGTCTCCTTCACTGTACGTTCTTTATAATTTCTCCGGAATTTTCATTAAAGTTGTAATAGAACGTTTCTAACAAAAGTTCATCAGAAATTATGTGACAATAAATTACACTGGTAAAACTTGGCAAAATACAGTTTATTCGGTAGAAAATTAAGATCAGCTTAACTGATCAAGTTGTATTTTTTTCATCGATCAATACGTTTTTTTATTCTCGTTAAAAAACAATTAGTGATCCTAAGACGCAAATCAAGTATTTTGGAAGTTATGAATTTTCTCCCGAATACTCGTATACTCAGCGCAGTGCACGAGGCGTCGAGACTCCTACGCGCGTATATACGATTCCCAATTTGGTAGTCTGTGAGTGCTCTCTGTCGCTATCCCGTTAATCGCACTCGCTATCGGGTGCTCGGCCATTATCGAGTATGTGCTCTCCAAGATGAGTGTCAAGGGGAGGTGTGGGAGGGAGTTAATTGCCGAGCGAACGTACAAGGCGGTTCAAATGCGCGTCTCTAGAGCGGTTGGCAGTTTGGGACCGAATTGGTGTTGAATGTCTCTTTGGTGAACTTCTGAGAGTCGATGATTCGGGTACTTGACGATAAGAGCGCGTCTGGCGCGCCGTGTCCCAGATTAAATGCAGTAAGTGTCGCGGTACGAAGCGTCACACAGTGTGCAAAAACGTCCGAAACGTAGACAGAATGAAGCAAAATGGCATTTCTCAATGTAACGAATATTGTTTATACGAGTTGCTATATCATTAGTAAACTGTGGATGTTTATATCAATAAAATATGTCAAAATATGTAAGTGACGTATGTAAAATAATATGCCGAAATATACAGGAATATGGAAAATATATTTGTTGCCGGACGATCCTTTATCGCAACGCGCAGCTGTTGTTGCGATAAATTATCCTCGCGTGAGCTACACTCGAGTCGGAAAGTATTGTTCGCCGAAGGCCACTTTCCGACTCGAACAAAGGGTTGGTAACCTAGAGAATATTAAACGATACAAATTACTGACAGGAGAATATTATTCATTAGTATTAGGCCGTTTCATAAATTTGTATCGTGGATGTGTTGTATAAATACACTGCGAAGTTGTTGTCGAAGTTGTCGCGACGATTAAGGGGGGTATTGCTGTGCAGACTATCAATTTTTTCTAGCTTGTTTGCGATTTATTTTTAACGGTAGTTAGGCTATTTTGTATCGAGATTCATCTTATAAGTATGTACAGTACTTTTTTTTATCAAAAAAATATTAAAAATTGTGGGAGTTATAACTTCTTGTTTAATGGCTTTTTCCACGTTTCGGAGGAGGTTGAAGTATCTTCATTAGGAAGTGTGTAGTTATAGCTAGAACTAAGAATAAATCAAAATCTCGATAAATAAAGGAATGGCGGCACTTCATGTTTCGAATTTCTATTTCTTAACCTTTCTTTTGTCTTTAGCGTATCAAAAAAAATACTTAATATTTTTTAAAATTTCTAGTTCCAGCGATAAAAGCGTGTCTGCTAAATATTTTCTCCAAATTTGAAGTCGGTCGGTCTGCTAAATGTTGAAATATCATGGAAGCCAATTTAAATAAAACGCATTTTACCTTAACTATTTATGGTAAAATAATATTTAACAAAATAGCAGATGGGAATTCAGGTTTATCTGGGTTAAGAGAAAAGTATAAGTTATGTTTAATGATGTTTGATTCGAGATGAATACATGTGTAGTCCTTTCAGTGTTCGGTATTGTTTCATTATCTCTCTTACTTCATATTTCGTTACACTAGTGTCTTGTTTGCTATCTTTCAAGCGAGATCGTAGAGGTTGTGTTCGCCTTCAATTATTTGAATTATGAATACAGATATCGAAGCAGAGAGGGCTATGATCAATGGACAGAAATAATCAATTTGCCGAACAGCTCTGTTAGCTGGGCGTTACGCGTATTTGTCATTTCTTAATTACATATGTCGCACAATCGTTTCGTGTTTATCATGTATACTGCATGAACGAATCTCCATGTTCAATTTTAATGACGGGCAATTTTTTATCTTATATATCGTTCATCAACATTTTTAGAATTCATTTTAACCAGTCAGCAAGGTGATCGTTAGAGTCTTATCAAATGATATAATTATATATGTAAACGAATTTGAAACACACCAAGCACACAATCTTTTTACACAAATTAACATCATATAAGAATCACGTCTGTTTTTCACAACTACTCGTTTCGTTCCCCCTGTTGTCTCGCTGACACTAGTTACCCATTCCTTCTCAAACAAAACACTTTCAACCCTTTTGCATATAAATTAATATTCAACGAAACTATAACGCGTCACAAATATTCGATAAAAATCTGTCGATGAGGTCAGGATACGAAATAATAAACTTAGACACAATTAACGAACAAGATAGAAAGATTTATATAATTGAAATATGGCTGTACAGAAGTGATCCGATTGGCATGCAACGACGTAATGCAACGATCCGAGGAACTCGAACATTTACAGCCCTAGTCTCAACAGGCAATGACCGAACACCTATACAGTGCCTGAGAAGAATGCTCGTCCATTTTTCTAACAAAATCTCCTATAAAAACATCGTCCGAAAGTCCCAACGTTTTAAACTTAATTATCGAGAAGGATTTTTACGGCAGCTTCGCGTTTCTTTAAAAAATCCGGTTTACTTATCCCTCGATCGCCTCAGCCCATTAATCAATCTCGCTTTTTAGCAGGAACCACATCGGGGTACCTCTGGTCGGCGGATGTCTTAATTTGTAATCGGAAATATCTACATTTATTATGCGACTCCAAGCCGCGCATTACGTCCGTTGGAGCGCGAGCCACGAACGGGCGAGATATTAATCATATCCGATTTAATTCGGGACCTCTGTCGAACCAGTTCCGTGGCATCCTCTAAGGACGTGGCACGAGAGATTAGTTTGCACCGGGTTCGCCGTGGCTGGTGCATCGTATCGTTTCGCTCTTGTCGCGTATTAATCGAATCTCGCCTCTCGGCGCGATTTCGGCCGTGGAAAAATAAACGGCTCGCCGGACACGCGTGTTCTAAGTGGAGGGACGCGAGAAACCGTGTAATTTATCAAGGTATTAATTCTGTTGGGTTTCACGCTCGAACGTGCGACTTTATTGCTTACCGGTCTGAATCATGCGCTCGGTTTCCTCGGGTTACTCTTTTTGTCAGTAAAACCGCGCGAGCGTTTCAGTGTCATAGATACAGACAGTAATTAAGGGATCATTTCCGAAACAGAACGTGCGATTATTGGACGAGTTTTCGAGTCGCTACATTGATTGCTGGTATTAAAATATGTATATTGATCGCGGCTCTGCTTAACAACGTTTCCAAGGACCAAGGCTGGAAATCTTCGATCTCCTAATCCGAAGATTGCTAATATTCTTTTTCCATTATCCCGATAACATCGCCTCAAAAGGGGTTATTAGACTCGAAACGATCTTTCTCGAATAGTGGAAGATCAGGTTCTTTCAATCGTACACCAATCGTAAGCGTACCGTAGAACTCTACGTAAAGTTTTAATTTATACGATTTCCCATATGCGTTTAAAGGATATAATTAAGTGTCTCCTGGGTTTAAGAGCGCGTACACGCGGCTCTATCGTTTGACAGTTTATTCGGATCGCCTCGGTTTTTAAAATCTAGTTGATTGTCGGCGATCGAGCAAAATTTAAATTATTTGTATAAAAGTGGGGATAGGCATGTTGCTGGTCGAAGCACACATTGGAATGCATGTGTTCGATTTAATACGCGACTGCCGCGATAGCTTTTTTATGTTTAGAGATGTTCCTGATTCTTGTTTATATTATAGTGTGAAAAATAGAAATATACAATTTAATGATGCACCTGTTATTTTATAGCATTCCAATTTTATTACCTTTTTATGAAACACATTGCAAGTATGAAGTGCTGGTTACCAGTGACTATCGTGGCTCTCTCTGTGTTTCTCACTCTTGCCTGCATTATGATCGAACCGATCAAAGATAACAGCTGGCAATTAGAATAGACTCATCGCGGTGCCCGAAGAATTCAATAGCACCGAAATCCCACTTGACACAAACTTGGAAGCAATTGCGGTTACTGTATCTCTCCCAAGTAAGATTAACATATGTAATATATTATACATAACCAAATAACAAAATCTTAAGCTCGACTGACCTAGAAATATTCATAAATCAACTTTAGCAGCCATCACTATCTTCGGGGTTCGTACAAAGTAGACGGTCGTGGGAAAATTATTGAAATGCTGGTAGAGAGCCCAGAAATCACAACTCAGGCAGCCCAACCCATTTCACTGTGAGCACTGGCAAATTAATCTGCAGCAGTAAACTGACCCAGCACTTAGAATGGGAGTCCCTCCAAAACCTTCATGACAGTGATCATTTCCCAATTAAAGTATCCTCCTCAACAATACAAGAAAATCACTCTCTTCCCCCGAAATGGAACTTGAAAAAGATATACCGGCATAAGTACAAAACAACAATAATCAACAGTGTTCCTAAAATCGTCATAGAAGTCACACCGGGGCTAACAAGGAGAGTGCAAGTCCTTTGGGTCATTGATTTAGTTGAAACTTTGCACGTTTGGAGATTTAGTCATCCGGCTGAAGAAAATGTAGCATTATAAGGGCAACTACTCAATAGTTTTTGAAATATTTATGATTCAAATAATTATCGATTACAGTTGTGATCTATGGGCAATACCCAAAGATTCCTACACTGGTAGCTGGAGTTCGAGTCCCGTCCGTAATTTAATAGTTCCTTTTTAAATCTATTTTTTATTTTCTATTAATAAAAAATTAGATCGAGGAAAAAACCATTAAGTAAGCCATAACAGAAATCGGCGATTACTTGAAATAAATCTGTAGTCAAGGCAATAATAAAGCTCTAATGATAAATGTTTCAAAAACTATTGAGCGGTTGCCCTTGTAGTGCTACATTTTCTTGGACCGGATGACCAAATCTAGAAACGTGGAAAATTTCAACGAAATCAATGACCCGTAAATCATCGTCCAACCGGATAAAAAATAGAAATGCCATAATTCCATCTATCAAACCAATTCCCTGTTTTCTTTGTTGTACGTTTCCGAGGCATTGTTCGTAGTCAGGATCCGCGTTTGTACGACAGGAATCGTGATCAGCCGTGTACGGAGCGCGGTTCTTGAAAAGCTTCGTGGACGCGAGCGCCGGAGGAGATATCGCGAGACAGAAGAGCGGATTCTGCGGCGGACGTCGGTGCATCCAGGCCGAAGGTTAACTCGCCTAACGTTCAAGCTACGACGGAATATAGATGTTCGGTACCGTTCGCCGCTTCATTTCCTTGAGTTATGGTCAATTACGGGTGCCTTATCTTGCCGGTCCGGGGCCACGACTACCGTCTCTCGACCGCCGTGGACAGGGGATAATCTACTGGCGTGTATCTTCCAGGAAAACATTCCGCTCGAGCCCGTCCTTTTCCACGTTCTCACGCGTTTAGCTTTTCCTTCTATTTCGCGAACTGCGACCGCAGGGGGCCGTTTTCTTTTACAAACGCACGATACTTGCACGCGAACGAGCGTACCGTTAACCTTTTGACAGCACGGACTCAACTCAGCCGACTATCTAAATCGTGTTCAACTACAGTCATTAGCTTCAGTGACCGCTTACTCAAATAACGTTCCCTCATGATTGCAACCTCTTTGTAAAAGTACCACTTATTACCCTCTCATGTTGGTAACCGGGTGTCTGGCCGGTCATTTCTATATTTTTTACAACATTATTCTTTGTCACGTTTCTGTGAAAATGTTGCAAAAACCGCTCTAGATCCCCATTCTTTGGATATCTTTGTGTCAATTTACGTTTTAAAAATAAAATTTTACTAAAAGAATCTTAAATATGAAAGCTTTGCTAACTAGAGTAGCTCCAGGTATCTGTACAGGGTGTTCGGCCATCCCTGGTAATTGACTTTAGTATCAGATTCTCGATTGACAATATACTTTCGAGGACTCGTCACGTTTGAAATATCGAGATTTCGATATTTTCGAGACCTCGACCCTGGACCAGTACCAATTGGAGAAATAATCGTAGAGCCGCGAATTGAAAATCCAGAGTATCGATATAGCGTAAAATTTTGTTGGGATTTTTTGAAATTTCCAACGTAGCGCGCGTTGAACCGCAGCGTCGCCGTTCGATCTCGTTCGAGCCGATGGAGGTGATCGAGCGCTGGTTTCCTGTCCCGCGTTTTCGTGTCTGGCAGTCGTTTAAGCTCGGCTGTCGTGTCGCCCTCACGTAATGAACGGTCCGAGTTTTCCCTCGAGAAACTTTGTTTATTAGGAATTGCATTACGGAAATGACGCGCGGCCGGCAGTTCCGGCATGAAGGGGATAGAGCCTTGTGCCGATCAACGAACCGAACGATCGGCTTAGTCGGGTCTCGCTGAATGGTCGAGCGTTCCTTGTCGGAAGGATTACGTCCAGCGCGGGTTTCCGACGAAGAAACGCCTTCGGGTTATCAGAACGCAATTCGACATGGACTTTTACGACCGTATATAAATTTGCCCTCTTTATAGAAAATAAACTCTTCGGGATATTGTGAAAATGAACTTCCTTTATTACATTCCTCATTATTATCATTATTATCGGATAATACAATTTAACCTGACAATGCCATTTTTTACAAACAAATATATTATTGTTCCAGCACTCGTAGGATTTAATACGTTAAAAAGAAAACGTTAAATCAATTTTCCTTGAATTGACATTTCTTAAATTGGACGTTACATTGGTTTGGCAACTATGTAATTGCGGATTTCTCTGACAGATGGATTTAGTTGAATTATTAGGTATTTGTATATATTCGAAACGTCAAATCCATATTGTTGTCTGATAGTTAGTACTTTAATTGTTATTGTTTTCTTTTTTTTTGACGTCGGTTGAACGATGGAAATTCAAGACGAGCATTTTCCGCAAAGGAAAAAATGCATCGTAAGCTCACTAAAAGTTATTTGCTGTGTATAGCAACGAAGCCTAAAAGAGCGGCAGTGTCAAAATTGCTCCGCAAAATTTCATTCCGGTGATTTTTCACTCAAAGATAAACAACCTTCAGGCCGTCCAATTGAAGTTGATGACGACCAAATCGAAGCATTAAGCGATTGTTAAAGATAATTGAAATAAATGTACTTTTACATAATTTTTATTACAAAAGTTCTAGTATAGATTAATTGTGCTATAAATAGCCGAATTTTATTATTGGAAATCAATTTCTATTGAGAAATATCCGCTTTACCGATCGCTATTCACGGTTTGATAGGAGTCTTCCGTCGATGTAGAGAAAATTTCCTTTGTCGCGTGTTTTGGGCGACCCGTCAGCGTCCGGGTATAACGGGTGTAAATACCCACGCGCGATTAATGCAAACGATTTAGGACGAGAACTCGCAACGATGCGCCAGACGTTGCTGCATGACGGATTGCTCGTAAGCTGGCCCACGGAACGTTAACGTTATTGCCGGCGAGGAACGCGAATGTAAATTTCTGCCCGATGGGGATCGAGTCGATCGCGGGCGATCCAACCAGCGCGGCTGGTTACGAGTCGTGAAAACGCGCGTTACTGCGGGCACTGTTTCCGTTCGACCATCACGCCGCGCTCTACGCTGGATATGCTCTCTCTGTACGCCTGCCAACCGGTGAATATATTGTTGTATTTCGCTCTATTCCCACCGGTTGCTCCATCCCACGTTGGAAAAGCGGGATCACGGTTTCTCTTAACGATTAGATTCCTCGGGCGTCGAACCAAAGGAACCTGCCAACCGAGGATTTCAGCGTCTCGGAAATTGGTTACACGTTGTTACGCGGAGGGGAAATGAATTCTTCGTTAGAAAATTTATTGGCTGATAAAAGTCACTTGGGGCGAAACGACAAAGTCTCGATAAACGTGCAGATCGGTACGTATACATACGTTCGCGTGATATCTTGCTACATACGTAGGAACGAAAGTGTATGGGAAACTGGGATAATTCCGACCATATTCGTTAAACGCATTATTTTATAGAGCGCGGTGGAATTCACAGTACGATCGAAAAAAGAGATTTCACTGAAAAATAAATAAATAAGTTTCTATATGGAACTTTATCGTTTTGAAGCTTTCTTTTCGTAAAAGTCGATTTCAAAAGTTATTCGAAAGGACTCTCCTTGGGTTTTTTTTTATAAATAGAATCTATTATTTACTCAACTTTTCTAAGGACAAGATCATTACACTAAATCACACATGACTCACTGAAGGGGTATATGGTTCCCATTGAATATCCCTGGTCTAGATAATTTCTATGACCTTTTAAAATTCGCTAGCGAGTTATCGAAAATCTTAACAGATTAATATAACTAATGAATATCAGCAAATGGAAAATAATTTCTTGTATAAGTATTTGTAAACATTCATTTTATTATTTGAAAAAATAATAGCACCCCCTTAGTCTCCCTCTAAATCCGTGCCCAGTCTATAAACTAAACGTTGAGAATAAACATTGCGTGCATGTATTTTTAATGAAAATTTATATCCATTGGTGCAGTCCCCTCCCTTGCAAAGGTCAGTACTGCCTGAGGAGGACACTCTTTTATTGCACCCCCTGAGCGTTTCGTTTTTTTCCCCGAGCCTCAAGTTCAGTTAGAAAAAACGGTCAAGCTCCATTAATTAAATATATATTTAGGTCAAAATTCTGTTGTATTTATTTAGCAAATAAATATTCAACAAAATGAATCAATGTAATTTCTTTTTTACTCGTTCTCTCGTGTCTGACTATGGGCATCGTTTGTTTATAGTACATAGGAGGTATGTTCGTATACCAAGCCTGTGTGTTGTAAGAAGTATATGACCGGATGAGTAGATAGTTGATTCTGATGGTCTCCTACAATAATAAATGTATTTCATTTTATTTATGAAGTAGAGCTTACGGATACCTGCAAAAAGGTGTTATACATTTCCGTAGAGCGTCAAACAAATTTATTAAAAATCAAAAAGAAATTTTTATGAAAATCTACAGATGGGGTAGGTGCAGAAATTTTTCTGTCTCTAAAACTATATCAATTAAATGCATACTTAGGTCGAAACTCTATTCTATTTATTTACCAAATAAATATTCAACGCTAAGAAATAGCTTACGAAGTTTAAACAAATTCTATTTAGCCGAAGAATTAGAAATTCCATTTAGCCGAAAAGTGAAGGAGAAAATAAATAATCGGTTTTACGTGCGATCGATGCATCACGCTCGATATGTAGCGTGCAGTACGAATGTCACGCACGAATTACAGATGGATTCCGACACAGTGACGGTACAGCGGAAATCTCTTCGGGCTTATTTTTCCCGCATTCGATTTATACAGTTCAAAAGCGAGACGGAACATCCGTGACAGCATGTCAGGCCGCGCTCGCGACTACGCGATGTATGTCGTATTGTCCACATTGCGTGGCACTTAATCTTGTTCCTTCCTTTCGGATCTCTCTTTCTTCTCGTTCCTCTTTCTGTGATTGAAATATACGTCCTGCTTGCACGAACTTGTTGTCCGTCACATCGTTTCTCTCTTCACGAGAAAACGCGAACGTGAAACGTGAATTGGCAGTGAGAGTCGTTGCTTGCTAGCAAAGACTCTTCTATTTTAATTAATCTCCATTAGGGTTATACTTGTAATATCTACTATGATTTCATTCGGGCGCAGAACTTTATAATAGACAAAATGAAGGATGTCGATGATGAAGGATAGTCACTTAGAGGATGATTTTCATATATCAAAATAAGATAGAAATCAAGAATTTTTAAATTGTGTTTAAAAGTTTGTTGCTTTCTGACCTATAAAACAAGTTTTCTAGTCGAGAAACATTTTGAGATTTTTTTTTTACCGAGAAACGTGTTTCAGATCCCATGATTAAGTTTTGATTATTAAAAAAATACTTTGCCAGGGAATAGCAAATGCGGTTTTAATAAACCGACAAACCCTATCGGTAACATGTTTCCTAGTGTTGCAATGCTAATTTATAGTTTTTTGCATTTTGTGGTGTTTTTATGCCTGTGTTACTCTGAAGGGGACCAAAGCCCGGTTGGTCCAAACGACAGAAGAACCAATGCTTTATCAAGCGAGATTTTATGGTCATCTTACCGTCGCTCTACGTACAGTAGCCTGTGATTTACATTCAATATACCGTCGCAGCCAGGAGCAAAACACTCTTCGTATAGCTGTTGTCATTACGTTTTTGTTTATTCTACACGAAATGACTACTTCAAGTTCATTCTTTCGACAGAGCGTGGCCGCATATTGGGACTCATTACTGCCGTAACGGCGGATGGCGTGACAGACTGGTTCTTTGTTATTATTAAATAAATAAATATACGTCCTTCGTTATAATAGCTGGTATTATTTAAATTACATCGTGCCGGTGTACACGTCGGAACCGCCGAACAAAGCAGGCTGGAAACGATAATAACTGTCCGCCGTCGTGTGTGTAAACGCAGCCCATTGAAAGTGGGCTACAGAGGGGAACAAATTGTTGCTGCATCCCAAGAGCAAATAACGCGTGACCTCGACATCTTAAAAGCCTAGCCTTTGTCGCGTACACCGCTCCTCCATCATCGCAAATCCTTTATTTCCGACGGATTATTGGAACGAATCGGCCAAGGAACCGCCATGGTAATAATCTCTTAATCGGATAATCAGCTCCTCCCGACGCGATCTTTTCCCCATGTTAAACAAATAATTATAATGTTAGAAACTAACATCTGCTGTTCCATGGCGACATCAGTTTGGTCGTTATTTTTCGACTTTCGATTACTTTTCTAAAACGTGTTTTTTCGATTATGTCTAAAACAACATTTTCACAAGTGTCACAAAAAGAAAAATGTTGACCCCTGTAGCTAAAGACCAGCCTAGGCGACACACATCGTTGTATTAAAATTTTGCTTCTATGGTAGAAATAGATACTCGATTATCTGAACGCCTATCATACAAATGACCGATTTATCGGAATACAAATGAAACGCGTGAATACAGGTAGTCCACCTAAACGTTGCCTAAAAAATATTTCTTATGTAACTTATTTGACAACGAGAGATTAATATAGTATAAATAATTGTTTTTGGCCAAGGTCATGTTCTTCGCAATTTTTAAGGTCGTTAGTGTTTTTTCCACATAAGCGTATATTTTTTTGTGAAAATGTAGAATAATATTTTTTCATCCGATGCTTCGTTTTTTGAGATTATTGAATTTGAAGATTTGTGGATTACGCTTGCAACTGAATACGATTTGCCTGATGCGTCCGTCCATTATTCGCCATTTCTACTTACGCTTATGTCCAAGTCACACTCTATCGTACGCGGACTCGATCAGTTTTCAAAGTCGATTTTCTCGAAAGCAGAGTTTCGTACGAATTTTATTCCACATTCTCGACTTATTTTTTCACGTAACAACGATTATTTATTTATTATTATTTATTGATAAATTTTCATGCGTAAGAACTCAATAAATATAGTCTCCCATTTGTATTTTGAAAATAACATATCGCGAACAGACAATCTTTGCATCTTCGACGTATGTCGTTGCACAGAGCAACATAGTTCCGTATAAATATACTCGATAATAATCGAGTGCATGACTAATACTTGCCTCGGGAGTTTGAATATCGTATGGTCGATCATGGTATACCATGCTCTTCAGATATCGCATAAGAAGAAGTCACATACTGATAGATCGCGACGAGGGCCTCGCAGGCCAGTTAATGTCGCTGCTATTGGATATAATTTGATTTAAGAAAAGCTGCTGTTAGACATTCGTAGAGATCCTGGATAAGACCCATCTTGTTGAAGCTAGGTAATCTGACGGTAACGAGCCACTTCTGTGACCATAAAAGTTCTAATCGTACGCAGGTATCTGGCTGATGTTGCGGTGGATTTCTCTCGTGGATTTCTCGTCATTCAAAAGAAGAAAATTACCAATTATTCCGTAAGATGACTCTGCGCACCAAACAGATGCAAAATGATTTTTTATTTCAAAAATTACAAACGATAGTTTATAAGTGCATTTATAATTTAATGAAAACACGGCTACACACCTTTAGAACTTTTGCATCGGAAAGCACAATTATGTTTGCAATCAATTTTGAAATATCGAGACAAATTGTTAGAAAAAAAATTAAGTGACGTTTTAGAGTGATTATTTCTTTTGAAATCAGAATGCCCCGAATGTCATAAATGACCGAATAATTTGGTCGATTCGATTAGTAACAATAACTGATTTTATACGCTAATATCAACACACCTTTTAATTTTTCAATAAAAAGTGATTAAGCGTTTAGTATGCCCGATATAAACACATTTGATAAATACATCTTGAAGAAGTCCAAGAAATAGCAAAAAAGGTATTATAAAATTTCGTGTACATATATGTATATAGATTCGTAAATATTTGGGTATAAGAAAGCATTTATGCTATTAATAACGGATGACATACTGGTATCAAACAACACCTTTCAAAAATTTTTTAGTGCTAACAATAAGTGAATTGATTTTTTAAATTTAACTTTTAAATCTCTTTATAGATAACATAAACAAAATAAAAAATAATAATAATTATGTTTTAAAATATTTTTAGCAATCTCCCTCGCTTTGGAGGATTAGTTTTGTTCTGATAAGAATATTAATTGCAAAATTAAGTTCTGCAACCTCCAAAACTTTTAGATTCTTTTTATATAAAAAATAGATAAATTATAAATGTAAAGATCCCAATTTGTTGTCTTTAGGACAAAGAATTTCGGGATCTTTGACTACATACTTTATATCCCAACACCTTTTCCATCTATTTATTTATTTAACGACTTTGTTCACCGACACGCAAATAAAAAATTAAAATGTACATACCAGTATTAGCGGTTGTAACTTGGTAGCAACTTACTAGCAAGCTAACTAGTGTTTGCTGCTTTTATTAAAAATGTACGTACAAGAACTGGGCCTTATCAATCAGAATGGAAGACCGGTGTTCGGTAAATAACGCTGTTTTACGACTTTGCATCCATCATAAGCGAAAATTACCGCCACTATACATTATTGCATTATTATTACAGCATGTATAGCTCGCTGACGTCTCGTCGTTTCTTTTTCTTGCATTACACCTATACGTGATGTCGGGTCCTCGCGAAAAATGAATAAATAAATAAACGATACCCGCTCGTCGGATCCCTTTGACAGTCTCCATCGGTCCGTTACTCTTCGTCTCGGCGCCAGAAACTCATTCGATTGGAAGAAAAAGAGGTGGATCGGTTAATTTAGACGTGCACGCGACGTTGTTAACTCCGTGAAATACAATGCGTATTAATTTTTACGCTGCATGTAACACGTATAGTGACAGGATCAGAAAAAACTGGTTCCGAGCGCGTGATTCTGGGTGCACGGAGATGGAACGAAGGTGTTGGAAGCGAGGCTTAATTTAAATTCAGCACATATGTAAATCTCTGTCAAATTGGAATCTTATTTCGCGGCGAGTTCTGCCCCTTCCTCTTCCACATTCACTTGTTATTTAATTCTATTGCGGTTTTAGGTATTCAATAACTTATTGCCGCATATAAAATATACTATTTACGGGTAAACGTCGTCTGTTACCGCCATCCAATATGGAAAAACAGCTACGAGCTACGTGCTAGAATTATTCAATTACAGATTACTGTTATCTATGTTTTCATGCCTTCGAAATTTTCCAAGTTCCTCTTAGTTTTACACAAACGATAGCAGCTGACATACAGGGTGTTCAGCATTTTTCCGTACACATTTTAGCAGTGTGTTCTACAAGTAAAGCTAAGACTAAAATATTGTGTAACAAAAAATCCATAAATGCTTTGTTAAGAAGTTATAATAAAAATATGAACTGTAAAACGCGGTTTAAGCATGTGTATATGAAATTCACGTTCAAAACCATGATCTCTAATCGATACCAACCCTAAATATCAGTCATTTATTATTTTAATATACTATATATTAGAACGAAATTTACTGCTTTCTACAAATTGTCGATTATTTCGGAAACGGCAATTCAGATTTCATTTATTTTGATAAGGTATTTCCGTATTCTTTAGTTTATTCGAGATTTTTTCCAAACGGTTATAAAATTAATATTTTTTTTCACTTTCAACGCTATTTTTTCAGTTTTCACCATAAACTTTTTTACAATGTATTGTTGGAATCATCTTTATATATTTAGCTATACATATAGCTATATAATCTAATACTGACAATTTTCCCTGAAAACGCACCAGTTTTGAGTTTAAGTAAGACTAAATTTAAAAATACACCGAGATCCATCCATTATTAAATTACCGCTGTTTAGGATTTGAAAGGTAAGTATTTATGGACGGAAATGTAAGTTAAACAGTACTACAGTATCTTATGCTTAATGTCCACTAACCCAGTATCCATAATAAAAGTATGAATGAAAGTGCGCGGACAAGTTATGTTAATACTATTTCTTAGGCCTTTTCTTGTGTCTTGACAGTACTATACAGGGTGTTCGGCCACCTCTAGCAAAAATTTTAATGAGCGACAGTAGAGGCCAAAATAAGACGAAAATCAAGAATACTAATTTGTTGATGGAAGCTTCGTTAAAAAGTTATTAACAATTAAATTCAAAAATTTCAAATCGTTCTGGAAAAATTATTTTCGGTTGCGGGGGTCAACTACAATCATTTTTGGTGAGTACACATACCTCCGAAATCCTATCTACTTTCGAGAAAAAAAATCGAGTAGGTGGTGAAATTTTTCGGCGAAAAAAAATTTTTCAAATCGTTCTAAAAAAATTATTTTCGGCTGCGGGGATCAATTACAATCATTTTTTATCATTACACATACCTCCGAAATTGTACGCACTTTCGTGAAAAAAATTCCTTACTGAAAATCCAATTAGGTGCCTAAATTTTTCAACGGAGAAAAAAAATTGCAAATCATTGTGGAAAAATTATTTTCGGTTGCGGGGGTCAATTACAATCAGTTTTTGTCATTAGACATACCCACGAAATCCTGCCCACTTTCGAGAAAAAAAATAGAAAAGGTGTGAAATTATTCGAGAAAATTAAAAAATTGCAAATCGTTGTGGAAAAATTACTTTCGGTTGTAGGGTTCAATTACAGTCATTTTTGGTGAATAGACATACCCCCGAAATCTTGCGCATTTTCGAGAAAAAAATTCAGTAAGGGCGGCACTTTAAACGTTAATAACTTTTTAACGAAGCTTCCATCAACAAATTGGTATTCTTGATTTTCGTCTTATTTTGGCCTCTACTATCGCTCATTAAAATTTTTGCTAGAGGTGACCGAACACCCTGTATATGTAGCTGCGAGTGATGCAAAATTTCTTAAACATAGAACCGCGCCCACAAGAAATGGGATTACATTCGAGAACTAATTGTGAATCGATGGAAATGAAATCATTTTTCTTATTGACGTTTATAAATTTCGAAGGCCAAGAACAATTAAAAGTCACAGCAAATGATCCATGAAACTCTTTTTTTCATTGAAATGTTGAGATTAAAAATCATTTTATCGGTTAATTTGCACACAAAGTTTGAATAATTGAAAAATATCAAAATAGCGGCTGTTATAATTTTGTTTCTCTTTTCTCACTTGAAAGACAAGTTCTTTTCTATACCTGGCAAGTAATATCAACGATAACACAAATCATACTTGAACAGAGCAACAATGCAATTAGAAATATTTTTACTATATTTAATCAAGATTGAATGAAATGTATATAAATTATTATATAGAATTGGTAGAAAATTTAATATCAAGTAGAATACTATTACAGTTCGTGGAACTATGGGTACGAAGAAAATGTAGGGGACTTGTTCTTGAATTAGCTGTTCCGGCAATATAATAATCTTCCCTCTTGGTAAAGGAAAAATCATTCCAGGTAAAATCCTTCTGTCGTTAGATTACCAGAGCCTGTTTACACTATTTTACGAACGTCGATATCTCATGCAGCAGGATCGGAGTCAATAATTATGCCCATCATGTTCATAATTTGCAGTGGACGCCAGAAACCTTCATTAACGGTACAGGCATTATTGTCTGCGTCGATTTTTACGGTTTTTGTCATACCGAATAAAAACTTAGGAGCTATTTTCCAATAAACACGTTGTGGCTAGCGATGGGATCATGCACCTTACAAGTAGATTCGCATGTTGACTGTATAAGTAATTCCAAAACCAAAAGTGTACTTTCAAGTAGTCAAAAATATAAACGAGAAACTTTGAAACTGTCTGTGAGCACTTCGTAAAATGAAAATGGTACTTTCAACTACGATTTAACTCTGTCCAGATTCGATACTTTTATGAGAATCTTACTAGAAGCTTGACGTTCTATCAAATCATCGTTTCTTTTTGTTTCATCTCTTCACGATAAACTATGGTATTTCTTATGCATAATGTAATTATAAACTAATAATTAAAATTAATAGAAAATAAACTTATATAAATAAAATTAGTAGAAACAATATTAGTAAATTTTACACAGAATCTCATTGTTACTCATAATTCGTGTAGTTCCTGAAACTTTCATCTCCATAATTCGTGATCTCTATTTCCGTTTTCAGTCCCTTTGGAATATTCAGTAAGAATTACTGAATATTACATCGTCCATTAGTTTGATTTTCCCTTTTTAACGCCCTGTTTATATCTGGTTCTCAATAGTTTTGAAGCTCTTATTGTAAAATATTCGCATATATTTCTCGGACTAATGATCTCTGGAAAAGCAACCATCGTAGCTGATACATACGTGTTTATCCCAATGGAGCCTTCACGTTCCGATTCGTATATCCACTGTATTCAATAATACAGTGGACACTGAATGCGCGTATACCGTGGAATTTACCGAAGCAAATAACCATAAGTCATAAAACGTAACGAGGAAGGGAACGTAGATAGAAAAAAATGTATAATTGTGTCCCCCGCGTCCCACAGCACAGCAAATTAGCATCTCGTATTGCAAACGGCACTATAATTTCACGATTATCTCGTGTAACGGGCCTTTTTTTAGTAACATGCCTAAATGAACCATTTATGTGTCGAAACATGTTTGCTGCAAGAAAACGCGTATGAAAAAGGACACGATTATGTTTTGTGGTACGAATATTCATCGTTAATGATCCTGTTTTTTCTAAGTAAAATTATCAGAATTTTCTTTTCTCGGTTTTCGTTTCTTCGATCATCATAATTTTCTTTTCTTAAAGAACATTATTCTTTCTTTTATACATAGTCCTCTTTAGGATCGATGTACTTGGTCCAACGATTCTCAAGTTTCGACAAAGATCTGTCCAAATTTGTAAAATAAATATTTATTTCGCTTATTATTCCCCCGTTAGAAATTTTTTCTTGTTCGTGAAAATGGCTTGCCTTTACGAAAAAAGTCTTTCTTGTTGCTAGATGCGGATTTATTCGCATTAAAAGTTTTACTACATCGTGCAATGTCCCGAAGAAGGACATCCCGAAATTTCGACGAAGTCGAAACAATACATTTTCGTTTTAGCAGTGGATTTAAGTCTATAGCTCTCGTAACGTTGGAAAATAGAGCGACGATTCAACGTCGAACGAGTTATTCGCTTAGATCCATCGCTAGTGTGTCTGCATGGTCCGTCTAATCGAAACTTGTATAGCAACAAATGTCACCGTCAGTAGGCCGCTTAATAAAACTCGTCGTTTATTTTTTTTTCTCCCCATTTGGGGTTTAATTTTCGAGTTATTAATCGATACGATTACTTCATAGTGAAATCGAGAGTTCCCGAATCTGGGGACGAAGAAAAAAATCGCTGGCAAACGTAATCGCTACTCTCGCGAAGCGATGATGCGCGCTGGAATAGCCGGCCATTACGTTCGGAGCACGCTGGAATGATCTAAAGTAAGCGGACAATAAAGAACCGGATAATCTGGATATATCCGCGGCGTCCTCGATGCAAACGAGAAGCTCGGTTGCTAAAAGCAGACGCACGCATTTCATGGATACCGGCACGCCGCGCGAACTAGATACCTGCACCTCGTGTGACACTCCTACTGGCTCGGCGTGCCGATCAATGCACGTGGAAGAGTTTGACGAACGAAAGGGTGATCGTAAATCTTCTCAAACTTTCACTCGACGCACCGACTATTACGTTAATTTCACTTTCATCCGTCTTGTTCCTCACAACGCACTGTATGCCCAGCAATTGACAAAAGTGAACAAACTAAAGTCTATGTTTTATAAATTCTTGTATCTGAAAATGTTAATAAAGGAACGTAAACTTTAACAGTAACCATAACTTTTACCGAATTTGCCAATTTGTTGTTGAAAATGATGCCAGATTGCAATTTTCGGTGGATTTTAGATAAGAAACAGATGCAAAGTTATGAGTTTAGTCCCGAACACCCATATACTCGAAATGATCGCTACGATATTTCAGGCACTTCCTCTAAGCCAATCAAAAAACTTTTCGAACAAAAGTTACACAGCAATCACTTGACAAGAGATTACAATAATGGAAATTAGCGAAACAATTTTTATTCAACAAAAGTCAAGGTCGCTTCAATTTTTCTGCATCAATCGATGCATCTTTGTATTCTCTTTAAAAAAAGTGTAAGAGGTCTTAGGTCGAAAATTGACTAGTTCAGAAGCTATGATCTTTGTTCCGAATTTCCATTTAGACGACACACTGCAACGGTCGAAATCACAGCTGGAAACAAATAAAATTTAATGTTCGGTGCAGTTCAACATTTTTCAGTTGCTCACAGCAAAGATACGATCAATAGATAAAAATTGATCTCAAAACGAATAGGCGGAATTTTCAAGAGTCGAGATCTATAAATTTTCCGAAATCTTACGAGTCTAAAATAGCATACAGGAAAGATCTATCAGGCATTAAGATAATTTGATCGATAAGAATTTATCGTCACCTCTTCCCAAAGACAATGTTCACATTCCACTATCTTTTGCCCAACTGTGCAGATTCATACAATTGTTTAAATGGGAGATCTAGTAACCGATCAGTATCTATTTATCGAACATTGCTTACTTTCTTCTGAAACTTTCTACCTGTATAGATCGAGATACCAGTTGTTGCTAACGGTTAGAGAAAATTAGAAGGATCTAATAAACCGATCCGTTGCCTCATCAAGCCGAGAAGAGTGTTCAGATCCTTCTCGCGGTCCTTTATGGGCTCTATAATCCTCGTGAATTCACGACGCTAAGTCTTACAAATGGCCAGTCGAGATCCAGAATGGCAGAGAGAGTCGGTCCATTAGTCTGAACAATGAGTGTCCAATGATTCATCCAAGACGTTACAGAGAGCGTTCGGTTTGTTCTTTTGGTGTATACGTATAGGCAGTACGCGCAGCCCGCGAATCCGCGAATTTCACGGCGCCAGTTGTTGCAAATGGCCAGGCGAGATCCAGAAGGGCAGAGCCCAGAGAGAGGATACTCTTCTTGGCGGTTTCATCTGGTTTTATTGGCGCAGCGGCGAGTAGTAGTCGGGGCGAGCAGTTTCGTTCGCCGGCGAGTAGAATCGCCATGGGTCGCGCGCATACGCACAAAGCCATATGTCATGTCCGGCCGTTTAATGGCCTTTTAATACTACCTCACGAGCGGCACGTATCCCCACCCGCAAGGTGGCTCGATGTTACCTTTGAATAGGCGCCTCGAAGGTGCGTCTATAAAGGTGGCCCGACGCGGTGGGCATAGAAAGTCCGGAGAGTCAGCTCTCGGTAACTCGGGATTCCTGAGTGTCTGTGTCATCGGTTCGGCTGCAACCTCGTAAACTCGGGGCATTAAATGCGGCTTTCGACGACGAGAAAACGGGACGAAGAATGTAGACCGATCGGTCAACACGCTGATGCGCACGTTACCTTCACCCGGGGTAATCATGGCTCGCGACGCACACTACGCAAAAACCTCCGAAACGAGGACTAAATATGCAACCGTGATTTTATTTACAGTGCTGGGCACAAATATTGGCACAGCATGGTTGTTGTGGTACAAATGCTTCTAACTGCTAAACAACTTGATTTGAAAGAAAAACTTTTTCACATATTCGTTTATTATCTATTTCAGTTTATTGCATAACATATACATTGAT
The DNA here is from genome assembly GCF_013123115.1 of Colletes gigas. Lineage (NCBI taxonomy): Eukaryota > Metazoa > Arthropoda > Insecta > Hymenoptera > Colletidae > Colletes > Colletes gigas. The sequence goes on from NW_025106668.1 coordinate 811,310, forward strand.
TCGCGAAACAATAACAAAGATGTATTCATTGAACATTTTCTGGGTGGACGAAAGCATTGGCACACGATGCTAAATCTAGTATATCCGCATTTGTTTGAAAAATTTCCGATCGTCGTTTGAAAATTTTGGTAGGGGACTAGACGTTTGCTCGAAATGCAATGCAATCAGACTTGTTCTGGAATTAAATTTAACCTGTGCCTTCTGAAGGTGATTTTGAAAGAGACGTAATTAAAATTAAAATATTAGCTTTTACCAATCACGATATCATCACTTGTTGGGGTCAATTATTATTACACTGGTCTTACTGGAAACATTACAATTAACCAACACTCTCTGTTCGCTTCATTTTCTGCATCGAGTATTCTTCTAAATATTATACATCATAAAAAAAAGTTGCAACGCACATTCCGTTACGTTCGTTCCAAATTCCTGAGGAAGAAGTTGATTGGAAATGGCCACCCCACCGCGCGTGTCATCTTCGTGTCGGACAGCCGCGTCACACGTGGAATGTTGTCCGTGAAATTTCCCACATACTTCGGAAAATTATAGGTACATTTACCTTGGATTTCAGCAGAAGACTCTTCAAATTGGTGTAAAATATTTTGAAATATTTAGAAAAGAATTAACGTGGAGCTTTGAAAATTAATTGACTTTAAATTAATCGGGGATTACGATTTCGAAAGTTTCCAAAAGAAGAAAGAAGGATAAACAAATTTCAGAAAAGTAAAGATCATGAGCAATAGCGAAATCAAGACTTGAAGATAATTGATCTAAGGAACTCTTCCCTTTTCTATCGTATTTAATATAATAGAAATGTTATTATTATAAAACATTTATATTTAGCCTCCTGTTAGTTTCTTTTTCAATGTATTATATTCGTTAAAACGATCCTGAGAATCGCGGAATGGATAAAATGTTGCAAAATTTAAACGCTTAATCTGAAAAATCCGAACTAGGAATTTGATTAAGAATATAAACGACACGACTAACCACATTGCGACCGTCAATTTTGAGCTCTACAAAAATAATATTATTACAGTAAACCGTAACTTGTGGTTCGACGGCGATCATTTTCCGTGCGTGCGCGATGATTTTAGTCGAATGGATGCATAGCAAGTGGGAAGTCGTCTTGTTTTTATGGGTCTTCGGTTCAACGAAGAATTTGATACGACGCGTAACTACTTGGGATTCTGAGACATAAACTCGCAACGATTCGCCTCGCTCTGCGACTCTACGATAATTATCTTTGGCTCAGAATCCACGAATGACTTGATACTTTCTCGTATTTTCCACTTTCCTTGTCACGGCGCAGATAAAAGTTTCTTGCTTCTTTCCAAGTATCGATATTTCTTGCTACGCGCCGTGTTTCGTTTTACTTTACGGCACCAAGTTGCCCGACCACTTTAAAGAGATCTAATCTATGGTAAATTGCAACAAAGAGGTATTTCTTTGAGAATTACTTTCTCAAATACCATTGACAATAGTTTTAATAAACTAAGCATATTTACTTATACTCATTTTAAGAAAACGTATATTCATTCGCATATAGAATTATTAATTTACAAAAATTTTACAAAAATATGCAAATTCTTGATGTCTCTTATTTTCCAAATTCTATTAATTCGAAGGAAAAGGTCCACATTGTTTCGTGTTATGTACGAACTATACTGAAAATAAAATATTAAACGTTTTTTAAACGGTTTTAATGGAAAGTAGATGACGACAAGAGGACAATGCCATATAATTCGATGATACTTGAAATTTAAAGAAAAATATAAAAAAAATAACTGATTTTTTTAACGTTTAGAGTAAGAAACTTCTTAAAACATTGACTACCAGGTCAATAACTATGGAATTTTTAATGGTATTTATTTTCATTATTGAAATAGTTCTACCCAGATTTATTTCCGTTAACATTGTACCTTGGAAGATAATTTTCTTTTACTCTTTAATGGAAAGGTTTGTCATCCATATATGGATAGCATGACAGACAATATGTTAAAGAGGCACTACCGTCGACAGGTGCTCAAACTGATAAGGCGCACGATATATGTACCGGTTATAATCAAACGAAAAAGCCACCAAGCGATGGCTAATGTACGCATTGAAATTCCACTGAAAGCGAAATGTCGAGTGGCGGACAGTTACTCTGTTCGCTACCAATTGGTCAACTTACTCGTCCAGCGGGTAATACAGTCGGCCACTTGGGAATATTCTCAACAATGTCAAAGAAAAGTGTCTTTCGCTATAAATGGTGCCTGAAGGGTTCTTTAACACAACGGTATAGACTTATCCATTTCGCAAGACGAAGACGAGACATTAAAAAGACGAAGAACTTGCGATAATGGCTGATGATCGAATGTTATCACATACACTTTGCGAAAGAACGCTACTAGAAGAAGCGAACATGAAGTTGACTTTATAAAAAGAGAAATTATATTTATCATCATTCATAACAATTTTAGAAAAGCTTTATCTGCAAGTGGACAATTTTTTACGAAGTGATAATATATGTCAAATTGAAACGAAAACAAAGAATAATGAAATTACTTTCGAGGTTCTGTATCTCAGTTATCAATGGCTGAAAATATGTGAAAAAATAAAATTTTATTTAATTCTTTCTTCTTTAGAACAGATAGAGAGAAAAGCTTACTTAAATTTTTAATGTAGAATTGAATTCTCTTTAAAGTTTATTTAAATGTTTATACCTAACAGAAATGAAATTTTGTTAATTTTGATTTTCGTTTTATTCTTGCATATAGAATCACTCGATAAAAGATTGCATAAAAGAAGTAATCTATAGGGAACACACAATTTCTTTAAACTTTGCCAATTTTTGTGGAATCATGCTCGGAGTCGTGAAAAATTTTGATTCACTTCCCTTCGTTTTACACAATTCGTATTTTTACTGTAAAAGTTAGTTCGTATTGTCTTGTCGTTTCACTAGACCAAAAATAACTGAAATTTATTCGTCTACTAAATTTCTGGAGATCACTTCCGTAAATACCGTACCTATTTCTCGTTCGATTGAACTATATTAATTTTATGAAATTTAAGGAGTTGAATCAATCTTAACTTTACGAATTTTTCAGAAAAATCGACGTCGCAGGTTTCTAAATTTTTTTACCGCGAAATAAATGTCAATTAATTCTAAAAAAATTGTTTTTAGCAAAGAGGATTAATTGCAATTATTTGCGGAGTATAATCATACCACAGACGAGGTATAGGATCATATAATCCTAAATCGATCTGTAGTTGACGAGTGTATCTGAATTTTTGTGAGAAATTAATACACAATGAAATACTTTCGCGATTGTTACGACAAATGGAATGGTTTCTGAAGAACGCAGCCATTAGATCATATTATTTGTTATGTAATTAATAATTGTATTAATTACATACTAAATAATAATCCCCAGGTCTCACCACGTGGAGGTTGCTGCGAGTGGAGACCCGAAGGGAGATAGATGGAATCAAAGTTCCATCGATCTCCCTTTTAGCTAAGCTTAGCTGGATTACTAAACTAGAGAGATAGAAGGAAGCAATGTTCCTTCGATCTTCTAGTTTAGTTGTACCAAGTAATTATTTCGTTTGAAAAGGGGTGAAGCTAAATTATGGGATACGCGACGCGATGCTGAACCGTGCAAACAGATCTTCGGATCGAATCAACACTGCCCTTGGTAGATTGATTCCTATTTCTAGCAATCGATCTATCATGGGTAGGCGACTAGATCTTTCGGACAAACTGGACGGCCGATCACATGTTTCGATTGATGAAACAGCGGTGATCGAAGCTAGGAACCAGAGAACGAGTCGAGAGAAGCTACTTGTTAAATAATTACTTGGAAATATTGGGAGACGCGTACGATAGGGACTTAAAATTAACGTCGAAGCTCAAGTCTGGTCAAGTTGAAACTAAAATTCGGACGATAGAAGGAAACAAAGTTCCTTGGATGTACCAAGCAATTATTTGGTTAAAAAGAGGGACGAAGTTAATTTGAGGGACACGCGACGCGACACGACGCGACGCGAAGCTGAACCGTGCAGCGGATCCGAGGATCGAACCTACTGCCCTTGCTAACTAGATCTCTACAGGATAACGGACGGCTGCGACTCCGAATCTAAGGTCTCCATTGCTCCAACGCAACCCGCCGGGAGCCCGAAGGACCCGACTCAAGTTGTCTGACAAAGAGAGAGTACCTCTGTTTCAGTGTCGACTTTCGCTGGAAGGTATGCGTTTCCGCAGGATACGGAAACTCCACACCTTCCAGCAAAGTACCATTTTCCCTGGATCGAGCTACCAATGGGAAGGCGATTAGATCTTTCGGATCAGCTACACGGCCGATCACATGTTTCAATCGATGAAACAGCGGTGACCGAAGCTAGGAACGAGGGAACGAGCGAGAGACACAATCTACTTATTGAATAATTGCTTGGTAGGACACGGAGACACGTATAATAAAGAAGGCTTCGACTTTAATTTTAATACTCGCGACGAAGCTTAAGACTAATCAACTCGCAATTAAAAGACCCTCGGCGGTTGTGGCGTTCTCCCTCGATGTCCTTGCGATTAACCCAAATTTAAACTGAAATCAAAACTCATATGTATATTAGTGAGATATGGTAGGAAATTTAATAAACACTTTAAAATGATCTATCACCTAGCTAAAAGGAATTGAACAGAGTATATTAGCAAAATGTTACAAGAATTTAAGCTGAGAAGTAAAAATAAAAATCTTATATTAATCAGTGTCGAACAACGAACACGAACGAAAAAACGAGTCAGAGACATCGAAACAAATACGGTATATGCATCGACACAATGTTATTCATATCAAAACGAACACTCCTAATAATGAAAGAAACTTGGATCGAGACACCAAGTTGAATCAACACCAAACAATCAAACGAAATGGAAGAATCGAACAAAGTACCTCCGTAGAATATTACGAGAATTCGAGCAAGAACGTAAAAATATGAATTGATGAATTTGTATAGAAACAAATATAGTGTATGATTGAAAACAATATTATATTATTATATCCTGCAATATTATACATATCGAAGCAGTCACATAAATTCGCAAAACAATGTAAAAGTAGAAACAGAGAAAAGGAACATTCATAATAACCAAATAAAATCAGATAGATAAATAAAGTTGAATTCACATCAAACAAACAAATAAAAATAATAAAATATAAATAAGTGGAGTGGACTTACTACTTGTTGTCAGTACATAGGGTAGTTACCATAAGAGCCAGCTGTAAAGTAAGAAAATATTCATATTATAGCAACATCGGTTAGATAAACAAGGCAAAATCAGTTCATTGAAGCAAAATTGCCATCAAATGATAGAATAGAAGAGGGGAGAGAATTTTTAAACAGTTCTTACCGTTGGTCATCACCGTCCGGCACTGGTCAGTAGTGGTCAGTAGTGGCAGGAACGCGAATCAGCACTGGTCAGTAGTGGTCAGTATTGGTCAGCCATGGTCAGCTGTGGTCAGGGCTGGCCAGTAGTGGTCAGCAGCGGCCAGCAGAGGTCAGTGGAGGTCCCCAGTTCTCCTCTGGCTATTTGTACACTCCCGAATTCGCGACGCGACTGAAGAAATCTTCGCAGTGACCCTGCTTATATGTCTAAGGTGATGAAAGGGTGGGGAGACCAGTCAGAGCCAAAGTTGAAGATAACAGGTAAGACTGTCTCGTCTACAAAGAAACTATTTCGATTGGTCCCACCTCTTGACCATTTCTGGATCTTCACTGGACCGCTGACCTTGATGTCCACCTCACTGTTGACCACCAGTGACCATAAGCTAGTCATTGTTGATCATCGACCCATTAAAACCATTACGAAGATTAAAGCCTTCTTACGAGGATTCCCTTACAATTTGATGCATGATCTTTTTAACATTTTGTTCCACTTTGGAAGAGTGTATCTCGTTAATTTTTGTCTTTTTGTACGTCAGTTCGAACAATTGCCATACTGAGCGAAAAATTCGGAGGTGATTTCAGCGTCCTCTTCTCATGGATGGCGGTCAGTTGAGAAATTATTCACTGAATTAGTATTGATAGGCAAACAGCTGTAGTTTTGCGTAAATCCATGTGAGTTGACTATGAAAGGGATTAAAATTCATTTCTGAATCTGTTGGTAACGTTGCGAGTGACACAAAAATGGTAATGGGGTACCGGGACCCCAGAAACTCGGGCCGTAAAATTACATTAGCTGAAAGATCTATTCATATACCTCGTGGTATGACCACAGACGAGGTATACGAGTAGACCTTTTACCTTATGGACTTTCGTGGCCGAATCTGACTGCCATACCGACCTGAAAATTCGGAGGTGATTTTAGCGGCCTCTTCTCATGGATGGCGGTCAGTTGAGAAACTCACTGAATTCGTGTGATAGACAGCAGCTAGTGCGTGTAAATGCATACCAATTGAAACGTACGAATTATTCGCGATTCCTTGACTAGTTAAAGTTGTAAATGATTTACTAAAAATCAGTCTATCCGCGGTTTCTACCCGAGGTATCCCTCGGGTTCGTAAACAAGCTTCGCGAGACATCGGAGCTTCCCCCATCCCGCCGCCTAATTCGCGAGCGTTGCCGAGCACAGCGGACGGCCATCATTCATACTTTGAAAATAAACATAGCTAGACGTGTCAAGACGCATCGGCGTTTCGCGACCGAGGTGCGTATTTCTAACCTGTTTATCCTTCCACTATTACTACTCGCATATTACTACTTACGATCTCTTGCAATACGGTTTCGATTTAATCATTACTTAATTGTAATAATCGTTTGCGTACTTTAATGCATCGTTATTTCGTTTCTGTTACAGTCTCTTATTGGAACTCGAAATTAAGAAATAATAAGACTTGTTGGAACCTGCCAAGACGTGTCGGCGTTTCGCGACCAACGAGGTACATACGTGTTTCTAACCTTTTAATATTTCTTCATTATTATCAATTATTGTTTAATTATGATTTAATTTGTATTTCATTTCTGTTGCAGTCTCTGATTGAAATTCGACGCCATGGAAAGTTTCATTGGCGCGTAAACGACGCCATAACAGATGGCAGACCAGTCGACAAATTTTGAAGAGAATATTGGTAACATTATTGGTAACGTTTAAACAATTATAACGAAAATTAACATTCATATTAATATTTATTCATTTTTATCGCTTTATAACGTTATTTGTTGCAAGCATGATATTAATTTTGTAGTCGATCATTGTTAAGATAAAATATTAAAATCATTAACAAACTTTTTGTCTACTTCGATATACATCGAAGTATACAGAAATGGCGTCGGTAGATATTAACGATAAATTGAAATAGTTCATATTAGACTGTATTCTGATCGCGATTAAATATTTCCGACTGTTATTTATTTAATTGATTGTTTATATTTCTTTATGAATTGTTGTAATTGCAATTTGCATATATATTTCGATACAAGTTTTAAAAAATGTAGTAACTACGACGTTGAAATATGCTATTCGGGCACAAATAACCAACGAACTTTAATCTTTGCAAATTTCGGAATATTTATAAAAATTACGGGATATTCTAACGTTCGAGAAAGTAAACATAATCATGCTTACAACTCTAACGATGAAACTCAGTGATATAATATTTATAAATTGAATAATTACTTGTACGTAATTATTTTCGTAGATAATATTTTATCGTTGAAATTCTCATTGATCGAGAATATTTCGCCTTCGTGGCATTGATCTTGTACGGGACAAACTATGTATACAGCAGTGCTAAGTAAAGCAGTATTTCTGTTGACGAACTCTTGTAAGAAGAAAAAAGAAAATCGATAGGCAAAGCACAGGTGTGCTTGTTGTGTTTCTTGTCTCCTGTCCCTTTCTTTTCAGCTCTTTTCTTTCTAGGAAATTTGTTGGCCGCGCGCAATGCGGCCGGTAGATTCAGTGATTGTACGTAGCAACAAGTTTGTTTCTCGGGGCAAAGTGACCCCGAGTACGTTGTCGTTCGCGATGTTAGGCAAACGCGAGAATAGAAGCAGTGTTTCTTACGCGGTATTAAATTATTTCCAGAGCATCGTGGCTCTTTCTGTTTTCTGAATCGCGATAATAGAATCATTTGTTCGCCGATTTCAATCTTCGGCCGCGGTAATCTAATTTAATACTTTCCAATCAAATTAATTATTTTTTCAATTTGAAATTTAAACTCCTCGTTACCGGAATTAAAGTCAGTGCATCACCGAAGAGGACTATTGGGCGATGCTCCACGAGCAAACAATGTAAGTATAAATTTATACTTTGAAATTTTTAATTAAAAATCTCTACAGTTTTGACAATAGATTCTAATTGTTTTCTTACAGTTTTCTTACAGTTTCTGAACATGATCCTGAGAACCAGCAGCAGTACCCGGGGGGTATCAGGCGGTGGACCACGAGCGAACAACGTAAGTATAAATTTATACTTTGAAATTTGTTAATTAAAAATCTCTATAATTTTAACAATAGATTATAATTGCTTTCTTATTCTTTATAGCAGGAACATGCAGGTGGCATTGATGACTTCCACTGGACAGCAGCAGCATCATTATGCAGTCATCCCAGAGGCACAAGTTCATCATTGGTGAGTCGCATGCTATTTGTGTTCCTCTGGCCCCCAACCATGTTGTAGGATGAAAGATCCGAATCAACACGGGTGACCAGTTGTATACTTGGTATTTTTGACGAGTTAAGTGACCGCGGGTATGAAAAATACCCATGAATTATATTTTGTTAATGCAGGCTAGGGTCTTCTTGCACTCGCGTTTTTTAATGTTATCAATAAATATTACACAATATGATTATTACACAATTTTGATGCAATATATGAAATATGTTTATTATCTTTATATGAATTAAATAATTGAGTAGAATATGAATTAATATAATGTGAAAACATTATATTAATTGTACGATTGAATAAAATATCTTACATCATTAATATAATTATTAAATATTCGTTTTATTAATTAATACATCATACGATGTATTTTATGTGCAAGAAGGCGTTTCGCGACTGGTCGATTTTCAGCTCAAAGGAACATGCATGTTAATTTTATTTTCTTGAAAATTTACTTTGACGACAGAATCGACCAAGGTTAATTGAATATTTTGAATAATAATTTAATAAATTTATTTCAATTTGCAAAGTAAATTATTTTATCATGAAATCTTTATTAAAGTCTTACATTTTGAACAATTAAATTTCAGTCACAAATTTTTCTTGAATAATAATATCTTTCAATATTAACGTACTCTGTTGTTGATATATTACATATAACAAGTCGAGTCATTTTAATTGAGAATAGATACCGTTTAGTTAATTATTAATAACCAGTTGTTCTAGTCAGGATTTTCAGGATACTTTTCCGTGTTCGTTGCCTAAGTTCATGCACATGCCCAAGTGTTATTTGCACGAACGAAGGCAACGGGGCACGATGACTTAGTTTGTAACATTTATAATAATAATTTATCCGTGCGACTGACAATGCTAGTGTATCGTGCACGATGTACTGTCCACATATGTGTGTTTGTGGTTAGGATGTGGAAGTGCATCGTTTCAAAAGTTTATTACAATTCAGATACAGAATTTTTTGATATTAGATTCATAACAGTCACAATAATAATATTAAACTTATAGTTATTATTTACTTGGCAATTGTTCGTATTGCATATACGTCAATAATATTGTAAAATGCATAATGAATTAGCATTTCAATCTTATATAATCATATATAGAGTATATTTTAATAAAGACTATATTAGATATATTAAAATGTTTTACATAAATAATAAAAGTACGCAATGGGCACTAGCTTTGTCAGTCCACTGCAAAAACTGGTACGTACACAATTAGAGTATGAATGAGGTTGTGTCCGGGTGTCGGAGGAACCCCGGGGAGTCCTCTCTAGTTTAGGTCGCGCCCGGACATTGAGAATGAGAACCGTGGAGTGTTTGTTTGAGAGACTGAGTTTTGCAATTTTTTAAATATAGGGTTAGGTAGGTAGGTAACTTATTCTCTGGTGTGTGTGTTTAAACGTAAGTAGGTAGGGTCAGGGCAGGACTGTCCACATTAGTAATTCGGGTAGGCGCGTTTTCGCGTGGCAGTTCTGTTCCTGTAGTTACGATTTCGAGAGTAGAAATGTTGCTGATTCAAACAGTGCACTTGTGCTGTTTGTTTCGGCTTTATTTTCGACTCCTCGAATCGTGCGACTCTTAAAGTCGCTCTCTCGCGCTCGCGGTCGGGATTAGGTCCCTTTCGAAACGTTCGTCCCGCTCGAGATTCACCACGTATGCTCTTGCAACAATTCGTATATTGTTAGAAGACTACGTATTGCACAAAATCTCGAGCCCGGTCTTTCGTAAGTTTCAGGCATCGGCAGGACCGCCGAAGAAAGAAAAGGCTCTCAATGAGCCGAAGAGGCCCTGACAAACTGTTTCAAGAGTGGGCTACAACAAATGGCTTTTCATCTTCATCCTCGGATGAGAATGGAAAGTCATTCCTGTTACTACTTTGTCACTTAACTCGTCTGTAGTTGTAGTTAGTTTATTTTTCTGGCTGGCTCACGTATGCATGTACCTGATGGTACATGATTGCACCATACATGCCAGCCATCCCTCCCCATAACTCGCGGTTATGATATACATAGAGTTGCGAATATCCAATAATCGCGTTTGCTTGTAGAGTTGCGAATCACTGTTTTTTGCGTTTCCTTTTCAGGGTAGTGTTGCGCCTTGACACGATACGCGATTGGTTTTTTGCAAACTTAGGTACCGAATGTTTGCTTAAAAATAGCGTTGCGAATTATTGATAAACGTGATTGCTCGTAGAGTTGCGAAATACTATTTTTCGCGTTTGCTTTTCAGGGTAGTGTTGCGAACAATCACGATTCGCGTTGCTTTTTTACTCTTTTATATATATAATAATGGATGTCAACCGCGTTTGTAATTTTCATGTTATAAATTAGCGTTGCGATCTTGATTAATCGTGCGATTTTTTATTTAGCGTTGCGATATTTTCAATGCCCAAATTCTACCCCAATTGTAGTACTAGTAGTAGTTAGTTTATTTTGTGGCCAGTACATGTCTATGTACATGTACCAATAGCCCCTGATTAAAGTTAGAGTTGCGAATAATGTACAATGTTCGCGTTTGCTCGTAGAGTTGCGAACAAATATTTATCGCGTTGATATATTAGTGTTGCGAATAAATACGATTCGCGATTGTCTTTATGCAAACCTAGGAACCGGGCGTTTGCTTTAAAAATAGCGTTGCGAATTTTTAGTAAACGCGATTGCGAATTAGAGTTGCGAATTACTATTTTTCGCGTTTGCTTTTCAGGGTAGCGTTGCGAATAATTACCATTCGCGGTTGCTTTTATTGTTACAAGTCGCGTTTGGAATTTTTCTATTATAAATTAGCGTTGCGATTGTTGATTTATCGCGTTGTTGCCCCGTAGTGTTGCGATATTTAAAACGTCTAACTTCATCCCCATATGTGCCACTCTATTGTAGTTTGAAGTAGCTTGATGTAGTTAGATTATTTTGTGCATGTATGTTTCTAGCTACAACCGAAGACACCAGCACCTGATCCAGCGTTTTTGGGCAACGCGATTTGCATTAGCGTTGCGAAACATAAATGTATTTCCATTAAAGATAGAGTCGCGAATATATAATAATCGCGTTTAACTTGTAGAGTTGCGAATTCCTATTTTTCGCGTTTCCTTTTCAGGGTAGCGTGGCGAATTCCATACGCGATTGCTTTTATCGTTATTTAAGAATAGTGTTGCGAACGTATCGATCGGTTTGTTCTTAGCGTTGCGAATTACTATTTTTCGCGTTTACTTTTCAGGGTAGCGTTCCGAATAATCATCATTCGCGGTTGATTTTATTGTTATAAATCGCGTTTGGAATTTTTATATTATAAATTAGCGTTGCGATCTTGACTTGTCGCGTTTTTTATTAATTAGAGTTGCGATTCAATGCCCAAAAGCTGGCCAAAACGCTGCCCACTGCACCAGCATCATCGAGAAGAAAGCTGGGATTCTGCAAAGCCTCGAATGGCTCAACGTCATTATTAAAATTAGTGTTGCGTATGATTGAATATAGGTGCACGCGATTTAATTAATAAAGGAACCCTGCGTGGTTCATTTTACGAATAACAAGCACCATTCGCGTATAGCTTTTTATTTTATAAATTAGCGTTGCGAAAGAAAGAATGGTCCACTCACGCGTTGTTTGAATTTAAGACGAGTGGACGTTTATTCCAATTATGAGTTTATTCTCAAAAGAAATACTGCTTGAAAGTACTGTTGCGAATAGACCAATTGTTTTATTCTTCATAACGTGTTAAAATCTATAATATATGGGAATGTATTTTCATCACAGATTTGTGATGCATTTAAAAATTCTATATTATGATTAATTTTATTGTAGATTGAATTTCATCACTAATTATTCATTCTTAGAGTTGGTAATTTTTACGGGATATAATAACGTTTGCAATCCAATTGTTATTTATAAATAGCGAATTTTTTATAAATATTCTGTATTCTTTGTATAAATCAAAGTTTGTTCGCGATCATTGTTTTAATCGATGGAAAATAGAATGCTTGCATCAAAAGGGTATGCAAATTGCAATTCGATATTTCATATTGAGAGTTAATTGCCGCGTAGAATCGACATTTTCGTTAGGTATTGCTTTTCCTGTATGAACCTAATTTAGTTTTGAATACAGTAAAATATAATTATTGCAATGTATACGTCTTGAAAAATTGTTTATTTCATAAAGGAAACGAAAAATAAAATCTACGGGTAACAAATGAATAAAATTTTCAATCTATTTCGTATTTATCTTAACACGGAGGCGAATTTTCATTCAATTTCACGTAATATTTATGTTTTTAAACTTTTTAATATCAATTTTTACTCGTGGAAGCTCAAATATTAATTTCATAATATCACTTTTTCTATGATCGATTACCATTAGTTTATCTTGACGGTATATAATTATTTTCTTCTGTGTTCATTAATACACTTTCATTTCAGCTTTTAATCCTTTGAACAAGTTCTTGTTACAGAATATATAATCATCGAAGAATGGAATTGGAAATGGTACACGGATTCCATCTTGATCGCTCTTAGAGAAATATTTCATACAATTTTATTTATTGTCTGATTTATGTTTCAGAGAAACATCGTGGGATTAATCAAGACACCAAGAAGAAATATTTTTTCATATTTATTTGTTTTATACGAGTTATATATTTTATTGGATATGAGCTTTTGTTTCAGGAAAACATCGTGGGATTGATGAAGACACCAAGAAGAAAATATTTCCTTCATGTTTCTACAGATTGCGTTAGAATATAAGTACAAATGTATATAGATTATAAGATAAAAAAACGTTCTCCTGCCGTTTATTAAGTATAACCGAAAAGTGTGCGTAAATTTAAGTGGGAATGATTAATATTAAGATACATATTAGAATTCTAATATGCAAGGTGCCATACGTGCAGTTGCACATTTCTGGTTGGATCTTCAGGATCCTTTCTTCGTTTTGTACAAGTGTCTTGTTAGGCACTGCCATAATGCAAGTATTTATTTAAGAAGGAACAATTAGGAATAAAGTACACATTGATACTTTAGTAATCAGGATTCGTACGTGCAGTTGAACATTCCAATTTCGTTTCTAGAAAACATGTGCTGGTTTATCTCACATGTATCATTTTGTTAGGTTTTTGATCTCTTCATCGGTCAGAGTTCGTGCGTGCAGTGGCACATTTCAATTTCTTTTTTAGAAAACATGTGTATCATCTCACATGTATTGACATTTTGTTAGGTTCTTCATCTCTTGATTGAGCAGTTCTTTTAAGAACTCTCCTTTTGTAGCTCGTTTCTAACTTTTCGATAGCTTCTCCCTTAGATAGGTATTCGAATTCCTCGCCAAAGGAAGGGTGGTTGGGGCGAGGCTAGGGTGGGTCTCCAGTCGCAGCAACCTCCACGAGGTGAGACCTGGGGATTATTATTTACTATGTAATTAATGTAATTATTGATTACATAGCAAATAATATGAGCTAATGGCTGCGTTCTTCTTATAGTTCCACATACATACCTTCTTCGTCCTGGTGTGCGGTCTAATAACACTGATTTCGAGTCGCAAATACGATTTTGCCGAGTTAGTTTTTAAATAAATAATATATTACAAATTAAAATAAAAAATAGAGGATTTGCGGTGTATTTATCAATGAGATCCTTACGTATTTTAATAATTTTGAAATCTTTAAATAATCTCAATCGATTAGTTATTCCAATGAAATTAATCGATTGATGCTCAATTTTGGACCATACAGCTTTCATTCCGTTCAAAAATAATAAAATTTATGTAATTTTATATTCTGTCTCACTTCCTCTTGTGTTAATTTCTAAATCTGTTGATAACGTTGCGAGTGACATGAAAATGGTAATGAGGTCCCGGGACCCCAGAAACTCGGGCCGAAAAATTACATTAGGTGAAAGGTCTATTCATATACCTCGTCTGTGGTCATACCCTCGAAATCTTACCGACTTTCTAGAAAAAAATTCGGGTAGGTGCCTAATTTTTCAACGAAATTAAAAAGTTCCAAATCGTTCTGAAAAAATTATTTTTAGCTAAGGGGATTAATTACAATCATTTTCGGTGAATAGACATACCCCCGAAATCCTACCCACTTTCTAGAAAAAAATCCCCATAAAAGTGGTTCAATTTTCAAACGAACATAACTCCTACAATAGTGAATATATTTCAATGAAACTTGTTTCTGACGTAGAGCTCATGGGTACCTACAAAAACGTATTAGACAACTTTTCTGTAGGGCGTCAAAAAAAATTACGAATTTTTCAGAAAAATCGACGGCGCGGGTGTCTAAATTTTTTTATCGCGAAAAAAAAATGTCAAATAATTCTAAAAAAATTATTTTTAGCGAAGAGGATTAATTGCAATTATTTACGGAGTATAGTCATACCACAGACGAGGTATATTATATACCTCGTCTATGGCAGCACTTTACTCGTGTTATCAGGCCAACAAATTAGGCTGATTCGTCGTCTTATCATCGAAAAGGAAGAAACTAAGTGCGCGAAACGTCCCTGATCGCTACACGACCGCGAAAATCCGCGAGTCGTATCGGAAGAAACTCTGGGTTCCTTCGCGATCAACGATACCGATTTTTCCACTCGTAGAATAGAAAATTGTCGATAGGCGACAGAGGTAGGCCGAAACCGGAAAAACCAGAATGCCTACGCGATCGTGAAATTCCTTTTACGACCTTGTTTTACACCGCCGCGAAAACAAAACGACGATTTTCTAGTTCAATTCGAAACACCAGTAGAATTTACGAGGCTCGATCCTCGCCTGTTTCCTCCTTCTTTCTCCTATTCTTACATTCTTTGATCATTAGACGTCGTTCAATTAATTCCACAATTAATCGATTTCTATGTTAATCCAGTCATCGATATTTTTAGTTTATTTCATTATACAGGGTCTCTAATAACAAACTAGGATAGAGATTCTACGCGAAGATATAAATTGGAATGTTATGTAATAACATTTGTTTGAACGAGGCATTAAGGAATTGGTTTTCGAAAAAATGAACTTGGATTACTGCGGTTGTAATTGTTTCATTTATTTAATTAAATCTTTATACTTTTGTGGACTGTTATTACGTATTATGTAGAGTGAAATGAATATATTTTTGTTGTTAGTTAATCAATTTTGTTATAATTTGGTATAAATAAACTTTATATATGTGTTCATTGATAGCAAAAAGTTTATTGCAAAATCTTATATGCATCGTTCGATTTCAACAAATTTCTCCCACAAGCAATGAGGGTACGAATAGGTACTTGTGGGATTCACTGTTAGGTAAAATTAGGAGAAACGCAACACGAACCGTACAGTAGGCTCTAGGATATTGCGAAGCTCTTAGTGAATTCTATCGAGGGGAAAGATGATCGACGTTCCTGATCAGCGGGTTCCTCGTTTCTCCCAGCATCCCGTCGCGAACTATGGAACCATGACTCGACTTATGACGTCTGGCAAAGAGGAGGACCCCGAATCAGGGACATCTGCGGACAGACACGCGTGACAACTCATCCTTCTGCGATCGAAAGCATCTTTCCATTCGATCAGACCACCAGAGATTTATTACGGACTATTTGGACCACCCACATGGCCAGTCACTTGCATTTTAAAAAGAAGCAGCGACGACTAAAGTAAAAAATGATAGAAGGAGTGAAACAGAAATTGCTTATTCAATCTTTGCTTGGCAGAATATACAGATTTGTACACGGCAGGCTTGCTAATTAGCTTATACTAATTCTTAAATCTAAACACTTTAACCAGTTAACTGAGTTCGATGTGTATGCAAAAAGATTACCATTTACTATAAAAAAAAACGATGAAAAACATTTTCTATACTCGTGGATGCTCCAAACTACTTTTCTGTCTATTTCCTTCGTGATATAAAGTTCCAGCCTGTTTTGTTGTGAAAATATTTTGGAACGGAGTACGCTAATCAAAATGGTTAACAAAGACGTATCTTTTCATTCGTTGTAGACGATCTTCCTGTTTTAAGCGTACGATTAATTTTCATTTTTCGCTCGCGGAAATATGAAACTCTTATTTTTTGGTTACGTTCGAAAAAAATACTAAAATGTGATAACAGTACTTTTTTTCTTATTTGAACGTATCGAACCAAAAGGAGGTAATCATTTATATTGTTTTACATCAGCAAAATCAATTATAAAACTAAAAAGAAGAAATACTGATCGCTATATTTGGACATCGTAAACTAGGTAGTAAAACATGGATTCTCGAAAGTGTCTAATGTAATATACAAGCAATAAGACAACGCGTTGTTCTATTTTTGCAGCTGATATCTATTGGCAATTAATTGAAAATTAATTAACGGTGACGTCGTAAATAGTACTTATACAAGATAAAAAATTAAATGCTGATAAACTGTACCTAAACAGGTTGAAGTAACGATCGAATCATGAAAGTCTGTTGGCCGCAAACATCTAATCTTGAAACTTCAACGGCAGAAACTTTAAAGACTCAGGATAATGGCATTACTGACCTAATAATCTGATTTCAATTTTAGTTTCTTTTTCAATAAATTTTAATTCGAGTAATAATTCGTTTATACAAATACAATCGTTCGCAACTCGTACGCTTTTCAATTCTTAAATATAAAAATAGCATTGATCTATCAAGGTTTGAATTAACTAATAAAATAGGGTATCAAGATAAGGATGTACGAGAGAGATTTTGTCAGTGTCGTATCTAAATAATGCAACAGAATCAAACCCCATAAAAATAATAATACATTACTGTAATAGTATCAATACTCTTATATTATTGAAGAAGTTACGATATACTTTTTACTGTAGAAGTTAAGTAAATTTTAGGAACAATGCTAAAAGAGGGTGGATAGGAGAATACCTTTTGTCCACTGCAATGAAAAGAATGAAAAGAATCAGTGTGAGGTCCGACAGATTTAATGCAATGTAATTGTATCGCGCAGTACTTTCAATTAATAAAATTGACTTCGTAAATTTATTCGAAAGCGAGTTATGTTACAAAAGAGAGACAGATCCACGACCGTAGCTTGGACGAATCCTTTGGGCATTAAATTCAGTATACGATTTGTGATGTATTTAGTTACGCCATGTTGGCATGCGTCGAACTAAATTAAAATTAATTGCGAATCGGTCGAGGAACTAGTGGTTAAAGTTATACTTGCTGGTTGTAAATAAAAAACTTTTAACAATCATATTGTTTATTGTATTCAATTTCTCTGTCATTCTTCATTTGTCGTCGGAGCTCGTAGTTCTAATTGTAGGTATAAAACCATAAGGGGGTGTGCAGCCTCTGGTGCTGTCCTCCCTGCTTCTATTCGACGAACCCTTTCTTCTTCTCACTGGTTTTGGTGAACTGTTGCACTTGACGATGAATTTTATCTCGGCTATCAGTTCTTCTTTGAACGAAACCTGAGGAATAATGATACATTTCAATGGATATGTGTGATCTGTCTCTCTTATTGTCGCAAGTGTTATATCGTTTGCGTAGTTGAACGTTCGTGTAAAGTCAGTCTGCCAACGTGAGTTGCGAAATTAAAAATTCGAGCCGCCTAAATTTATTTCAGTGGCACATAATTCGTGTACATCGGATGTAGAGATTTTTTAAAATTATTTATAATTCAGAATGTTACGTGTCCATAAAATTAACTGGCATTAAAATTATATGTGCAATATAGCAATATATTATGTAGCAGCATTGGTTGCTGTAGTCAGAGTAAAGTTTACCAACGTATTTTGGATCACATTCCACTTTAACGCCTCAAAAATTTCAATGACCTTAGAGAAATACCTGCTAGTTTTTAAGAATAATGGCAATTTTTTTACTATATCGCTGTCGAAGATAATGTATGCAACGAAATTTTTTAATTACCCTAAAAATAATCTCTTAATTGTGCTTACGTTTTCACGTCTAGATGTAGCGATAATATCCCAGAGCAGCTCTATTATAGTGTAGAAAAAGGACAGGGCAACGCCTACAGTCAGTACTAAGAAAACACCTCCCACGTTATCGAGATCCAATTCTTCCGCTTGACTTTGACCACCGTCCTCCTACAAATTATTTATATATGACATTTTGCTTGTGCATTTCACTATTACAATTATTTATTTTAGTACAGTAAATATCTTATCGTTAACTACTAATTTAAGCATACTTTCGTGGCTGTACAGGGTGTTCGGCCATCCTTGGGAAAAATTTTAATGGAAGATTCTAGGGGCCAAAGTAAGATGAAAATCAAGAATACCAATTTGTTGATGGAAGCTTCGTTAAGAAGTTATTAACGTTTAAAATTCCAGCCATACTGAATTTTTTTCTCGAAAATGCGCAGGATTTCGGGGGTATGTGTATTTACCAAAAATGATTGCAATTGATCTCCGTAACCAAAAATAATTTTTTCAGAATGATGTAAAATTTTTTAATTAAATTTTTTAATAACTTTTTAACGAAGCCTTAATCAACAAATTGGTATTCTTGATTTTCGTCTTATATTGGCCCCTCGAATCACTCATTAAAAATTTTTCCCAGGGATGGCCGAACACCCTGTATTAGTGTACTAATATACGTAAAATAATAGATGTTAAAAAGATTAAAATTTCATATGATTATATGCAAAAATGAAAATTAATATATAACTATTAAATTAAAACGGGTCAACCGAAGATTCAAGTTTAAATTATTATTGAATTCTTGTTTGCAACAGATAAATCTCAGGAGTAAATGCGGAGGTAAACTATTATATTAAAAGAGGGCTATTGATAAATGTTAGTTTTCTGTAGGTTATTTGTTTCTGTATATTATATACATAACTCGAAAAACGACTTATACTAATAATCTCACTATAAGATATCACTCTGTGATCGTGATATTACCGTATCTTAAAAGGTGTATCCGTATCGTTCATTAATAATACTGTATAACTGGAATTGAATTTCACGCGTAATGTATTTAACGCATTTCCGTTTCATCTGGTTCTACTTAAATATTCATGCACGCATACCCGACACTTTCCTCCTCCTCGCTTCTGCGTCCACCATTTCGTCTTCAGTTCCGTGATCAAGCCACTTTGCTGGAGCTTCAGTACAGCAGTATTCAATGCGTGACGATAAGGCGAATCTAAAATATTTACAATTATGACTACTGTTTCGCGAATAAGTAAAAAAAAAGAAAAGCTGACTACGTCGTTACAGAACTCCCCCAGTATTAATTTAGACGATATCAGATTTTCTAACTTTTAATAGCTAAATATTTAGCAGAAAATGTTGAGATCACAGGGAAGGAAGGGAAAGTGTACTTGCTTTTTAAATTTGTCTGATATTCGCTATTTTCAAAATTGAAAATAACGACTTACGCTAGTAAACGGAGGAAATCGGTTAAAAAACATTGATTTAGCTAATATTTAAGATCATTATTCTGATAAACATTATATAGAAAGGGTCCATGAGCATCATTAGGCTTTCAAAATGAGTCTGTAGAAAAAGAAAGTGTAGAACCACTGGTCTGGAGTCTATGACAATATGGCAGTCAATACTGTATTCGGCTGAAACTTACATTTTTTCATGGCGATACCGTAGCCTTTTGCATCGAGGAGCCCACCGATCTGCGTCACGTTGCAATGTCTTTCGGTGATATATTCTATCGAGCTGGACTCCATTAGGAACGCGTATTCCTCCCTCAGCACTTTCTTCAGGCCAGAGTCGTTGTCCGGAGGCAATACGTCTTCCGCATTCGCCATCATCGTATCGAACATATCTTTGTAGACCGTGTAGTTGGATTCCTTGACATGGGCATAATTCTTTCAAAAAACTGAATTAGAATGAAGGGCTTCAAGTATTGTTTGCCTAGCGAGCGACACTAATTGCTTCCTGTTATGTCGTTACATTTGATTAGTATAGGGGTGGAGACAGTTGAATTTCAATGTACGTATTCGACTGATTATGCGATTAATTAATGCGACATTGTGTTTAATTCTTTATTATGCAGATACGGAATCTATACATATGTATATGCAAGTATTAACACGTGGGACAAACAAGCCAGTTTTCTATGCTCTACGATAATATTGGATAATCCGTAAAATTTTAATGGAAAAAGTAATTTGAAATATTTGATAGTCTAAATATGCACGTGTTATTTATTTATAGCATTCTGAATGAGATGGAATTATTAGGGTTCGCAACGGGTGACTAACAGGACAGTCAACGTGTTAAAATGATAACCAAAAGCTAAAAAGATAATTTTGGGAGCATTTTTAACCAAACTAATCTCGATCTTGTATTATTGGTTTCATATCATACATATATTTAAGCATTGTTTAAAATACATTACAACATTTACGTTGATATGACAGGGATATGGTAAACTATTGGGGTTGATAATCTATTCGTGATTAAGCAGGTACTGGACGATCTATTTTCTACGATTATATAATAAATATTATGGGATTATTTAATTCGCCTTAAAATCGATATACGAAACAATAAGATATTCTTCGACGAAAAAGTTACTCTTTTAATATTAAAAAATAGTAATTTATTAGATACCGCGGAACACTCAATTCTGGTTTAAAAATTTCGATCTCTCTATTCGTGTCCTCATCGAAAATACTAAGAATATCCAAACTGAAAGTACAAAATTTCTAAATTTTATAATCTGCTATTATTTTACACTCTGCAGCAATCTTGTATAAAAATTAAAATTAATTCTCCACACCGTGTTATCTTATTTAGTGCATATGATCTTTCAGGCGGCTTGTTCATAATTATACCTTATGACCAGACGGGGGTTAATAATTCAGGGTTAAATAAAGCATTTATATCAACAGTCTTTCGCTTAACTTGAACTCAGTAGGGTAGTACGACATCAACAACTACTTGAAACTCGTAAATATTTCTTACATTCGAAACAAGAACATCGGGTGCTGTATTGATCCTGTAAAATTGTTTACTACTGACAACTGCATTATTCTTTCTTCACGTTCGATATTTACTAATTGCCTAAAGAATATGAAATATTCGCAGTAAACACTTACTTTGAAGAACATCAAGGTAGACCCGCCCACTTTAGCACCGTATTTGATCGTCTTCTTGTTTGCTAATTCTTCAACGTTTGAGAACGGTGACACTACCGTTTCGACGGTCAAAAACGCCGCCAAGTTGGCTGTATAAGACGATACCATGATTAAGCAAAAGAACCACCAGGAAGTAGCCATCATTCGCGTCGAAAGACCTCTGTTAACGGAAATTCAATCAATATTACAATCGAGAATAAGTGCACCATAGTCGTTTGTTTGTTAACTTTCTTAATCTTGCCTTTAGAAAAAGTGGAATTTAATGAAATGATAATTAAGAAATGTGTGCAATTAATTAACCATGCAGTCATGTATATGTATAATTATTTTAGTTCAAATTCAAGTGAATTAAACTTACATAGGTGCGATCTCGGAACCCTGTTGCATAATACTACCGATTGTGAACCAGAGGGAATTCTTGAAAGTGAACTGATTCTCCAGTTCCTCAGGCTCTTCTATACACGGATAGGGGTTGTTCCATTCAGCCGGGCATATCCTGCCTATCGTGAATAGTAGCAAGGACACGGATATGTAGGATCCGATCAAATACCACCAGACACCAGCAGAGAATGGAGACAAGAAAGAGAACAAACTGGGTGGTGTTTTCGTTGGTTTTCGGTATAAGATGCTTATTCCTGCGAACAATCGAACAAATCAATGTATCCAAATATCTGTCAGAAAAATTTGAATCCGATGAGTTCAGGTTTTTAAAACGTTGGAAATTTTCGGAAGTTGCGATCACTAATTTCGATATTCCAAAGATTTAAATGTTTAATTATTTTATGGTGGATGTTGATAGTATACAGAGTATTCTTCGTAGGATACCATTTTGTTTCATCGACAATTTGTCTTTATTACGTTTCTTGTCAATTGTATCGCGCATATCGTATATCTTGGACGTTGATAATTCATTCGATATTTTGTTTTAGCAATTAAAACTACAATTCAATGATGATAAACCTGAATCCTTTAAAAACTTAATTGTGAAAGTGATAAGGACATTTTTTGTTCCTGGGATATCATTGTAAATAGTCCTAATTCGTAATGGTTAGTTAATATAAAGAAAAAATTTAATCTCTTATTATATTATTATAAATATCTTATTATAGTTATGATTTCCGGTTATAGGTACTTGGTGTACTAGGTTGATTTTAACAAGTTATACCTAAATTCATGAAGGGCATCGTAAAATCCACCGCTGCTTCCCGTTCAGACGTTATGGTTAAATCAGTAATAGCTAGATGAGCCTCCTGCAACATAATTTCACCGGATATTGTATTTTAATTCCTCTCCGCTGCTGAATTACAGCATGCCTCAATGTGAACGTCATCGAAACTAACGTCGGCCATAATTTTTCCCAGCATCCCCGTCCATCTTCTTAGAGACTTCGAGTAGGACCCGTAAACATTATCCGCTTGCACTTCGAACGTGTAATTGAAGCCGAGCATTTTACTGAGCTCTTGAATAATATCGATACCAAATCCTTCGTAACGGTCATTTCCGGTCATCATGTCCGCAGATTCCTTCAACATGCCATAAGGGTGGCTCTGCAACGTACAATGTTCGTAGCAATCTAACTTTGCTGTATTCAATTTTCTACTGCGGTTTTTAGTTCAATCGAAAGGAACTATTTTCTATTTGTACTCTTTGTTCGTCTTAACACAAATGGTCGAGAAAATTAAATTTAAATTTAATTTGAACCCCTTTTGATTTAAATTCAAGTTATCTTCGGCCTGAGAACGAAAACTAGAAAAATATATACTTACAATATAAAAAATTGAAGATAAATTTAAAACTATACTATGTGAATAGTATTTCTAATTTGTGTGTATATGTGGCGTTATTTTTGTTTAACCGCGCAATCTGCTCCGAGAGAACATAAACATAACAAAAATTTCTTCTCCCAAACTTTCGAATTAGTTTTAATACGCTTCGAGGAAACCAACATTTAATAATTTTGCTCTTTTTTAATAGTGGTTCGTAGTGAATAAATTTAATTCCCATTTCCTTTTCCGTTTCGATTTTTGAATTTCGATTGCTCACGTACAATGGCTATCAAAACGATGAACGTTTTATTCTGAAGACTGAACTCCATGTCTGACTTCGGGGGTTCGCTTTCCGGTTGCCATTCTATGGAGTTGGTGCTGTTCCACATTCCAATCTTCTTCAAACCGTCTTCCGCCAAGCGCAACACGTCCAACTGGAAATCGCTGCGAAAGCCAGCCGTGTCGAACTTAATCAAACCTGTCAAACCTTCCATTTCGCTCTGAAAATAGTCGGCGGAAACATCTAAAAAGGTTATACTATATTCCTTTCTTTGATCGTCGATATCAATGATTTATTTTATAGTTTCGTTCCATCAAAATAATACTTCGTAATTAAACATTGTATCGGGTTGTTCGGAAAGTAATTTCGTTTTTCTCCTTCGTGGAAAGGAACAATTTTCTTATAATATATGAATATTTTATTGAATCGCGTACTGGTCATTTTGGTCCAACATGCTCATAAAATTTTTGACGTTTATTTATAAAAAACCGATGCAGGTGCGTCGTCGCTTTAAGTAAATGTTTTATCGTTTAAAAAATTTTTCAAAGACCAAAACAAGTAATAATCCGGATTGGCCGGATCTGGGGAGTATGGTGGTTGTGGTAGCACATTCCATCCAAACTGCAATAGCTTCTGACGAGTTACTAAACTTGCGCGAGGTCTGATATTATCATGATGGAACCAAAGTCGTTTCATGTGACCACAAGAAAACAAAAAAAACTACTTCCCGAACAACCCAATAGTTAACTAATTTTCTACGCAGTCTTGTAAAGAATGACTCTTTGGTCCATGATGGATTACGCTAAATTTTCTCGAAAACTAAGGTTTTTACGAGCAAAAATATTATTTCTTGGCATTTTGGCACATTCCGTATAAGTAAACAGACATACTTACGAGACGCATAAAGTTGCTCAAACTGTAGCCGTGCTCCCAACTCAAACTACCGTTGCAGGATAGTTGTTTCACGTCGCCGTGAATGGCGTCCTTTAAACGTTTGAAAGCCCTCGCGAAAAGTTGCACGGCGTCGTACATAAGAGCTGGCTCAACGCGTAGCTGTGAAGGATCGGTCAAGCCCCATTCGTTCTTGTGCATTCTCACGATATTCTGTACGATGTTATTGTTGGGATCGATCAGACGTACTCCCGTAAAGTTCACGCCGGAAAATTGGTACGGCTCCAGATCGAGCGTTTGAAAGTCCTGAAACGACCGTACAACCGACGAACCGTTCAATGATACTCGATTATTAAACTGTTCGTCGAAAACTAAAAGGCAACGGTAATTAAAAGCAATTTCCACGGTAAAAACTCAATCCCGATGCACATCCGGCATCTACGATTCTTTACTTGCTTTAATATCAACCTGTTAATATGTCTTAATTACTGCAATCAGTGGGATATTTCTATTTAATACTAAACCTAACGCGACTGGTCGAATGATCGTTTTTCAAATTTTGCTTAGAATTTCTAATAGCTGGTAATCGAATACACGATAAATAAATCGCATTGCGTAGTGGGGCAACAACCTCAAATTCCATTTTCTCGAAAACGAAGTCTCGAGCGAAGAAATTGTAGAAGAATGTAAATGAATGTAACGATTCGATAAACTGCGTAACTATTGGCAATTTGATTGTTTTCGTGCCATATAAAAGAACGAGAAAATTACTTTACCAGTGAAGTCACTATGATCTTATTCTTCTCCGACATGATACCGACTTGCTGTGCTTGTTTCAGCACCTCTGCGAGAATCTCGATGGAAGAATCGATAATAATGTTTTCGATTTCCGCGTCTTTTATCTCTCGCATCACCTTCCTGTACGAAATTCGGTGCAACGATGAACAATTCGTGAGCTACAGTATAAGAATTAATATAAATTTACGTACCTGTAACTAGGACCAGATCCTAAATGGTACAGAAAGATCGTATGACCGCGGGCATCCCAACGTTCCAACAAACGATGAGTACGAATTAAACTGTCGGTGTTTTCGTATAATATTCCAAACGATTTCCATTCGAAATCCGTAATCAATAGATCGAAAATCTAATAACATAGAAAATATTTCTTTGATGAAATCACGGTGCCAAGTGCTTCTGAAAAATAATTATCGGTATGATAAAGCAAGCAACATATCAAGTGTTCTGGTTTAATTTTAATAATTAAAAACTCTCACATTTAATGATACGGGTAAGTTCCAATGATTCTAATCTTATTACTTTTTTGTCGTGTTTCCCAATCGCTAAAGAGGATTACAAAAACTCGAAACATATACCTATATTTTTTTCATTTTTGCACTAAGATCGGTTCATGTTATACAGTTTGAATTAGTATAAACTTCATCCGCTCCTGAATGCTCTTTCTTGAGATAATTTGTTTTCCGAATCGGTAAGCAATAACGAATAGTAACAAAGTTATCACTACAAGTTATTCAAACAATTTTGTTTCGTCTTTATTATATGTATAGAAAAATATTTCTTTCAATTTAACAGTTAGAAATTACATTTTCAATGTACAAATATGACTAACGTATCGATGATGCGTAAATAAGAACTATTTTACTGAAAATTTGATTTTTGACTGTTTCTCTCTAAATTGGGCGTTTTTAACATCCTCCTAACATTGAAAATTGTTCGATTTAACTTGCGAAACTCGTCACATTCCACGTACCACAGAGAGAGTTTCCGCGTGAGGATACAAGTTAATCCCCTTGCCGCGTATTTGCATGGGCTCCCATCTGGCATAAATGTGAGGCATTTCCATAGTGTCACATATACTCTGTACGTGTTCCGAAGTGACCACATTCTGGGGACCGAAAATCGCAGCGATTCCCGTGCCCATCAGCTCGCATACTAGAAACATTCCAATGAGAATCGATCGCATCGAATAACGTTACGGTGAAAAATGTAAACGCAAACCTTTGAACCCGAAAGCTCTCTACCTTTTAAAAACACTTCAAACGTGTCCGTTACAACTTGGTTAGATTTTGCTACGAGAAACACGTTGGCTAACTCCGCGTTCTTGAAACGTTCTTTGTTCACTGATTTCACGGACGTTTCGAAGGTTCTCTGTATCTCCTCGCCATCGTCGAACAATCCTCCTGAAAGAGTTGCACATAAACAGGCGTGTCTCTCTTTACGAATTTATTCCGACGGTGTATGCGAACCTAGGAAGCTAAACGAATCGATTTTTCTTCATTTTCCTTTCACGCGTTTAACGCTAACCTTGTTTCACTTTCCATTTAAGCGTCGTGCAAATATAGGAACATCTTTGTGTAAAAAAAAGATACGGGGCAAAAAAAATGTTTATCTAAATTTGAAAAATCAACACGGCTTTTAACAATATTTTGTCAATGTCGTGTAAAAGAAATTAACCTTTGCAGTTTAACAATTTTGTTTGTAACCTTAATTTATTAAATACGAAATATTGTCCCGAACTATAATAACGATAAATAAATAGAAAATGAAACGAAATTCTTTACATATTCCCGTAGTATAACTTTTTGTTTTCTATGGTTAAGGGTTAATATTCGCATAATTGGCAAGAATATAAAATCTTATATTGTCTCCACTTTTAGTGTTTCTATAAGAATAACAGATTTGAATACAGATTATAATACAAATGTATCCCAAATATTATACTTAAATGTAATTAATATTACTTTAATCGGATCAAAGGATATTTATTGCGTCAAATAAATATGAATTTGGACAGATGTAAAATTAATAAATGATTAATTAAAGGAAAAGGGACTTTTTGAATACTTTGAGACTTCTTTGTTCTAATTCGTCCGTAAGTAAAACAAAGTACTTTTCCTTACCTATATGAACCCTTTTGGGGAATCCTAGAGCACAGGAGAACAAGATCAACGGGAGACATTTGATCAACATCTTGTAATCATTCTACGCGGAGAAAGCAACAATTAACCTGTAACAACAATTGAAAGTAAGAACTCGTAGCAAACTTTGTTAACCAACCTCAACAATCCATATACAATAAAGCATGTCAAACTCATTCTTTCCCGAGGGCTAATTTGCACTTTGCAACCAAGCCCACAAATGTATAATTATTTTATAATAAAGCATATTCGTTGATATAATAACAACGACCACTTATCGGTTCTAAAAAAGTTAATCTTTTTAAAAAGTTTGGAGTCATTTTCAAAGTAAACATAATTATTGTATAATCTATAAAGCCGGTAATAAGATTATGAGATAAATCATATAGCATTTAAGTGAACTGATGGAAGCAATAAATATAACATTGAAGTAAAAAAATACAATGATAGTAAAAATAAGTTAAATACGAAGTAATAGAAATTTAAAAGATATGTAAAAATAATGAAAGGTTTGATAAAATACAATAATCATTTAAGTACACGGATGAGAAATATGTACAATGATAAATACAATGTATAGGTGATAGAATTATGTTTGCTCCGAAAGTGACAAAACGTACGAGTCAAATGCCATAATAAAAATCGTTTCAGATTGATAACCAATCGCTATTTATTTTATAAGACTCATAAATATTTTGAAAACTATTTTTTAATTATCACACCGCTATATCGCAAACAAAAATGTATAGAATTAAAAACAACCGATAATCTCCACGGAAATAAATAAAATTACAATATACCCGGGCATCTTTTTGTTCAAACGTGCGTCAATAATCACTAAATAATTTTTTAACGGCAATAAATAATAGACAAAGATATATCCATTGAGATAAATTTAAATAATTTCATTGACTTTTTACTTCAAATTATTTTATGTCGAGTTTTAATAGCACCCATTAAGCAGTCTCATTTCTATTTTAGTGATTACTAATAAAAAGTAAAATAATCTAATAAAAATTGAATTAAAATCTTTATTTATGGCTTCCATTCGCCATCGAATGCAGCGAACAAATTTTTCTTATCAACATTTTGTTGAATTTTCTTTCGAAAAATTCATGACGGACACATATTCGGATTAGCTTCAAAGGCAGCCAGCGTACGGGTCGACGCAGGTTTATTTGCAAGAAGATCACGTATACGCGATTCGTTGCAAGCTGCTGACTGCTGGGATCTGAACGAGCACTTAACCGTAAGACTTTGTGTAAACTAAACGGAAACTATTACACGCCCGAATTCTCGGCGCGCGTAAACATTTACATCCGTCTAAAATCAATCCTCCAATATTGAGTTCCGTTATTTATTTAAGCCTACCGAAGGAGGCTTCTGGTCTGTCAAATTCTCGTTCGACGTTTTGCTCGTCGACTCTATTGTTTCAGACGTGAAAAAAAAACATTTGCCTATACATTGCACATTATTTTATACCTTTTGTTTTCTTCTTTTGGATTATTGATGAAATTACTTCGTTCCGTGGTAATAATAAAAGAAGCCGTGGTCAACAACTTTGGAGTCGCAAACTGAACATCTCCGATATATTTTATCGTATAAATTTAATCGTGATTTCGAAGTAGTTAAAATCGTTTGGAACGATTCCACGAGGGTATTTTCCTTGTAAATTATGCATTGCGTTCTGGTCGATCGTTTCAGTTGAACGAGAAAAGTGTAAAAGATTCATTCCATCGAAAAATGGTGGAAAACAATTTTTTTCAATACTCTGTTTTCATTGTAAGCAGCTATAATTTTTTTTTAAAAAAAAAAAGGTAACTTAAACAAATTTAAAATTTTGAAATATCCTTCGAAACACGTCTAAATATCGCTAAAGACTACAACATGCCCAAAGCTGTACATAATTTGATAATTACTCTAAAAGGTGTTCGATTTCACGTGGAACGACCCTTTTGTCAATGCCTCCCGTCCATTTTGGAACTGTCCATGCAAGCGGAAAGTGTTCGATCACGTTACTGTTTCACTTCCAAACGCTCAACGAAACATTTCAACCGTTCCAAGATCTAATTTTATGGTCGATCTTTGTTCGACGTTCGAATCTATGACTACAGTATACAGTATAACAAGGTTATGTTCAACGAAGATCTATTTTCAAGTACCCGTAATTATATTCATAAAATTCGGCATAAATCGAGATCAGATTGTCTCTTAAAAAAAAATCGATCCTAATACTTGGTAGATGTACCGTGTATGTTGAACTTGCCCTATCTCTACTGTCAGTCTGCCAAACGCGTCCAGATTGATGCGTTCTTTTTCGTTCGATCGTTCATCGTTCGGGCGCCTCTTTCATAGTGTCGTTTCAGCGCGTATCAGTCGCGACAGTTGCGGGAACGTGTCATGAAAAACGCACGAAAATCTTCGAGTGCGCGCAACAACTCCGATATATTTAGACGCAGGGCGTTGTCGCCATTGGTGCTTGTCGCTTATAAGCTCTGTGACATAGTTTCCGTTGAATCGCAATCAACGACGCCTCCTGACCGACTTAGGTTTACGTTTAATTTCGTATTTTCGAGAACAGGCGTGTGCTTTTAGTTCTCAGAATTTTCCTTCCCGTCTTTCTATTAAAAATTCAAACGTCGTTTCGACGACGTTACGAAGACAATTTTGGCCTCGTAAAAATTTATTTCCGAACGAACTCGAGGAACGTGATTATTTCTTCCTGTTCCTTTCGTTCCGAGAACGAACTCGATAGAAACTGTTAAGTCCGTCGAGAAAACGGTACTCGGTATTAATACGGTATTAATACGTCTGCAAATCCAACGAGTTATTTGCCTAAATTATTGATCAAGACAAAGTAAAATTCGTGCAACGGATGGTTATCGATAAATAAGTTGTAACTCTGTTCTTGGAGGACTGGAAGATTTTCGAATCGAAAGGACGGAGTTTTAGGAGCTTTCTTCGTCGCATGCTCGAAGAACACAGCGAGTGTTAAAGGCTGTTGGGACTTACCTAAAATTTCAATTACACTTAACCCGTCACCTGGAACAGAAGTTTGATAAACGTGCTTTTCAGAAGGAACACCGCGGCATGCACTCTAATTCCGAATGCCACTTCTCGAGTGGCTTTTCACTGCGCACACGCAGCCTCCCTTCCAAACCTCTTCGATTCATTTGTACACCGTAACATGGCGGGCACCTACCTTGGATCTAACTTATTGTTAGAACCGCCGCCAGTAGCTTTTCGACGACACGCTGTCCGCGAATCATGCTTTTTGCACACGCAAGGACTCGTCGTTCACCGTTCACGCTTTTCGTACTTTCACGAATCCTCGAACCGCTAAACACTACTCTCGTATTAAAAACTAAACAGTCGATTAAAAGCCTTTTACTAGAAGCTAATACCATTCACGATACCATTAACGTAATTCATCTTTTCGTAATCGTCGTCGCCTAGCGATCAGTGTTAAATGTTCGACGTCGGGGATTTCTCCGCTTGGCGGATAAACATTTTGTGAAAATAAAGTGAACGGAAGGATTTATATTATATGATAACCATTTTTTTTTTTTTAACGTTATAATTTCTTTGGAGCGTGAATGTAAGTGACAAACAGGTAATTGCTGTATCCGGACTGGTGCTATTATCAAACGAGTTTGTGAAATGAATCATGAGATGGAATATTAAATGGGAAACCAGTTATGTCCGATGCTAAAAATTAAGCGTGACCGGAAGTACGTTTGTACGATAAGTAAACGTTATGTAAAATTCAAGATGAACTCGCGTGGCAGGTGAGTCGCGATTATGTGTCATACTCCGAGATTAAGAGCGGTGCGAGTCGATTTTACTTTTAAATGAACGCAAGATACTCAGATTGGGAAACAGGAATACGAAGGTAGTTCAGTTTGTTCCTTTTGCTTTCCAAGTTGATATTGAATGTAACAGATGAGTCCTTAATGTTTTGAAATGCCAAAGCTCTGTTCATTTTATATATCACGAATTATTTATAAAATCTGTTAAAGAACCGAACGTTTCCACACTGTCGACTCTGTATTCTTGATGCGGTGGTGCGATGCTTTATTACAAAACGAATTATTAAATTAAATAATCCTTTAGAGTAATGTTGATAATATCAGAATTAATTTCTTAACGCTTCGGTTGAATTAACTTACACTTGCGATCGAAAGGAAAAAGTGAAATATTCGGATCAACGATAAAATACTGATTCGAGTTCTTATTAAAAATGTACATCATTTTAATGGCATCCTGTAGCAATCTATCTTTTTAACGTACATATGCATTCGACATTATACATATTCTCAGTTATAATTCTGTTTCTATTTTCAATAAGAGATGAATCTTACACGTTCACTTAATCACTCGTTTCTGTTAAGAAAAGAATTCTCGAAACGAAAGAGGCGATAGACAGTTTGCACGCGTAAAAGATCGAGATATGTAAATGAGCGCGCAGAGATAAGACGACGTAAGGAGAAAGCAGCAGGAAGTACGCACGGAGCAAAGTAAATTAAATGACGACGTTAGCGTTCTAGGGCCAAAGAGAAGATAAGATGCCGTGGAACTTGGATACATTAGTGAATTAGTTACGTTAGCGGTTTGGGATTTAGTTCTCTAATCAAGTGAACGAAGAGTGAAGGCTGCGGCAATTGATGTAAAGGTAGAACTTCCCGGGGACCAATTACTCGACCACGGTAAAGGTACAAGTTCTCTGTCGTAATCGACGAGGGGATTACGGCTGCGCGTTAAGTATATTACGCATAGAATAATTTTCCGTTTAAACGAAACAACATATCATGACGGTCAGCAATTAATCACGCAACGTATGCAAATATCTTTGACGGAAGTTTTTTAGAATTTTTGATAATACCTATAATATAGGAGATGTATTTTAACGTTTTTAACATAAAATAAATTATCGTATAAAAAACAGTGCATGAGACATAGTATCAATTCTGACTGATAGGTACGAGGGTCATGTTCGATAAGTCCTTAGAAAAAGATAGAAAAGCAAATTATTTTAGGTAGATTTTTTTTTTATTTTTCAACACAATCTCCTTTTAGCTCTATACGCTTTTCCAAGCGTTTCCTCAACTTTTTTAGGTCCTCGAAATAGGCATCTGTTTGGGCGGTGACCTACTCGTTCGACATGCACCGTTGTCCGCCGAGCAATTTTTTTAAGTTTGGAAATAAAAAAAAAAGGTCACGCAAGTGCATTTGCAGCAAAGCAATGGATAGCGTATAGATGTAAACGGACGAGATTAATGTGGTAAACACGTGGTCGACGACTCGCAACTTTAACTGCTCGTGTTTACCTTAACGTTACGAAGTAGCAAGAAACGTGGTTGATTTTACGGAACATGCGTACCAGGGTGGTCTTTATTTTTCAACTTCTGATTTTTTGCCTTGCTACCCGTCTAAATTGTGATACTAGGGAAGAAAATGATATATGCAAAATTTCATAGTGATTGGATGATGGTAACCGGCGCCATATTTAAATTAAAGTTTTAAAATTATAGTAATTTCACGTTAATTTAGGACATAATTGTGTTTCGATATTTTAAAAGTATCTACATCTATTTTTTAAACGAAAGAACAATCTCTTATGTTAGATGTACGTATTACAGTGTAATAGCAATGCTAAGCTTAGCTTGTAACGAAGTGTATGAATCTAAACCACTGGAATCAACTAAAGTACTGAAATACTTTCACAGTCACGTTCGTATAACCAATCAGTACTCGTTCAACAACAGATACAACTAAATAACACCTGCTGTTTCATTAGAATACCGCGAACCGGAACAAGTAATATCTCATTTAACTTGCAGTACGTCTTCACATTCTTCGACGAATAATCGTCGCAGACTGTGCAATTTAAGCCTCATAACTTTACGAGCTGACATATTTCAGACACTTTGGGGTAATAAATTGTGATATAATGAACATATACAAGAAGTACGTGACTAAGAATATGCATAAGATATTTTGTATAGGTTATAACACTACATAACATATATTTGATAAATAAAAAGAAAATAGCCTTTTCATTATTACTTGAAAAACCGTTTACTGTAGAGCAATTTGTAGTAATTTTGTTTAGCTTTGTTCATGCTTTTATCTATGCCTACGTAAAATGTATTAGTAAGCTCAATATTCTGAAATAATAATAAAAATAATATCGTACTGTAAATTGGAAGTAACGCGTGACATTAAAATGAAAAATCATTGCGTATCATAAGTATACGTATAACAACATTCCAACGTATCGCTGTAGTTTTACTTTAATGCGGATAATAATTATATAAATAAAACAATAGTTCCACAGATGTGTCAGCTACAACATTTATTATGTTATTTCTTCTGTATTAAAGAAGATATTGTTTATGTATTTATGACGTGCACCTAAAGGATTCACAGAGATTTATGGAGACACGTCTTTTATGGAATTCTACTTTAATACACAATTACCAGAATCCAAGATAGGACACAGAATTCCAATGGCACCGAACAAATTCGCGAAAGATTCGAAGGGCATGGGGCGCGAATTAAACCCACTTGGAGCGCGAGGAAGCTGTTTTCCTAAGGCCAGCGTCCGGTTTGAAATTACAATACCTAGCCGCGCGAACAGTTTCCGAGCGCGTCCGCGAAAGCGGATTACCATTCGTAATCGCGCAAGAAAAATATGAGCCGCTCGGGTTGCCGACTAGCCCGAGACACGAGTCATTTGCGCGAGGGTAACGTTATTATTCGGCACTCGTTATCTCGGAATTCCTGCCGCGAAGTTAAGAAGGACGAACTCGCCATAATTCCAAGGGGCAAGGATGGAGCGTAATTCTTACCAGCGGTCCTGCGACCACGACGCACGGTTACGACTCGCTTTAACCGGATCCTTCCTCTTCGTCGAACCCTCAGCGCCGCGTACAAAGTCGCGGTCTAAGCGTTGCCATGTCGGTTAAAACAATTATTCTCAACTTTCTTCCAATCGTCGTCATTTTCCAAGTTTCATTTGTCTTTATAGCACGTGCCTATTCCAACCGTTGCTTGTTGGTAAAATTAATAAAAGTATACTAATTGTACAAATATATTATCATATGTGAATTTATATTTTTCAGCATTCATACTTTCAATGAAATCGCAGACATTGTTAACTACTTTTGTAATAATAGGGATTACATAAATTTGTTACAAAGAAATAGATTTTTAACTACAGTAATGATTCTTAATAGCAACCCCCAGACGTAATTCGTAAGTTGAACATTTCTATCCATTCCGACTGGGGGATCCATCTTGGAGTCAGTAAAGCGGGAGAGCCCGCGCACCTCGAAGTTTAAAGTAGCTTCGAACAGGTAACTCGCGGTTGTTGGTCGCAATAACTTCTTTACAATTGATTCCATGCGGTGTTGGTGCTCCACGGTAATGCAGTATCTGATATTTGTCAGAGCTCCTTCTGTGTTCTGTCCCTTGCGTCGCGTGATAAACGGGACAGCCCGGCCCCCGCGTTGCCTTTATGCGTGTGCACGTGCCCCCGCTTAACTATGGCGTAACTACTGGGTCGCCGAGCTGATGACAAAGTGCATCGTATAAATACACAGTGTGAATGCGCGCGGTTATTTTTTCGAGGATAAAACCTTTGAATACGGAATTCACAAAGTGCAACCAATGAAAGATGTACAACCAACGAAGAGAGTCGAAAGAATTTGTCTTCGAATAAAAATAACCTGCCTAACCAAACACCTGTCTAACTATAAATCTAAATTCGTTTATTGTATCAAGAAACAATTCTAAATTCGCAGCCATTAGCTCGGTGTTAGCCATGATAGAAAAGCTTTTTTATCGTGGGTAACATCGATTACCAGGTCTCACCAGAAAGAAGCAATGTTCCTTCGATCTTCTAGTTTAGTTGTACCAAGTAATTGTTTCGTTTAAAAAGGGATGAAGGTAAATCGAGGGAGACGCGATGTCGATCAGCAGTGATCGACGCAAGGAACGAGAGAACGAGTCGAGAGAAGCTACTTGTTAAATAATTACTTGGCAATATTGGGAGACGCATACAATAGAGAGTTAAAATTAACGTCGAAGCTCAAGTCTAGTCATATACATGTACTTCCAAAAAATGAAATAAAAAATTGATTTTTTTCAGTTCTCACACGAGACTACCCCCTTAACGATGAATTTTATTGTACAGATCAATTGGTGAAAAATGTATGCGTTTAAATAATATATTGGAAAATAAGCTTAAGATTAATTCTAGTAGAAAAATCGGCACGAATTTATGAGACGACCTGATACATTGTCGAACGACATTGAACGGAGTGACAAACAATTCTATCGTTTTATGTTAAATTTCGGAGGTGATACAAGTCAAGTAGGCGTTAACTTACACCGGTCTCCCTGGTACTTATCTTTGTACCGGTCTCTCGCTATCTTGTCCGTATTTCCGTGAAAATAAGTTTCCCCCTCCCCGCGTGTTGCATTATTCATAAAGCCGAACCGCGACAGTGACTTATTGCTCCGTGGCACGTGAGGGAGAACGATAGGGATTTGAATAAATTCAGCTAGATTTTCTGACCGACGCCGCGCGACGTATTCCTTGCAGTTTAAAATTCATTGCCCCGCAGGTATGTCTCCGCGGCAACGCGTTATAATATTGAATGCATCGCGAGGAAGTTGTTTATGCGCGTCTTTTCATTTCGTATTCTAACGTCGACGATATCCCGCGTTGACCCTTTGACCGACGGCCCTCGGACCCTCATGGCGAACGCGCGCTTCTTCTTCTTCTTCTGGATATCGTGTTTCGGGTCTCGCGCATTCATCTTGTCTCGTTTTCGCCGAGGATCGAAATAATTCTCGCGGCGAACTGTGGTGTTAGTTTTCACGGGCGCTTATTACGAAAACTGCGCCTTTTGATTTACTTCTCCGTTCTCGTATTATGTTTCTGTTTACATCTACTTTCCTTTTTAAACCTCCTGGCTAGGCAGGCTAATTTACGCAGGGTGTTCGGCATCTATACGTAAAAAATTTAAGGGATGATTCTAGAGGCCAAAATAAGACGAAAATCAAAAATAGTAATTTGTTAATTGAGATTTTATTTAAAAGTTATTAATATTTAAAGATCGATAAATTACTTAAGACATACTGATCGGATAAAAGAATGGCATTATTATTATACATATATGTATTGTAACTTGCTAAGTTTGTTTTAAATATTTTTGTAATTCTAAATATAAATTTTTAAAAACACCTTTTGTCCATTAGACAGAAGTAAATTTTTGCAATTACACAAGCACAAGTTTAGTCTACGAGCAGTCCGTTGTATTGTACGTCGTTAGTTCTTAAATTAGTATTCTGACTTTTAATAAAGTATTATTAAGGGGAATACAACAACCTACTACTAAAATATTACAAGTATTTATAATTTATTGTACGGTGGAACTTTACTATATTTTTACTGTTTCTACGAACGATTCGTGCAAGACTAGGGCGACGCCTCGTACGTCACCAGTGTCGCCACCTTCTACCGTGATGACGAATTAGGACACATCCCTAGCGAGTAAGCGCCCTCTAGGTAACTAGGCGTACCCTTGTAACATTCTTCCACTCTGGCCTCTTGTCCCTACATTACTTATAGTTCGTTACTATATAGTAAATAACTAGATTGTGGAAACCGCTCGCAACATCACTAAATATTGTATTCAAGCTTATTCGAGTATTAACCGTTATATTTATACATTAGCAAGTATTATATTCAATCACTTGTTGCGTCCGAATCGGCGGTCTAGGGGGATAAGGAG
The DNA here is from genome assembly GCF_013123115.1 of Colletes gigas. Taxonomy (NCBI): domain Eukaryota; kingdom Metazoa; phylum Arthropoda; class Insecta; order Hymenoptera; family Colletidae; genus Colletes; species Colletes gigas. The sequence goes on from NW_025106668.1 coordinate 848,701, forward strand.
GTGGGTTGATGCCCATGGAGTTTAGAATTTCCCTTAATGACTGTAATGTAGGTACTTTGCTAAATAAATAGGTCTCGAAATTTTAATCCTCAAAAATAGCGGAGAAGTCACGTCTGTATCGTAGACCCACCGATCCTGAACGCGGCCGTTAAGTAAGTTTAGAATATTCTGTTTTCCCGACTTGAATCGCGGACTCGATGGTGATTAATCCAGTTCCAATAGATTCCCGTGGCGGCGCTATGTGTACTAAACTCGAATTCACGCGATAGCGTAACAAAGATATGGCGACGCGCTAGGACAATTCCTCAGCTCGGATGCACCATCTATGTTACTAGCGATAATCTCTGGTCACCACAAGTGCTTATTTGTGACTAAATCACTGACTATGTACTTACACTGATCTACACGCAGCCAAGTCCAGTACTGCAGTACTGGCCATGCTGTACAAGAAACAATAAAGATGCAAGAGTCTGATTTTGCACTTGATAGAAGGGGTACGCAACATTTGCGTGTTTCTGTCTATCCAATGCAACATCGGACTCTTGCAGCTTTATTTGCAAGGCTGATCTCGTATACTCGTAATCGAGCATAGTGTGCGAAAGTGAAACGAGAAATTCCTGATGCCCCCAGTGCGCGATCTAGTAACACTGTGTTAGAGCTATATGATAGATCTTGTCAAGAAGGGGTAAAGTTTGCATTTGAGCACCATATACCGTTTCAAACGGTCGAAATGAATACACCCGGTCATACATATGACATCAAAAAATTATAATTTAGTAGCAGAATATCTCGGAAACTATAAATTTTATAATAGATGTACATAATACATTTTTTCTTAGATTATTTTATTATGTTTTACCATAGAATTAGATATCCTATTTTGAAAAACGAATTTGACCTTTAAATCGTCCCTATGTCTTCACTTGTAAAAAAATTATTATTACTGTATCATGTTCCCTTTGATAATATACAATATTTGTCAAAAATACTTCCTCATATTATTTAAAATAGCCGTGATATGGTGGTCCGTTTCTAATTGTATATTGTATATACATTCTTGTAAATAAAGTGTTAACAAATTATAATTGCTATTGTTATCGATGTTATAATTTTCAAAATTACTTTTACACTTTCTAAGTAACTTCAACAAATAAATAAACATAAATTTATGAAACAGAAAACATTGCTCACCAATGTATCCAACATTACAAATTATTGTTCTCTATATGTTTCAAGATATTTTATCGAAAATTGTAACGTTTAAATAACAACATATATTCTAAATTATACAATTTTTACAAGTTTTAGTATAGAAATTTGATATTATAATAAATGTATTTGATGTAATCTCTACCTTTAAACTATGTCTATTTCATATAATATAAGATGATTTTTTAAGTAAATATATTTGACAATAAGGTATGTATATGTCACTATCTTTTCATTTAATTGAAAGATTAATTTTTTTATTTCAACATTCATACATAATAACTATACCATAAAGTTATTACATTATTATAATTATTCTAGGGGAATAAACAAAACCTTAGCGATGTTACAACATTTAAGAAACATGCACAGGCGCATCATATGTTACCTATGCTAATCCGGTTGACTTGGAATATTTATTAATATTTATTAGCTAACTACAACTTTCTTTGATTTAATATGTATATTTGTGGCACTTAGTAATGCATTGTGCAATGGTACTTTGCAAGAGTTAATATAAATATAAAAAGCAGTTGTATACATATATTTTTCAAAAGTAAAAATAAAATTGAATTTAAACACTTATCGTACAAAAAATTGGAGGTATTTTGTAGTTTTACTAATTTATACGCTTGTGATTCTTATTTGGAAATTATGTGTTGCGTCTCTAAATTTCAGTAGAACATTTTGTTTTAGCCATATGACGAGAAAATATATAAAGTCCAGGAAAGTTTAGTTTTCGATTGAAAATTTGTATGACATTTCAATAACGTCACTCGTGATTAGAGTAAACGCATATATGTACATAGTTGGTATGACACATAACCTAGAAATATTTAACTTTCAAAACGAATTGTGAAAAACGTTTTGATGTCATTGTTAAGATACAACGAATATTAGTGAATATGTGCAAACAATATCAATACAATCTTGATGTTTTGTAGCATCAAGATTTAACAAAAAAATAACTATTTATTTCATAACATCTTGTACATACAGAAAAATATACGAGCAATATAAATCAGTATACGTTTCATTGTGTATTTAAAAAAAAACAGGTTTTTAGTGAATTAATTGTGACTAGTGTAAACGTATCTACAAATATATTCTTTTTCTCATACTTTAAGTTTGATGCTTCTATTAAATAATAATCTTGATAACTTTCAAACAAACATTTAATTAAGGAAATTGTAATGATTCGAATAAGTTTTCTGTTTGAGAGGTAATTCAGTTATTTGTATTGTATCAATATTTAATATATTGATACCAGGACTAATAGTTAGATAATGATTAGTTTGATCTATTTATAGGATGTATTTACAAAATAATTTATTTAAAGATTATTATCTAAATAAAATTATTATTAACGGAAAGCAACAACAATAATTCTAAATTATATGGGAGAAGCTTGGAAGGGATTATTTCAATGCCATGTAAGGAAGTTTATTGTTTGAAGTTGGTAAATTTCCTTATTCTAAAAAATTATAGATTAAATCGTTCTATACATTCTAAATGTTTATACACCGTTATAATTAGATAATCATGGACGAAAGGAGGGTAGCAGATTACTTTGTCATTGCTGGTTTACCTGGTCAAGACAATGATTTTGATAGCGACAATGAAAGTCAAGAAAAATTAGAAGATTGGTATCAAGAAGGAACGCATGTCAAAGACATGCATATGAAAGCTCCAATTACTGATCTTGCCATTATATTCCCTGCATTAGGTGAACAGTGTCCAGATGGGTATATTTTGTTAGAAAATACTGTTACAGGGTTACCTGCTGATTTAAACCATGGAAGTTTGAGAACAAATGAATGTTATTTATGTTACCGGAGAGGACGAGACAAACCTCCTTTAGTTGATATAGGTAAGACAAAATTTGGAATATTATGCAGAAAATTTTAAGTATCCTAAGATCGAATAACAAAATCTATACGCGTGTATTTCTTTGCAAAGTGAATCTTCAAATCTTTTAAGTCTCTTTAACGTACAACTCTCATTTAAAGACATAAAAAATATAAATTTTAAAGTTCAACTTTCAACGTTCACTATATAATATCAATTTCCTTGTTGCATGATAGAATATGTACATAAACGCATACAAAAAATACTTTAAATGTATATTGTAGTAGAAAAAATTTTCTTTGTTTTATGCATCTTCTCATAAGATATTATATTTGGCATATTATTGATAATATTTAGATTATTATTCTCATATGAATAAACTTATTTTTCATTTATGATTATATGTTTTTTTGTAATTTGTATCAAAACTTGTCATTTTTATAGCCGTATAATAGCTAAAGCTAGAGGTTGAAAACTCGGGACGGGACGGAATCTTGAAGATATCGGGATTCCCGTAAATATCGACAATCTAAATGCTGTTTAGATATTCATTTTCTTCAATAACGATTATAGCTTTTAATGTTTGGCATAGTTTTCAGACACGCGCGAGAATCCGAAAAGATTACTTACTCGATCCCGAATTTCTTTGGGAATCCCAAACATTTTCAAGATCCCGCACACCCCTGATGGCTAAAACAATATAATTAGAATGACTCTATTTTTTATTGAAACACATTTTTGAAGTCTGGGTATTAAATATAATATAAATAAACAGAAATGAATATTTAATAATAATTTCTCATTCTAATTAATATAGTTTCATAACCAGAATACTTTTTTTATTGAATTACAGTTTAATAAGTTTTCATTCTATTAAATAACTACATAATTAAATTTAAATATTTCATTAGCAAAATGTTTTTCATGATTTTATTCTACGATTTATGAACACATTAATCCTTCCGTTTATCCGAAAGAGTACCGTTCCACATTACCTCGGATAATCGAGATTCTACTATATATTTTAAATAACTGTGCTTTGAATAATTTGTGATTTTATAAAATTTAATTACCATTATTTTGTATAGAATATATTTAACAAGATGTATAAATTTCAGGCGTAATATATGATGGCAAAGAACGTATAATGCAAGATGCAGAAATGGTGTTGGAAACTCCAAAGGGATACGTAGCAAATGTGAATAATTCAACATCAAGAATATTTGTGACATTTAGACGTGCAAGTCGTAAAATGCCATGCAATTCTTTAGTTGTGACAGATATATGTGTTATCCTAACAAATAAAGGAGAAACTCCTCCACATGCGTTTTGTGTTATCAATAAAAATTTGAACAAAGGCATGTTGGGAAGCGATGTATTTTTATGCTACAAGAAATCTATGAATCGTGCAAATTTAATATCATTTAAACCTGCTGTACTGTATAAATACCCAATGGGAGATTATAGCAGTTTTGGTTTTCCAAACTCTGTTGCAATGTTCTGCTTACCAATGGGAGCAACAGTAGAATGCTGGCCCAAAGTGGCATGTAAACCTAAACCAGTGTTTTCGACATTTGTCTTGACAGTTGCTGATGCAGCCCAAAAAATATATGGTTCTGCAATAACATTTTATGAAGAATTCGAAGTAGAAATGGATACTCAAAGAAATACGAAAGAAAATCAACCAGTTGAAGAATTCATGGAGAATTTGAAGATTTCTGGTATGAAAATACATTCATACATTTTTATCCTATTTTAATAGTCATACATTGAACGTTATTTTAACAACCATTGTATATATTTACACATGTTGAATGTCTCTTGCCATTTTATAATCTGAAACTTCTTATTTGAGATATAGGCAGGCATCGAAAACAATTATAGCGTCAGTTTTGGCTTTTCAAATAGTCATAAAAACCAAAATGATTTGATAATTGTTACATATATAACGTTTCTGGCTTATATCAGTTTCGATTTCGGTTCTTAAGAATCAATATTATATATTTTGATTCTATAATTGTTATTTTTCGGCTCGATCTGATATTCGCATCAGTTTCGTAGTAACTAAAATCGTTAGATGTTGCTGTTGTAAATTATTCACAATTTTAGAACTCACGTTTTTCAGTTTGTCTTCTAAACCAAATAAAATAACACTTTTTGACCTATGTGTACTTCTTCGTTGTGAACTGTTATGCTAATGCATCGAGCGATACTATTGATTAAATCTACTTAGATTGAACGTCCTAAATAAAGATTAAGGTTCGTACATTTTCAATATTTGGGAATGTGAGTTGAAAACCTTTGATTTATGCTATAGGTATTGTTTAGGAAATGATTCAGTAATACATTTCTATAACGTCTGACCTCATTCTCGAACTGTGAAGAGACAAAATAAACTAACGTTGAAAGTGAGTTTTTTATGCTAATTTATGTCGTAAAATTATTTTTGTTTCAGTTGAACATGCAGAAGTTGACAATCAGCAACTGAAAATGAGAACACTTAAACAGTGTGGAATACTTAAGAAACTTACCTTACTACAATTGGAAAAGTTGCAATATACAGACCCCGTCACACAATCTTTAAATATTAGTAAATCTATATGCATACTATCTCATTGGCCATTTTTCGACACGTTTGAGAAATTTTTAGTTTACCTGCATAGCATGGTCAATAACAAACCCCAAAACGTTCCTATTGAAAAATACATAGCATATTTTTTGTACGATATACCGTTCCCAAGTCCACAAAGACCAAGAATTCAAATACAATTAAATAGTAAGAACAGATTGATTTTAACGCAACCAGAAGATTTAGCACTACCTAGGTCTGGTGCGAGTTTTCGGCAGTTACTCATCAATTTAGGACCTGATAATTGTTTACTCATATTGTTGCTAATCTTAACTGAACAGAAAATACTTGTACATTCGCTACGTCCTGATGTACTTACATCAGTGAGTGAAGCTATTGCTATGATATTATTTCCATTTAAATGGCAGTGCCCATATATACCTCTATGCCCCTTAGGCTTGGCAGAGGTAACGTATCTTGTTACTTTGTCAATTGACGAAGAGATATGTAGCACATTACAAAATGTATTTTATATTTTAGGTTCTGCATGCGCCATTACCATTTTTAATTGGCGTGGATTCAAGATTTTTTGATTTGTACGATCCACCCGCAGACGTTAATTGTGTAAATTTGGACACGAATAATATAGCGATTTGTGACGATAAAAAATATTTAAATATAAAATTGTTACCCAAAAAAGCAGCCAGACAGCTTAGAAATTGGTTGGAACACCTCTATTCGAAGTTGATTTCATTAGGAAAGAGTTATTCGTCTATGAAAGGTGTGTGCAGTATTGCTCAATTTATGTCGATATCATTTTTTTGTTTGTACATATTTTGTTTTCAGATATGGACGATGAAGAGTTTAGTGTTGATAAAGAATTTCAACAAAAACGAAAAGAACAAGCTTTAGAGCTTGAAATACAAGATGCTTTTTTACGATTTACTGCTACTATATTAAAAGGATACCGTGCTTTCTTACTACCAATTACAAAAGCACCAACAGTTGGTTCAACTGATCCAACCAGTTTGTTCAATATACAAGCTTTTCTCAGAAGTCGGGACAAGGCTCATGCAAAATTTTATAGTATGTTAGTAAAGACGCAAATGTTCATAAGGTATGTTTTTCTTATCATCGATTTTTTGACATTGTATAACAAACATCCTGATGACCTCAAAATCTCTAAAAATATGACTATCAAAAAAATTGTTTGTTTATTATAATATTGACCTCTTCCAAACTAGTAAGATTTTTCTCTGATACTTCATTCTATCATCAATAACAAATTAGATATTTAAGGTGCTCAAATTAGGTGAAACACCCTGTATACACATATGTCTATATACTCTAACAACTCAACTATTTTTTGATGTTTATTGTATTATTTCTGAATGATATATTTTATATTTAATGTGACTATTATGAATAAAATGTGCTGTATATTTAGTTTATTAGTCTTTATTTTGACAATTTGTGTGGTTAACATTAACTGCACAAAATATTTTATCTGTTTTTCAGTTACCTTTGGTATAATATCACTGCAGTTTGTATTTTTTAGATTTATAGAAGAAAGAAGTTTCGTATCTGACATGGATATGGCGGGTTTAGCTTTTTTTGATGAATGCACCGAACGCATTGAAGAAGAAAATGGTGAGGTTGCATTTTTTAACATTTTTGTTAGAATTGATTTAGAGTATTGTTAGCTTTTATTACCATGAACAGACTTTCTTTGCATTTTTCACTTACAAGAAGATTCGTAGGAAATTATTTCAGAATTCTACTAAAGTTTGTAAAAATGAGTGTATTGCAACCGAATTGGGGAAGACGGAACCCTTTATTGTCCGACGAATAATTCTCTTACATGTATACAGGCAATGATGTTGCGTATGGTCTAGCATTACTGCACCGTTAATTCTTCAAACCACTTTGATGCAACTTTGTTCAATTAATTTTCATATAACCAATTTGAAAGTTTCATTGTACTCGTGATATTACAAAACTCATTATTTGAACATGCAGTTTTACTTTTCCAATGTAACTTGTAATTACTGATTTTACTATTTAGTGCCACTTTTGGAGTTGGACGAATCTCAGCACAGCGAACGGACTGTTTTCATACCTCCGCCTGAAGCAGGACCAAATCAGTCACCAATTGCATACCGCACGTTTAAATTAAATCACGACTTGATAAGACCGCAGAAACATTTCAATGTAAAAAACACAAATTTATGTGCCTTTGGAATAATACCAGGTAGTCCTATGGCACGCAGAACCAAACATGAAATTAAAGTGGCACAAAGGATGGCACGTAAACAAGTATGAACTATTCTTACTAGAATTTGTGCTTTTTATATAACAAAGGCTGAAAATTTTATATAATTAGTTATAGATTCATCCCTATAAATAATATCTCATTTGCAGGCAGCAATGCCAGATAGGTGGGGTAGATGTCTACTTGGAACCTGTTATAGTCTTTGGTTCTTGCATTTGCCAGCTATGTTACAAGTGTCTAACCAACCGGCTGCGATTTTACATCAGGCCTATGATTTACTAGTTAAAATGCCGAAATTAAATCTTGAACCAATTGAAGAAGTAAACCTTTTTATTTGTATGCGCGCAGGTTGCAACACCTAATGCCGGGAATACACTGAAGAGAACAGTTCGCGAGCAGCTCATGAACTGCTTACAGGTAGTTCGCGAGCTGTTCATCAACGGAAACAACTACGTTTCCACACTGGAGCTCGCGAATAGCTTGCGAACAATTATAATCTATGGAAACTTCGAGTTCGTGAACAGTCCCTTTGATATACCGCTTCCGGCGCGAACAGGGATCGCTGTTCGTTGTTTGCAAAAGTCTCCACACTGCTGGCGAGCACAGCCGCGAGCTGTTCACGAGCAGTAGCGTATTTCCGGCATAAGATTATTACCCAACAAATCGTCGTTGAATGTGACGATACAACAAAAAAAATTTCACAAAACAATCATTTGAATGAGAGGAATTAAATAAAAAAATATATTAGTAGCTCGTTTCTTCTAGGTCATATCCTCTGAAATGATAGAATATCGTTGCATGTTTACATTCCAAGAAGATTATATGATTTATTAAAATAATAATTACAAAGTTCAGGTTAAAATATTTATTGGAATTACCGATTGTTTCAATTACAGATTTGTTGAGTGATTATTTTAGAAGTTGCATATTTTATATGTTGCATAATCTTATCATAGACTGTCGATTTTAGGTTTGTTACAGAGCTATGATGCAACTTTGCGGTGTTTACGGACAACCTGTACTAGCAGTAAAATTATTATTTCACATGAAACGTAGCGGTGTTCAACCAAATGCTCTTACATATGGGTTTTATAACAAGGTAATTTTTCTTATCGATCACAATATTTTTTTCAGCAAAATATAGATTTTGTTAAATTCAAAATAATTTTTTTTACTGAATTTAAAGGCTGTACTTGAAGCAACTTGGCCATCTGACGTAACTAATTCCAGTCAATTGATGTGGAACAAACTAAGAAACGCTATAGTTGGAGCAGCTTTATTTAAAGAAGCTGGTAAAAAAAGTGCTAAAAGAAGATTAAGTTCAACTGCAGATTTATTAACCGTTGATGGTAAACTTGCAAATATGGAACATGCATTTTCTAGATCTAGCCTTGATAGTTCGCATTCTCAAGACACAGAAGCTGCACACAGCGATTGTACGTAGTAAATTAGTCTATTTTAATGTTTTAGATTTTAGAGCAGGTTTATTATTATCTTATACTTTCCTTTATCTGCAGCGACTAAAGGAAGTTCAACAACGGATTTACCGGACTACGGGCCTCTAGAAATGAGAAAGCTTCCACGACAAAATAGTATTGTTAAAGATACAGCAGCATTAAATGTTATACACGCAGAAGAGTTTAATAATTTGGCGATGACACAGAGGTAATTTTTCAATTTTATTATACATTGATCTTGATTTTTCTATAATTTTTTTTTTAATTAAAATCAAATAAAAGATAACTGAAACAAGACGTATTAATTACACAGCGAGTGTGCTCCTGTACATATACCCAGTTTGTTCAGTTGAAATAGCAAAATGCGAAAAAATGTTTGAGACGAAAGTTGTAAAGTATCAAAAGGGAGGCATATTGCAATAATAATTATTTGACCTTGGAGAGCTCTCTAAAGATTACTAGGAAAATTTTGTAAAGGATCAGGGGTACATGTTCTGTTATTTATTATTAACTTCCAAAGTTGACAAGTCGCCGGCGTAAACGTTGTTCGGTGCACACTGCCGCTCATAAATATGAGGATACTTGGTTGAAAGGTTGTTAATCCTTGAATTATTATAACTTTAAAAAAAGCAATTGTTCAATAATCTTCTTGGAGTTATTTTAAAAATTGAATCTTTTACTTTCACATTCCTAAATTGAATTTCCTTGAAGACTCTTTTACGCCAAGGAGCGACTGAGAAAGTAAGGATAATTTTACTCTAAAATATGTTCGAGATTAAAGTCTATATTTGACAATGACTACTGCAAAATTTTATACAAAATTCTTTTGTAATTTGATTTCACACTGGCGCACGATTTTTTCTTACGATTTTTTATTCAACTTATATGAAACGATGAGGATGCTTTAATACGTGACATATGGACGATTTTGAATTTGAATTTACCAAAGATGTGTCGACCCACTGAAAACATCTGTTAATATTTATTTTTTTATATCTGCTGTTCTAAAACAGTATTCTAATTGTTATTATACGTTAATCAACACATTTACATGATTGTGGAGGGGGGGTAACTGAGCCTTGGTCATTGAGACCTGGTGTGTGTATTTTTGATTTTCGTCTTATTTGGCCTCTAGTATCTCCCATTAAAATTTTTCCCAGGAATGGCCGAATATCTGGTATAGTATACTATTGGTCGTTAACATTTTTGGGGCATTCCATTATTAGAAGGTGTTAAATTTGGATAAGGCCCAAAATATAAATTTTGGCAAGAAAAGTTTGGCAAGACTCATTTTTTTCAGTTTCATTTCGTTTTTCATTCTCTTCATATATTTGTAAAAAAACGATTTTATATTATTTTGTTGATTTGTTGCTTTTAGGTTGATTCGGAACTTAGAATCGCCGTTAAAAAGTCCCATACGCACGCCAGTTACAGAAAATGATCCGCTAGGTGCTCTAATTAACGATGAAACACCAATTGTCTCACCTTCCGAAGAGAATGATTCAAACTGTTCGACATGTACTTTGACAGTCTTTAATAATGTTGAAGAACGGGCGGGAGGACCGCTTTTATTTCGAAGGTACATTATTTTTGTTATTAGTAAAATTAGACAAAAAATTCATAGTAATTCATTGCATTCAATTTAATCTTTTGTAATAGGAACGGTTAGATTTCAGGCAACTTTATTACAATAAATTTACTCTGATAATAATTATAACTGCCATTTTCTCTATTAACGCCTCGTAGCTCTTTTATATTGCATGGTCTATTTTCGGCAATGTGTAATTTTAAAATTGACCACATGTTTTCTATTGGCGAAAGATCAGGGTTTTGTGGAGGTCATTCTAAAATGTTTATTGCACTTATAAATACTTTGTTACAATTCTCGCCTTATGGATAGGTGCATTATCCTACTGAAGGATAAAGTCATCTCCTGTCAGCTGTTTTCCTTCTGAGATTATGACTTCTTATACTAAGTTTAGGTAAATTTGAGAGTTTACTCTTCCATTTAAGATTACGATTTTCCCTGTTCCAAAATATGAGACATATCCCAAAACCGCAATATCTAATAGAATAAAAGGACTTCCAGAGATTTCTGTTTCTTTCTCGCGTTCTTTTTTTACACAAATTACACATACAGTGACGGCCACATACTTACGTACACTTCATTTTTTACATAAAACTTGAATTATTTTTTAATAAAATAGTGCACTGGTTTCAACTATTTATTTCTGAGTATTTTAGATCTTCGCGTACATACAGTTGCTCACTAAAGCATTCGAAAGCTTGCATGGCAAATAGATAACAGATGAAATACCCACGCTGGGCCCTCATTTACAAAACAACACTGAAAGAAATGAAAGATACAAGTCTTGAGAATGCATGTCTTTCCAAGAATTGACTATTTACTGTTTACTATTTATGTGTGAGGTCAATGGCTTTGCGGCAATGTCAACAACAAAATGTAAACAAACGCTTCGAACCCTTGTATCTCCGGAACTAGCCAAACTATCGACTTGAAACAAAAGTCGTTAAATCTCTGGAGCTAATTACGCTATCCAATGAATATATCAACTATTATTATTTATGCATATTGTAAAGTAATCATTCCTGAACAAACAAAAGCGGAATGTTTTGTGTGGTAAACATACTTGATTTACGTTACAGAATATTTCTTTTTTCTAATCTGATGGGTTGAGTTTAAACGCTTAACGCGTTTGAGTTTAAACGATTATAGAATGTAATTTTATTATATCCTGTCTATTTGTGAGTTCACTATTTTCGCGGATCAATGCTGGAGCATTTTCGAGTCGTGAAAGGAAATTTTTAATCTGCCAAAAAAAAATACACGTTGCACGGTTGGCAAATAGGTGTATATTTCGGCGGTACTACTTTTAGCGTGCAGGTAGGCACATTATCTTCTTCGGGATCAAAGAAGGTGCTGTCGTACATGATTTGTTCGACCACTAGTTCAGTTATCTTCTTAAATGAAATGAATTATCTTTCAGAAGAAAATAACGTTATCATTGTAATAGAAAAACAAAGTTAACTTTGAAATAAACTTAAGACTCTGGTGGCCTGGCTAGTCGAATAAATTAATATGGTAGCATAGCAATCGCTAAGTTGAAAACCCGTCCATTACAGGACTTTACTTACAAGTTGTACTTGTACTGTAGCAGATAAACGGATACCAAAACTTCAATATTATATATCTCATAAATTATTAATCATATGCCCATCAAACCATAATCATTGATTTGAGTATTTCATTCTCTATGACTGTAAAAAACTTAATCAACAAGTCAGATTTTTACTTGGGGGAAATTCACTTCTTAGTATGTACCTATCACATGATATTACATTACATTATAAGAGTTATAAATACCATGTATCTTAAAATACCTTTGAATTTCAACAAATTTTATTGAATTTGTAACACTGTAAGATTACCTATAACGTAATTGAAAACATAGTATTATCACAAATCTCTTTATATTCATCCTATAACTTCTTCCAGCAATGTCTTGCCTCGTAGCGCAACATTTCACCAAACCGTAGATGAAAGTGATGTAGCAATAGGCGGCCATTTGCAAAGAAGTGAAACAATGCCTTATTCTGTGGCACAGCAAGGCGAACAAGATAAAGAAAGAGAAAGACTAGAAATAAGCAGTCTTTGGTCTCAAAAGGATAGCGTTACCTCGAGTCTGTCAAATCTAGGCTCTAGTTTGAAGCTGAGTTTCGGGTAAGGCATAAGTTTTATTAACTGGAATCTACACTAACAAATATAAATAGACAAAGTATATAATCACATTCACTGCTTGAGTTTTATTTTTGTGATATGTATACCTTTGAGTTACATGCATATATTAATACACTCGATATTCTACTAACAAATCTGGTATTTAATATAAAAAAAGGATACAGAGTCACATGTATAACGAATTTATCGAATCATTCGATCTTCCATATCATATCATGTAAAGGAACGTCTTTAGAGATTCGAAAAAAATTTATTATTATTATTAAATCATTAAAATGTTATTGAATTCTATAAAATGTTTACAACGGGATACGCATTCAATTGACTTTGTTAAATACTTTATATCTACAATATTGTCTGAGAAGTTGCTTTAATGTTGTATCTAGTACCTCTTAGGTTTGCTCATATCGTTTTAATTGTATTTTATTCCCGTTTTTTATATAAAGTCGTGGCCAGCTACTTAATACCGCTTGTTCAACAAAAAAACATTTCATTAATTAGATGTTTGCTATATTAAACTTGAATGTAATATACATTGGACTATATTCTACCATAATGCGAAAGTAATTTTATTTTTAACTTCAATATTACAAGTATTTTTGATTATTTTCTTATATTGTTCCGTTAATACAGTGGACAGCTACTTAAGACCGAAGATCATTTATCGTTGTGATTGATTATTTGCCGTCATTGTTAATTTGGTTGTCATGGTTTAATATGTTCAACAATGCAAACAATCGAAAATCGGTTCACAGCCATAAGCCAAGGAAAGAATATCAACTCTGTGCAAAGAAAACAAATTTTATTGGTGAGAGACGAAGGTTATTCATTTTCGGCAATCGCTGAAGGATTAAAGAATGTCTAAAACATTTTATAAAATTCGTCAGTAATAATTGTAATTTTACACAATCAAGTTTCTTATATATGCACTCTAAACTTGAGTTAAAAAATAAAACTCAAGACGGCTCAAGCCGAATCACAGAAACACCTGTTAGGCTTGAAGCTCTACAAGTCCTTGAGTAAGTTTTATGACTTGCACGACTTGCGAAGCCCCGCATTTAGTAAACCGCTTTGTTTAATACTCTGCTGTTGCTGTCATAAAATCCCTGATACTTTTAACTTTAAAATTTATATAGAATATTTTTTAATCAAAATATTATATACAATCTTTCAAAATTAGTACAATACAATAATTAGAACGAACATGTTTCTTGTACTGAGCTCAGTAAATTATGCAGGGTGTTCGGATACCATTTGTCAATATTTGAGGGGGGTGATTCTACAGGTCAAAATAAGAGGAAAATCAAGAATGGTAATATCTCGGTAGAGGTTTCTAAAATCTGGAAATAACTATGGAAAAATACTAATTAAATTTGTTTTACTAAATGCTAAAAACTATGTTTATTAACGTTAATACATTTCTATAATCGAAAATAAATGATTCTCTGACTCCGTTTATAGTTGCTTGACATATTTGAGCACATTCAGTTGTAATACGTTCATGCATGTTTTCCGGTATAATGAGATTGTTATTATAGAGATGCTTCCATAGCTTCCCACAAATAAAAAGTCCAGCGACTTACTTTGAAGTAAACCACAAGGAAACTTTTGCTTAAACCATACAAAAAATAAGTACATCATGAGCTAGGCAATCCCCTCTCCCATACTAATACTATATTTGATTTTTCTGACTTAAAGACGTTTTTTTTTATATTAATACTAGTAACTCAAAAGTGATAGGTTTAGTTCTTCCGACTGTTGAACGAATCAGATGTGTGTACAAACGCTGAGAGGTGTTCTGTAGTGCGTTGCTCGTTTGTCTGTCTTCTAGTTATTTGAATGTGAAAAGCGTATAATTATCAGTACAACTGTTCAACAAATTGAAAACTTAAGCCTCTGATGGGCAGGGGGCAGTATAAAAAATCGTCGATTATAACATGGATACTCCTAACTACAGGAATATCCAGAAGTCATAAGAATCAACGTCAAGAATGGCAGAAAATGTTACACGATATACGCGACAGTAGCCCAAAATATTTTGTTTCCGGCAAAAGAACAAGCAATTATTATAGGAAGATGTTACTTGGATGCTCACACAACATTCTTAGCTTTGTCGATTCCTTATTCATGAACAAAATGTTATATTTATATGCCATCTCTCCAACTTGTTAACTAGAATAGTCTATAAAGGTCTGGGTTAGTTCTGAGGTATTCTCAAACACTATTCAAACTTGTAATCCAAGCAATATTTGTTACTCTCAAAAATTGCGACTTTAACAATAACATCAACGTCAATAATTTTGTCAACTTCTTTAATACCAAATATTCTGAACATTTTAAAAATGCAGTAGTTTTAATAGATGACATTTTTTAGTTTTTCCTTAATCACGGACCAAGGAATTATCCTATTCTAAAGATAGGACATGATGCAAATGACCCACCTACTTAAGAAAAGTGTTTAATTGTCATTTATGGGAATGTTGGATAATAGGAGATGCAAAGAGAAATAAAAATCTTTTATTAGTTATGATTTATTATTATTTTTATAATAGACTTTATTCTGTACGCATCGCCTACTTTTCAATTTTCTTACATTTGTCAGGATCTGGGTTAGGTTATCTTTAACATTATTAACCCAGATATGTTCAACATATACGATATAACTTGTTATTTACATTTTAGGTGTTTTTTAAGTTGTTATATCATAGGAAAGATGTTGAAAACTAATTTGTATGATATACAGGGTGTCCGGGCACCCCTGGGAAAAAATTGTAATGGGAGATTCTAGAGATCAAAATAAGACGAAAATCAAGAATACCAATTTGTTGATTAAGGCGTCGTTAAAAAGTTATTAACGTTTAAAGTTTTGTGAGTGAGAACCACTAGGACTGGCCTGCCTCAACCTATCGTGCGCACGCAGCTGTTCGCAGATTGCTGTTCTACAGGCGTAACTTTAAACGTTAATAACTTTTTAACGAAGCCTCAATCAACAAATTGGTATTCTTGATTTTCTTCTTATTTTGGCCCCTATAATCTTCCATTAAAATTTTTCCCAGGGGTGCCTGAACATCCTGTATAAGTGTATAACAGTTTGCCGTTTTACATTCGCACTACACGAGCATTTATCATTTTGTTGGCCAGTGTACATAAAAATACTTGTTTTTAACATTTTATCTGAAAAAGTATTGATAATTTATTTTCACGTAATTGAAAATATCTGTTTCAGCTCGACTAGTCTGACTGGGAAAAAATCTAATGAAATAATATTAGGTGGCCTAAATAGCTTAAAATCGGCTGCTACGACAGTAGCAAAAAAGTTTGATGAAATTAAAGAAGCTATTTCTGCAACTAGTACACCAGTAAAACTTAAAGAACGTGAATATAAAATAACACATGGAGCATCGCATGAATCGTTGGATTCCATGACAGACGGATCTGTTCAAGATCGAACCGAAGCTCTTAGAATATCTGGTTCGTAACATTAAAAACTTAATTCCAGCGATAAAAATAAACAGAACAAAATATCGATTTTCAATATAACATTTTTCTTTCATAACAGGAGACGGAAATATAGATCCTTATACATTGTGTGATTTGGCCGAAAATTTATATCCAAAAGGTTCAAGAGAATTGGATGAACGAATTGCTATTGAACTTGTGCTCTCTAGTGCTAGTAGATGTCATCATTGTGCCTCTATACTCTATGATGAAGAAATAATGGCTGGTTGGCAACCAGAAGACTCAAATTTAAATACGGTCTGTCAATATTGCGACAAAGCGACAGTACCTCTACTTACTATAACAATATTAGATTACAGGTAATATAAATATGTGTGTATTGCATTAGCGTTATGTACACTGTGTATTTACAACGTTTGTGAATTTGTATGTTTATAAAGATGCGAGAAAAATGAAAGAAAAAATGACCCTCTAATGGGAGCACTAGTTGAACTTTTGGATAAACCGAAAGAATTATTAGAACCCACCACAGTGCCATATTTAAATCCTCTTGTTTTAAGAAAGGAACTAGAAAGTGTCTTAAGTCAAGAAGGTGATTCTTGTCTTACAAAACATAAATTTATCGAAGAACATCCAATAGTATATTGGAACCTTATATGGTACTTTGAAAGGATTAATTTAACAAGTCATCTCCCAGATTTATGGTTGAATAATGATAAGAAAAAGGATCAAATAAATTATGGTGCAGTAGGTGTTAAAACTATGTGGGACAACGAAAGACTTCATATGGATCGTTTACCCATGTACCTTCAATGGAAGCTCAATATTACAGAGGATAAAACGTAAGTAGAATTCACGTACCATATCGTAAATACACAACATGTAAAAGCATCATTATAAGTATTAAAATTGTATATATTTTTATCTCTGAAACGCTTTTACAAATGAAGCTTAACATTCCAGCTCTGAAGTCACTAGACAGTTCCTCTTTTTCATAAAATCTTCATGGGCACTCTAGACCCACGTGTAGTGCCAAACCCCTATCAGCTAAAACCCCACTTCCCTGCTCCTCTCTTCCTAATTACAAAAGTTCACAGATCTTGGAAAAAATCTTATTCGTGTTCTTTGTGTTTAAATTGCATCATTAGAGATTTACTCTATGCTATACTGTAATATTTAAAACTTGTCGAAAATTTTGTCTACAGTAATGTATAATGTATTACACATTAGCATCAAAATCATCTTCTTTGCCATTTTATTAGTTGGTATAATTATTAATAACTTTAGATCAGTTATTAGCTTTAAAAGAGAAAATGTTTCGTTCAAAAAAATATATGTGACACAGAAACTAGTAAAAGTATTAAATTCTATGATGCATAAAACAACATATAGTTGTATAACATTCTATAATTTAAAATTCATGAATTTCATTGTCATATATATATATATAAATAACCAAGACTTATATCTGTTTTAGGTTAATGCAGTTAGTAATTACGAACGTTCGTCGAAACGACTTAGCAGAACCTATAAAAAGAGTGGCCTTAGAGAGAAGCAGAAATCAAGCACCTGACCAACCCCTATTTTCTATATATCGAGATATATTGTTTTTAGCATTTACCGTTTTGGGTAGAGGAAATATTGATCAAGGTAAGTATTATATTATTAAGTGAGCAAATAAATATACAAGGTGTCCCGTTTACCTGGAGCACCTTAAATATATCTCCGTTGCTGTTGATGATACGAAAAATTGTCAACGAAATTTGATTAAAAACTACAAATGTTGTAATTGGCAAAACTTTTTACACAAGTTATATTAAATATTTAATATAATAGATTAAATATTTTTATCATTACAGTATTATAGCTAATGTTAAGAGAAACACAACGGTATATATTGTTAATGAATAGTTTCAAACTTTAAACATATTTTTTGCAAAATGTAATGCTAAGAAGAATTCATTAAGATAATAATTATATTGGACATGAGAACTTTTAATAATAATCCTTAATATTTCTTTATAAAACTCAGAAAAAAAATTAACAGATTTAGAATAAAGCCACTATGTAATGTATTTGAATGTTTTATTATATATAAATGAGATTAGATACAAAGAATTAGATAAAAAGATACCGTTGACGCACGCTTACGAAGCTCACTTCTGGGAAGCTCGATCGAGTAATTAAGAAATCATTAAAAAATTTAATTACCCTTAATTCATGACAATAGCTTTTCCATCTCTATCTGAAAAATGGTAAAATGCCTAAAAAACGTTTCACATTTTTGGTAACGCTTTGTACATTATTCTATTCTTAGAATATTTAGTTAGTTCATTAACTAGTCTTACCTGACTTAACTTTTAGGTGTTTTCGACAAAGAATATACTTTATCACTAGAAAGATTAACGGAAGAAGAACAAAAGCTGTTGTGTAAAATTGATGCTCCGCCTTCAATGATGTCAATATTCTGCAGACATTACTTTAAGCAACTCAGCGTGTAAAAATAATGCAAACGGTGT
This sequence comes from Colletes gigas, assembly GCF_013123115.1. Lineage (NCBI taxonomy): Eukaryota > Metazoa > Arthropoda > Insecta > Hymenoptera > Colletidae > Colletes > Colletes gigas. The sequence goes on from NW_025106668.1 coordinate 867,794, forward strand.
AATATATTGTGAAAATGACTAGATTATCATGGAAATTATTATAGATTCATCTGTTCAAGTGCGATTTCAATGTGAAACAATTTATGTATCCTTCAAAAATTAATAGCGAATCAATTATTTTAGATAAATGTGTACGAATTATTATGTTTCAATCGCTAAAACTTTTATTTTTTAACAAAATAACCGAGAGGACACTCGACGTCACAAACTCGCTTGTGGAATAATACAATTTTCATGTTTAAAATATATAATTACTATAAATAATTTTTTATTTTGAAAATAGTTTGCGTATATACGTTTTCGCGCATATAATTTCTTATGTTAATGTGAATATTCTTAGTTGTATCGATGAACGTGATATTAAAGATCGTTCAGTACCAAAGAAACTGACTTGATCGTAAAACTATAAATTTAATTGCTTTAATATAAATTCACGCATTATATGAATAGCGCAATCGTAATTTTCAATGTACGAATTACATACTTGGTATATTTCTACCAACGTTTTGATCATCAAATACTGATTAAATGACCACGATTGTGTTTCGAACAAAGCGAACTATAACGTAACTCAACGTTCATATAATATTACAAAAGACAATATTCATTTTCTGATTTTTTAAGCGGAACAGTTAAATAATTCGTGACAAATATAATTCAATCAGTAATTTACATGTTCACGATGAAAAGTGCTGTTCACACTCGTAGCATAGACTTTCATTTGATATTTACCATAGTAAATTAATGCTTTTTTAAGTTACAGTTCAAATTTACATTACATAGACATTATTGTATCCAAGAAAATAAAAGCTTTCTATCCTAAAATTGCAACATAATGATTTTTAAATTATTGTTTACGATTAAAAATGGATATTTATTTTTTCCTTTGCAAAATACGATGTTCAAGACACAAAATTTTGCTTCTACGAAACATTTTGACGAAGCTTTGGCACATTGAAAATTTGTATCTCAGTATATGTATATTGTGTTTAGTTGAAAGATAATGTAGGAAATTTACAAATTTCTAGATTCGAAGTTTAAGTACCTGACGATACGAACATTCGCATTGACTTGACTGAAATATTTATTTATTGTCTGTTATGATAAAATTGCGAATTATAATTGTATTATAAGAAAAATGTTAAATAACATCCAATTTTAATTGCAAATAAATTTAACTAAATCAATGTTTTTTGAAAAATTTTACTTTGTAAAAGAGTTTCATTTCAAGAACATTTCGTAGAACGTTATATGTACCTGATATTTGTAAAACCATTTCTTCACGTAAGTAAATTATACAATGTATTGGCTGTTGAAAATTGTAAGAATGGAATATGCATACATATATATACACATGCACGCTTGCGCACATACACACACACACACACACAACAGAACACAACACATAGTTTAATGTGACAATGCTATGCACTTTTCACTATGAACCCTGTAAAAAATGTACTATTGTATATTCGTTCATTATTACATTATGAATATAAGACATAAATAAAAGTCAGTCATGGTATTGTACATAAATGAGTTTTTGATCTGTGTAGTTGATGCAATAACTTATCTTTGACTAAACTCATATGTGTCTTTATTAATGAAATACAATAATGTCATTATAAACATGTATTTTATTTTTATTTGACAAGACAACCTATTTCAACTGAACCAATTATTTGTACTATGGTAAAAGCATTTAGATGATCTCTTTCAAGTAGTTCCATGAGAAAGAGAATTATAAACGAGATTTTTTCGACCCATTTCTCTGGGGCTCTAGAGCCCCCATTATCATTTTGATGTCACTTGCAATGGTAGAAAATGAAATTACAGGAATTCCTTTGTTTTTTAATGGAATGAAAACTCTACGATCCAGAGTTGAGCATCAATCGATTAAATTCATTGGAGCAATTAATCAATTGATGGGATTAAAAATTTAGTCATCAAAATTAAGTCGCAATTAATAGAATTAATCGCTCATTACTATTTCGTTGTCAAATTCAATTATTGATTTGGAATGAAATTCGAATTTTTTTTTTGTACGTGGGGAAATCCTCATGGACACCCGGGAGCCCGCCCGAAGGGAAGACCGGCAGGTAGTGCCGGATTCTCACCGGCTAAAACCCCACGATGACCATCCTCAGGTGCCTGGCGAAGGACCGGGAACTCTAGTGAGTCATCACAGAGTCCCCTGCCGTGCCGTGCCCCGGCGCTCATACGCAGGCGCCTGGTCACCAGCGCCCGTGGCCCCGTGACATGGGACTAAGCCACCGGCCGCGTGGCCTCGTTGGCCGCAGGACTTACCCGCAGCCAACTGGCCAACCTGCGGTCTTAGGTAAACCCCACGGCAAATATCACATGTCCCAGTCCACTCGCACACACACATTCATACCGGTGTTTGGCCCGCGGGAGCTTTCGCTCCGACCTCCAGGATGCCATGCGAGGATGCGGTCACCAGCCTTCTCAGATTGATGACCTCATCCCTGCATCTCATCTCAGCGGCTGCCCCTATCCGCTACCTGGGGATGCACCACGTAGGGGTTCACCTCCCCTGCTGCCTGAACAACCAAACGGGTGCGTGGATGATACATCAAGGCCTGATCCTATCCTATCCTTCGCCCCTCCTGAAGAAAGAAGCCCACCCATCTTCCTATGGTTTCCATCGAACAATGATACTTCATTAAAAAATAAGCATTTAACAATTAAGCTGGTACTTCAAAATACGTTTATTATAAAAAAGTATCACTGGCAGAGAGTGGGTTAATAGATTTGACGTGGAATGAATCTTACATTTCTACGTTTGGTACTGAAGCTGTAACAAACATCCGTATTCATCCAAAGAGAAAGAGAAGGAGGGGCATAGTAGAAACAATTTTTTTTTTTGTTAGAAAAAATATGATATATTGCGCGGTGTCGCTCTCATGTACACATGGCTCGTGCTGTAGTATGTGTCAGCTTTCTCCATCGCTCCTCTAGATGCTATAGTAAATTCATCGTTATTATTGTCATTCTCGATGCATTTAATTCTGTCCGCCATACTGCTCTAACCTATAGCCTTTTAATTTAAATGTGTTGTATGTGGCTAGAATTTTCCACAGAATTATGATAAAAACCATTGATATACTATAATTATTGCATTTTTAAATTACGTGAAAACATTAAGTAACCACTTGTATTTATGTAAAGCTTAATCTATTTTTTAGGGTTATATTAGCATCTCACTGTTACAATATTATTCATATAGGAGTTACTAATTCTGCAAATATGGCATCGTTACTAAAAACTTTGAATGGTTTTCAACTTTTTAACAAATGTATGAAAGTAAGGTATGCATATTTTAATCATACTTGTACCCTCGGTATTTGTAAATATGTTATTATTCGAAAAAGATGATGTGCTATTTACATAGTTGCCGTTTGTTATGATTTCATTGTTAGACAACAATATTGCAAAAATTTGTTCTTAGCATTGACATTGTACCAGTACGCGGTAAAGTGAATCCACCTCCAAGGAAGCGTCATCCAGAATGGCTTCCAAAACCAATGCGCATAGTATGCATTCTTAAAATAAAAATTATGTTCTGTTTTCTCTCTAATTTATAAATAATGTGTAATATTACTCTTTTTACTAGCGCTACGATGAATCGCTTACTCCTGAAAACAAAGAATTTCTCTCAGAAATTACTGCCTTAAACCAAACACTAAGTTTTAACCACAAATCACCATTGAATATGGAGGTAATTGAACCAGTTACAGAATGGACCCGATCTTCCAAGCGTACTGGTTTAATTGGCAAAAAGATAGGTGTGTATCCAATGTGGCTGAAAAATGGAAAAAAAGTACTAACTAGTTTAATACAGGTACTACTTGTTATTGTAATTGTAGAATCATTTTTTTCATTTTAAACAGTTTTACTGAATTATTATGTACCTCATTTTTTTTTACAGATCATGGACAATGAAGTTGTGAAATATACACAGCCAGAAGAATATAATCCAGTGATTGGCCCTAAAGCAAGACAAGTCAAAAGGAAAAATGGTTGCCTTGTAATAGGCGCAGAGAATATTGATCCACAGCTAGTAAGTTGTGATTTTTGTTTCTTTTTAATGTTTCTACACGACTGAAATGTTCATGTTGTTTATTTTTACAGCTAACTAAGGAGTACTTTGGAATATTTAACATGGCAGGAGTTAGACCAAAGAAAACATTAATGAGGTTTATTGTTTCACCAGATGCTGCCCTTCAACCAGGTACTCCTTTGTGCGCAGCTCATTTTAAACCTGGACAATACCTTGACATTAGGGGAAAAACGTAAACGTATTACTAATACTTTTATTCTGCATTAGACATTTAATTATAAATTATAATATTTATAAATGTAGGGTAGACCGTGGCTTTCAGGGTGTTATGAAACGTTGGGGATTCAAAGGTATGCCTGCCACTCATGGTGTAACGAAAACTCATAGAAGACCAGGTAATATAGGTTCAGGAGGTGGTAAAGCTAGAGTAATGCCTGGAACCAAATTGCCTGGACATATGGGAAATCATTGGCGTATTCTCAGAGGTGTAAAGGTAGTCAATAATTATTATTGGTTAATTATTTTGCTTGTACAAGATGAAACGGAAACTCTGCCTATCTGAAATATTTCCGTTATTTTAAACATAGAAAAGAATTTTCTATGCGAAAAAGTTATATACTATAATAGGGGACATATTAGGGGAACTTCATATTTTTTTTATCCTTAGTGCAATATCTATTTTCCTATGTTGGCAATCTAGTTTGTGGCGTATTCGTTCATATGAACAAATAAATGATAAGAACGGTAAATAGTGAATTTCTTAAATTGACATTGTTAGAAAATAGTAATCTTGAACTTGTTGTCGTTAGCATCAGTAGAGCTCAATTCACGTGTTAAACAGCTATCACTATGAAGTTTACGTTTGACAAATTTAGCTGTACGTAAACGTGAAGGCCATAGAAAGGGAATGTCATGAAGACAACTACAACAGTGCTTTGGAAATTGGCCGGGATTTTCCTTTTGAAATTGGGCGGTTATATCGTGCATAATAAGTGCACTTCGTATTTCTCCGAATTGGTGGTCAGAGCGCGGGGGACTACTTTTTGTGGCCTGTTTGTTCACCGGACTTACAGTATTGGACAGAAATATAAGACACTTTGCATATTTCTATATTTTCTACATGTAAAAGAAGAAAATTTACATTTGATATATCCCACACGATACATACTATCTACAGAATAAATATACGAAATCTTTTTTTTACATAAAAATTTACGTTTAAATTCTATATTCTCATCTGAAGATCTGATTAAATATTTAGCAAAATAGATACATGGATAATGATGGTTACCTCTTATTGGCTTTTGATTTTTTCCGATATATTTGTCATTTGTAAAAAATCTAAAAATTATCTTAAATACATGTTGAAAAGAACTAAATTTTAAATAAAAAAAATTAAATAAACATTTTATTCATTGTATACTATTCAAGTATTGAATTAAAATATGAAATTATATCGAGTATTTAGTAGAATAATAAAGCGTACACTATTAATAATTTATTAATATGTAAATAAAATTGTTATGCAGAGTGAATTTTTAAAATATTTTTACTGGATACTTTGACACCAGAAATATGCAACAATTCATCGTTCCACGCCAAATCGATTTACTATTATACTCGCTGTCGGGGATTTTCAAATCGAAATATGTTGTAGTCCATGTGATATTAAGGGGGAATTAAGTCATCATTTTATTGATTTCGAAATTCATTAAAAAACATTGACCCTCAAAGTTGGCAGTTTGCATCGATTTTGATGAGAATCGCCTTCTCAAAAGAATTTTTATCCCTGTAACAATTCAAGACAAGACCTTTTTATTTGCTTTAGTTTTCATCGTAAAGGATCACCTTTTTTTTTTAATTAAGTTTTTCCTCTATTCATAAAGCTAAGGACAATGTTTCTTTAGAATACTTGTAAGAAATGAACTCTGATATTTATACAATGTTGAATAACGTCACTGTCATTGAGAGTGCTACAAAATCTCAAATATTTCATTGAACTTATAAACATTTCTATTCTTCGGAATATAGTTTAAGTAAAAGTTGAGAAGGTGTTTTTTTTCTCATTTAAAGTGGGAACACTGTATAAGGAGATCAAAATTTTATACCATTCAATAACAAAATTTGTTTTCTATTACTTTCTTCCACTTTTCAGTAAAAAATAGATGACTTGCCTCGATTGCATGATTTACACTATGTATAACAGCAAATAAAGAGCTTCAATTTGATGTAATTTTAACAGAAATGATAATTACAACAAAGGAAATGGATTAAGTCAATATCAATGATCAATGAGAGTTATGTTTTGTAGTGTAAGATTAATATTATCATTAACAAACATTTTTGTATTGCAGGTATTACGAATAAACACCAAATATAATGTAATTTGGGTAATGGCTCAAAATATACCGGGAGAAACGAACAACATGTGCTATTTGTACGATACGATACTTCCAATGAAAAGAGTATCTTCGCCGCATTTTCCTACGTATTTACCAAACACCAACGAAGATACACTTCCTGAAAATATTTATGCCGATGAAGTTCACGTATTCAATGATGCCACGATCGAATTCGCATCTGAATCATAATTGTAACAAGTAATAAAAATACCATGTTTCTTGAAGGAAATTAAATCGATTTTGGATTATTAACCGTATTTTCTGCGTGATTAAAAGTTCAAGTAAAAATTGACAGTGAATGTTGCCAAATTAACGTTATAGTTTTATTGTTCGTCTACTTCCTCTTACAGAAATGATCCATAGTTGCGAATTAAACTAATAAAGAGTAGTAGTCAATCGATTCATTTATTTAGTAATCGATATTATAAATTTAACATGCCTAAAATATACACGAATTGTTTTATAAATGTAACATCGCTAACCAAGACTCATCTCGAGTTAGAGTGGACAGCAGCATGATCAAGCAATAAAATGGTTTTTTTACTTCTTTCCTCTGTTGCTACTCGATTTAGAGAGCAAAATAATTAGTAGGTACACTAGAATAATTTAGTTGGTACGTTTGCATAACCCTAGCTGCGTCCGACTAAGTTCCGCTCTGCCAGATATGTGCAATTTAAACAAATTAACGTACGTATCGTTAAAAAAAAAATCAGAAGGAAAACAAAAGAATACAGACTTTCTCGTTTCGATAAGAAACACCTTTGCTCCGTAACTTTTGCCCTTGCTTCGATCCGATATTTCTTTTATCGGGCAAAAAATCAGTCAATGTTATGCCTTTGGATTAGCAAAAAAAAACATGATTCTTGGTTCAGCGGTGGCATATTGGTAGTGCCACGTGTTGTCATTGGAGCAAGAATGAGACATAAGAATAGGAAAGGGTAAGCAGAATGACTTCGTAATGAAGTTTGTCGAGGGACGGCACGATCGGATAAGAAATAATGGAGGCCCTCTCAGAACTTAAAACCTTCACTCGGAATAGTCGACGTCTGGTCAAACTCAAATGCACCTTCTTCGACCTGTGGCCCCAAATTCGTGTCATCCGCCTAAAATCATTACGAAATATATTTATCTCGAAACCTAAAACTATAAAAGGTACGTGAGCTACTAGTTACTAAATCAAAATAAATACACACCTCTTCAGAAAAGTATTGCTCAATAATATCATATGCTAGTTTATAAATGTCTACATTTTCGTGATTTTGCAGTGCTTCGATTTTGTCCAAACCTGTAAGCCAACATTAATAGATATAAATAAAGTTTTTGAACAAGGTGCCTAAATAAATGATTTCGATGCTGCAAACACCAACCTGAACACTCTTCAATCATATTAGCCAATTGTTCAACTTGTTTTCCAGCAAGTTTGAGCATGTTATGTATACCATCTAAAACAACCTGTACAACTTGAGTATCTTTGCAGGAAAGGAGGTCACAGAAAGGTGCAATAACACCTTCTCGTATAAGCTGCACAACTTGTACTCTATTACCACTTATCGTGAAATTGCTAATTGCCCATGCTGCTTCCTTTTGCGTTTGGAATTCACCCTGTTTAACATGAAATATATTAGTAAAGTAATATCAGTTTAATTTAACAATTTCCAATAATTTCATAAGAATGTGTTCTTACCTTCGCCAAATTGCTAATGATAAGTGGCATTAGACCAGCATCCATTACAGCTTGAACTTGTGATTGATTCCCCGCAGTTATATTAGAAATGAACCAAACCGCTTCTTTACAAATTTTCTCCTTCGGATGAGTCAGTAAGTTAGGGAAGTGCGAAAGAGCGTCCGAGTTTATTACAATCTGTGTTTGTTCATCTGTACCCGTTACTATATTACCAATTGCCCTCAAAGCAGCTGTTTGTACCTTAACTTCTTTGTGCGACAGAAGTGGTATAAGACGAGGTACAACACCACTGTCTATAACCATTTGAATTTGTTCATTACCACCATCAGTGAGATAGCTCAATGCCCAAACTGAATCAACAAGTATCTGCAATACACATTGGACGTAATGATTTGTTTCAATTTTCAATTACGGCAGATACATTAAAAATTACTTTCACCGCTTACATTAATATCTGTGTGATGGATGAGCACGTTAAGAGCAGGCAAAATATCCTTAATTGTTTGAACAGGTGGTGCTGGATCTTTATTTCTACATAAGTTCACAATCACCCATGTTACATTACGCAAAAAACTAATAGGTATATCCAGTTGAACAAATGTTAACAATGGCTGTACAATGCCAAGCCTAATAACATAATCCCTAGATGTTGGACCATCTCCAATAATATTTCCTGTAAGGAACAATATTGTCAATGAATCGAGTTCATGGTTTCCGGATAGACGCGGCATCTATCCGGAACCCGTGAATTAAAGTATACACTCAGGCCGCGAAAGCCTTGAATCTCATATTGTCAATAAATGTAACATTTTTAGAATTACTTTTATAAAAGCAAATTAATTTTGAAGCTCTATTATAGATGTCTATATTCGACAAATAAAATCTTCGTCAGTCTGTTTCTCTATAGAACTTTCTATTAGGACTTGCTATAGAAATTTCTATTCCTGTTTGCACATATTTTATAACAACATGGTTTGTTTATTTAAATGATAGTATAAATATTAAGCAGTTAAGACAAATATTTACGAATGTTCTAAGAAGTGAAACTGTAATATCATGTACGTGTAGTTTTAATACAATTTTTATATTTTTTACTTTTATATTAGATTGTATACCTAAAGCCCATACAGATTGTTCGCAAACATTCTGATGACTTGAAAGTAACAAATGCAGAAAATGGGGGACTGCACCAGCATCTACAACTGCTTGTGTTTGGGGCGATGTTCCGCTTGCAATATTTGTTAGAGCCCATGCAGCTTCAAATTGCAAAGTCGGGCTATAAAATAGGTTATGAATCAGATATTTTAAATCGTAAAAACGACACATGAATTTACATACTCCCATACCTATTGTGCTGTTCAAGACAATGAACTAGGACTGGTAAAATGCCACTATCGATTAATAAATCAATCGGTGGATTACGATCTGACGATAGTAACTTTCTTGCAGATTGAACAGCTTCTAATTGAATAGCTGGGTCTGAACTACCAGCATTCGCTACCAGCTCTTTCAAATTAATTTTTGACAAATGTTTATCAGCATCATCTTCGTCTGAAAGAAAATGTTAGCATTATGTTTATCAATAAATGCTTCCATCGATCTTGTAAAAAAATTTACCTGTAGAATCTACAATAGGCACGTTTCTTCGTTTTAGTAAAGTCTCATTACGTTTATTCTTGCGCAATTCCACTGTCACTTCATTTCTTCTTCTTCTCATTTCCTAAAACATTTGTTATTCATTGTCACATATAACAAGAAATAATTTAAATACCTTTCAAATATAATGCTATTTTAAACAGCAATTTACAATATTCTGATTTAAATCTATAAAAACAAAATATAATAATGAAAAATAGTTTACTATTATCTCGTGTCGTTATTTAACACATTGTCTGCCATACCAAGTTATCTGAGCTGATACATGGTATTTGCACAGCACAGTGCCAGACTGTGACTCAGAATTTAATTTTCACTTTTATTTTTATAAACATATGTCTTCATAAATTTTATAACAATCAGATGATCTGATCTATCTAAAGAGAATATTATAAGCTATCTGAAAAGGAACTTATATACCATAATCTCATGAAAGAATTGATATATCTTAAACAGCAATCAGGATCATAACAGTATAATAGAATTATAATGCAGTACTAACTTTTATAATTTCAATATGAATTCCAAATTTCCTCAACAAATTTCAACAATATAAATTGACATAATATAAAATTTTAAATAAATTTCAGTATTATAAAAGATTATTATCATTACTATGTAATAAGATTTATTTGCCCTTTTTTTGCAATAGCACAAAATTATAAAAAAATTAAATATATAATGGTTGTACAAAGTCATGATAAATATAAAAATGTATACAATTTAAATATATACTCCTGCATTTGATGTAATTTTTTCAAATCAAATGCTGTGTAACAAGTGTTTGCTGTACTTTGCAAGATACCTATTATTATAAAACAATTTCAAGACACTATTGGCCTTGAAGTAAATTCTATAGGAACCATAGAACCATGAAACACATTATGGATCTTTCAGAATAGTTAACAACTTTATTTAGAACCATAACTCTCAGCTTTGCAACATACTACTGCCCAAGAATGCTACTTACATACCAAAGATATGTCCTTCTTCAAACTTTTCATAATATAGCAACACATTTCCAAATATTAAAAAAATATATTTGCTGAATTACTATACACTAACCTATATATTTATTATCTAATATAATTATAAAATTATGATTTATTATTTTAATGCGGACTATATACTAAGTTAAAAGGTTAAGGTAAAATTTGATATACATGTATAATATTCTTGCAGATTTTATTCTTAGATAGCATTTGTTCAATTCATTATTAAAAGTTCAAATTTACTTGAATAAATTATGATTCTCCAAAGGGATAATATTATCATTTAGATGTAAATGATTTAAATCTTAAGACATTTCAATATTGTTTGTAATATTCTCGTTTGTAATCATCCTAATTATAATATAAAAGTATAAAGAAATTACAGAAGTTATAGCATATTAAAATATTTATGCGAAGAAGTGTATAAAAACATTGTAAACACGCGAATAAGGTTTTTAGCGAACATTTAAAATATCGTTTCTAGAAAGTTCATCATTTTTCTCGTAATTAACTATCCAACCCTATCCTTTTTGGAGATGTATTTGACAATACTTGGAAGATCGACGACACTTTCCGCTTGTTTCGAATAGAATGATTAACTGTATTGTGATCGATCTTAAATTATCGTGTCTTATAGGAAATAATCGCATAGAAATTTCTAAAAATCCGATTGGAACAACAAAGTGTAGAAATATGTTTCATTATCTCGAGAAAACTAGCGAGCACAATGATCTCGCATTCGTACGCTTAGAACGACGGCCGAATATTTCATACGCACAAGATAATTGCGCACAACGATGAACGAACTGGGTACTCACGTCTTGATCTTTGCCTTTGTTCTTAAAAACCATCATTCGGTTCTTGTTTGGCATTTCCGCCGCCATTTTTTCAATAACCAATTCTCCGTGCTCGCGTATATTGATATGTGCCGGCTTCCGGATACCCGTGTTATTGTGAAAAATCCCGTACCCGTGTAACTGCGGCCTATTTACTTCGACAACTGCATGCCGTCACACGACAATCTTAATGTACGTCAATATGCAATATCATGCATAACACCCGTTCCTCTAATCACGATCGCCACACGATATTCTCTGTGGTCACGTTTTCTCAACACGAACGCAGCGTTTCGACCGTTCTGAAAAGAACATGGACCAAACCTGAAAAGGTGGCGCTCCGAAAGCCTCGTGTTTTCACTATGTTCACCATTTACGCTCGGCGAAAGATGACACGTGTAGTGACACTCTAGGTGATTGTCCCTAGGTTTGAAATTCGTCTCCGAAAGGTTGGCGAAATGATCGTTACGTCATCTAGAGGAGACTATGGCAGGCGTGGACAGTGTGGACACTAGATGGGCGATCCTCAATTTTGGGCGAATAGTACTCAAATATAATATTATATACATTTGATTGCGATAGTAAATGTCATGTTGTTAATTGTTTTCGTTATACGTTATTGTTATTTAGTGAACTGTTATTATTATTAATGTGGGCATAGTTTATCTCTTAAATTAATGATTCCCACACGCAGGTATGCCTCGTCCAACGAGAAAATGGACTTCGGTAAGGCTGGATGAATAACTTTTTCCGTTGCGGGGTCACAAGCGTTTCTATGCCCTTCCTTGTTTTGCAATTGAAAACAACCAAGACAGACATAGGAATGCCGGTCTTGTCTGTCTTCGTTGTTTTGCAATTAAAACAAGGAAGAACATAGAAATGCAACATAAATCTAACTGCATCTAGGCTAACATAATCACATGACTTGCAACAGCCAGGTAGTGGTGACAAATGGGGAGGGGATCTTGCAGGCCATTTTATGGATCTGTATGTCCCGATCCATTTATTGTTAAACATACTATGCAAAAAATTTTTTACCGGTCTACAATTATGAACGAATTATGCACTTCCTAATAATTTTGAAATTCACAATTTAAATATTATAAATACTTATTTCTATTTAGAATTCCAGTGTAAAAATATGGCCTTGGTAAAATGTTATCAATAATTCTACACCAAACATTTGTTTTGAATCGTATTTGGAAATTTGTCCGTTTTTTCCAAAATGCGTATTTTCTATTATAAATTATACCCGATGTTATCGTCAAAATTGGATTCAGCAGTCCATAATATTTTCGTCTTGCAACTCGATTGCCTCAAACTAGGTACTGCCATTGTAGATCCATATTCTAATATCGTTTCATATTGTTTCAGGTGTACGACAACTAAGCATATCGTAAATGAGAAACGTAACTCCGATTCCCACTTCTAATACACGTGTGTATGAATCCGTGCGCTTTTGAGAAAAGAAATCATCCGCTGAGATGCTGCATTTAAGCCGATTAGCGTGCAACCCGTGTATTAATTCGAAGTAAATGTGTTTTTACGGTGTCGCCTTGGCAAGGAACAAGTATCGGGCCCGGAACGAATAGCGAATGGACCGAGAGACAATCGCAAAGGGGGAAAAAGAACGGTCCAGCGGGGGTGGAAAGTAGGTGAGTGGAGGGGTAGGATGGAGGTGGAATGGCCTGAACCGGACAGCACATGGACTACCTACTTTTATATCGCTCGGGAAATAATGGGATTCCCATCATGAAGTGGATTTCCCTCGGGAGTCAGTGGACATCGATGCACGCGTCAAGAGATCCTACACTGCCCCCGTATCCTATCGGTCTCCTGCAGCCGGCCGGCGTTCATCGTGTTCGTCCACCCTCCCTCGTTCACCTGTTCAACCACCATCCCCACCCTGGACGTGTCACAACCTGACGCGCTGGTTTGATATTCGAAGAATCAGAGATGTTAGGATGAAACGCATGTGAAGCATGGAATGCAAAAGTTACTAAATAGAGAACGAAGAAGACGTTCGAGTTCTATTTGCAACGTATAGTGGCCGAAGTAATGATAGGTTCATCTTATTAATATCAGATTTATCAGCATTTTATCCAAAATTGTTTATTTTATTTATTGTAATTATACATTTTTGAGACAATATAATATAATTTAGTCTAACGTATAAATTCCTATTAATATCGATAACAACCTTTGTGTCATAAATAAGAGATATATCTGTATGACATAAATATAGGTCCACTCCTTTTATTTTTGGCTACACATAACTACTAGTCGATTTAATGGTTAATTCGTCAGATCATCAACATCCTAAATATAAATGTATTGTTTCGTTTATACCAAATAAAGCTATCTTGCTTTGATTTGTAAGTATTAATATTCGTTCATATCTTTCGGCAATTCAGGTTTACCCTATAATAATTATCAACATTATTGTAATCAGTTAATGTGTACTGTAAATAAGAGGTAAAGATGTATGTTTACTGTTCACATTTAGCTCGAAAGTATCCATGACTCTGTGTTACGTGTAGCCTGTTCGTTGTTACAAAGAATGAATTCTGTTGGTCAAGTATCGCTTCTCGTATTCACCTATGATAGGTCTATTGTTATCATTGCAAAAATTATACGCAAATATAACATCGGAGATTTCTGTGTTTGAAAACTTGCGAGGCATCGTATTAATACGCATTTAATTAATTATTGTCGATTGAAAGGAATGCTGCAATCACAGACGAGACAAACAAGTAGACGTTACATCCAATATATTTTTTCGGCACATTACTCTAGGGCTCTAGAGTCCCATTGTCCTTTCCGTGCCACTTGCAACGTTACCAACAGGCTATAGAAAAAGATCGTAACGCTTATTATGGTAAACAATGAAATTACAGAATTTCTTTTCTTTTTTAATAACTATCTAATAGCCATTTCACAGACGAGGTATAGGAGTAGGCCGTACACCTTATGGACTTTCGCGGCCCAATCTGACTGCCATACCGACCTGAAAATTCGGAGGTGATTTTAGCGTCCTCTTCTCATGGATGGCGGTCAGTTGAGAAACTTACTGAATTAGTGTGATAGGCAGCAGCTAGTTGCGTGTAAATGCATACGATTTGAATAGTACGAATTCGCGATTCCTTGACTAGTTAAAGTTGTAAATAATTTGCTAAAATCAATCTATCCGCGGTTTCTACCCGAGGCATTCCTCGGGTTCGTAATTTCTAGAATTCTTCGCTATCTATCTCGCCCGAGTAAGCTTCTTCGCGAGACATCGGAGCTTCCCCCACCCTGCCGCTTAATTCACGAGCGTTACCGAGCACAGCGAACAGCAATCACTCATACTTTGACAATTAACTTATAAAGCGAGACGTGCCAAGACGTATCGGCGTTTCGCGACCGAGGTGCGTATTTCTAACCTGTTGATCTTTCCACTATTACTACTCGCGTTTTAATAACGATCTCTTGCAGTACGGTTTAGATTTAATCATTACTTAATTATAATAATCGTTTCTGTACTTTAATGCATCGTTATTTCGTTTCTGTTACAGTCTCTTATTGGAATTCGAAATTAAGAAATAATAAGACTTGTTGAAACCTGTCAAGACGTGTCGGCGTTTCGCGACCAACGAAGTACATATGTATTTCTAACCTTTTGCTATTTCCTCATTATAATCAATCATTGTTTAATTATGATTTAATTTGTATTTTATATCTGTTGCAGGCTCTGATTGAAATTCGACGCCATGGAAAGTTTCGTTGGCGCGTAAACGACGCCATAACAGATGGCAGACGAGTCGACAAATTTTGGAGGGAATATTGGTAACTTCTAAACAATTATTACAAAAATTAACATCCATATAAATATTTATATATTTTTATCTCTTCATTACGTTATTCGTTGCAAGCATGATCATAATTTTATAATCGGCCATTGTTAAGATAAATTATGAAAATCTTTGACAAACTTTTTATCCACTTCGATATATGTATATCGAAGTATACAGAAATGGCGTCGGTAGATATCGACGATAAATTGGAATAGTTTATATTTAACTGTATTCTGATCGCTATTGAATATTTCCGAGCGTTATTTATTTAATTGATTGTTTATATTTCTTTATGAATTGTTGTAATTGCAATTTGCATATATATTTCGATACAAGTTTAAGAAAATGTAGTAACTGCGACGTTGAAATATGCTATTCGGGCACAAATAACCAACGAACTTTAATTCTTGCAAATTTCGGAATATTTATAAAAATTACGGGATATTCTAACGTTCGAGAAAGTAAACATAATCATACTTACAACTCTAACGATGAAACTTAGTGATATAATATTTATAAATTGAATAATTACTTGTACGTAATTATTTTCGTAGATAATATTTTATCGTTGAAATTCTCATTGATTGAGAATATTTCGCCTTTGTGGCATTGATCATGTCAAACTATGTATACAGCAGTGCTAAGTAAAGCAGTATTTCTGTTGACGAACTCTTGTAAGAAGAAAAAAGAAAATCGATAGGCAAAGCACAGGTGTGCTTGTTGTGTTTCTTGTCTCCTGTCCCTTTCTTTTCAGTTCTTTTCTTTCTAGGAAATTTGTTGGCCGCGCGCAATGCGGCCGGTAGATTCAGTGATTGTACGTAGCAACAAGTTTGTTTCTCGGGGCAAAGTGACCCCGAGTACGTTGTCGTTCGCGATGTTAGGCAAACGCGAGAATAGAAGCAGTGTTTCTTACGCGGTATTAAATTATTTCCAGAGCATCGTGGCTCTTTCTGTTTTCTGAATCGCGATAATAGAATCATTTGTTCGCCGATTTCAATCTTCGGCCGCGGTAATCTAATTTAATACTTTCCAATCAAATTAATTATTTTTTCAATTTTAAATTTAAACTCCTCGCTACCGGAATTAGAGTCAGTGCATCACCGAAGAGGACTATTGGGCGATGATCCACGAGCAAACAATGTAAGTATAAATTTATACTTTGAAATTTGTTAATTAAAAATCTCTATAATTTAAACAATAGATTATAATTGCTTTCTTATTCTTTATAGCAGGAGCATGCAGGGGGCATTGATGACTTCCACTGGACAGCAGCAGCATCATTATGCAGTCATCCCAGAGGCACAAGTTCATCATTGGTGAGTTGCATGCTATTTGTGTTCCTCTGGTCCCCAACCATGTTGTAGGATGAAAGATCCGAATCAACACGGGTGACCAGTTGTATACTTGGTATTTTTGACGAGTTAAGTGACCGCGGGTATGAAAAATACCCATGAGTTATATTTTTTTAGTGCAGGCTAGGGTCTTCTTGCACTCGCGTTTTTTAATGTTATCAATAAATATTACACAATATGATTATTACACAATTTTGATAAAATATATGAAATATGTTTAGTATCTTTATATGAATTAAATAATTGAGTAGAATATGAATTAATATAATGTGAAAACATTATATTAATTGTACGATTGAATAAAATATCTTACATCATTAATATAATTATTAAATATTCGTTTTATTAATTAATACATCATACGATGTATTTTATGTGCAAGAAGGCGTTTCGCGACTGGTCGATTTTCAACTCAAAGGAACATGCATGTTAATTTTATTTTTTTTTAAATTTACTTTGACGACAGAATCGACCAAGGTTAATTGAATATTTTGAATAATAATTTAACAAATTTATTTCAATTTGCAAAGTAAATTATTTTATCATGAAATCTTTATTAAAGTCTTACATTTTGAACAATTAAATTTCAGTCACAAATTTTTCTTGAATAATAATATCTTTCAATATTAACGTACTCTGTTGTTGATATATTACATATAACAAGTCGAGTCATTTTAATTGAGAATAGATACCGTTTAGTTAATTATTAATAACCAGTTGTTCTAGTCAGGATTTTCAGGATACTTTTCCGTGTTCGTTGCCTAAGTTCATGCACATGCCCAAGTGTTATTTGCACGAGCGAAGGCAACGGGGCACGATGACTTAGTTTGTAACATTTATAATAATAATTTATCTGTGCGACTGACAATGCTAGTGTATCGTGCACGATGTACTGTCCACATATGTGTGTTTGTGGTTAGGATATGGAAGTGCATCGTATCAAAAGTTCATTACAATTCAGATACAGAATTTTTTACCATTAGATTTATAACAATCGTAATAATAATATTAAACTTATAGTTATTATTTACTTGGCAATTGTTCGTATTGCATATACGTCAATGATATTGTTAAATGCATAATGAATTAGCTTTTCAATCTTATATGATCATATATGTATAGAGTATATTTTAATAAAGACTATATCAGATATATTAAAATGTTTTACATAAATAATAAAAGTACGCAATGGGCACTAGCTTTGTCAGTCCACTGCAAAAACTGGTACGTACACAATTAGAGTATGAATGAGGTTATGTCCGGGTGTCGGAGGAACCCCGGGGAGTCCTCTCTAGTTTAGGTCGCGCCCGGACATTGAGAATGAGAACCGTGGAGTGTTTGTTTGAGAGACTGAGTTTTGCATTTTTTTAAATATAGGGTTAGGTAGGTAGGTAACTTATTCTCTGGTGTGTGTGTTTAAACCTAAGTAGGTAGGGTCAGGGCAGGACTGTCCACATTAGTAATTCGGGTAGGCGCGTTTTCACGTGGCAGTTATGTTCCTGTAGTTACGATTTCGAGAGTAGAAATCTTGCTGATTCAAACGGTGCACTTGTGCTGTTTGTTTCGGCTTTATTTTCGACTCCTCGAATCGCGCGACTCTTAAAGTCGCTCTCTCGCGCTCGCGGTCGTGATCAGGTCCCTTTCGAAACGTTCGTCCCGCTCGAGATTCACCACGTATGCTCTTGCAACAATTCGTATATTGTTGGAAGACTACGTATTGCACAAAATCTCGAGCCCGGTCTTTCGTAAGTTTCAGGCATCGGCAGGACCGCCGAAGAAAGAAAAGGCTCTCAATGAGTTGAAGAGGCCCTGACAAACTGTTTCAAGAGTGGGCTACAACAAATAGCTTTTCATCTTCATCCTCGGATGAAAATGGAATGTCATTCCTGTTACTACTTTGTCACTTAACTCGTCTGTAGTTGTAGTTAGTTTATTTTTCTGACTGGCTCACGGATGCATGTACCTGATGGTACATGATTGCACCATACATGCCTGCCATCCCTCCCCATAACTCGCGGTTATGATATACATAGAGTAGCGAATATGCAATAATCGCGTTTGCTTGTAGAGTTGCGAATTACTGTTTTTCGCGTTTCCTTTTCAGGGTAGTGTTGCGAACAATCACGATTCGCGTTGCTTTTTTACTCTTTTATATATATAATAATGGATGTCAACCGCGTTTGTAATTTTCATGTTATAAATTAGCGTTGCGATCTTGATTAATCGTGCGATTTTTTATTTAGCGTTGCGATATTTTCAATGCCCAAATTCTACCCCAATTGTAGTACTAGTAGTAGTTAGTTTATTTTGTGGCCAGTACATGTCTATGTATATGTACCAATAGCCCCTGATTAAAGGTAGAGTTGCGAATAATATACAATGTTCGCGTTTGCTCGTAGAGTTGCGAACAAATATTTATCGCGTTGATATATTAGTGCTGCGAATAAATACGATTCGCGATTGTCTTTATGCAAACCTAGGAACCGGGCGTTTGCTTTAAAAATAGCGTTGCGAATTTGTAGTAAACGCGATTGCTATTAGAGTTGCGAATCACTATTTTTCGCGTTTGCTTTTCAGGGTAGCGTTGGGAATAATTACCATTCGCGGTTGCTGTTATTGTTACAAGTCGCGTTTGGAATTTTTTCTATTATAAATTAGCGTTGGGATTGTTGATTTATCGCGTTGTTGCCCCGTAGTGTTGCGATATTTAAAACGTCTAACTTTATCCCCATATGTGCCACTCTATTGTTGTTTGAAGTAGCTCGATGTAGTTGGTTTATTTTGTGCATGTATGTTTATAGCTACAACCGAAGACGTCAGCACCTGATCCAGCGTTTTTGGGCAACGCGATTTGCATTAGCGTTGCGAAACATAAATGTATTCCCATTAAAGATAGAGTTGCGTATATACAATAATCGCGTTTGCTCGTAGAGTTGCGAATTCCTATTTTTCGCGTTTCTTTTTCAGGGTAGCGTTGCGAATTCCATGCGCGATTGCTTTTATTGTTATTTAAGAATAGCGTTGCGAACGTACTGATCGGTTTCTTCTTAGCGTTGCGAATTACTATTTTTCGCGTTTACTTTTCAGGGTAGCGTTGCGAATAATCACCATTCGCGGTTGCTTTTATTGTTATAAATCGCGTTTGAAATTTTTATATTATAAACTAGCGTTGCGATCTTGTCGCGTTTTTTAATAATTAGAGTTATTAAATAGAGGATTTGCGGTGTACTTATCAATGAGGTACATCCCCTTACGTATTTTAATAATCTTGACATGTTTAAATAATCTTAATCGATTGGTTACTCCAATGAAATTAATCGATTGATGCTCAATTCTGTACCGTACAGCTTTCATTCCGTTAAAAAATACTAAAATTGCTGTAATTTCATTTTCTGTCTCGCTTCCACTTGCGTTTATTTCTAAATCTGTTGGTAACGTCGCGAGTGACACGAAAATGGTAATGGGACTCTAGAGCCCCAGAAAAATGGGCCAAAAAAATGCATTGGGTGAAAGGTCTACTCGTATACCTCGTCTGTGATGCAACGTCTACCTATTCGTATACCTCGTCTGCGGCTGCAACCACGAATGCATTTCCTTTTTCAGTAAGGTTCTAGTTGTTGTGCAGATGGAACACTAGATGGCACTACTATAGCGAAACGGCACAAAGCAACGGTTCTCAACAATTTTTCTAATATGCGATTAAGACACGTACCACTTTGTAGGCTGCGTCTATTTGTACATATAATAACAGATATACGGCAGAATGAAAATTGTTTAAATTATTTAATTCTTATTAAAAAACATTAGCAAATTGAGAATAGTTTTTTTTTTCAAGTATTTTCCTTGAGTATCAAAAGTAAAGTTTCATTAAACATCGTTCTCAATCCAATCTGAAAGAGGAAGGATTAAATTATTATTTTTTCGTTTTAATAATTGTTCACGAAATACATTCTCTTATAATTGGCAATTCTTACCAATTTTTATAAAAATTATTTTCATGGTAGGGTTTTCGTATACATGACTATTAAACATACACACTTGGTTTTGATCCTTTTAATCAGAAACGATTGCTCTTTGCTAACTAATTTTTTCTTCTATTCATAAAGTCATTTTTGCAATATAAATGTATTTTTACTTTGCAAATTCGATTTTCGGGTAGTCTTAAATAATTTAAAAGAAACAAAAGTTAGTTTAATTGATAATAAAACAAATTGTTTTGTCTTACGAGACACGTGCTTTGGGGTCGTGTCAGCTTGAAATATCCAGCCATCTGGCATATATTCTTGAGAAAATGGAATTAAATATTTGTTCAAGATGTCTACACAGAGATGCTGGTCCATAAATGTTTATAGTCATAACAACCCAGACTAACTGTTGACTTTAATCATTTCAATCTATAATAATGTAACGCGTGAGCCGAATAATACTCTGAAAATTGATTTTTACAAAGGAATTCAGAAGCTGTACGACCTCGCTACACGTTGCATAGGTTCAGAAACAGTGTATGACTAAAAAGGAATAAAATTATTTTCTTGACAGTTTAACTTTTCATGAATCTAGTCTTGGAACTTCGTAGACGCACCGTGTATATTGTTGAATTATTTTATAATTTGATTTATTTACTCTCAGAACCCATCCCTTATAAAATTCTTCAGTTAAACATACATATATATATATATCTTTATGGCACATAGATTATTTAACGTATAATTGAAATCAATATTTACATTTGTGTCGAAAGGAGATATATTTAACGAAAATGCTGGTTAATTGCCGAGGAACAAAAATAAATGGACAGGTAATAAAATATATAAAAATATAAAATCAATATTTAGCATGACCATTCTTTGCTGCAATAATTGCTTTTAAACATCGTGGAATGCTATTTATCAGATTTACAATGTGATTTTTATCAATATTTTCAAACGTCAATCGTAAATATTTAAAGTAATTGTTCTTGTTCTGTCGTTTTTCTAAACGCACGATTGATTTCAGTATGAGATTCGAAAAAATCGCAACCAATTAAAATCAACAATAAATTCAATAGTACGTCGATGCCAAAAGTGTCTTAACAAAGGCAGCCATTACTTTAACCCCTTGATGTAATATTTAATTTCAAATAATTTGTCAAACGTGTACTATTTAATTCTGTTTAAATTTGTTCGCACAAGAAACGGCGACGAGAAAGAATAGATTCGTTTTACGAATACCTCGTGGATGTAAAACTATGTTGATTTTAATAGATAAGACTCGATGACGAGTAAGTAGCCTCGTGATTGTGAAACATGTCATCAAGAACTTGTAACGATTCAGACTCGTCGTTGTATGGCGAGGGGTTAAAATGGAAACATAGGTATATTCAACAGCGTTTACATCACATTTCATATTTTTGTTATATAACATTTTAGTCTTAGTTTTACTTGTAGAACACACTGCTGAAGTGTATAATAGTTACGATATTTTGATTAAATTTCATTCATACCTATTTTTCCTACCCGCCCACTTAATTCTATCCGCAACCGTATGTATCGTACCGAGTAGGTAGGCAGTTAGCGCGATACGATTAAAATAATTTGTAAGAATTTGTAGCTCGTCACTATTGACGCGGTTCTCCCATCGATCGCGCCGGAAGAAAAAGGCAGGCGGAGTTCTCCGCGCGGCACAACTTGATAAAGGATTCCATCCGCGCTGAAGCTCAAGGAGTGGGCAGTAATAAAATAAATATGTGCAACGGGCAGCAGCGTTCCTCCCGCCAGGCCACCACCACCACCACCACCACCACCACCACCATCACCACCACCACCACCACCACCACCACCACCAGCACCAGCACCACCTTACAGCGAAGCGGAGCTTGGAACCCGCGTGTGTTGCCGGGTAATTGATTTCTTTGATAGCAGCCGCACGAAAGGAACATTGTAGATGCCTCGGCCACTGGCGGAGGGGATGCAACTCCCTTTGCGATCTACCATCCCCTGGATCAATGGATATCTCTGCGCCGGACAAGCCCCTCCAGCTCGGCGTCTTCCCTCCGAGGATGACCAATAACAAACACCGGCGCTTCTCTCACTCTAATGGAGTTTTTACCGATAAAAAATTCACTCGACTTCCTCCTTTTGCCCGAGGACCCTGTCGCCTTGCTTCCTCTCGGACACCGGCCGACTCCCACCCCCCCGCAACATCCCATTTTCTAGGGGATACTTACACGCCGACACCTTTGGCCCGTTGCGATGTCTCGTCGAAAGTGGCCCGCTGGCGGTGCATCCTGTCTCGCTGGCGATGGAGCTACATTTCCTCGATGTGCAATGATCATGGGACTTTTGGCCGTTCGCAGGGACCTTCCTAGGAACATTTACAAATATCTTTCGTTGAAATCTATAAGGAAATGTGAATACTTTTTCTCTTTTTATTGTTTTAAAAGGCATAACAGCATTTAGCCTAACAATGTACGAGGGTCGTTCGATAAGTCCTCAGAAAAAGATAGAGAAACAAATTATTTTTGGTAGATTTTTTTTTATTTTTCAACATAGTCTCCTTTTAGCTCTGTACATTTTTCCAAGCGTTTCTTCAACTTTTTTAGGCCCTCGAAATAGGCATCTGTTTGGGCGGCGACAAATCCGGTGAATACGGTGGATGTTGTAATACAGTATTTTCTCTATATAAGCTCGGAACTCGTCCACGATATAGGCAAATATCATATCCCCTCTACTTATCCCCACTGCGTACCGTTAGAACTAAGCACTCGCTGTATCGGCGAGTATGCCTTCCTATGGGCGGTTCCCCAAGATAGCGGCGCGTTTGACAGTCGGTCGTCGAACATTGTCATACGATACGGGCTCAAATTACTAAGGCAACACTAGTGCAATAATACAAATTTTTTATTTTTCGTTTTCTTGTTTTGAAACTTTTAACATGTCTGTGACAGTTTTTTGATTTAACTAAGATCAAGTACAACATAATTTTTATTATTGTTTTTCATAAATTATAATATACATTTGACCTTTCTTTAAAGTGTATCCTCATCTGAAAAAAGGAATTGTAATTTAATTGACCTATCATTTATTTGCCGAAATCGTGAGACAACTCAGAGTAAAATAAGTTGGTTAAACAGTTTAAATTCGCAAGTTATGTATATCTTTTCGGGTTATATCACTATTGCAGTAAACGATCGATACATACATATATGTACTGAAGTTATGACACGATTTAACTAGTACATATACAATATTAAATCAACAACGAAATTCATCTTTATTTTTGTTCTTCCTTTTTTCAAACTTCATCAACATATTCGTGACACTTTTCTGATTAAAATGACACCAAATACGATATACAATTTAGGTCCTATTTACTAACGCAATAAGAAATCAAAGGCATGCATCGCTCAAGTGACTCCACGTCGGCTGTATCGAAACACAGGCGATGTTTACGCGAGCCTATACAGAATCAGTATTTCATTCTGCGACCTCTACCAAGAGAGGTAGAAGTCAGAATTAGAACACCGATTTCGTATAGGCTCGCATAAACATCGCCTGTGTTTCGTTACAGCCGACCCGAAGCGAAGGAAGCGATAGCAAATTCGGCGATGCTCGGCCGCTCAGTCCCTCTTTGTCATATGCTCGCTGTTCTTTTCTATACTCGCCGCCTCCAGTAGGCGTCAACAAAGTATCAAGAATCGTTTCTCGTCCACGATATAGCCGAGCGTTGAGCCCCGAGAGCGTCGCTTCTATAGAGACAATACTGTAATTCGAACTTCAATGCCATGATTTTGGCCATCGAAACAGCACAGGTGTGCACCCGTGCATTGTCTTGATACAACAGGAAGTTCCTTGCTTCGATCGACAATAAAAATTAAACCATGCGGTGGATATAACTGAAACTTTGACGGTTGTCTAGTGAGTCATGGTGCTTACTAAAAACAAACCATTTTCGATGCTACGAGCGCCAGGTCTTTGATTTTCTAAGGACTTATCGAACGACCCTCGTAGTTTTCCTTTCTTATTTTTCTATGTTTCTGTATGTTGGATATTCTACTGGCACGTTTTATTGTTAGTCCTTTATCACAATTTGTACAGAAGGGATGTTCCATCTTCTGTACATCATCATCAATCCAACATCTCGCATCCTCGAATAATTAAGATTTGCTCCCACGTAGAATTAATTAAAAGCAGATTTTCTTGTAGATCATGAAAATCTGTTCGTTTGAACCGTAACCACTTTTCGATCCACTTTTCTGTAACTTTTCGTACCTAGCATATCTATACGTCTTCTTGTGGAGGTTTTACATTATCAACGTGTCTATACTTATTGATTCTTCATCCCCAACCGACATTTAGTCGTTCAATTTCTTATATATTTCCATTTTCTTCTTGTTATAGTCGTATGTTGTGAATGAACGAATTATTATTGTACGAGTTACAGGCCTCACGAAGAATTTCTGCATGTTTTGCACGATTATTCTGAAAATTGGTGCGAGGCTAAGTAATTTATTTTTCTATTTTGCTTCTTGTAACTGTTCCGCAATACGCATCGTTTCTTTTTCGTAATTACGTTTTAAATTTGAGGTAATTGTTCTTTGAGGAGATGGATATATTGATTTCAATTTTATCTTTTGGTTTGATAAATACTTTATATAGGTATTAGCACTTAGCCTGCACTATACGAATGCGATCAGGTGTGCTTCTTTTTGTTATTCTTGAATATCTATTTTTAATATTTTCATTTTCATGTCATAATTTTTGCATGTTTAGATGTGACAATCGATGAGAAATTTTCTATGCGTTATACTCATTATGATTATTTACAGTCCATAAAAATATATTTATTTGCATCTGATTGCAACTCACAAACGTAGATTGTGAAACGTGAACACGGTGATATTGAATTCATTTTGTTATCATAACGTATGTAGATTCATTTACTAATTAGCAAAATATGGAATTTCAATCTTCATAATTACTGAACTTCGTATTAATTTAGCCACGTTCAAATACATTTCGTCTTTATGATCGTTGTCGGTGCGACAAGTTCAATTGTGGGTATCTCTTTTGCTTTCGATTATCGTACTTAATTTTACTGATTAATCAAGTTTTTGTTATAATTAGGACCCTGTATAATGTTCAGCGCCACAAGGTAATCTTATGAAGAAATTAATAACTGACCGTGTAATTAAACAACAGTACAATTAATCCCGATAACAATGAAAAGTATAAGTAATATTTATTCCCCACGAGTAATGATCCTGCCAAAAATGTTTTACTTCTCTCGTAATATGCGTGAAATAAGTTGAGTGGACTGCAAATGATTAGAAATTACGCCAATTTAATATGACGCAAAGTATTTGTTAATTATTATCAATAATTATTGCAATACGTTACCCATTTTTCTAGAAAATGTGAAAACAAGATTGTAAAGTTTCATCTAGACAACACTTTGTTTCGTCTGAATCGCGTGACAGGGTTTTAACGTGAGATCGATTTGGATACCTAACAACATCGGGGTCTGTTATCTCGAACAGGTCGTAGATTTGTAAATCGAACAGTAACATTGTAAGTCGTAGAGTATTGAATGTTTGTTCTCGGGAACAGATACCCATCGTTTCAAAGAATATCGTACATGTGGTTTATTTTATCCTGTGCTTGTACAGTTTATCCATTTTTATGTACTTGTTCATCGTGAAAATAATTACGAGTTCTTATTCCAATAGTGAGTTACTTAACACTAGAACCACCGAAGTCATTTCTAATAAAAATTATAAAAAATATACTCGAA
This sequence comes from Colletes gigas, assembly GCF_013123115.1. Taxonomy (NCBI): domain Eukaryota; kingdom Metazoa; phylum Arthropoda; class Insecta; order Hymenoptera; family Colletidae; genus Colletes; species Colletes gigas. The sequence goes on from NW_025106668.1 coordinate 894,401, forward strand.
TGAATTTTTGGAAATTTACCGTGGTTTTCTATAAGAGAACGAATAAACATTCATTTTCATTGCGTTATACGCTTCTTCAAGAATTTATCGTTTTAATGTATTTGGTATAAATAAGTATACCATAATTGTCAGTAGTTCCAGTGTCAATCCGTTGATTAAAAAACTTAATTTCAACCTTCTGTCGCCAGAGCATCGTGTCGTTGAAAAGAATTTCTGCCGAAAATTTACGATCTCTGGTTACAAAAAGGAATTGCCGATCTGAAAATTACACCTCCGCCATTTCAGCTGAATATAGGTAGAATACCGGGTAAAATCAACGGAGTCTCAGAGGAGAGTTTTCATCTACGCAGAAGCAAACGTGTATGAATATGAGCAAAACTGGTCACGCAACCTCATTGGATGATCCGAGCCTCCAATCATAAAATAGCTGGATATGACCCGCGCTATGATATGATATTATCATAACGCGGCAGGATTATTATTGGTCGAAGTTACCCTACTCCGTATTCCATGCTCCGTCCTTTCTTCCGCCGTTCCAGCCACCCCCGACACATACGTTTCTCGGCCGTCGAGGTGGGGCTCAGCCCCGCCAGCCGACTCTCAACCCTCTTCAACCCTCCCTACCATTCCCAGTGCCCTCCAACCCCCCGAATTATGAGGATCAATACACGAGGAAGCTTGCAAGGGCAGCGCCGACGCTACTCGCTTGTCGACCTCCTTCGAGCACAGACTCTCTCGACAAGCTGGACCTTCTACAGGGTAATGGCTGCTCGCTCCGAGCTCGCTCTCCAGTTTGATGCGGGTTTATTAACTGTTCGGAACCTCCTTTTTCAAGATAACTCGTTTCGTCATTGACGTTTTCGAGATGCAACCCCCGCGAAAGACATCGTGCAGTTTTGACTCTGGTTTAGTTTGAAAACGTTTCATGCTGCTTCCAGATCGCGGAACGTTACCAAAACTTTTCCAATCGTTCCCTGAATTTTTCGAGCGTTTAGCACGGAAACTGAACGCTCGGTGTTTTTCACTTGTTACTAGTATCTTCCAGACGTTGAGATTTTTTAGTATTCTTCAGCGATATGCTCCTTCCTAGACCGAAAGAAAGTTTTAGACCGTTTCTAAACATAAGTTTGCGTAGTACTTAAAAATCGCGAAGAGCTATTTTTAATTCTTAATTTTCAAGTATACTTAGAAATTTCGTATTTCTTAACAAGTAGTGTGATTTTAAATATTTGAATAGATTTTTATGAAAGAAACATTATTTTAATCGTACAAAGTTCTTTGTAAACACACCTGTAAACTCTATAATTTTTAATTTAAACGTCTGAAACAATTCCTTTATTCAGCATTTTTAATACGTAATAACGTGATTACGATAAATGCCTTCCACTTAATCTTTGATCTCCAACGAATTTATAGTGAATCTGGCCTTTCCTATTTTCGACTGTAACGCCCTATTCCTCAACTTCCAAATCTTTAAGACACCTCCTCTATTGAAATAATAAAATATACAAAGTTTCCCATCCAATTCCCTGTCCCCAAAGAAAAAAGAATCGGAACATTCGTGGAAACTCAACGCACAAATGAGTCTCTGGGAGAATGTCGAGCGGTAAGGGGTGAGGGCAGTTCGAAAAACAGGCACCGGTTGAACTTACCTACCCTTCGCCAGATCGGGACGTAGCAACTGGTGGGGCACGGGCTGAATAAAACACGCTGGAAAAGACGCAACGCGGTGGTGTTGAACACACAAATTCGCCGATTCGCACGAGGCTGCGCCCATAGTTGCATGTGTGTATGACTAGCATTATATCGCCGAACAATCGATACATACCGTCAGCACCACCAACTCGCTCTTCATACGAATCAAGCCAATCAATTCTCTACATCTTAGCGACGTCCACCGTAAATTAACATGTTCCCAAAAATCAATGTTATACGATTTACATAAATTATTAGTAATATATCTGCATTTAGGAATTAAAAAAAAATATCTTCGATCACGAGAATTCGAATCGTTTCAAATAGTAAAATTAGTAATTATACAGTCGAGCCAAGTAATCTCTTTCATTTAAATATAATACACATGGTCGCCTAAAATGTTTCCAACCTCAATTTTTCAGACATTTTCAGTGATATATTTCACACAGAAATGTATTTGTTCGTAACCTTGATCTTAAAATTCTCAGATTTTTCATTACGTTAATAAAGTGGAATTAATTTTTTTATATAGAAGCTTTTACACTCAAGTTAGGCGTTGATTGTATCTGATCGTATAATTAGTAGGCGTTGCTTTTGGTGAATTTTATATCTTTTATGGATCGCGTTTTCAATGTTTCTTGAGCAAAGATACGGTTTCTTCGTACTCGCAACAACTTTTGATTTGATTATAGGTAAATACAAAGAAATAATGTATTCAATTGGAATTCCAAAGCTCAGAGAAATGGCGTGTGCGTGTTTATACGCGACGTGCGTGAGTTGATATAGTTAGCATCCACCGAGTAAAAGAAAGAACGAATATTTTCTTTTAAATAATGTTTTGTAACATTCTCTACAAGCATTTCTAATTTCCAAAAATATTTGTAGGTTGCGTGTATACAAAATCAAGTTTCGAGTATTTACATCTATAATCTCGAGCACGTAGAAAGAAACTTTATCCGAGTGAAAATAAATTTTTAAGCAAATCATTTATATAGAAATAAATGGATCAAGAAACGTAGTTTATGTATACGTTTTTGGTTTATAGGAAACTGTGTGTTCATTTTAATTTTTACAACTTATGAATTTACACATTTTTACAATTTCTTTGAACATTTTTTATAAATTTATAATTTATAGATTTACAAATTTTTACAGATGTTTATCAAATAAGATTTGGAAACTGTTTATGGAATGATAGGTGGAAGTCGTAATACGTTCCTTGTATTCGAGAAATTTGAGTGTCAAATTTTGCATAGCATTAGTTTAGTTTCATAAACTAGGGCATCATTAGATAGTTGTAGCTGCGACGGTAAGGTGTTTATCTACAGCGCTAGAGGTTTGTGGTTCGAAACCCGTCCCCACTGGTTAGGATTTGGAGGATAAAGAAGCCAACAGCCCCCAACACTTTGGAATTATATAAACAATTAAAACTCACACTCCCCCGTCTTTTTCCATATTTTAATTTTTTATATCTTATCTATAGAAGCAAATGAATATTTATTATGCATATACATATACATATAATAATACTACAAATAGTATGCAACGAAGACGTTAAATGAACGAAAGAAACAAAATAAATAAATATACACAAGCGAGAAACAAAGTAACTTGCTTTATTTTATTAATTTCATTCTTGAAACGTTATATTAAAAGAACTAGAACATATTTTTAAAAACATATCGTTCCGTTAAGAAAACTATAAATACGTATAATTAATATTTCGTTTATCTGTTTATACAAAAGCCATACAATTTTTGCAGACGGCACTTTCTTGTAAATTTAGAAAATTGAAAAAAATATTTTAGATAACAAAATCATACATATTATCTGTAATATGTATGAAACTTTGTCTATGTCCATTGTATATACATAATATATGTTTACATTTATGTATAGTTTATTTTGTTGATTTTTAAAAACTCTGTATATATTATACTCATACGTAGCGAACATTTTTTATTCATGATACATTTGAGAAAGATTTCGTTAAAAGTATGCATACGGTATTTGGTAATTAGTAGTACAATTAGCAATATAGTCATTCTACTTGAGAAAATGAATTGCAAATATACAATAAAATTTTTGTCACGCGTGTTTGTTTCCAAGATGACTGACATTCAAACGATAGGCGCGCAATCGCGTAAAACTTGTTTAAGATGTCTGTCCATTACTCGTTATTTCTACTTGCGTTAGGTGTTTTAAGCATGGTATGACTTATTTCAAACGATTCTAATTAGTTAGAAAACGGCAAGATCAACGGAAAGCAAATAATATGAAACATTAACGGACACTCAATCGCACGTATATCGGATGATTTTTTAAAATCAATTTCTCGAAAACGAAGCATCACACGAACAAATTCTATTGCATATTTTCGATTCACTTTCTCGTGTCGAATGTCTCCCTACTGCTTGTATCTCTAAATACTAATTGCTGCCAAATAAATTAAACACCGAATACTAAATACGAAACTGTTGATCGAACATACATACGAAGGAATATAATAGTAAAGTAATATCGACGAATAACGTGAGCTTTCTGAAATTATTTTGCAACGTTTAATACTTTGACGCGGATCCCCCGTCACGCACAGAGCGCGATTATTTTCACTCTTTATCCTCGTCCCGTCAAAGTCTCCGCTCGGCCAACATGAACGTATCCCTGGAACAATTTAACCCCAGCCAAAGACACCCCCAATGCATGTATTCCACGGCGGGCCGGGATGGTGTTCTCCTTTTCGCATCGATATTTCTTTCCCCCGCGATAAAATTCAACCTTTCAGCCGGCCAGTGTTTTACGGCCAATAGGAGGTCGGCAAGAGAATCGCAATACACGTAGCTATGGCGTTTTATTGCTGCTGGAAATGGCTTCGTATATAGCTTTCCGAGTATGCTATCGGAGGTTATTGATCCCCGCGTCCGTCAAGGAGTCCCTTGGTCTTTCAGTCGCACTGCTACCCTTCAGCCTTCGGCAGAGGAGCTGCCTCGCGATCATCTAGCCTCGCCATGCTGCATTTTTCAAGAAGACTCAGCTGTTCCTGTGCAGGGAAATCGACATGGACAGTGATAAGTTCGGGAAGGGTTGGCGGCAGGCTGTCTCGGGCTGAGAAGTGGACACGAGCGTGCGCTTGCGCTACTTTCAACTCTCCCCCTCCTCCTCCTCCTCCTCCTCCTCCTCCTCCTCCCACCCTCCCTCCTCCCCCCGATCTCACCCCTCCCCCTCTCTCGTGGCTTTCTTGTCTCGTTCGCGGGTAAAAATTCAATATTAATAACAAGGTGGGTCGAAGGAACGTCCGCATTGCGCCACCGCCATAAACTGGGCTCGCGTTTTCGGTTGCGAAGTCATAAGCCTGGCCAATGGCTGCATCGTAGGGGGTGAGCGCGATATGATGGATTTATGGATCTAATAAAAAGCGCACGCGGGATTGGCCCTCGCGGAATATGACGGGCGGGGCTGCCGACACCCCGTTCAACGCAGCCACAACCAAGTCACCCCCTCGTCCGGTTTCCTACCCCTTGCGCGACTGCGAGAAGGGGAAGCCACCCCGGGTGGGGATGCAATCCTAATATATTTCGCTTTCTCCACCCTCCTTGCATCCTTGCCATCCCTTCAGCCTGGGAACAGGTGAGAGACTTGAAAAGGGAGTGAGATCGTGCTCCGCCGCGCCGCGCCGCGTCCTGGCAAATGGACTCGACGGTTTGGGCCAGTTTTCGGAGCTGTCCAAACGGTGTCTGCGACATTGTAGGTTTTAAGAAGCGACGGTGATATCCTCGAGACACTGGCCAGCGACGTGGCTCTCGCGTTAGTTTGCTTTTTGGATGACAGTGACTTTTAGAGTTGGTTGGATGATGGTTCAGATTCAAACAATATACATACAAATTATACGAACGATACTTATACTTCTATATCGAAATAATTTTTATATTTGTTTGAAAAATATTAAGTCGCATCTTTTGCGGAAACCCATCCCAGATATTTGATGCAAACACTATACATTGAATCAATTTAATTTTAACATTATTAGAAATGAGTAATTGATTATTAGTCTTTATATATCTTTTAATTTATTTGTATTATTATTGTATTTTCTAATCATTTCCTTTTTTTTTTTCTATTATCGTTTTTACTCCCACTATTTTTCTTAAATGTTTCTGATTTTAATTACATACATAATTATGTCTATTTTGAAGATGACTCAAAACTCAAAAGTTGGAATGTTAATAGCAAAAATAGTCTGCTTAAGACAATTAGTTATTTATTATATCGATAAGCATACTTTATGGCATTTGAAAAGTAATTTTAATTATCGATTAATAATTTTTTAAAGATTTTTCGTAAGTACAGTTACTCGAAACACTTTTTATTCTTTTGCTGTTTTACATTTTGTATTCACACTCGTACTGTTTGCAACATTTATGTTGAAAATATAATGTCGAATAAATTTCCATGGAAATACTGAAACACGCTGTTGGTTATTCAGGACGCGTTCCTTTCATTTAGATCGTAATCACCGGCCAGAATTAACGATCTCTCGCTGCGCTTATACGTAGAAGGGCAATATCCCCTTTGTAGCACTTCTCTCCCTTTTTATATCGTTTTGCGCGGAGTTTTGCTAAAGCGAGGGCCGTCGCTGTATCCTAAACTTTCTCCTTCTTCGTCGAATTTGATTGTTACTGAGAAATGATGGCCACCCCATATCGATTTTTCTTCTTATTGTGTTTCGTCCATCTATTTTCTACCATTCGTCGTTTTCTCGTTTCTCTTTCTTTACTCTTCTTTACGGGCTTTATCTTGCGCTTCGAATTTTGACAGAATTATATTCAATCATACGACTATCGAACAATTGTTGTTTTGTTCTTTTCTCTAACGATGGGATTGAGTTCAACAGGTAATCAATGAGATGCTTATGCATCCTTTCGCTGCAATTATTGAACAATCAGGCCAGTTAATGTTTCAAACTTTATACTAGTCATTCTCAAATTTGTTCAAATACGGCCCTCGGAACATACAATAAATATAATTGAACTGGATCTTAAGCTATCCATAGTACCCGAAGATGTAAATCTAGCAGATGTTTTTCTACATATATTAAAAAATATTGAACTTACAGGAAAATGTTTCAATCTTAACAAAATCTTCCAAAACAAAAAATATAACGATAAAATAAGATAAGATGTGGTTAAAATAATTTTGAAAACGCCTGCTTGTTTTTTTTTTTTTAAATCACGTGTTCACGAGATTCTTTACAATCCCGACTTAAGTAGACTATCCTGTATATTAAAAACAGGTTATCGTATTCCATTACAAAACAGGCGTTTAATGACTGATCTCATTTGGTACGTCAATCACTGAAATCTTGAAGCAAAAACTCGATCGATTAAAACCCCCGGAAAGAACTTCCCCTTATCTATGACAACGGGAAGCTTCGAGCAAACTTGGCCTGTCCTTTGTCCCGGTTTGAAGGTAGAATTGTGAGTTACTCGAGCGTGGATATAGAAAGATAGACAAACGATGCCGGCTCGCCCGGCAATGAGGGTAGCTGGTTGCACGGGGATGTTTCCTGAAGGCAGGGAGAAACTCGGAGAGATAAATAATATGTCCATCCCAGTCACGAGGGGGTTAATTAATTCGTATAATATGCCGCAGATAAGTCGGTCATCTGTTTCCCCTAGCGAAGAGAACTTGTCCCTCTGTTCTACCACCCTTTACCGTGGCACGCTCAGAGTTTTGGCGATACACACAATCTTAGAGTACGAGGACCTGAAACGATCCCGTTTCAGCTGTTCGAAAGCTGATCTGGAAAAGGGGACGAATCAACCGGAAATCAAGAACATGGGATGCGGTATTTGGTCCATTCGTTAGCGCGGTAAACAGAATGGGCATTCTCTCTTCTCGTTCTCTGTCGAAGAGAAGAATTTTGGTTTTCAACCAGACCCAAACAATCTGATATAAATCAAAACCGAACATCTATAGTCGAACAACATCGAGTACTATGGAAATCAAGAGAATCACGTAGACCAGAGATAAATTAAAATTAAGACGTCAAGACAAAATCGAAGGAATGAAATTCTTATAGAGGACGAACTCCCCGTCGACATGAGATCAGAGAGCTGAGTTCAGTTCCTGTCAAGAGCAGCCAAGTCAAGAGTCAACGTTAGTTAACAGTGCAGCTGATCAAGAAGTCGTATCCAACTGTATCTACGAGTCTATCCAGGATGACATCCAGAAGAAGAATACAAGAAGATGTATACTTGCAGGAATACAAGATTTATTTAATTAAATTGTTTGTCTACGATCGTGACAAAATTTATCGACTAAATAGAAAATACATTACATTGTATACCATGACAAAAGGATTATTCTCTATATATTTTTCAAGAGTTCGCAGTACAAAAGATATGCAAAAGTGTCATTGGAATTTTACAACAAAGTGATTTATCGTATACGCCTCTCTAAAATATATATTTACCATGTTTTCTGATTTCAAGTTCGGATAGTTTTCTTTCGAATTACAACAATGCTTGGATAGTTGCGAAAAATTTCAATTGGATAAGTGAACGTTAGTTATTCCCACTACTGAGAAGGGTCACCCCTTGACACGCTAGGAAGCTCAACGTTAAGCGGACCGGGTAGTGTAACCTGATCTGGGCTCAACTATCGATAAGACAATACATACATAATACCTAATTGCCAACGTGAAACTTGTTTACTTTTGTTTTTTTCTTAATTGAACTTTTTACCAATGTATTTTTCAGATTTTCTCGATTAAACTAAGACTAGACACGATACGATTTGAACAATATTTATCTGTAATGTTAATTGTTTATTATCACTCGTTAAATACGCAAATATGATTAAAATTATATCGTGTTTGGTCTTATTTTAATCGGGAAAACCTCGCGAATATTTTGGGAAAGGTTCCACTAACAATAAATAAAAAGTAAACACGTTTCACATCGTGTTTTATTATTATCTATCCTTGATTCGCTGTCCTTTTCTACGTACGCCGTAGCTCGGCTTGTGCCTTTCCGGGAACTGAAAATTGACCATGCTTTTATAACTGCGAGACGTCGGGTTCGTGTTTCTTTCATTCATTCGAGCATTGCCGTAATCATCGACGTATTTTAAAACACGTGTGTGCACGTGATATACGTATCTGATTATAATCGAATGTATTATTTCTACACGATCTACATCTTACGTGATCGATGGAAGTCATGAAAAAGAAAATGCAAATGAAAAGAAAATAAACAAAGTTTCAGAGCGGCCTGTCGACTTTCAAACGCGAAGCGTCTCTAGATTGACAAAATTACAGACTTAATTTTGTTTGTATTAATTATTCTTTTAAATTTTACATATATTCATTCTCCTTTTTACAAATAAAATTTTATCGAAATAACGTAAACTTCATTCGAATAATTATTTATTGATAAATTCTGATGATCAGGGTTAGTAGACATTAATGATTAATTAAAATTATTTTGTTTGTTATAAATACACGAAATAGGTTTGAGTTAGGTATACGTATATTTAAAATCATTTAAATATACGTATTTGTATTTGGTATCATTTTCATCGTATACGCCTCATGGATTCGATGAAAGAAGTTTTATAATTACAAAGTTAAAAATATGAAAGTTTACTTTTCTGCTTTGTAACTCATTAGATAGTAACCTGAGATATTCTCCCGTCGCGTGTCAGAGATAACGCCGGGGTTTGCTCCGCGTCAGTGGTTGTAGCACGTGACATGCGTTTCTTGTGTGTGTTTGCCGTGTAAGGCGTGAGCCGTGAACCACATTCTGCAGGTTCAGAATTGTCTTGTCTTTCTCCTGAAGGCATAATATATTCTACAACTTGTGTTTCATGCGATTCTGGCGGATCGGCAAAATCAAGTACATGATCATGTTTAAATAATGGCACGGAACGTACGTTTCGAAAATGCCTTAGTGTAAAACGGACTGGTCAGAAATTAAGCAACGACGGTTCAACGATATAAATCTGATATCATTACTAACAACGAAGGTTTATTACCTAGATGTTCAATTAGTTTTGAAAAAATTTTCCCTTGGATGTAATAGTGCTCGACCCTCAAACGATAACTCAAACGAATGTCATCCGTTCGGAAAGTTTGGTATTTGTTAAAAAAATGGCGTCCAAGTCCGCCATTAGCAACTCCGAATACAGGTATAAATGACATTTGTAAATTTTCTTTACATTTTCGATTGATTAATATGTGTGTGTGTTTGTATGAAAAAACTACAAGAGTTCAAAATAAAGTTTTATCGAGATCTATTCTAACGGACACATAACCAAACACATACATACGCGCATTACAACTTAGAAAAGCATATTAAAGCGTGTTTTTAATAATAAAAAAAATGATCAGGTCTCGAACGTTTTTTCGTCGTGATGTAACGGAAGAATCGCAAAAATCAATAGAATTCTTATTGAACGAACCCGCTCTAAAAATTCTCTTGAAACTCGTCGTATCTCGCTTATTTATCAACCAAGTCCTCCGCGACAAGGTGTGGGATAAATCTTTAAAAACGGTCCGCGTTCACCGGAAGCGTCGGCGAGCATAACTCACCCCTATCTGAAAATATATAGGTAACTCCCCGGTTTAGAAGTAAACTGTTTACAGCGTGTTTCCCGGTCCGCGGGGTAGCCGTCTCTCTGCCGGGGAAAGGGTGAACTCCACGTGGCGCTTGGTGTCGGGAATCGTCGGGGGTGAGGTGTTTCAGCCCGCGTTATCTAAACGCGTTGAGTTTTCGTGAGGTAAAGCAGAGGTGGGGGGTTGCCTCGCCGGTATTGCTTAGCTGCTTATTCTTCATAGCGTGGTTTTCGAGGCTCCTCGGCTGACTGAACGATCAGAGCGGGGATACAGTCAAGATGTAACCAGAGAGAACAATTTGGAAATTTCGTCCAACGAATATTATTCGCCTAAATATATTTTTAAAGCGGACAAACCTTTCGATTAAGAGAGCACATAATTTAAAAATCATTGAAACGTCTTTTATAATATTTCGTATCGCGACCAGTTCACGGACTGATAAAAGACATCGTCTTTCAACAGAAATGGCGAAAGCTGAACTTTTTGCGAGGTCGAACATGAATTGTAATTGCCAAGAGTTTTATGAAATAATAAAAACTAAATATAAATTTGAATGTAAAACTCGAAAAAAGGAAAAGCTAAAATTAAAAAATGTGATGATTGATTATTTACTTTCTCATCATTTTTATATTAACATGTATACAGGAAACATTAATTAAAACTGACGTTTGAGAACTTTTGGATTAAGCTGCATCGATATCTACGTTGAAAGTAATTTAACAATTTCTAATACGAATCTCCTAATCTTTAAATATAGAAACAAATAATGAAATTCAATTATCTTCGCTTAAACTAATAAAAAAATGCACCAGAGTTTCGAATTATTTACGAATTATCTTCGACACTGGTTTAAAGGAAATAAATTTTTAATTAGAAAGTCACGATTGTTCTGTAACGTAAATCGTTTAATTAAATTACATTATTTGTCGAACATCTAATCAGTTTCATTTGTAACCTTCCTTTATAATATATCATTTCACATAAATTTTCCCCAGATCTGATCCACGGCGATTCGCAAGCTGGAGGGGGTTGTTTCACGGCGATAAGGGGGGGAGGGAGAGGGGTGGGTAGAGCCGAGGAGCAGCTCTTTAATGGCCGGATCTCGGAAATTGTGCGCACATATATCTGCCGGCAGATTTATGAAAGTGCTTTTCTTCTGAAGTGGGGAAAGCTGCTGCGTCGCCGCGGCTGCTGCTGTTGCTGCCCCTGGCTTTGGGGTTGCAATGGCGCTAGTGAAAGAGGAAACTCTCCTTCGATGGTGGCGGTGGTGGTGGTCTTGGTAGAGGAGAGGGGAAATATACGTTTTACACCCCTCTGGATCTCGAAGCTGCGCCTCTCTCGAGCTCCGCCACCCCTTCGACTCAGCCCCCACCTCTTTCCGAAGAGTCTCTGACTTTTTCTTTCTCCTCCTCCGCCGGCTTCGAGCTTACGTCCCTCTCCTTTTGCACCCCGTTCGCGTCTGTTTCCCTCTCCTGCCGGTTCTGTCTCGCATCGGTGTAATTTTCCAGTGGGAGATTTATGCGACATTAAGGTGTGCGTTGTATACCTTACCGCCTTCCGCCTTCCGCCTTCCGCCGCGCTGATTTATTGAAATATTTGCCAAACGATACTGCCGCCGTTATTCTCGCGAGGGTGCGGGCGGGGGCGTTCTTGGACTTATTCTTTCGTAGAGAATTCGCCTCGAATGCGGAACCGGTTATTGTTCAGCTGTACTTACGTAATATCTGAGCACATTATTGTATACGTACGCCTCTACACTGTCATCCGAACGTTAAATAGATAAGTAAATAATTATATTTACAAGAGTTTTTAATGGTAAAATATTTTCCCTAGTAGAAAAAGTTTCGTTCGAGACTGTTGGTGGACTTATCAGTGAAGCTGATCTAACAGTGCGTTTGACGTAGACCAGGCCTTTAACCTTTCGATAATCTCGCATCTGATAATATATGTCACATTTTTGATCTAATAAAATTAGACATTTTATATATACAGCAATTCTTTTTGAACACTCGATATTGTTTCCAAGGCAATAAGCTGAATCAACCTTAGTTGTGAGTTTACTAACAGCCTTTAACAGTTAGTTTAAACGCCTTTTCCTACTGGGGCGAATCTTTTCCAATTAAAAATACTTGTTTTAATTTCCTTAACTGAGAAATTGCACCAACACTGGGTGCTTCGAACCTTTCATTTATTAGTAAATATACATGTAGTGTATACACTCATTGTCAAACAATTATTAATAATACCCTTACCAGATACGACGATGAATGTTGTCTTAAATGCTCGTTTATCAGCAAAGCATTCACATTTAGTAGTAACTGTATACGCTCTTCATTGTTTCTCCCCATACTAATAATTTTTTGATTCCGTCGAAATAATTATTAACAAGGTGTAGTCGAAATACAAGTGTTTTAAAAATAATCGATAAATGTCAACTATTTTAATTCGAAAAATATACGCGAATGAATGATTTTCACTAGCAAGTTTGAATTGAAAACATTAAAACAGATCAGTAAAAGTAAATACATAGTCATTAAGAAACGTATATATCTATTAATTGGTCGTCTGCTTTTGCAAATAACAAATTTTATGAATTATTGGAGAAGGTTTCGTTACATGTTGTGCGTCGCATAAGATTTATACACCATATGTGCATTACACCAGCACGTGTGAGTCGAATAGCCAGACAGTTCTGGAAATACACTGGATTTTTATATTTGAGGCCTGTTCGAAACATTTGTTTATTCAACACCCGCCGCCAGTGATGAAATACTGTACATAGTATACAACACGGCTGTCAATGAATCTTACAAAATATCTGAATCATTTGAAAGATTGAGAAACTCCATAACACGACGTCTGCAAGCTTATTTGTTTTCGGGATTATTATTCCCCGTATACAGGGATACCAATTTCAGTTAAGATTGGATAAAATCCAGCTGACGCGTATATCTTTTAATATTATGGCTAGTTTTTTAATGTTACTTCAAGGTCATCCTGTATTCTTTTAACACACACCTATATTATTTATTTCGGAATCATATTCTGCATATAAGAATGCACGAGTTTCGTTTGAAACATCTCTCTACAAGTTCAATATTTGTTAAGATATTTAACTGATTTTTCAAGTTTATTTCAAGGTTAATTTTGTTCTTGAAAGGTTCTTTATTTCATTTAAGAACATCATAATAAATGCTCGAAACTTTGACCCTCGGCTTTTAAACATTTATTAACTCGTTTAATAAAAGATCGATGAACAGATAATGAAGATAATTGAACTGGATCTTAAGCTATCAATACCACCTGAAGATGTAAATCCAGCCGATAAACAAAACATGCGGTATCAGTATGAATTCGAAAAGATGTTTTTCTACATATCTTAAAAAATATTGAACTTAATATTATGTATTGTACAGGGTGTCCCACGCAACTGGAGCAGGCAGGCTATACCTCCTAAACGGTTGGGAATAGAAAAACATGTTATAAGTCAAAGTTAAATGGTATCAGACGATGCGTAATATGCAACTAATTTTATGCACTTTTGTGCATTGGTGCATCAGAAAGATGCAACTGCACCTTTTTTTTTAAATGGAAACCTACATTTTTGACTGCACCAGTCCATGTAGTTTTTTATGCTCTACATAAAAGTACTAACAGGCAGTTATATATATATATTAATATATACATATATATTAATGTGAGTGTGTCAATGTAGTAAAGTAAAGCGTGTTAAATCGATTACATACACGTATCTCTTGCAGATAAACTTGTACTTAAGAAACATTTGTAGACATACGATCAAGTACACTTAACAAGATTTAATCCATAGAGATCCAATGTAAGTTAAAATAAACAAAAAAATGGTAATTCTACGTTGTTTTCATTTATACATTTTTATTTTGTTCATTAAAGATGAAGAGAAAGTGAACGCTTTTTATCGAGACGCTAATATGAAACCTAATGCAGCGAAGATAATTATCAAGCTGAGGTTAATTTTATATGTTTCTCGTTTGTTTGGCGAAGAATTTTTTTTGAAATTTTCTAGCCAAAGTCGATATTTAATGGAACCGGAAAGGTGGCCAAATTCACTTTCCGTCCTCGATTCACTTTCCCTTGATCGTTTGGTTCGAAGCCGGCGCGAATGAAAATCACGCTCGAAAGAGGAAAAAACCGCGTAGAAATAGAAGTGGCAATTGCAGTTTGATTTCCGCCATGGCCGTCCCCCCTTTATTCCCTATCGGCAGTTTTCCGAGATCCGGGGGAGTTTCTCGTCTGAATGCATCATGAGTCCGAAATGGTGTAAGTATAAAACAAAGCCTCGAACTGCCGCTCGAACCCCCGGCTCTTTTCCATGGATGTGTGCGCTTTGGGGTGACTTCTTTGCTTGATTTCCCGATGCCGCTTATAAATTGATAGGCCTGGGTAGAGCTGGGGCTCGCGTAAACCGCGTTTCCCTTTTTAAACGGACGGCGGAGATGGGGTGGTGGTACGCCGGAGAATTGCGTTCCTGGAGTGCCGCGTAATTTCCCTACATTATGGGTTTGTTTTTTCCAGACTTCCCGCAAGGGTGCACTTGACGGTGAAAAATGATGTATTTAAATTTCAATTGTTCACTCGTCATCCGAGTCGTTCGTTATAAAAGCGGTGGAATGGGCCCTACAATAATAGCGACATCGGTAAAATAAAAAAGATATTTATAAATTTTCTCAACAACCGGTTTCTCGTTCTTTGAACATTAGATTAAGTTTGTTTCATAGTAGTGATTGTATACATTGCACATGTTATTAATCCATCGATGATAATTAAATTTTTACTCTTGCGTAAAACGTGCTCGCGATAAAAAAGTTTCTATAGGTTACGTTATTGTTTAATTCGTCGTTTCAGGCATAATACTTTAAGTTGCATATAAAAACTTTATTTAGCATTACCGAAACGAAGAATTGTTCGCCAGGTGATTGTTTTAAAGCTCTTTAAAATACCCTCGAGGGTAGTGGCAGTCAAAATGGCAGTTCTTAGGTAGCATTAGAAATCGATCGTAGACATTGAAAATCATCCGGTGAGCACAGGATTTACCGGAGCAGAAGTAATGGCTGGTGTGCTTGTGACAGCCACCCTCTATCCCGTGATTCGACTCCCCGCAACTGCTGCCGTTTCGCGTTTTCACCGCAACTCACTCTCTACTGAATGTTCTAGACGTTCTACTGTATCTGACATTTGCAATCTTGCTGAACTCTTGGAAAATTATAAGTCCAGACGATCCTCGTTTTCAACGCTGGGCCGGAATTGGTTAACGGACCGCTCTTCCTTTGACAAATCCCCATCCTCGAATTTAAATAAGCTTGTCGGAGTTGCTGATATTTCTGTCTGTCGCTTTTAGCAAAACGAGAAAGATTCGAGATAGTTGTTGCTAAATGGACAGTAGTCGTTACAGTGTATTTAGGGTAGGGACCATTTGTCACATTTTTTTAGTAATAATTTGAAATTTCCTAGACAAATTGTGTATCTAATATTCTCTATTTAATATACTGTCGAATCTTATTTTATTTTTCGTAAACATATTCTTACGCCGTATTATCACCCTTCCGCTTGTACTAATAATTATATGCCACTCTGGATAATTACAAAAATTATTATTAGGTGGTCGAACAATAATTTAATTATTATTCCAAATGCCAGTTTTGCAAAAATTTATGACGCGTTTCAGTTTTGTATTAGATATCGAATATGCGACGAAGAAGGAATGTTATTGGTCCTGTTGGTCCATCGGGGAACCAATCCATAACGTTGCAATATCATATCTGTCGGACGTTACGCCCCCGCGGTATGCTCCTCCTCGAGGAACAGTAATTTCAGAGCAGCAGGGGTTGGCCGCGAACGCCATTGCTCGAAGAGAAAACAAAAAATTACTACGTTGCCCGACCGATCAATTATTATTGCAAGGAGACGTTAACATTTCATTTGTAAAATTTCGAAAATTCTGAATCCATTCGTGAGATCAAGTTCCAAGTGAACTTCGTTGACCTTGCGTATCGTAATAACTAAACACCTAGTGTTTTTCTTTGTCATTTCTTCTATTATCATAAATAAGATATTTAAGATGCTCTGGCTAGACCCTCTGCATATTCAACGGTATTTGAAATTTGATATTCTCTCTAACGTTTCTAACAAATACCTGTTTTATCGTGCAATATTTAGTAAAGCACTTTAAAAACAACTACGTCATAATTGAACCAAGAACAGAGGAAGAGCAAAATCCTGACGTCATCAAGGAGAAATCTTTGGAAGTCTTGGAGGCCGCTAGGAATGCTAACCCTCCAGCCTCATTAACATCTTGCGTTTCCATCAACCCTCGACCCTTTCTACTCTCTGGCTTAAGGAGGCCGTCTTCATTCGTAGTAGCTTTCTTTCATATCCTGTATAGGAAAATTACGAGTAGTTATTAGATTTTATTGTGTATTTTGTATGGGGGCGTCGGTCAAAATGATTTTATAAATCATGATTAGCTATACAATGTTTTCGCAATGATACATTCTTGAAATATCGCGGCTAGTATTTAAATTCATCATGGAAGTTTGCGAAAAGGAACAAGAATTTTAATCTGTGTACTGGATATCAGGAGTAGGGTATCTGCGGCGTTCGAACGCGTTCCGGAGACTCGAGGGCTGTATAATAGATGAGAATCGTGCCTTCGATGTTCAAAGACCCATTTTCAATATTCAAAGATGCGACTTTAATATTCAAATTGACGCAAGCTTGCGAATGGGACAACGGAGGTACAAGGTGGGAATATGCGAAGAGAAAATTGAACGACTGCTTGGAAGACGAGCAGATTTCGTGTTTGCATATTAGTAGGCACTTCGATAAATGAAAGGTGTTTGAACTTTTTCTCTGCTTAACGGTAACTAAAAAACATTATTCGGGTTTACGTAAAAAAATACACGAAATGAAATTGTACATCTTATTCTGTTTTATAGTCACTGGTCATCGTTGTATGGTATTTGTTTTGATCGAAAAATTACAATATTTTGATTCGATTAAACGTTTAATTTATACATATTGAGAATAGAATTAAATCAGATTTAAAAAGTGCCTTCTGTGCATTGTTAAAAGAGAAAGGTACGCTTGGTTGTCGAAGAAGCGCATTTGGAAAACTCGTGGGTATTCCAAATAAGCAAAAGAAAACTCAAGTGGTGAAACGCAAGTCCAGGTAATTCGACTGTTTTGCGTATCCGTTGACCGAGAGCACACAAAGTGGAGTGCGCTCGTTCATTTCGAAGGGTGGTGGGGTGGAATCAAGTCAAGTACCATGTTGGAGCCAGGCTCGGGCTGTTTACGTTGGGGAAATCTTACTAAAGAATGGCATGGAAAACTGCTGGGCAAGAAAACCAGCTCGCATCTCATAACAAGGGCAGTTTCCATCCCTTTTTCTTTCATTTCTAGGAGCATCGAGGAGCAAGCGAGTGCCGTCGAGGGTGGTAATGATGCTAGGACCACTGTCCCTCGATAATATAAAGTGTCCCCTCAAACCATGCCTTCTTTGTAATCTTGCATAATTTATTTCCCGCTATTGTTCCCTCTCCGCTGAATTTTTCTACTGCTTCGAGGGGACCGCCGGGGCTTAATTCGTCAAAGAAAATTCGGTGGCAAGAATTTACTTCCGCCCTGGCTTACATTACCAGCTTTTCTTTCTCTCGCAATGTAAAGTTTTTATTTTGAGTAGATCTGTCAACTAATTGGAATTACAGGTGGAATTTTAACGGAGTCTTAAGGGGGTATTGCTGTCCAGACTGTCATTTTTTTAGCCTCTTTTGTGATTTTTTTTTTAATGACAGGTAGGCTGTTTTGTACTGAGATTTTGCAGATATATTTGCTCGTTTTACAAGTATGTACAGTATTTTTTTCATAAAAAAATATAAAAAATTATGGGAGTTATAACTTCTTGTTTAAATGCAGTTTTTTTAAACCAACTTCCATGATATTTCAAGATCTAGCGGGACACGTCTTTATCGCCGGGGCTAGAGATTTAAAAAAATTTTCAGTTTTACTATATTTTTTCATATGCTACAGACTTACAAATGCTTAAAGCTTAATCGTGGAAGCCAGTGGAGCACCATTTTCAGAGGACTCACTAAACAAGAATTTACGACTCCCACAATTTTTATTATTTTTTGATGAAAAAAATACTGGACATAAGATGAATAAATATATCTGCAAAATATCAGTACAAAACAGCCTACCTACCATTGAAAGAAAAATCACAAAAAATACCGAAAAAATGACAGTCTGGACAGTAATACTCCCTTAAATCTTGGAACGTTCGGTCTCGATAAATTTGTTTAATTTCCATGTAATCGGTCCAATTTAGAATTCACCATTCCCGAGCGTCTGAGCGTAAAGAACGCGACTCGATCGAATGGAAAAAAATTGTAACTGGATACCCGCAACGATTCGTGTTTCCAAATTCCGTCTTCCATCTTCTAGCAGCCAATCCCGGAGATCAGCTTGATCCGTGTCTGAAAAACGCCGACTGGTTTATACAGAGCAGTAGAGCAGACAATGCACACAAAGCAGGCGACCGGTCGCTATCCGCCTATTTGATGTTAGTACAACAGCGGCGCCGTGTTTGCGTTGAGGCCCATATTGATTGCCACCCCTGTCGCTACCCCTTGCCACTGCTACACTACCATGCTCTCCCCTCCCCTCCCCCTTCCCCAAGCCTATGTACCATAGAGTGGTAGCACGTTCCACGTATACGATTTCGAGGCCTGTGCATGGTTTGGTCGGCAGGTATACCAGCAACTAGTTACTACTACGTCACCCAGCGATATTAACAGTGACAGCATCGTTGTCAGCCGCACTGCTGCTGGCTGGGATTAACATAAGCTAACGATACTCTGTACCTCTCACGCGGAACGGATCCAAGTTTGGTCAGCCCGACGCTTTAATTGCAACATCTTTTCACCTTGGCACGACGATTTCTTCAATTTTTTTTCTTTCTTCAAGTTCACGGCTAACTTTGACAAAATTGGACGTACAGCGGCCGAAATAATGACAGGTTCATCTTATCAACAACAGATCTAAACGTGCATTTTATTTAACATTTTTTATTTTATTTATTATAATCGTACACTTTTGAGATAAATAACAATATACGGCACGATGATGTTTTACTCGTAAATAAACGTGACGATGACATTACAATTGGCCGAAACGTGTCAAAAACCACAGTGATTCTCGAAAAGAACTAAAAATGAATTTTCTAAATTGATTGATAAACGTTTCAAGCTTGAACGGAAGAGAATGCTCTTCTGTGCGTGATTTCATTTGCCGTGGTTTTGGCTGTGTTTATTCGACTCTTTGTAAACCTCGTCATTTCGTTCAGTCAGTTTCTTGCGTCGAGTGGAAAAGAGAGCTAACCGAAGTCGGGTCTGAGGCAATTGATTCCTTAACGAGTTCATTCCCATGGCGGTCATAAGTGATCGACCGAAAGCAGCATCAATTTTGATGTTTAATTGTGCTATTGGCTTGCCTTGCCCCGTAAAGCTGTTTGATCGTAATTTGCATGCCTCTTATTCGAGAGATCGTTGGAACAAATTGTCTAAAATTCTTTTTAATTCTCCTAAAGTTATGATACACTATTTATTTATATTTTGTAAAGTACATTTCTGTCAAACTAATGTGAACATTAGGCGAGAATGTAAGACGCAAAAATAATAAACAAAACTCATATAACGAATTTGTATTTGTGGGAGGTATTCAGGTGCTTGGAAATACAAGTCGAGCCGAGTTTAATACTGATACAAATAATGCAGTAATTAGAACGCAAAGGATCATGTTTTTCTACAGCGTTATTTTCTGGTGGATTGATATTTACGAATCACGGTCAATTAAGTATATGAAATTTACATTATCGAATAGAAGTTAGGATGAAAATATGGTATTTACACGACGATTGTCCAGATAAAGCGTATACGATGATGTAATTTGAATAATTGCATCTCGTTTTACCATTATTTCTGTTAAATTTTTCGTTAATATACCGGTAGTTTCGACTAAAAATTTTTTCATATCTTATCCAGTAGTCCAGGGTTTGATCTCGTTCTTTGGAGTGCATTTTCTATTCTCTGTTTGAATCGTGTGATAGCCGTAAATATTTGACCAGAACTATACACTCTATCTTTGATTGTTCCTCAAAGAAAGAAACCCAACGGATTTAAGCGGGTCCAGTTGGTTCCAAAGACTTTGATTGGAGATTCGGAGACAAAGAAATAAATTGTGTTTCGTGTATGTCAAGGAATGATGTGCGCCTTGGTTCAGTTAACAAATGCAGACAAATAAATAGGCTTTAAAACATCGCCATTTTGTCAATTTCAGTTTCTCTTAGTTTCTTCTAAAGCTGATCATAACCATACCCGTATCGTTTAATAATTTCATTTCCTTTTTAGATTTGGTTCGCTAGAGTTGTAGAAATTATGTTAAATCGAAATTATGTTTGCACAAGATTTATCTGAAATTATATATTTTTTTTTTTATGAAAAAATCATGTATTTTGGCAAGGCGCGTGCAAATCGTGGCGGTACGCAATAAAATCTCATCTATAGATATCTCTCTTTTATAAAATTTCGAAAATTTTGTAGTTTTTTTATTTTCATACCAGGATACCCCCTAAACATTCTCATCTCGGTGTCTTCCGCGCCCAAGTATCCGAATGAAACTACAAAACAGACTTGTTAGTGTGAAGTGTTACGGAGGGTCGGAATTCTGGACATACGCTCGACGTTAGTATCTTTTAATTATTTAGCTAAACGGCCCACGTGTTACGTTAGTTATAAATGCGCTGTTCTCTGCATGCCCGGACAAGCTTTATGACCTTAAAGCAGCTAAGTTGGAAACAGCCGCGCCTGTCGTATAAACTGTAAAGGGATTTAACTTTCCTTTCATGGCGAGAACCCTGTTAACCGGGTCGACGTTTCCCTCTGTCTGCCCGGGAAAATTCTGGACAACGAGCCCTCTATCGCGCTAATCCTCCGTGTCGCGTTGCCCGTTGTTTTCCCAGGGTTTCATATCCCATTAGCGACATCGTTCTCGTCGTCGAAATTACCGGAAAGAAGTTAGTCATGGGCATTTTCTGCAGCACGAACTGCTTCGGGATCGTTGACGGTTGATCGAGGGCCAATGTGTTTTACCTTCATGGTTTTATATGTAGAAATAATACCACGATCGAGCGTCCATTTTACCTTTTTTTCCTCAAAAACTAAACAACGGATTTTAGTGTTTTTTTTTTGCGTTAAATATTCATTCAATATCAGCGTCGTTACGAACTTTTGGCTTGAGCGAGAAAATACCTGTCTTTTGGAAGTTAGAGAAAATGTTCTGCTTGGAAAGCTCTAAAGGAGAAGTTTTGTTGCGACCAATGTTTCACGCGTTCATGGGAAACCGAATATAAAGAATGGTTTCTGGAATAAGTAAGTTGATCAGAATCGGTCAACAAGAGTGCACAAAATGAACGAACATTATCAAGTTTTCAACTAAATCCAATGGAAATGATACCAAAAACAAGGCCGTGTTTGCACTCACGGATAAGAATTAGAAAAGGAACGCGAAAGAAATTATATACTTTTTACGATAGTAATGTTAGTAAGGTAAGAAATATCAATGAAACTAAGAAAAAATTACTACCGTAGTACAAATATAAAAATAACATTATTTTTTATAATAATAATATATTAAAACCCTCGAAGAAACTCTTGAGAACTGTATATGTACGAAACGAAATGAAAAAGTTTCATTGCGTAAGACTAAGTTTTAAAATGAGAAACAAGAAACGCATAAGGATGTTTACGCGCTAAAAAGATGCAATTAAAAATGAATGCGTCGAAAGGTGTAATGTTATTAAAAAATCAGATCTCTTATTTTAAACTCGAACCCCTAGACGAAAATCGTGCAATTTAAAAAAAAAAAAAGATACAAAAGACAAGCTTTTCAGAATTGAAATTTTCGGATTACTTTCTTTCGGTCTCGGGATATTGGCAAACTTTCCAATCTCCTCAGAATTTCGAAGAAACGAAAAATTCTGTGAAAACACAGTGGTTATACATAATTTGTCAACGAAGAGAATCAGTCTGGTGAAAAGGTATTACCACGAGAGAGAGAGAGAGAGAGAGAAGGTAATGACGAAGCTGGTAATTCCGAGCGAACCGGTTGAACGATCGAAAATGCCTCCGGTTTCTCATCACTGGTCCGCATCGAGCCCTAATAAGGGAGTTCTAACGAAGCGAATGCCATAAGGTCTGCGATTTGGGAACGGCAACAGTTCCCGGACGGGTCCCCCCCTACGACGAAGAAAATGATGCGTGGGTGACAAATCAGTCGATTGAGCCGCGATACCCTCAGCCGGACCGGGCAACGGTTCAGGCTCGAAGGGATGGCGGGGCTGGATGGGTAGCATCGGATTCTATCTTCACGTATTGATCAACGCCTCGCCACCCTCTACGGGGTGAAGCCCCGATCGTCACCCCCGCAGCTGCCGGCCGCAGCTACGGCCACTGGACCGACCGCCGGACTTGCTTGCGTGTGTGCGTGCTCATATAAACGCGTCTCATCTCCGTCGTTTCTCCTTGTAACCGTGCTCACACATCGGCGATCCTCTCTAGAACCGAACACCCTGGCCGGATACCCGTTAGTCCGCACGCCGACAAGGAACGATCACAGTCTTCCGAGAGTTCTTTTGTCGAGGACGCGGAGGAAAGGGTGCCGTTAGATGTAACGCGTTCTTTTACGAGTAACTGATGAGGCTCACTAAATTAGTCTAGGTTAACCCTTGGTTAATTTTTCAGTCTTACCACCGATACAATTACAAAAACTATTATCCAAGTACTGGAAAATATACGCGTGGATCAGGATGGTCCTTGGCTACAGAGAACAACATCTTTTTTTTCGTGTTTTCTTTGTGCTTATCCCCTAAACTGTGCTTATATTGAAGCATTAAACCATGCTTCGATATACAAGTTCGGTATAAATGTACATGAACTCTTAATTGCTATAATTTCTTCGTGATATATTGGAAATTCTTTGCGAAATAAATGTATTTGTAATAATTAGCCATCCATCTAGCATGGCGGAAAGCTCCAAGAATATGAAATAGATTTTCTTTAGGCAATGTCAATGTACAAACGTATTGCAATTACTCTGAAACAGACAATTATATTTATTAATTACAATTTCATATAAAATAGTAATAATTTAGTATTCATCCTTTACATTATACCAAAAACAAACAATCGTTTCAAAATTAATAAGAAGAATTAAGATGATTAACCTTTAAATGTGGAATGTATTGCTAAAATTCTTTCATTTTTGAAAACTAAAATAAAAGTAATGTTTTGTAATTAACAATATTATTAAATATAATTAATAATAAATATTCTGTGAAAATAAAAAATGAAATGGAAGAAACTTAAATTCTGACATTGAAATTAGTTTTTTTTTTTTAAAATAGTGTTTGTAAATTAGTGAATATTTCGATGATTTACCTAAAATGTAAAAGGAAGTCACGCCTTTATGTTCATTTGTTACTGATGTAATAAATATTAATCAGATATGAACGGGCGAAATCAATTTTTCGCGCGTTTTCAGCTGAGCCACTGTCGCGCATGAGCGTTACTTCTCGCGCACATTATCATGCATGCAAACCACGAATCTATTAATTTGTTTTACTCGGTCTTTTGGTCCGATGTAATCAAACATATTTATCAGTTAATTAAATTACCCTTCTACTGGGTTTAATTTTTTCAGCTTTGAATATTGCAAATTAAAGTCATAAACTAGCACTCGAATTCTCTTCCCTTTACAACAATTCAACTATCGTGATTCAAACTTAAAATTCAAACCAAGTCGAAACTCATTTTTTCAAATCACGTCAAATATTTGATCATTCAAGTAATTTATATATTGTAATCGATCAAACTTTAGAAAATTCAATCTGCTAAAATATTTGAACAATTTGATTGTTTATACAAAACGTGAGAGTAACTATAATGTAATAAGCTAAAATCTTATATGTTATTCTAAACTCAACAAAATGTTAAAAAAATCATTCTTTAACATTGATTAACTTGCCAGCAAACATTTACTAATTTTAAACCACTTCAAGTTACTTAAACGAGTAGATATTATTTTAAATGTTTATAATTATTATGATTATTCCTGATATTATCTAAGCTTACCCGCGTCTTATTCAAGCGAACTTTATTGTTGAAATATAATACTATAATTAAGTAAGTATGCATAATAATCAAGTTTTCTTGGATAGTCAAGATCGCTTAAACAATTAAATACTTGATTTGATTTGAGCAATCCAAGCTAAGCTTGACTCGATTTCTATTTTTAAGTACTCTTATTAAAATACTAGCACCATGTTTAAGTATGATTTAAAGTTTTATTTGTCACATTTTTTTCTCTATTTTTCTACGTTAATTATACGCGTATGAATTCAAACCAAATTAATATTATATCTTGTTGATATAACAGAGAGATTAACCTGCTCCTTAAGAATGGTATGAATTTTCTCTTCTATAAATTCCATCTGACTATAAACTTTTATATAAATCAACAATGTCATAATCGTTTATGGTGGAATGTAAGCTTGTTACAATCGAACGAACAATAACATTTCCAGGATAATTGGTTTAAACGAACCGCGTATTCTGAATGCTGCGGCGTAATTAACAAATTTCCTCACATAAATACTATAGTGCTCCAATCTGATCGCAATACAAAACCGATCGGCAGTTTCAACAAAATACTCTTTCATTGTAATGTCAAACGTTTTTAATCATTTTATTATGATGGCGATTTTTCGGTGTATCCTTCTTATCATCGGCAACTACAATATAAAGTTGTACAAAAAAAAAATTCGATTTTCTTAACCCGTGTTACGCCAGGCTACATCGCCGGGAGACATGTGTTCCGCTACACTCTAAAAGGGTTAAAGTAATTACAGTTACTTTAATATATTTGTTCTAAAAATTAATTAAACGGCTTAACGATTAAACAATCGTCACACTGTTTTAAATTCCGATTTTCTTGTCGCCATTTTCAATACCACCTTGCAGGTTCGCATTTCGAAACAGTCGAAGACGTTGATGAATTTATCATTTCGATTCGTCAGTTACCTGACAGATGGTCCAAGTGTGTAGAAAGCGACGGGGATTATTTTTGGTAAGAAAATGTAAATAAATGAATTCGTAGAACAAATATAAATCCCGTCAGAAAGCATCGAGAACGTCCAACGGTTACGATTAAACAATTCCACGGAAATTCAAAGAGTATCTGGTCGCAATAATGGCATTCCATATCATCCCTTTCGCCCGTGGAGGATCCTCCCCTTTTTCCACGCGGAGGCCTTCATTACCGGTTAAAAAGGTCGTCTATGTCTCCGATCGAATTTCAGAGGAACGGCTACGCGAAATTCCGGGTATTTCGTGGTCGACGGTCATAACCCTCTAAGGGAGAGCCATCGAGGAGGGAGGGGTGGGTGGGTGGAAAGCACGGAGCAGACGGCAAAAGCAGAGAAGAAAAGAAGAAGAGAAGGAAGCCACTCTCCGTTTCCTAATTCCTCTGAGTCCTCAATAACTTGGCAGGTCCGTGAGGGGTTGGTCCAGGGGGTGGGCAGTGGCTGGTGCGGGTTATTGGATGACCGCCTCGCACTTGTCACGAGCGTGTGGCTGTCGCAGAAGACGGGGCTCGTGGAGGGGGATGTTCGGGGTAGGGTGTGGAGGATCTGGAAGGGCTGCTAGAAGGCATCATAGGCATTCCGTAAGACATATAGCCTTTTCCGTGGACGCTCGAACGGAACAGAGGGGTGCTGGTCAGTGAGGGTGACCACTGCGTCAATACATCGGGTCGGAAAAAGGAGTTGCGCTTGCGCGGACTCCGTACACATTCTGACATACTTGCTGACCGGACAGTTTCACAAATCATCACTGTGTTACTGAATGTATCTCGTTATCAGAGTTTCGGTCTGGCCGATCGATCTGCTGCTAGCGAACGCACCGATCGAACAGAAACGATTAGGGGCCCGATCATTAACCAGTTTTTCTGTGTCGAGAACGTTGCCTTTGCTGTAACGTATCAAAATTAGTTTAAATTTATTGCAACGGTTCCAAGGGATTCGAGTTTCTTCGGAATTCTTTATTTTCTTAGAGAAATTGGAACCGTTCCTAATAAACAAAAATGCAAATTGACATTCACCCACGACGTCCATCAATTTTCTGACAATGCGACATCACTGGAAAATTTAACTATGAACATTTCGTTCAAAATAACTTAAATACTAAACGTACACATAGTCGGTATCTTTGAAGAGGTTAAATTGAAAACGATTAAAAGTTTTAATTTGTATTATACTCGTTTACTGTTTGGACAGTGAACAGTATGTCGTCACGGTTGGCTGATAATAACAATGATCACATTTTTAAGTAATATGAATTTAATTTATGTCCGGGCGAACAGGATCCATATGTATATCTTTGCAGTAATTCATAGGCGTCTTGTACAAAATGAATCGTTTTCACCTGTTACCTGTTGATAGCGTACAAGTAGGACAATAAATACATGATGTAAAATCAAACAATTCAGGAACATTTGTAAGACCAATTGTTGAACTAATTTTTTTATATAAGAGCGTATAGCACATTGACTGCTACGACGTTCATAAAAGTTATTAAATATTTTCGTATGCCCTTAGATTCATAATAATGCATTAAATGCAGTCTTATAAGAAAACCCTCTTTAGAAAATTTATTTCACCATCTAAAATATTAACAGTACCGTTGTAGTTCCGAATCGGTTACAAGAAAACGAAAGAAAGTATTAAAAACACGGTTTACCATATTATAATTCGATCAGTTCTCTTACGAAAGACATTGAAACTTTTTATGGCGTTACGAAAGTCGATTTTCCTTCGCTTTCGATACGTTTTGTCCCATTGTTCGCCGTGCCGTGGGTTTATGATGCGGCAATCGCAATTTGTTGGGAAGATCGTAGTACGATAGTTACGTACGCGTTCGAAAGGAACACAAAAAATTGGTTAAAACAAGACAACTTCTATGGTTCTTAGTCCCTTGCAAGCGAAGCGTGGTTTTTTCGTCAATTGTATTTAATAATAATAAAATAATAGTTTTTCGCGTCCTTGACGAACGAATATTTTAACACTGGTTGAACTTTGTGGCGTAAGTGTAAGTAACATTTCGTTGGGAAGTTGCGTCGATTATGCGACGTCGTTGGTCCTGTGGAAAGCAGAAAACTCCATAAGCCTGGAAAATAATCCAATGCTCAGTTTAATGACTGTTAAATTCCGTAATGGCTGCCCGGAGAAAGTGTAGGACCACGAGGGCATCGGTGAAAAATGGAGACGTTGGTCCGGGAAGAAACACTGGTCGGTTCGCATCATATATCGCCCGAAAGGAGGGTCAAAGGCGTCTGTTCCAGGGCTGCAAGATGGCTGTCGTGGAAAAGAGGGCACACAGGCTCAGCGTCACCGAAGGCTCAAGATTTGTTGCCATAAAGAAAATTGCTCGGTGCTAATGAAGAAACATTACCTCAACGATATTGCGCCCTCTTTTACCACGCCTGCTTGTATTTATGGATGAGGAGATAAAGAGGATCGATCGGGCCAAATGTTGTCTTGGAAGAATTAAGTTTACACGAAAAGTGTGCGAAGGTCTTGATAACTACCCATTCATGGATCAGAAATATAGAGTTCAAAGCGAGCTGCGAATTGCTTGTTTAGATAGTTTTATCGTTCAATAAATTATCTATTAATCCGGAGTTAAGTAAGTATTCTTATCTACATACCATACAAATTTTATTCGTTTAAGTTCTGAATTCTAGATAACAAACACATTATAGAAATTAAACGTTCCATGAAGATGGCATTTCAATTTTTATATTTGGTGCATAATTAGTGTAAAATATGATCATTAAATTATTTTGAACAAGATATTTACGGGACTACCAATATTGACATATTTTTATGATACTAATTTTTTTGTTGATGTACGTGTAGAGGATATGCAAAGGTCGTTAACGTTTTAAATAAATGCATTGAATCTTGAACCTTGAAAGATTGCATCGTACCTAAAAAATTTACACGAATTTTCCTGTTAACATCGCGCCATAAAAGCGTCGTCGAAAATCAAATTGCGGAGACTCGCCAGCAAGGTCGAACACGAATCATAACTCGCGATGTAATAAGGTCCATTCCGTAATATTGTCGTCCGATCGTCTTACGTATATTTAACTTCTTTAATTTAGGGGTAGGAACCGTTACTGCTAACACTAATGTTGGACAACCGAACGGGCGAGGTAACATAATGAAACTTCATGGAGTTCCTTCGGTCGGTCCTGGTGTCGTGCTTTTTTCCTGGCCTTTCAAGGTTAACGTGTAATCGAATTATACTTAACAGCCACGTTCAACCTTGCCCGAGTCACCCCTAACTCGATATAACCGGACAGCTCCCATAACGAAGATCATCTTTTAACTTCGTCTATCTGCCTTCGCTATTACGTATTCTGGGAATCGAAGACTCAGACCTATCAATATTATTGCTGTTGCAAGTTGAAAAGAGGTTTCCAATCTAACAGTATTCATTTTTAATTTGTTCGATAATCGTATCATTTGATGTCTGTTCAACCCTTAAGTAGACTCTCAATCTTAACTGAGTTATTTTAATTAAATGTTGATTTTTATCAAATTGGTGAATGGATATCAACTTTCCTTCGGAGCATTTAAAAAATAATGAACTAACGGAGGATTACATAAATTTTCAAATAATTATATTGACAACCGTCGGCTCGACCGTGATCTTATTGTAACCAGGGCTGAACAAAAGGGTACAGAGGTATTGTATAAAGCAAAGACGATAGGGTGGAGCATTTAACTTGACGAACGATGAAAAATTCGCAGCGTCACGTACGATAGGCATTTTCTAATACGCGTATCGTGACAGATGTGGCATATGAGTTTCGATTGCAGGGGACTACTGGTGACAAGATTTCCGGGGGTGGCACCCCTGGCCGATATCAGCTCCCTTTGCAGACAATATTAACTACATTTATACATGTTGTCTCAAATTAACCCCTGACTCTCCCATTCATTTTATTAGCATCCCTCTATATCCGTATCTACCGTGCCAAATGCTGGCAGTAATATTCACTGCGTGACTATTACCATTAGAATGCCGAAACGATATGTGGTCCCATGGTGATCTACGCTATCTTATAAGCAGATTCAGCTACGGTATTTTTCATCGCGCGAGAGTTTTCGTCGTTCGATAAATTGTCCACCTTTGTTCTTCAGCGTTTTATTACTGATTTTTTATCGACCTCCATCAGCGACCTCTTATTATGTTTCGTTTAAAGCAATAATACAAACGATACATCCTACAAAAGCTGCGAATATTATACTTGGAAGGTATACTTGTTGGAGGTATATTTTCTGCTATTTTATATTATTTCGTCTCAATTAGTTGGCACTTGGTCGTTCGCATGAAAGTTGATAGAGTCTGGTAAGGTTACGTTAGGTTATCATTGAAAACACAAAATTCAGAATAAAAATCATTTATCCGAAAATCACACTTTAATCGTAAACATTTGTATCGATCGTGAAACAAAAATGGACAAATTTTCAATACGGAGACACGAAAATTAATTCCTTTGAATAATACTTATTTATTTGTGACAAAATGTATTCTCAACGAAGACTGATATAAGTTCCATCAAGTTGCAAATATCCTCTCCTGTTACGATGTTCCTTATAGTACTTTTAAAAAGCCATCCCATCGATGGATCTGGTCTCCGTGTTTAAAAATACGTCGTCGCGTTTCTCGAGCGATACGCACGGTCGAAAAGTATCCAGGTGTCCGCTTAATGTATTCAAATCGCGTGTCTCTGTCCCCTGTCGTTAGGCTCGATATATTAAATGAAAAGATTGCAAATTTCCCGACATGAAGTGGCCAGTGTAAGTCTGATGGAGCGAACGATGAGGGTTGCGTCGAGTATAAAAAGCAGACTCGTGAGCAAGCGAAGGACGGAAGGGGGAGAGGGGAAGAGGTGGGGAAGGGGGGTAAAAAATCCAGTGATAGGTTAAGAGGGGCAAAGAGGCGCGAAGAAAGGTGGCCGGGAAACGGGAAAGACGAAGAGAAAGCGTAGGGTCAATCTGAGGCTAATCAAATCATGCAGGAACCGACGCGACGGGGGGCGCCCCCGTCCACTTTGTTATATTGCCAGCGAGTGTTCCGGCGCGGGAGCAGATTGCTCGGCCGCGTTTTATTAATTCCATCGACGACGGGGCGCCAGAACGTCAAATCTGGCTGGTCATGTGACTAATACAGACTCGGGACGCTGTGTAATCTCAGCCGATATGCGCAGCCGCTAATCGGGTCATCGTTTTTCTGCGTTCTTCGCTCGGCAGCCCTACTCGGGGCAAAAGGGAACCGCGTACCCATATGCGTGAGGGTGAGAAGCATCGCACGGAACCGTCCTGGTGGTACCTCTCCATTGGGGTGCTGTTTGGTGTAGTGAAAGGGCAATCGTTTTGGGGGACAGGTGTGGGATTAAAGATATTTGCGGTCACTGAATAGTTTTGGATTCGTTTTCTGTGAACTTCGTGCAACGTTTTACTTATTTCAACACTGGAACTACCAAAGCGATCGAAACGACCCATTCGTAATTTTTAATTTCGTAAAACTCGACTGAATTTTTGGAAATTTATCGCAATTTTCTATAAGCAAATGAGTAAACATTTATTTCCATTTATTTGTACAATACATTTTCTCGCGTGTTTATCGTTTTAATTTCTTTGGCGCGCATAAACACATTATAATTATCGGCAATTCTAGCATTCGTTGCATAGATTATGCCTAAAAATATTAATTTTATCATTGTCATGACCGTAGCATACATCTTCCAATTTCACGTCTTTAAATGTTTTGTGGAAGAAGGGACGTTTAGTGTGTTCGTCCTATTTAATATACACCTTGTTACCAATTCAGTGGAAAAATGTTTCATTATTTGAACATTCGAAAATCGACTCTCGATTATAGCAGATTCACGCTGTACACCGAGTAAAATTGTAACTCGAGGAACTTTTCGTGCGCGCGTTTAATGAATTTATTTTCTTGCTCGAATTGACACCAAGCGCTCAAACATAAATCTCTACGCCGTCCTTAAATCTGAAAAGAGTTTCGAAAGCCGACGAAAAGAACAATTCCGTCAGGATCCTTTCACGAAGCTCCACACTTTTCTCCAAACACCTTTGCAATTAACAACCCTCGTGTCGGCGAGGCCTCGTCTTTGTGCACATCCGCGAGAACGTGGCTGGCTTGGCTCACAGAAGATAAGCAAAGCTCGATGTGCTGTTGCATATTGATTGACGCTAGTCGGGATGAGGAGGCTAGGCGGCGAAGAACCGGGTGAAACGGAGAACGGAGCAGCCGTCCGGGGGTGGAAGGTGTAATGAAGCACCGCGCAGACACACCGCCATGAATATTCATAATCTGATACCTGAGCTGAACTGAGTCGAGGCGTGGCGAAGTCTCATCATCTAGGCCTTCTGCTATATTACAGATCACTGGGTGTGAGACGACGATTTCATGGCTGCGAGGATACTTCCATGAACCCTCTCTATCTGCTCCCAACCGTCTAAGTACTCACCCTTTGCTTTGTATTAGTTCAAATCTATTTAAAAACTACGGTACTTCCCCGACGCATATATCATTTTGACTTCAGGAACATGGAACGTTATTATTATTACGAAATAATTGTGGGTTCATCTTATTTAACATCTTATTCAACATTTCCTTTTTTTATTTTTCTATTTATTATAATTATACAATCCCCTGATAAGTATAATATAGATTAGTTTAATGTATAAACTCCTATTAACATTAATAACAAACTTTGTTTAAATGTAGATTCTCTATATATGAGAAGGTAACAAAAGAAACAGAATTTAATATTTAGTAGATCCTCCTTCGTTTCCTATCACCTAAAAATCCTTTTAGACATCGACTCTATTAATTTACGTAAAGTTTCCAATTCGATTTCAGATCACGCACGTCGAGTGCCATTTTTTCAACTCATTCACGTTCGAATATTATTTTCCATTAAAGAATGTATAATTACAATAAATAAAATAAAAAGTGTTGAATAAAATGAACCTTGATATTATGAAACTCGAATAAGACGAATCTATCATTATTTCGGTCGCTAGGAACTTTTTGTTTATATTTCCTACGAATTCTCGTTGAACCGGGCATGACGAGGACCGATGAATAATTGTTCGCAGTCTAAAGAAACGGTACTCCTTGGAAGAATAATCGATAACTTTCTACCGAATGGTCGATTTTCCCATTAGACTCCGTGACGGCATGTTTCTGCAGAGAATGGTCGCACGGTCGCTTCAAAGGAACGTCAAAAAGTGTCTCCAATAAACCAACACTTCTAGGGATCCACCCCAGGCAGCCGTGGGGTGTTCCGATCGCAGAGCGTCTCGACTCGTCGTTTGCATATGAAAAAGTTGTAAGCCGTGCGCACTAGATCACTTCTTCGCTCGGTTCGATAGCCGCCTGCTGCCGGTACAGCGGCGCTCCATCAGACCAATATCCGCGCGATATTGCCGTTTTATGATAATGTTATCAGCGCCCGGGCTCCCGATGAGCTAGCGCGATACCAACACAGCCGCAGCTGCATCGCCACACACACGAATGCGTTTCGTCGCTGTACCCAGGCACACGTATGTACGCAGCCTGGTTTCATCAAACTGGGGATTTAGTAATCTGCCGAGATTTATGAACGCCGGCTCATCCCTTCGTTCCGCCCGGCGTCGTTCCTGCTGATTGTGCCGCGCGACCCCCGCCATCACGATGCTCGTCTTCCATGGTTCCCTATGAAATGAAAGTCAGCCTGCGTTCGATCCATTTTGGATTTTTCGCGGCCGTCGTCGAATCTACTTCCGGGAACGAGATCGGCTTGCTCGTTCATGGTGTCGCGAATTAAGGATCGATTTCTTGACTAGTTTCTACTTACTACTTTCAAGAAAGACTTTCGGTTTCCGATAGGAATCTTAATTCTTCGGCGTTTCCCCTTATTCGTTCCCTTTCTTTCGACGAAAAATTGTAAGAAGCGTTATTGTTGGTTTAGGTTTAGGTCGAAATCCGTCCGGGTGTCTGCTTCTCGGACGCGCGTAGTAAAAGGGGTCCTCCGATCGATGACCTGATTTGTTTATAATATGTAAATAGGAATCGAGAGGGTTCGACTTGCATGCAGTTACTACTGCTTTCTCCATAATTGACCACTGTTAGAAGCAGCAAAGCTTCCCCTTTAAGATGGCTTTTGTTTCATATCGATTCGATTTTTCGTTTTCGAAATACCGTAGTATTTTAATGATGGGGTAATTCTTTTATTATTATCTCAGTCGTGGGTGTCGGGCCTCTCTCTCGTACGTGAATCGTGGCAGTCGTGACCAGGAAGTCGTAGTATTTCCAAGAATTTACTACGCGCTGTTTACTGTTTACACGTGAGGTCAATAAACTCGCGCCGATGTCAACAATGAAAAGTAAATAAACGCTTCGAACCCTTAGATTTCCGGAACCAGTTACCCTATCGACTTGAAACAAAAATCGTTATGTCGACAGGTTTAGTGTTAATTTATTACACATTCTGTTAACAAATACCAATTCAAATCGCGCTACACCACTAAGCGACAACCGTGTAGTACTACAAAGCCTCCGATGTAACCACAGCCTAACGAACTACATATGTACATATCCCATGTTCCTACAAACACACTCTTTATCCTACATACATACAGTACCTGAGGAACCCATCGCAACTAGTTTAAAATATTTTATGAACGAAATTTCTGTTATACCTTCCACATTAAACAACAAAAGGTGTGGGTTTTTTAAATATCAATTATTTTGTCTTAAAGCTACACAAGAACTATTTCATATACATAAGGATACCTGGTCAAAACTTTGTCAAACTTTTGACTATTATAGTTTGCTAAAAAGAAATCGTTCAGAAATCTTTCTCGGGCCATTTTAAAGATGAATTTCCTCAGAGATTCTTTTACATCGGGAATCGAACGAGAAAATGTTTCAAATTCAAGCGGCCCCCAAGAGTTAGGAAAAAGCTGTACCCATCTAAAACTACCATTAATTTAAAGTTTAAAATTTCCTCTTCAGGATGATCCCTCCAAGAGTTGGCGCATAATATTTATCTCTGGCTAAATCTCGTTGCAACTATGGATGGGTTTCGATCGAATCGAGTCTCGATTTCCTTGGAAACGGGTTTCATATACCTCGCTGCCTCGGTCACCATAATCTTCTCTTCCTTCTGGAGAACCAAAGAGCTCTCCGGAAAAACTCGTGTTTCAGTACCACGGATAAACATAAATAGAGAATAAAGTTTGAGCGGCATTGAGCTGCGTCTTCAGGTTTATAAAGTATTCGCAAAGGAGTGCGGAACGGCACGATGGGGTGGAGCGGAAGGGTTGCGACGAAGGGTTGCTCGAAAAGGACAACGCGTTGCGGTCGCGAAAGCGCGACGAGGATCCCGACTGCGAGGGATTTTAGTTTGTTCAAGTAAATTATATTCAGCATGGTGGATGTGTCACCCTCTTCGCCTCTCGCTTCAACCCCCGATTTTCAGCAGCGTTCCGTCGACGCAGACGCGAATTACAACCACTCCCGTGTCCTCCCTTCCACCTGGCAGATTCCCTCCTTGCCTATCATGAATTATTAATTAATTGTTTCAACTAACTGCGTAATTTATTATTCAGTTCTTGCGACGGCAGCCGCGCCGATCCCGCGAGCGATATCGGGGAAACGTGAATCGAAAATGGGTTCTGACTGAGCTGGATTTATAAGGCAAACATTTCAAGCAGGTCTCTATATCACTTTTCCTGGGTTATGGTGTACGCTTTGAACGATTAGGAAAGGGTTTCGCTGTTTGCGGTGGGGGACACCGGAGCTGGTTGATCAATTTTTCAGTTTATACTTATTAACGCTAGGTTTACGAAACGCGATCTGACGCATTCAGATACTAAACCTGACGTTACGGAACTTATAAATATTATTTGTTAACAATCTATGTTGAATTTAATTGTGGGGGGATTTAAATGGTGGAAGGGATGCGCGATGAAAGAAAAATAATTATAAGTGGATTGAATATATAAATTAAACGTAACTTTAGTGGTCTATGAGTGTTCTAGACCTTATCGGTAGCGACGTACTAGGTGTGCAAAATACAAATTTTAAACGATTTAACGCTCACGTGAGTGATGTAGGTCGACCACGTGTATAGCACCTTTCAACAAAACCTAGATGGCAGAATGTGATGCCTATATTGTCTAGTAACGTAGATGTAGCGATTGTTTTTATTAATCCCATTTGAATGTAGAAATATCAAGCGTAGTATCTCTATTTGTTGAGGGTGTTGGGAAGCATCGTTTAAAGTGTTTGGAAACCATTGCTCTACACGTAAGAACCATAATTATTTGGACGCACGAAACAAGTTTCACCTGTTCATGGCTACGAGTCGATCGTGACGCTCGTTTGAGCAAATTAATATTTACCTTCCCTGGCACCCCAATCTACGGAAGCACCGAGCTCTCACTCGCTTATTAATGAACATCCCACCCTATTTGGTATCCCACCTCCTAGTTACCTCTCTTCGTAGCTGAGTAGTCACGCAAGCCGCAAACTTTGATAACCGGGCAGCTAATTTCCGGTTGCGGTTCCTCGGCTGATCGCTCGAGTACTCAACTTATCGAAGTGATAAGTCTAATCCAGATTGACGTATGTTAATTCGAGCGACATCGGATTCACAGGGCGTGTCCGCTGCAAGCTATTTAATTTTATTCGTTGTCGTCAGATTGTTTTATAGATTTTAAACCATTTCCTTATTTTCAACACTTTTATCAAAGCTTGTACAATTGTTCACTATTCTGATTTATTTCTGACGAATAACATCAAACGTCGCTTATATTTGGCGCCTACTAAATTACCATGATTCTTAAAACACTCGTATAGAGAGCTCGTTTTCCAGAAGCAGTATGAAAAACGTGATTAGGTTCGACGAGTTCTGTTCCCTCCCGCCACTCGAGTTTTTAACCGTTGCGTTTAAAAATATCCTCGTTCCAACGTATATTGTATATATCGCAAACATAAATGTTCCTATATTTATCGAAAGGGTAACCACCAGATTATTGTCCTTGGCTGTGTTAGTTTTCCGGGAACAGCAATAAATGTTTCAAGCGTGCGACTCGAGATAGAAGGATCGAAGACAGACAAGCCACTTTCACCGAGGCAAAACGTTCGCGTGACGGCCACCATCGGGTCGCTGATTGTTTGAACAAAGCAGCATGATGAGCACCGAGGCCCGTGTTAGCGGTTTACGTGACGCCGGCCATTACGTTCGAACCACTTAATTATAATATCGCTCAGATTTAAACTGTGCCCGGTGCGAGCACGTACTTGTACCACAATTATTGCCCGGCTCTCGTTATTACACGCAAAACCAGTCTGAGTTCGGTTTTCGATTCGAAGACACGTGATTCATTTGGAATGAAATGCCTGCCGATAATCGAGAATCGATGCTGGCAAGGATCAGCTCCAGCGAACGGGTTATCAGCCTAGTTAAAAAGTGATTTATCGACTATGGGGATGCGGTGAATAGAGGATATACCTGGAGGAAATGAAATGTTGGGATCCTTTTGGGAAGTCAGAATTAAGGAGATATTGAATGTCAGACAGCGTTCGGGAACACCGGGTGGAGGAGGATGCTAGATTCTCCCATACGCAGAGGGGTGGTTCTTATTTTTCAACTTCTGATTCTTTTGTGCCACATTCAAATTAAAGTTTTAAAATTATAGTACTTTAAAAGTACGTATGACTATTTTTTTAACGAAAGTACAATTTCTTATGTTACGTGTACGTATAACGATATAATAGTAATGTTAATCATAGCTTGTAACGAAGCGTACGAATCAAATCACTACCTGGATCAACTATTCAAGGTACTGAAATATTTTATCCGAGGCGATGGAATTGCGACCAGTAAATTTTATTCAATATTTTTTATTATACATTTTTGAGACAAGCAACAATGTAATATAGTTTAATTTAACGTATGAACTCCAATTAATAAATAACAAACTTTATGTTAGAAATAGTTTCTCTATAAAATAAATAGATTCACTCTGCATAACGCTGATACGCAAAAACAAACACAAGGGTTTAAGGTGAACAAACATTCGCCATTAAATGTCCGAATGATACAATACCGCGACATCAGAAGATTGACAAATATCATTCATCGGTTTATTTAAAGCACAATAGTTTGACTCTTAAGGGGTCGAAGTCGAAGACATCTTGTTTAAGAAAAATTGCATTTAGTAAGAATGGACGTGCAATCGGTGATCGTAAGTGGTCTATGCATTTCTTTGGTAGAAATTTTTGTCACCGCGAAAGTCACCAGTCGTTGCTACGTTTTTTTGCTTAATTTTATGACGAAAAGAATGGATATAATCCCACGTTCCTTGTAGGCTGACAGGATGCCGTAGGCTGAATGGAAGCCGGATCATCCACAGATAACAGGCTGGTAGTGGGCATGAGAAAAATTAGCAATGTACGCCTGTAATCCCGTTCAATGACAGGAGAACGTATCGAATGGTCGATCCACGCGACAGGAAGCGTGTCGAGAATTATGCTACATCCCCGACTGCGTCGCGCCAATAGATCATTAAGTTGTACTACGGCTGTATTATGACAAGACACCCGTCACGTTGGGGTTCCATTTCGGAGGGAGAGGGACTGCTCGTTTTTCCACATCATCACTCCTTATCAAAGAAGCCACCTTTTTGGTCGGGCAACTAGGATCGTTTAGCAGGGGGGCTTTTTTTATTCTCCGGCCTTTTAATTTCCCTACTGTACATTTGTTTCGAACGTTCCTCCACCAGTTTTAGCATTTTTTTAAAACACAGAGCTTCGCGTATCATGGCACGTTTTGTTATCTATTTTACGAAATACTTGCATGGTCAATAAATAGTGTAAACGGACAAAGTTCCGATTTTCTCAAGTTTTTCATGGTGTATTTATTTATTTACACGAAGATATCGACTAAACTCTCGTTTGTACAGGGTGTCCCGTTCAAGTCGAGATTGTAAAAAATCTTGTAGACACGTGATTTAAACAAACCAAACTGGCACACATCTTTTAGTATCTTTTAGTAGAGATTCAAACGTTTACACTATTTTTTTTTAACGCACAGGCGTTTTCAAGGTATTTCAAGGTCATTTTGTTGTTTTTTTTTTTGCAAATCTATATACTTTTATATTCTGCATAAAAAACTGCATAAGTTTGTTTGAAATATTTTTTAAGACATTTAACTGATTTCTCAAGGTTCTCGAGATTTTACGAAAAATTTCTCTACACCCTTAGAAATAACTGAGATATTCAAGGTGGGCAAAGTTATCGGTCCACCCTGTATGCGCGCCTGTATCGATCCTACCATCATAAAAACTTTGAGTTATATAATATTTATTTTAGATACCGAGTGGTGTACATTTACGATCAGGGTCGGATTAAGGGATTGTCTGTAGTAGTTACAGTTCAGAGGTCTCCGGCAGCTGTAGGATCTTCAGAGATTAACTGAAAAGTTCATTTGTTGATGCCGAATCAAAGCATAAATTCTCCAAGTTATTTACTTCAACGAAGGAACAATTAATATATCGTGGGTACAGTATATTAATCGAAGCCTTGTTTAAATAAGTCAAAGTGCTTTCCACTTTGATTCGGCATTTAAAAATTAACTCTTGTTCAATTTGAATGGTTAAAATCACACCAACCTTTCGAAATTTTGTCTTAGAAAATACTAATGCAAATGTATTACACAACTGTTACGAATATGCGCGTATTCTTTCTTTTTTGTTTAAATAAGAAAAATGGCTGCTTCACCTTTTCAGGTAACCCTCTTTA
The DNA here is from genome assembly GCF_013123115.1 of Colletes gigas. NCBI lineage: Eukaryota > Metazoa > Arthropoda > Insecta > Hymenoptera > Colletidae > Colletes > Colletes gigas. The sequence continues at coordinate 933,752 of NW_025106668.1, forward strand.
ACACACTCGGAAGTATAATAGCATAATTAGTTGAACTGGGAATCGTGAAAGTTAGCACGGGCGATGACCGTACGCGCGTAAAGTAAACGCATATTATATAGATTAGGGGTGTTGAGGATCAGATATCCGGGGCATTTAATAATGCTGTTCCTGTCAAAACACTCACCGTAGCCAACTGAGGGTATAATGCAGATAAATTGCTCCATGGAGAACGATCGACGGGGGTAGTGCGAGGAAAAAAGAGACGAAAATCACCTAAGGAGGAGAGAGACTACGCGGGCAACAGGGATGGGGGTAACCCCCTTTGACCCTTGCCACGGCTATTATTTGTTACCATCAGCAGATCACATAGGGGTGTTTTAATATGAACCCAGTGCCCCGACTAAAGATTTGAGCGTAACTGTGTAAACAGCGGGAGATCTCTGACCATGGAGCCGTGAATTGGAGGATAATATCGGTGGTGAAAGTTTCCAGTGACAGCGTTTCGAATCTATTTTGATCGCCTCGAACCAAGTCCGGAAGGAAAAATCGTTGGACAGCTTTCGCGAAAAATGACATTCTCCGCCATTGAAAATAATAAAAATACGTTTATTCTGTCTCAAACCTTACGCAGTTAAGGTTACGAAAGCAATTTGTGTGTTATATCTAGCTAGTATTTACTTCGTATAGGTAACGTAAATTTGTAATATTTTATCACTATTTATTTCCTAGTATATTTTCTTTCTATAATATTATAAAATATGGCAGCCATCTCTGTAATTTATTTTTAATGAGAGTTTCAAGCAATTTGCAAAAGTATGACGAAAGAGTTATTCGATGAATATTTTCCCCGTCAGTTTTCTTGATAAAATGCTAATTTATAATTCTCGTTTTATTTTCTATGAAACATGACTGGAATTCACTGTAAGCATAAAAGAGTAATAAAACTATTTAAGAACAGAAACATCACGGACGGAGTTTTTGAACCTAATTTCTTACGATAGGTTCTGTGCAACTAAATATTTACGTTAATCGCGTATAACTGTAACCTAACAAACCGGTAAAAAAAAAAAGAACGGAGAAAAAAGTAAATTAAAACAACGTAACTCAGCCTCTCTCAAAGCGGACGTCCACGCAGCGAAACGTTCGGTCGCGTTTCCGTTTTTGTTAAAAAATCTCGAATACGTGGGATGAGTTCAATGCGTTCATCTATTTTTCATTCCGACCGGTCCGGGACCGATCCGCTGACAATCGGTGATCACAGCTTTTCAGATGGCCTGGAAAAAGTTCGAATCGGGCCGGCCGAAGAATTGTGCGGCGCACCAAAAATATTCAATGGACGAAAAAAAAAAGCCGGTGATTACACGCTGGCATCATTGTGACAGGGTTCGATCTTTACAAATTTCTCGAAACAATGGCCGAGCCCCAGAGACCGTGGATTTCCACTTTGACGTCAGTTTTTACCAAATATTTGCCGATCGGAATGGAAGTCGCCATGGCCCGTCGGTACCATTGATCGATTCTTTATGTCTCTCTCGTTCTCCATTTACCGACATCGCTTTTTTTCCACCGCTTTACGTATCGTTCTTTTTCTCTTCTTGATATTGTCAACCTAGACAACCGCGCCCAATACCGAGAAAAGATGTTCGTGCGACGGCGATGCTGTTATCGCAGAAACGTTCGATAATTATTACCGTCGAATTTCCGACGATAAAATATGACACGGTAGAATCATCATTGCCCGAACAAAGGGTGCATGGTAAAAGTTAACTTGCTACCCCTACTATTAGGCTAGGTACAAGGCACAAACGTAATTTACAGTTTAAGCACTGTTTCTTTTGTCGCGTCGAGTAAAGAATTATGAAAAAGATCATTAAAATTTTATCCGAAATACAAAACAAAATTAAAAAAGTTTAAAAATGCCAATTTTATATTTACGTTGAAGTTATCGAGTGGCCGCGTTTACTTCACAATATGTGCAAGAATATTTCTAATAATCGCTCTTCTCTTTGACCCGGTTTTTTGTCGGTAGGTTTTCCTCGTAATTACGTTGCTCACACAAGGCTTGTCGAGGCGTTTTAGAAGCCAAGGCACCAAACCCAACGACCGGAATGCATAATCAGTCAAGATTGTATTAGTAGAGCTAATTAGACGGGTACAATGCTCTGATAATATTATAGAACCGCGACAACTGCTCAGTTATTCATGTCGCACTCTAGTCATGCTCAACACGCTCGGGTAAACAGTAGTTCGGGAACCGGGGCCAAGATTGGTGAATAAGGGCGAATTGTCGAGTCGTTAGATGGTTTTCCGCGTTCTCGATGCCGTGAAAAGCAGTTTCTGTTCTTTCGTCGAGGGACAAGTCTCGTTCGCGGCGTTGTTCCCGGTCGCCGCTTTTCGAGTACGCATCTCGACTTTGAATTTGTTTCTGTTTCTTGGAACGAGTTTCGGGGCCTCCGCTCGGAAGGCTTTCGCGAAGACAACCGCGTTGAAATTCAATGCAAGTTCCCACGGTTTCGCGACGTTCTGGGACTTCTTTTTAGAGTTTTTACGCTTCTCTTGGAAATACAATTTTTCTTTTTAATTCAATCAAACGTTTTCCATTCTTACGATCACACGAAGTAATTATATTACGAAAACTATACCGTGGAACCGTGGCAAATCGCAAAGTCTATTTTTTTAATTCATAAAAAGATATCTTTATCGATTCTTGTATCGTTGTGTTCGGATTTTTAGCGCGATCAAATTTCATATATTCAAAATGGTCGACAATCCTCGAACGTTTAAAATTTCGATTGATATTTTACCGTATTATATTGCGCCGTTCGCAACGGGGATAATCGAATGACCCATCGGTGCTCAAATCCTATACACGTGGACACGAAAAAAATGGAAACGGCCAGGGACGGCGGCTGGTCGTAGCAGAGGGATTTTTCATTAAGGCAACCTAAGCCCCGATGCGAAAGGATTAATAGAAGTTATAAAGTAGAGCTCGAAGAGGTGGAGGAACATTACGTGACCCGACTCCGATCGAGTCTTTCTTCAGGTTATATTGCAGGTTCTCGTCGTTTCTCATTCACCCCCACGGCTCATGCGCATCACATCTGACCAATAGAATCGCGTGGTCCATCTCTGCCGCTGACCAAACCCCTTGACTCGTACCACTCTTGCCCTCGAGATACATTCCCCGCGAAGAAAAAAGAAAGTTTGAGAACGACCACCACCCCTCTCTACGCGACTCGAGTGTGTATTTTCCAGAGGTAACCTCATCAACTGCATCTAAACTCCATTTCTAAGAACGGAATTGGAAAGCTGTGGAATTCATTGGATCCACCGTATGGCGACGCATGTGGAGGATAAGAAGCGTCGCTTCCCTGAATACATCTTTCTCCTATTTAATTCGATGCAATTCACGGACGTTGTTTGAAAAACTAAGCACCGGCGCACCTCGATGTACAAATCTCTCAACACTAGAACTACCGACAATAATAATGCAATGGGAACAAATGTCTATTCATTTTCTTATAAAAGATTACGGTATAGAAAAATTCGATCGAGGAAATTTTTTTTAAAAATTCTATTAGAAATTACGGATGGGTAATTTTGACTGTTTTAAAGTTTTATTATGTTCTTCTTATCACCCTTTCTCGACTCTGCCTACAATGGTTCGACCAGAAACTCGTCCGCGAGCAATTTCATGTTTTCTTAGCCATAAATGGATAAGGAGATAAAACGATCGGTTGAATCAAAGAAGAGATCAGCGTTGGTTGATATTAATAAACTGCCGTATCGGTTTTTATCGGTGCATGGCTATGGATGGGAAGTATGTCGAGGCCCAAAATCGTGTCCAATACGTTCATCTTTTAGCACGAGGGACGCGAACCTGCCGCCGTGCAAACAGATCAATGCTCCACGTTCCAATATAAACAGTATTATTGAAACAAAGCGGGCGGGAGGTGTAGCTGGACGAAGTTTGTTGGCGCGAGGGGCTGCAGGGAGGCACAGGGCTACCGAGGAGGATGAGGGTTGATGTTTCTGCCGGGCTGCGGAGAATGAACGAGGGGAGAAGAGTTATGTTGCCGCGATATTGTACTGCGCGGCACGAGCGAACCTCGGAGGGGGTAGGGGTGTTGGCTTCCTGTTTCGCCCCGCTTCCTTTTAACCCTGCACCACCAAACGGTTCGAACCTTTCCCCAGAGGGCCCAGCGAAAACTCTGCTGTCGATGCTGTATTATGTGTCAGGGACCAGAGCTTTTTGATTCGCGTACACGCTTCGCTTCGAGTCGACGCGACGCCGAGACACGACGTTCTCGCTCGGAGAAAATAGGGTGACGACCGAATCTACCGTCTTACATCGATGAGAAATCAATTCCTTCCACTCGAAGTAACGATTCCGACCACGCTAATGTCTCGTGCCAAGTAATTCCGACAGCACCACCCGTAAGGAGGAAAAGCTGCACGAAAAATTAAACACGAAAATATGGAGCGACCGAATAAATCGATATCGATGATTTATACGCACCTCGCTATACCGTAGACTAGTTGTTTTTCACGTGTTCGTATTCATAAACGTTACAAGTGTCATTCTTTGTTGTTTACGGATTCAGACTCTCTCGTTTTTGGCATTTTATCGATATTCCTGCATACAGTAGTCCGAGAGACAGACACGATGCTCACGGCGGGTGTGTCGACCATAGTTTCTTGTATGTATTAGGTTGTAACACTAATTCATGCCTTTTTATTCAATAAAATTGTTCCCTGGATAATTATTTTACGGCGAATCCCGTAACGTGACAACTTCAAATATCGACAATTATTTGTTGTACGAGAAAATGGTTTAGATAGAAGTTACACGATTTTTAGGGGAAGACGTAATATTGAAATCGGTTTTACGTTGTTTTGTTTTTTTATTAAGATACGAAGGTCACTGTTAGTTCTTTAAATGGTACGATTAGTATTTTTTCTTTAATTCGGGAAAAGAATTAAATTCTACATAAGAAAGTATTATACCGATTAGGGCTAAAATAAATAATTATTAAGATACTATCAAAAATATATTATCTTGTGATCATTAACCAATTAAGAATAAGTCTAGTAAGTGTTCAGTAATAGCGAGAGATACGATATGAAAATGTATTTCTAGTATCTTAGCAACTATTTATTTTGAACCTTATTTGGTATAATACTTTCTTATGTAAAATTGAGGCTTTATCGAAATATTTACCTTTCTATTTAAAATGCTGAAAGGAACCTTCATAACTTGATAAAAAAAACAAAATAACATGATACGGATTAGAATACTATGTGTCACTTTAAAAAATCATGCAACTTTTATATGAAATATGTTTTCGTGCAACAAACAATTTACGAGTTATCTGAAGTCGTCGTGTTACGAGACTCATCCTACGTATCGAACAGACCGATCCTTTCTCGTAATTGTTTAAAACTCAGCATATATAGAACCAATATTAGAAACTGTTCTGTCTATCAGTCTTCTTAATAAGATTCAATTATTTCGCGTTTAACTAGGCATTCGTCGATCAATTAATACTTTGGCCGAAGGAGAGCCTGAATCTGAAGGACACGTCATATTCAGATTCTGTAAAATGTCAGTGAAATTTCTAGGGACTGTTTCGATCGAGTCGCTGAATTTACGTGTTACTGAAACGCGTAGGACGTTTCAGACACTGTCGGAGATTTTGAAGGGAATAAATTGCTGTTTGTAATTTGGGAAGAATTCGTCGAGTAGAAAGGAGGAAAGAACACCGGAACAATTATTCCCAGAGCAGGCATCTCCGAATTGGTTCGATCAAAGTGAAAGTTTTCCAGTTCATCTGGGACTAGGATGGACAGAACGGTGCAGCACGAAGTAGCCAGTCAACCAGGGAGGTTGTTGGGGGTGGGTGGTTGGCTGGACGCAGTCAGCTCGGTGTGAAATTAGCGCAGATGTCGCGGTGACGGCTCATGGTGCAGCTTCTCTGTTCATTTTCCAGAAGACTGGATTGGAAAGGGGACGCAATTCCTGCGAGCCTGGATTTTCAGTCTCTGGTATTAAATGGTCGTTGACCCAATTAATCCAACCAGAGAAGCCAGCCAAGGAAATGTAATTCCACTGTATTATTATTGTTAATCGGTAAGACATACCTCAGTTGAGTTAACCCCATGAACCCCCCCCCCGTATAAAACTCGAAAGGCATTCCTGATTTCTGCTTCGCGAATTTATTTCACCTTTTCGCTTGCGCGTTCGAGTATTACCTGTCTGGACGTAAAATAAATTAATGATAATGTAACACGCTTAATTGGGATTTAAAGGAAGGGTGAACGACAATTGTAATAGAAATTGGGCAGAAATCGAATGGTAAGAAACATCTCTTTTGTAGAAACATTTTTCTAGGAAGAAATGATAAAAAGTTAAATGTAAGAAATTTCTTTTTATTTTACTCGACGATATCAATATCATCGGATAGTTTGCTTTAATGTTTTCTTTTTATTTTAGTTATGGGAGCAAGTTCAATTTAATTAGAAAATATTTCTTTTCCGGGCATGTTTATCACTCATTTTACGTTGTTGATCTCGGGTCTTTTTCAGGAACAAGTTCTCCCCACATTTCTAATAAACACACGAAGCTACCAGATGTAACTACACTTTGTTCCGGCTTGACAACGTTATATTTAGAATTTTCATTAAACGATTATATCAGTTTCTAATTTTGTTATTGAAACGGGCTTCCAATAGTGAGAACCGAATGAACAAGTATTTCTGCGTCGTTGTATCTACGGGCGCTGAAAACCGATCGATGATATCAGTCTAGCAATTTAGAAGTAACCAATTACATAGTAAGTGCTCGTCCGAATAAATATAAGTTTGTCTTTCCATTAATGCTTCAACGTCTGTTGCGTGTCATTATCATCTTTGTAGTTAATTACAATCGTAACTTAAATTAAAGAAGACAAACAGGTCGCAATACTTTCCGACGCGTCGCGACAAATAAAAAATAAACAAATTTAATAGGTCTTGTTAATTATAGAATGCAATTATATTACAATTATATAACAAACCTTATTAATAAAATTGTGTTTTACTTCGTCAGAGAATGAAGTGTCTCGTTAGAAAGTGACACTTATTACTTAATAACAACTTGACCCGTGACTAATCACAAAAGAACGAGTTTCTATGAAAAACGTATTGCGATATATTAAATTTTAGCTGAAAATCTTAAAATAGAATAAATTTAACAAATAAATTAGTCGTCAGTGAAAAAAGTAACTATATTATTTCCCAGTGATTTTTTATGTTTTCTCGAAATTGGAACTTCTAGCCTCGGTCTCCCCTATGGTGTTCTTATTCGTCTTTGAAAGTAACTTAACTTGATTGTTATTTTTGGGAGGTTGAGTATCGTCTCCCCTATGGTGTTCTTATTCGTCTTTGAAAGTAACTTAACTTGTTTTTGGAAGCTGAACAAGGCATAATTATAACATTTATAGGCGAAAAGAAAGTGTATATTGGATCGAGGATACTCAAGTAATAGATACAGAAGTATTTTGTATTATTTCAAAGGGAATATTTACAGAACGATATTATATTTGAAAGTTTGATTGACTTTTGCTACGTGAAAATAAAGGGTTTCAAAGGGTAGAGCAAATATTAATAAGCCGAAAGGGTGTCTATATCAATCTTTTCACGCAGTTTCCTATTCCCTTCCCTTTATTACACACGAACTTGAACCGATCGAAGAGCTTTGGATATGTTTACGCGCCTTTGTTTCCGCCACTGTGTACTGTCATAAGTGATTTCTCATATTAATGTTATTTCAGAGATATCAAATATTACTCCAAGTTTGTGATCGTCAGTTTTTCTCTCTTAATATAATTATTTAAACATACTTTTCTTTTTACTTCTAATATTCCAACGAAGGAAAAGAACCATTCGTAACTCCATTCGAAAAGCAGAGAGAAAATAAAAGAAGAAATACTAAAAGCAGTTGATTATTCGTTCATTAACTACAGAAGTTCTGTTTTACTTTTAAATATTTCTTTAAGCTCGATCAATGTTATTTTTATATAAAATTTTAAACGAAAGAGCAACCGTCCTAATAATTTAACGTACGAAACATTCGTTTCTATCGTTGGAATTGAATAAAATCGTTAGAATTAATATACTATTATTTAAAAACTGTTATTCTTATTTGTTACGTATAAATTGTCAATGTGGATATTAGGAACAAGAAACAGGGGGTATATTTCAATATCGTTGAAATCGTATAATATAATTTTTTATATCCAGGATCTTAAAAGAATTGCAAACTTTGGTTCCTGTTTCTTGAAGCAGTCCAGAGACACGTTCGATTTTTTTACGATAATCTCCTATTGTTAAAATAAGTCGCATCGCCCGGAGTGAAGGAGTTTCGTCCGCCATTGTGCAAAAAGTCATCTCTTTTTGAACCGGCGATATCACGTTTCTTGATCGTGTCTGTTCTAGGGTTGCCTCCGAGGGTTCAACCCTCGATGCTGAACCTCGCATCTTCCCGACTCCGCCTTGACTGCCGCTTTGATCAACCCACAACCCCAAACACCCACTATTATGGACAATCAATCCAAAAAATGGACCCGGGCCACCCCAAAAGCAAACCACCGTACCATGATTATGGGACCCTCCGCAGTATACCGTCTCGGGATGATCACCTCTCGCAGATGGACCGTTTACTCTCTTAATTTAACGATTTCCCTTTGTTCGCCCGGCGTCTTATCGTCGTTTCCAATGGAAAATTCAAAGAAAATTAGCGATCGATACATCATATTTTTTACGTATAATCTTTAGGTAAAGGGTACGGTTTCTTTTAAGGAATTTTCTATTATCCACGCGTTTCTATATACTTATTCCGTGTATAATGTCCATTTCCGTGATTCACTCTATTTCGTTATTTATTCGTGCCTTTACTTAGGACTAATCTCTATAATGTGAATAATATTCTGGCAGTTTGCAATTTTCCTAATAGCTCACGCGACAGTTTTGAAGGGGAAATCAGGTCCAGGACTATGCTTCTTGAATAAGATTGCACTCAAATGGTATCGATCGATCAGCAGAAACACACTGTAAAACATGATTGCTATTAGTTAATCGTTTGTTTAACGTATAAACAGCTGTTTATCCTTTTATTTTTCAATTTTTATCTAGATAGAAGTTCTGTCCATCTCTGACAGATGGTCCTGTATCGTTAAGCACGTTTCTATTACCAAATGGTTCAACGTGAGTCACCAAGGTCATTCTACCAATCAAAACTCTTCGCGTCTATATGACGTCATATAACCATTTTACTAGTTGAAATTAATCTTTCTTCTTACTATTTTCACTGTCACCATTATTGTTACATAGACTTCGTATTGTGGAATTATTTTTTACACGAAACTGATATTTGAGCACATTTATTAAAATCTTAAATACACTTTCGTGTTTCCTAAATGGTTAGTTATCGAAATCCTCGAAGAGAGTTTAATAAAAACGAATGCTACTGCAAATATACCTTGTAGAACGTACCAAGGGTCGAATAAAGTTAAGTTTTCATCGCACTATGTATTTACTTTTAAAATATTGAAATCAATCATCAACAGAGGACTCTACTTCCGTTGCCAGGAATAAACGATCCTTAAGACATTAACGACGAGGTATTTTTATTAAAACGTTCCTATACGACGGGTGACTTTAACGACACGTCTATGCTAAAAATGTGATAAGTATTTTTGTAATTAATATACTTTATGGAAATTTTCAAGAGTTATATGCGGATAATATTAAAAAAAAATTCTTGCGTTATCGAAGGTGATTATTAAAAAAACATACGAGAATGCTCGTTTCCCGCCGGTAATGTGTTAAAATATAGTGCGGACCGATACCCGACGCGTGTCGCCGTGCATCATAAAATAGAAGAAACTCTCATAGGATTGTTATTGCAAAACAAACGTAGCCCCCCGTCTTAGGTTCCATCTGTAACAAGAATGACCGCATTATTCAGGACGCGTTTGGAGTAACATGGCAGCGGGTTGGTGTAGGAGGCCGGGTCCGGGGGGGAGGGGCGGGGAGGGGGGGGGGAGGGTGAGCAATCTCCTTGCCGCGTCTCTGCAGCCAACAATCCGCGTCGATAAATAAAGGATTGGCTGCTCCTCGGTCAATATTGATTTTTAAATTGACCGCCGACTGAATCCGCGCCCTCCCCTACTCCCCCTTCTTTCCTTCCCCCTCCTATCCAACCCACCCACCTTCCCACCCACCCACGTGGGTGGGGGGAGGAGGGGGTTGATGGTGGTGTGTCGGCAGAATCTATCCTCGATCAGGAGGGTGTACACGTATTTGTACGGGTGGGTTCGGGGTTGTGTCGGTTCGTTGGTGTCCGTCTCAACCCCTTATTCGGCCTCCCTTTCTCTGGCCGGTGCCGCTTCATTTTTCCGTCTCCGTCTGGCGTTCTGTGCGGGTGTGTACGCACGCGCGAGCGCGCTTCTGCCCATTCGGGGATAGAAATTCAGTCGGGCATCGGTCGCCGGTATACACGGAATTTGATTATAAATAAATGCGAGCGGTAGCGAACCTACCCCTCCGTCCAACCATCTCGCACGGTGTACACGGCGCGGTGGTTCGAGGGGGGTGGCGGTCCACTCCGTTGCATCCATAATGTAGAGACACGGTATGTTTGCTTTCCCCTAAACACCCCCCGTGTGTGTTCCTGGATACTTGATGCTCGGTTTGTCCGCAGGAATCGGCACAGCCGCCCTTCGAAATTCTCTGATCGCTACTACTGTGCACCCCCATCTTCCCCCCTACTCCTAAACGGGTGCCGTCCGTCTTCCACGACGGAGATTTCGTTTTCAATTTTCGACCGGACGGACCCCAGACGCGTTCCGCTCCACGTGCATTTCGATACTTTAGCATTTATAGGGGAATGATTTACTTTGTGACGGCTCGCTGTATGGAGGAAGGCCAGGAATCAAGCAAAAGTTTCGTCCTAGGCCTGCTAACTGCCAAGGTTGCTTAGGATCGGTCGAGTGCTTGAGAGCGTATCTCATTCTCTATATTATTATTATTCATTTACTAACGGGAAGAGAACCATTTGGGTACAAAAATTGTAATATGTAAGGAACAACCAACGAGGGTTGTTCATAGTAGATAAAATAATTAAAATAATTAATTCAAGTATTTATACGATTCTGAGATCCAAATATTGCGCGGTGTTTTTCAGAATGAAATAGAATGTGATTTCTTAAATATCTTGATGGCATCCTTCGTATAATATGGCAGCTTGGTCAGACTTTTCTTAACCCTCAATAAATATGTAATTTTTAGGAACAGTGTGGTTATTAATACCAGAATTACCAAAGCAATGAAAATGACCCATTTGTAATTTCAAATAAAACTAGTAAAAAATTTACCGTAATTTTCTATAAGAGAACGAATAAACATTTCCCTTTCATTTTCAATAAATACTCTGTAATTGTTGGTAGTTTTATCGTTAATTACACACTTATATCAACGTAACGAATGTACATTGACACCTTTATTAACCGAAATATATAACGCGATCGATGCACCTTTGCCCTTCGATCTGATCGGGAATAGTATGAGTGACTGAGAAACAATGAATCAAATACAGTTAATACTTGATCGTCGGTAAGTCATTAGTAACTTGAGACACCCTCGGTCGCGTGTAGGAGATAACACCGAGCAGTTCCAAGAACCAAGCAAGCGATTTATCCGAACGTGTTTCTCTTTTCGATTCTAGGCTCGTTAAAAAAAATTCGTTAAAATTTTTCGATCGTTTCTCGTTTATTTCGCGCGAAACGCAAAGAGCATCGCGAACGCCCGTGAAAAAACGACCCGTGGCGGTAGCTTTTAATATTAGAATTGACTTTGGTGCCGTGAAGTTTCCCCTCGGAAATTTCAGCTTAGCGGAGGGCAACCCGATTATCGCCGACATTCACCGAGAGATGGCGCGAAGGGGACCGCACATGGGGCGATTAAAGATTCTTTGATGTTCTCTAAAATGTTCGCGTTGAAAGGCGACCGTGTCCCGAGCAATTCCGGCAGGTGAGGAGGCCCGTAGATATCTCGCACGCAGGGGGTCGTACGGTTCATTTAATTGTGGGAATCCGAACCTCACCGGGAAACTTCTGAAGCCGCTTAATAACTTGGGAAATCCTTATGTACATCTTCGCGTTGCCCCCGGGCCGCGCAAATTGAAATTAAGATGCCGCATCCGGTTGGGCTGAGTGTCGCGAGAATTGCCTGGAATTCGACGCTTTGATGTCGAACGTAAAGGGCTATCGATTAGAAAATTGTCTCCTATATATTGTTGTTGGTATTATAATTTACGTGTTTTTCTCTGCAACATTTCATTTTGTAAAATCGTTAAATAAAAGTAAAAATAAAACAATAAAATAAGACTCTTTGTAGTATTTTAAGTAAATAATATTACTAAATTTTTCAAGTATCTTTAAGGGTTAGACTGTATAACAACAATTTGCTCAACCTCGTTCTTTCACCTTTTTGTTTCTAGTTATACCCTTAAATTTGCATATTTGTATTTTTTATGGCGAATAAAATTAGTTAAGTAAAAATAAAATAACAAATTACATGCACCGTAAACTTGTGAAACTACGTAAAAGTCAAAACAGTAACTTATATAAGTATCAGCCATTTTGTTCGGTACGAACATTGGTCCTAGAAATTGACTTTCTACAATTCTTATCCACATACAGTGGCGGGCATACACTTTACGAACACTTGTTAAGGTTAGATTCTGTTAGTAATAAAACATAGGAAAGGTATAAATTAATTAGTACCGTACTAACTATTAATTAGCTTAAATTTTAAACAAGATAACAATAATTAGAGTGCTTCTTGGACAATCGTTCCTAGCTATTATAAAAATTTATAATCCTGCTGTTGGTAAATAATCGATGTTAGTTGGTAAAAAATATAGCAAGGAAAGAGTTCATATTTATAGTGCATTTTGTTTTCAATTATTAACAAAATATCAGTATTATCGTACACATGAAAGGTTCGAAGGCTTGAAAATATAGAAGTGGATTTTACATACAGAGATTTAATTTCAGGATCCACGTTGACCAAAGGCCAATTAATTTTTCCAAGCCCATGCAGTTTAACAAACGATTATTAACTTTGTTGGGCTCGAGGCAGAATTTAGCGACGCAGCTTGAAATATCGATAGAGTTAGAGGGGTTTGCATCGCGCGGTAAGTTGGAACGAAACTAATTTCGAAGAGAATGGCGTATCGCTTCTGATTCAGGGGAAGTAAAAACGAGCGGTCAGAGTGGCGAGAATGGTGTAGAAAAATCGAGCGTATACGCGCGTCTGTGGCAATCCCAGGCCCACTCGAGTCACAAACGTTGAAATTCACCTCCGTTCGAGGTAAATCCTCCCCCAAAACCCCGAGAAAGCTTTCGCGGCGTTCAAAACGTGAGACTCGTCACCGGTCCAGCTTTCGGATAACGCAGCATTGTTGCGGCCCTGTTGGGGGTTAGAGGGGGTGCGTCGAGGCAGGAAGAGGGTCGAGGAGGAGCAGACGGCGGCTGAGGAGGTAGAGAAGAGGGCGAGGGAGAGAATAAGAGCACGTATACATCGAAGGGTGGCAGGGAAACTGAGGGGGGTGAGAATAGCACGCACACAGAGAAATTTATCCCTGAGAATCGAGGCTGTGTGTCCACTAGTATGGCGGCTGCCCGCTCAATGCACCCTCCACCCTCGTGCTGACCGACGCCGGGCGTCGCGGCGGCCGGCCCCTACACGCCCGTTGCCATAGAAACGCGCTGTCATTAAAGCATCGCCTTATCATAACCGACGCGCTGCCTCTCTCTCTCCCCCTCCCTGGTCGCCATCTTTACACCCTCTCAGCCCTCCCTGGACACCGGCCGGGGACCACGTCGACTGCAATCCTCCCTCTACCCTTGCAACCCATCGTTTTCGCATCAGAGCCTTCTCTTTCCAACCTCCGACGTTCTCGTTCCGTTTCACCCTCCTGTATATGTGCTGCTTGTGGCCAGTAGTCACGTGCGTGATGACGAAAGAGAGGGGGGAGTTCTTGCGCCCTCCGTACGCACGCTGGCACCGTCGCTGTTGTCGAGGCACAACGTACACTCGGAGGATCCGCGATCGCTTGTCCTTCGTGGCTTTCCACGGGCCAGGATCGCTGCTTTTCCACACCGCGAGCAGCCACGACGGGGGATGCTCCTCGAGGAAACCGGGATTCCTTTACCTCTTTGACACCCAAACGCTTTAAAATCTCCTGCCTCCTTTGGGAACATTTTCATTTTCGGAGGTGAAATCGCTCACGTGGCAAAATGGCGGGTCTCTTTTCAGATCTCTTGCCTCGATGTAAAGTTGCTTTCTTAAGTTTACGAGTAATATTCTTTGGATAAATCGAATTACGTTGCCGATAACAAGTTTTTACAGATAAAATGTTCAAGGTGTGTGATATTTGATATTGAAAATAGATTACCAACAGATGGATCTACAGAGAAAGAAACGATAAATGAATTGGCTCGGTAGGTTTACTAAATGTTAGCAGAAGTATAGATTCTTTGTAGTACCAGGTACTAAATATATTCTTAATGTTTATCAACGATGCCAGCGGTGTTAGAGAATTGCAAAGTATTTTCTAACCGCGTCGCCATCTAAAAAGGAAAGTCCTTCGACTCTATCCAAATTACAGCTTTGGTTTTAGCGCGGTGCGTCTTGAGAAACATTCTGAACTGTGCGGAATCAACTGTGTGTCGGTTAAGAGACCCGCAGCGTGCAGTTGCAGCGCAAGATGGACGCAGTTCCAACTCGAAATAGGTGATTCTCCGAGAGTTTTCTTGGTACTATTCATGAGTTGCCCTCAAGTCTATGCCCGCTAAAATCTATTTTTCTCGAGAGAGCTTTGTCTCTCTTTCTCTCACTGCGGTTACCTCCATCTGGCTGCATCTCTGTCCCCTGCGGGTTTAGTCCTCGCGACGCTGCTCTTTTAATTTTACATCACGCGTGCAACAAATGCAAACGCTAGTGGTTATTAAATTGCGGAAAACACACGCACATTAGCCTGCTTTTCAATTCAAAACAAGAGAAAATTTTACAAACCGTAGCTGCCATTTCGTCAGCGTCGACTATGGAATTCACTGTGGGTCTTAAAGAGAAGATTGACAAATATTTTGTACGATCTGGATTAATTTGCAATTAAAAATTAACGTTTCCTAAACTTCCAATTGGTAGCACAAAATGGAAGGGGACGCCTGAATTTGAAGTTGTATCGATTAGTTTGTTCAAGTTTTGGTCGCATTAAGTTTTCTAGCTCCATTTTAGCTGGCTTTGCCTACGACGAGAAACTGCGAACGATGTTTTGCAGTGAACACTATCTTGCGAATACTCTCGATATTTCCCCCAAGCGGTCGCCCCCTCCTCTCGCGACATCCCAACTTTGAAAGTGGATACAGGCGCGAAAGATACTCTGGTAAGGGTGTCGCGAGTGAAAAATCTCTGTGCAACTCCTTTTTCCAATACGTTTTCGCAACGCGAACAATTCGTACATATTTCTGGAATTGTCTAAAATAAACTTAAATACATCTGTTACAGAAATATTCAGAAGAAACCAACGATTGGCAGAAATAATCGCGCAAAATTACTACCCTACTCGTCTTCACATTTTGCGTAAACGATCAAGTTATCGAAACGTTTCACCATATCAAATGTTCAAGCTACATGGATAATGAAATACTCGATTTGATTTGAAAAAATAAGTTTTGTTTTTATTTGAATGTCAAGTAATACATGGCTCTGTTAAATTATAATTTTTGGAGCGGTGTCGATGGTTTTGAAGAAACTGGCAAAGAGTATTCTGTAGCAACCCAATGTTTCCAGGGTTAAAACTCAGCCAAACATCTCCATATAAAATGCATACGTAACGAAAACCTAAGCAATCCTCAGACACGTATTGAAATTCACTGGCACCCGGAGAATCGTGACCCCCAACCACCCTCGTCGATTCAGCTTCTATAACATTAAGCGATCGAGTAAAGGGGATGCCGGTCTGCCGGAACTCCGAGCCGGAAGTCGAGTGCGTTTCTGTGTATCTCATTAATTTTATTCTATATAATACGGGGCCCTTGGCGGCGTTGATTAATGGAATCGAGTCGTGGCTTCAAAAGTATAATACAATCCAACAGCCAGGAACCGCTGAACGGGTAACCAGAATCTTTGATTTATCGCGGCAATATTGCATGAATCGAGTCTCGCAGAAACATTGGGAATAATTAATGAACACGGGGAAACGAAACGTTACCCGCATTTCTTGAATCATGATCATACGGAAATAATCCTCTCGTCGAAATTTCTTTTGAAAGACAACGTTTGCTTGTTTCCACGTAACTAAATACAATACCAAAGCCGTGCAAGCAAACATTTAATTTATTTATTGCTGTATTTTCTTGAATCGCTATAAGAAATTAATATCCGAGACTGTAAATGTCAAATATTATATCTCTTATTATATTTTTAACAAAACTTTTGATAAACATTAATAAAGACGAATTAAAATAATTAATATAATGTGAATTAATTAAAATAACGTAAAACATTCATTAAGGAGTGAAATAGTCAAAAGTTATGTTTAAAATATTTGTTAAATTGGTATCGAAATTAAACAGGTATTTGGCTCGTGAATTAATTTCGTCCATTTAGATTAGTTCCATTTAATTTTCGTATTCCATTTAAGGTTCATCAATATTCTATTTGCGGTTTAGTCCGGTTTCGAGTTAGATACATCTATTTATTTTACATTTAATTACTAATATTAGATTTGTAATATTAGCATTACGACCAAAAAAAATAAAACTCTAGACTAAAATGCCCCCTTGACTTTCATACGAAACATTTTTTTGTCAGACCATTTTAATAAAATAAACATCAATTGTTAAAAACGAAGAAACAATAGTTTGGTGCTTAAGGGGGGACACCGCTGACGAATTGAAAAAATCGAAACTTTTTTTTCATCTCTTTCCAATGTTTATAATTAATGCTGTCTTATAATTTAAGAAAATTGCATGATTCCTTACTTTAGAATTTCCAGTGAAAAATTACACATCCGCCCTTTTCCAATAAATTTTTGGAGACCTCTCACGCCGGTTTCTATTACGTCTATAAGAAAACGTTAAACATTTATTATTAAAAGTTTCAAAATTACCCCCAGAAAATTCTTGAAAATTGTTTTCATTTTCAGCCGTCGCAGTGGTTTTTCCCCCTTAATTAATGTAAAACATTTTACGATTCAATTTCTGATAACCAATATCTATCGCTCGCAACAGTAAAATTCCGCTGGGATGAGTGTTCGGTTCCCGCGAAGAAAAACGATCGCGAACGTCTTGGAACAAGTCAGGCCAACCATTCCTCGCGCAGGTCGCACGTACGTGTCGAGAACTTGGTTGCGAAATTCTGATTCCGTAGTTCCCGTTTGCTCCCCGCTAACGCCACGGGAATGTGTGCGCCGTTCCCGAACGTATTTGTCCACGCGACGGTCTTACCCTTTGCTCTGAACTTCCGACCCCAGGACCTCTCCCCTCCTAATTCTCTTCTCCTATGGTTAGGACGCCGGAAGGCTCGCGGCCCTCTACGAAATAACGAGTCTCATTAATCCAATTAACCAGTAAATAATGGGATAGCATTTTCGTATTTACGAGAGAATAGTCGGCCCGGCTGTAATGGAGTTTTGAGCTGACTATCAATATATTCTTGCCGGCCGCGGGAGTACAAAGTGCGGGTCACTCGCTCACTTAGTTAACCCCCAGCGCCCGGGCTTTCCAGCCTCGGGGACATCAATTTCGTTTCCTTCCTCGTCCGGAGAAATCTGATTTTCGGGGGACACTCCTTTCCGAGGCGATTACGAACAAACCGGGAACCGTTTAAATATCAGAAATATCAATGTTAGACAATACATTTGCGCCGATAAGGTAGAAACCGATTTATAAATCATTCGTTTGAGCGTCAACGTATCTCTTTTGTTCTCTGTACTCGACGGACGCTTCGAGATTGCTGCGATGCAAAGACGTATCAAGAAATACATTTAGTTTTGTTATATCTAAAATCCTTCCATTTATTTCTATCAACAATTAATACGCGAGGTCCTATAGATGGGATAGAAAGGAGATTAAATGCCAGAGTATTGGTTGGTCGAGCGCTTGCGAGAGGAACGGTCCCTCTGGCGGTAAGTATGGGAACCGATGGGCCCCCACAAATAAAAACGAATTCTCGTGGTTTTAACTGGTTTGCATCCACGGTACGTCTTGCATCGTGTAACGCAAAAGTTAAGTAAAGGATTATGAAATTACTCAATATGTAACATAGCACGATTAATGTACCAGTCCATATTTCATTGATATTCTATTAAATTTGTTATTCTATCGGAAAGGTGAAAACCGTAAGAAACTGTTTTTCACAGTTAGCGAAGTTAGTACCCTAACTTCGCAGCCTGAACGTCCAGCTGCGTGTTCTTTAATGAAAATTGTTTACAACGATAACGACGATCTTCAGAGGAGAATTGGTTTTCCGGTAGGTTGAGACAGGAACATGACCTTCCAGCAAATTCGGTGCACGTTTTTCCTTTAGATCTGGGGAGTGTTAAGGATATCCAGTCGTGTCGGCAATAGAAATTACAACGGACCACGTACCCCGGCTCGCTTTCATGATTTGCATATTCGTTTGAAACAATATCCTCGGGCGAGGCCATTTCTCCGTCAACTCGGAGGTGTTCGACTGTTTCAATTAAAATAAGCATACGCCACTGGCACGCCAACACCAACCCCTGTCGGACGTCGACACCCTCCTCTTTGCCAAGGAACAACGGGAAAAGAAGATACCCACGACCCCGGTATATTGCTCGGTACTGGCGAGTACTGAATGCGAAAGCAGTCAGTGAAAAGTTGAGAATATTAATCTCTGTTTTTTTTTTTGCCCCGACTCGAACAGGGTTTGATCAGGAAATGATTTGCTCTCGTTAAATTAAATTGGTTCGTTGCTAATGCGCGTTCGAACTATGGTTATTTCGTGCACGATGCCAACAAAAGTATTCGTTATATTTTAACATCATGGTTAATACATTTCCAAAAATCTCCAAAGTTCTCAAAATGGTACGTCAAGGGTTTGTTGGCACTATATAATTATTCTTCGATGGAAAACAGTATTCGAACGTGAATGAGCTCGAATTGGAAACTTCACATAAATTAACAGAGTCGATGTCTAAAAGTATATTTTTAGGTGATACAGAATAAAGGAGGATCTACTAAATATTAAGTTTCGTTCGTATTTTCGTGTTCAAATATTTGCCAGTTATTTGTTGGAAATATATAGAGCGAACCTATATTTATTTCGACCACTGTACCTTACGAGAAATCTTTTTGTTATTCCAAATACTTCCTAAGAAAGTAGTCAGCGACATTTCAGACAGGACACCCTGTATATGTATCGGGAAGAAGGGGTGAACGGAGAGGGGGGGTGGCGGGGTGTTGGCAGCCAGCTAATATTTTTAGACACCACCAACCCCCAGCCGATTCCTCGATGTTCACCTCGCCACCCCTGCCACTCTGGTACGTGTATATATAAGATCCTTTAAATGGGAAATCGAAACGTTTCGGAGATAACTCTCCTCGGGTAAGAATGTATTCAAAATGGCTGCCACAACGGCTTGAAGCGTTATGGATGGGAAGGAGATGGCGGGTTACCCCTCTATGATGATACGAAACATATTCCACCCTTAAGATCCCGGAGGCCGCTCCCCCACGACGGCTATAAAATAAAATTCATCGTCCTCGTCCCTCCGCGACGATTCTCGGTTGAATTCGAAGATGGCGAACCGGAATACTGGGTATGAGGAGTTTTTTTTTATAGTCTAAATGAAGTTAGGCCGGACGAGGAGGAGCCTAACTTATTCGTAAGATCTCGGATATTTCGTTACAGTTTCTTAAAGAATATGATTTGAAAAATATATGTGTAAAATCTAATGTCCACACTGTTTGTTTCTTTCATATATTTTTAGTCCATGAAAATAATAAAAGGAACAAACTTATTTGATGTACATCATCTATCAAAAATTGATAATTAAACTTCAAAGGATCACCATTTTCGTAATTATTGACTCCTTGTTCTTAATTTAATACGTACTATAATTAAGTTGGCCTTCGTTAAGAATCTATTTTTATTTTTCTTCTCAGAGTGTGCGAGATATTCTGACAAAAAAAGTTGTGCAGTTTCTTCCCAAAAAAAATCATCAAAGAGGGCCTAACGATTCGCAGTAAAATATCCCTTTAATTCAGAATTAATTAAAATGAGCAAAACAAAAATAACAGCAGGTAAAAATATCAAGTCGTCTATATTCTTTTGTTTAAAATGTTTGTAAACCGTTGCTATGCACGTAAGAACTATAACGAATCAGTTTTTGTTCTCCCTTGTTTCTTAATTTAAAGTTACCGTAACGAATGATTGAAAAACCGTGAGGAATGAAAAAAAAAAACTTGTAATTCCTGAAATGCAGGCCCGCAACGAATGACAGGTTCGTCTACAGAGGTAATAATGGAAGGGAGCGTATAACCCTCCGACTTCTTGCATTCCAACACGATCTACAATGACACCGACGGGGATGGAAGTGCTAGGCTTCGAATAAGGTGTGGTGAAAACGTTGCGTGATATTAGGTACGCTCGGTAAACGCGATAAATCTGGAGAGACGTAGTTAGACGAGTGTCAGCATGATGTATGAGAGGTTGGGGGTGGCCTACGTCCCACCTACGTGTTCCTTTCTCCACGCATAAGCGAGCAGGGGTTAGTCTTCTTCGCTCAGGAACGTTTTCCGCGCTTGACTTTGTATCGAGGATAAGGTCAGGGGTGGATTTCGCGGCAGAATCGATGCATCACGGGGGTGAAGTAGGCATCAGTTCGTTCGACAACCACGTTATCTGGAGTAGACGAAACATCATGGCTGCTGTTGGTCGATTTTCTATTTGGAGTGGCGATACATCCCCCAAAGATATTGAAATTTGAAATCTAGTTACAGCAAAATTCCCCGTCGACTTGTCAACGAGAAATATGACGGTATTAGAAACTTGTCCATTCTTTTTTTTTTACGCAGAATATGATTCTAAAATAAAAATATAATCTTAAAACAATATTGAAAACTCCTACTCGTTAATAAACTAGCAGTGCCATTTGAATCCTCATTTTTTTAAATCCCGCGTCTGCGAGATTTATTATAATCTTAACCTAAATGAGACACTGTATATGCACGACTACATCAATATTTAAATATCGACGAATCGTTGCCCGAACGTGCCGAGTCACTTTTCCATAATCTTTGAACGTTTTACGATGCCCGGTGGCTACTTATCCAGCACATCCCCTGTTTCAAAATGGGGTCGATGAGATCGCGGCGTGGCACTGAGACGTGCCCGTTTATCCGGAAAATAATCCGCAGATAGCATCACTGAATCTGTGTATCTATAAACAGACAAAGCCGTTCTCCCGGAGATTAAAGATATTTACGTCGCGACGATTACGCTTTCATTCAACGATCAGTATCGAAAGGGGTGGCTTCAACAGTTTTCACGACAGACCGAGCGGGAAATGTTGCTCGTCACCGCGCGTTCATTTGTCCGCTTGTTGGCTGGTACCTTGAACAGGAAGCGAGCTGTTGGACAGCAAGGAAGCAGAAACATGACACGGGGCACGGTTATTAATTGTCAGTACCGTACAGGGTTGATCGCGAAAGATGCACCCCGGGATACGCGTCGCGTTCACTTAACGCGACCGCTTCTGTCTTCGGTTTTTTCGATCCTTGGATGAGTTTCGTAGAAAGTTTACAGGTTTAATTTAGACCAGAGGCTATACACAGTGGTTCACTATTCGCAGTTGCATGTTTACGGTTTTATTTTTTCTCAAGTCGTGCCAATAATATTTGTATCCCATCGGAACCGTCAAGATTCAACTTTCTTTCGTCCGAAAATATTACATTTTTCCATTCTCTGACCCAGATCATATGTTCTTTTGCAAAATCTAATCTTGCAGCTTTGAGCTCTTAAGCATAAGGTGGCTTAGTTACCACTTTTGCCCATTTTAACCGTGTATCCTTATGTAATATTTGCTGCACACGTCGCATAGTCATAGGTAGATGTAAGGCAGGAGTTGCGTTATTATTTGTTGCTTCTTTAAAAATACGAGAATGGTTAAGGTTGTTTCCCAGTCTTTGGGTTTTAACAATCGTAATTGATCGAAACGTTGGATAGAAACAGAAATTAACGTATCACTTGGTACTGTAAACCCCTAGCAACAAGGGTAAGGACAGGGAGATAGTGGAATCTCGAAAATTCGATACAGGTTCTCGGCAGTCACTTGGAGCTTTACCGTGGGAGCAGATACGTGTGTTAATGCAACACGATGCTCGTTATAATAATCTGCAAGCGGAATACATGTAACCTAGTCGCAAGTTGCCGATGATAGTACTGTCGGTGCTATCTCGTGCATGAGATCAGGCTGGCTAGGGGTACGAGGTTGCTCCGTAAGCCGGTTATCTAAATACCGTAAATAACAACAAACCCCCGTAGCTGGGCAAGGCCCCTTCTAACTAAGCGTCACCCTTTTGTGCATCCCCCACGATGCTTATAATGCGTGCTTTCACGTGCCTGGACGACTTTAACGATTCCTACGAGATGAATCGTGGTCGGGGTGCCAAAATTACGATAATCTCCTCTTTCTTGCGCTCCTCGGTCTTCTTTTTCTCGATACCTTAAACGTTTCACTCTATCTTTCATTCGTTATTCCCATTACTCTTCTCTTTGAAATTTGAACAACGATTCTTTCCAATTAGTCTATCAATTGTTTCGTTCTTGGGCCTCGTGAACATCTTCCCCTCCGAGTTTCTTCTTCGTGCTCTTATCTTCTAATTTTTGTCTTTCTTTCGGATTTCGAAACAGCACCTTATCTCTACCATCGGGTTCGCGACTCCAATACCGCTATCCCTTTTCTTTTATCTGTATTACCACGTGTTTAGCAATTTTTGTATCCCTGTTTCGGTCTTTGGACGTCCCTATCTCGATCGCGACTTGAAGCGGGCATAGCAGAGTTATTGTGATCGGTAGGCTTTCCCCAGGCTCAAAGGATTCCAGGTTATTACTCAATGTCAAAAATCAAAGCTCGGGATATACGGAGGATTAAGACGCTTACCGAATGTCGGATTATGTTTACTGATGTTTCGCCGCGGTTTGCGGAACCGCCCTGTGGCGGTGCCGTTGCGGTCTCTTTAACACAAACGATGCGAATCGAGAGATATGTGTGGCCGGCTTTGCTTTATGGAGAAAGTGAGCAAGCGAGACAGCAGGAGGAAAGGAAAGGGGAGGCGGGCGTTTTGTTCCGGGCCTGCTAGTGGGGACTCATCGTTAAAGCAATCCTAACAGGTCCTGCTTTAGACGCCAGCGCGTTCGTCAGTCGAGGAGCGTGTACAGGGTGTTCGGCCAACCCTGGGAAAAATTTTAACGGCATATTCCAGAAAATAAGACGAAAATCAAGAATACCAATTTGTTGACGGAGGCTTCGTTAAAACGTACTGAATTTTTTTCTAGAATGTGGATAGGATTTCGAAGGTAGGTCTATTCACCAAAAATGATTGCAATCGACCCCCGCAACCGAAAATAATTTTTTCAGTACGATTTGAAACACGTGAAATTTCAGGAGAATCATTCGTTCGTGATCAGACATTATATTTTCGGTAACGAATTTTTTTCTCGAAACTGGGTAGAATTTCGGGGGTATGTCTATTCACCAAAAATGATTGCAATTGACCCTCGCGACCGAAAATAATTTTTTTAGAATGATTTGAAATTTTTTAATTTAATTTTTTAATAACTTTCTTGATATTCTTGATTTTCGTCTTATTTCGGTCTCCAGAATCTCCCATTAAAATTTTTTCCAGTAAACAGGCAGTCGATCGAGTACTCGTGAGAGAGAGTAGCCCTCTGCCGTCGAGTGCGGGAGGTAAAAGAAAACAATTTCTTTTAGATTGTTAGAAACTTCGGTTATAGTAATAATAATTAGTAAATTAGCTAATAAATTAGGAAATACCGTATACTTAAGGCCAACTGCCTGTACATTGGCTGTAAGTCTTTATCGTTGTGATCCTAGTTACGATATTTTAGGCACACGTGATTTGTGATACGAAATCCAGGGTTAGGCGTATACTATGACGTTTCATCGATATTCTCAGGCTCGAACCGTAAAGGAAAAAATGTAAAAGAAGGATTTGCTTTATTTTCGCGTAACATTCTGCCCAAGCGACGTAAATGAAAGGCTGCAGGATGACCTTTGGGCCCCCGAAGCCCGCCAGTACGCAAATCCAAATAATTAGGGGCATTGAAAGGCAACGAGTCTCGATGTCCATCTGGCACGGCTGGTCGATCTCGCGCCACGGGCATCGATCTATCGCACGCGAGGGTCGCGCAAAGAGGAAACATGGACGCGTCTAATGATCGAGCATCGATGTAGCTAGCGTGCAACGATCCTCACAGGACACGCAAAGCCCCGGGCAGACCGGAGTCGTGTGTCAGTCGGCTGATTGACAAGCAGAAAGATTTAACCGCGATTATTATGATCGTCGTATCGGCTGGTTACTGAAATTGCCGCCAGGTCGCCAGCAGGTCAGCGTTAATTATAGTGGTACCGGCGGATATCTATCAGTTTATCGGATTACCGAGTCGCCCCGAAGTCGTCCTGTTTGTTCCGTGCGATCGTAACAAAAGCGGCCCGTTTGTGGGAACAAAGGAATCTTGGTGCACTTGCGAGGCTCGCTTCGTACATTTCAACTTACAAGCCTCCGTTCGAGAAAATTATTTTATTTACGTACGAATCGATTTTGGGCCAATTTTTAACTCGAAATCTTCGACGACGGGGATAGCAAAGAGCCGGTACAGACGATCCTGCTTTCGCGCAATTTCTCTTGTCCTGTTGCATACAAAAATGTAAACAAATCCCGAGACATTTCGGATACCGGGGACACATGTTTTGGAATTTTTCCAGATTTCTCGATCGAAGATTTTTAGGTGTTTTCAACGGCATCGTTGGCACAGTAGTTGGCACCGTTGGTTCGGGTCACTCTTTTCGATTATGTCGGTAAGATTGAGCTGCAGATTAATCGCAGAAATTCCTGGACACTGTTTTCTGACTACCGCCCCACCTTTCCAACGTCAGATTCCCCTACAGATGCAAGATTACCAAACGCTGGCTACGTTCCGTTTCGCGCGCGATGCGATCGACAACCCTTACAAGTGTTTCTAAACAGTTTATACCGCGATAACGCCGGTACGCGCGTTACTTGCACCTCGCATGCGTGAAATTACGTAATTTCGGCCGATTCCGTGTAGGATGTGTACGGTATCGCACAACAGGCGGCCGCCCCATAAAAATAAAACTAATCAACGTGGATCAAACAGGTGCATGGCAGTTCCACGGTCCGATGGAGTTTGGCTTTCGTTCAGGTTCCTTACGCGTCTTCCTGCCGATAAAAATCGCACGAACAACACAACCTCGCGTTGCGACGCTCCTATTCCTCAATGACGATGCTAATGTTTATCCGTTGGACGCCTAGTTCTCTTCAGGTTAATATAATATCAACTACAGTGGGCGACCTTCCTACAAGTACACTATGATTCTTTAAAAAAATATTCCTTTATTTTATAAATATCTCGTACAGTGAATGTAAACAAACACGCGTGGTAAATAGAAATAGTAATACGATGATAGAGGCAATGATAAAATTTTTATAAGATCGGTAATTATTCCTCAGTCTTACTTCATCATACACCAGAGTAAGCATCGATTGCTGAAATACAACATTAAATAATTCTATGCACCTAGAAAAAGTTTTGTCTCTGCAAAAATAGATGTATATTACAATCCACAATTTTCTACCCGAGAAATTGCAAAAAGAATCGATAGAGCTGGTACAAGGAGGTATTTTTAAATTGGAAAAATATTTGTTTTACATAGATTCTTTTTATTATTTATTAATTAATGTCTTGTTAAACTCTTGGACGGTTTAACACTTATTGGCGTGCTGTGTAATACTTGTCGGCAACAATCGACGCTACCAAAGAACGAAAAGTAAAACGCATCCTATAGAGGCATTTCCTATCGATCGAGGATAGTTCCAATCGTGATTCACTGTAGTCTGAGAAGTTCAGGGTCCTGCAGAAAATTGAAGAGCAGCCCGAGTGGCTCATGGGTGAAATTACAATTATATCGGTCGATATATATATATATATATATATATCGACGACAATAGGACACTCAAGTGGGATACAATGTGCATGAAACTTTATTGTTCCCTTGAAAGCGACGGTCAGTTTGGTCCATCTGCTGACACAGCGGCAGTTGCTACACGTACCACCGGTGTCATCAACTGCATCGGCATCGTTTACGAGTTCTGAGTGGACGTACTCCCAAGGTCCCATTTAATAGCATCGTTGTCAAATGGGATCTCGGGGCAAACATATTCTCGTATCACCCGGCAGAATCGCGTTTATTATTTAATCAACAACGGAGCACTAGATTTAGATTCGCTGGAAAAATATTTGCTTCGTCCGACGTTCGATTCCGCGTGTTTGCGAAATAAATCAAATTCGGAAACGCGTAGTATGTTTCAAGCCCGTCCGCGTTTTTCAATAACAATATTGGAATACGTTCCAATAAGTTCCAGCGTTAAACGAAACAGCGCCAAGCCGGGGTCTTGCTGTATTTGTCTTTCAAGCAATTTAAACATTTCGTAACGATAAAACTTGCCAACAAACAGTATGCCTCTGTTATTGCTTTAAACAAAACAAAATAAATAATGGAGACACTTATCTCGTATGCGTTGAATAATAAAAATTCCGAGTTCAAAGTGACTTTTTTGTCAGTAGTGGTTATTTAGTTCAGACTTGACTACCTTCCTTTACATTGATACTCGAGAGGGTTGGTATATTCGTCATATCCGAGACATTTATGAAACGTGACTCATTCCTCCAAGTGCCAGTCCCATCGTCGTTCGAATATTGTCAACGATTCTCTAAAACAAGCATTCCAAATTACGCCCCTTCCGAAAGAATAATTACTTAATAGCCAGAGGGTCGAGAGGCTGTCGTTGCGTGGAAAAAAAATCAGTCTTACCGATCACGAAAGTCAATCAGCCTCGAGGGAGGATCATTAAATTCGAAATGTAAATCGCGAGGGGTGTAGCAAGTGGGCGCTAATATGTGCCAGATCCATTAATCATAACCCCGAGGATTCGCGCCGCCCCTTTCCCTGTCCGTGGGAGGGGTTGCAAAACTGTGCGAGTGCTCAGAAACTGAAACAGGTTAACGTTAGATACACCCCATCACTCGTTGGGGGACAACCGGCATTGTTCACGGTGCTGCACTACCCTAAATATTAACAACGAGCGAACAGCGGGGTCAGTACAACCCTCGAAAAGTTTTCCCCGATTGCTCCCTTTAGGTTGTTCCTCTTCGTGCCCGTGGAAGCGCACCGTAGGTGATTGTACGAGTGTTACGAGAACGTAGGAATGTGAAAAGTTTCATCTTTCGTCGGAAGAAATTTGTCACGGTGCTTGGAGAATTTTTCGTAAATCTTCTATCGGCGCTGGTACACCCCTCGCACGTTTCCTAATAAATTGACAAAGACGATTATTTTGATACGCGTAAATCCCGATGCAGAAACGTCGAGGTACGGATTCGTGCGTGAAACTCGTTTCGATAGTTAGCTCGTTGGGGGGGTGTGTGTGTGTGTGGAGAAGTCCTCGCGAAGTAACCCGCGGAAAGACGAACTCCGCAAAACGTAATTACGCGCGTACGCGAACAGATAGCGATCGGCTATCGGGATAAATGGTGAAACTGCTGGAATATGAAAGGCGACATCCCTAAATGGAGTAGCCGGTCGTGAAGGCAATATGTACCGCTTATGTGGCACGCGATTGCGCTCACAATGTTTTCCCATATACGGCCTTGTACATGTGTTCCGGTCAGTGGTTCTTCTCCCTCTGGTCCAGGCTGCCTTTTCCGGCTGTCGGGTGCTGCATTCCTTATTCGATGCGCTTCTGTCCACGTGCACGGTGCTCACCTGTCGGCCCCGAGAGAAACGCGCGCTCCACTGGCGATAAAATATTGCCAATCCCCGTTGCCGCAACTACAGCTGTCGAGAATAACAACTAACCAGCGAACGATAGGAGGGAACACGAGAAAATGGAAGATCGCGCAGGAAGTTAATAAAAACGTTAACTGCCAATGATAATTACGCGTCCACAAAATCGGACGTAGGCTTCTTAGACTTGAAATATCGTATGACAGCGCGAAGGACGCAAGGACGGAACCGGTAATAAATAATTGTACAATAGGGTCTCGCCGACTTTGCCCATTTAAATATCCTGATTGTTTCAAACAATGAGAAAGAATGTTATTTACAGGGGGGTTGTAGGGTTCAATAAAGTACATAATCAGGTACAAATAGCATTCTTGCAAGTTGAAGCGCAGAAGAGATGTAGAAGTTAAACTTTGTTCTTTTAATCGAAATGTAATATAAAAGTATTAAAGTAAGTAACTTAAATATAATAAGGAAACGAATACACTTATTTGTAATACGCTTGAATAATAACCGGGAGAAATATGTATTCCTAAAGAAAGGCGGTATACGAGCGATTAAACTTCGCGCGACAAAAAGAAGTAAAAATTGATCGCGTTGAGTCTTCAGCGTGTCTACTTTCGAGCATTCTAGCGCATTCTAGGGACTTCTAGAGCATTCTAGTTTTATGCATTATAATGTACACAATTTGCATAACGACCAAGATGTTGCAACGCTACTACCTACTGCCACGAATTACGTGGATATTCCGTTTCCTGGTCAGCCAAGCCAAGAACAGTAAATGCAAATGTGATGGTTTCCCGCGTGGTTAATATTAATGAATAAATTTTCTCTTCGCGCCTTCGGCTGCGCGTCCTTAAATGCGCTCTTTGAAATATCGCGGTCGAGAAATTTGATGCGGAAATTATTGCGGCCCTGTGAATAATTTCCACATTATAGCAGCTCATGCACGTAACGAGAATTGCTTAAATTTATCAGATTCGAATGTTCCTTTTGTTTTGTTTTCAATTTCATACTACTTCTTTATTCTCTGTTCCATACGTATATTTCGGTTCAAAAGTCCGCCAAATTGTTGCGAGGAAATTAAAAATTTGATACAGCGAATATTAGATTTACTGTAATTTTATTCAACATTTTTTATTTTATTTACCAGATTTTTAAATACGACAGAAAGTTTACGATCATACACATTAATAGAAATTTTACGAAAAACTGCTGTTTTATGATTATAAAATGTTATTATATACGATTAAGACCAGTGGGAAATGGAAGGGAGTTTTGTAGGAAGTAATTAACTAGAAAATAACACAAACTTTCATTTATTTTTCAAAGACAACGTAGAAGAAAAAGAAAATGTAGGTTAAGGAAAAAGAGATTCATTATTTTTCACTTAAAGTATTGGTACAGAGTGGATGAGATTTGTTAAAACATCCACCATATTCACCAGACCTGGCACCATGAGATTTCCATTTATTTCGTTCCTTACAAAATGCATTACATGGCAAAACCTTTACTGCCGACAACGATGTTAAAATGTTCCTGGAACAGTTTTTTGACGAAACAGAACTTTTGTGAACGAGGTATCACGAAGATGCCTAAAGGGTGGCAGAATGTAATCGAACAAAATAGAAAATACCTTATCGATTAAATTTCTCTTTCATTTAATTATACATTTTTGAAGCAAGTAACAATATCATATAGTATAGTTTATCAAGTTCTCAATTCAATTTGAGACCACGCTTGTCGAATGCTATTTTTCAGCTCATACGTGTTCGAATTAATTTCCACCAGAAAACCCCCCTCTTATGTCACGCTATATAGTAGTAGAATCTCCATATCCATGAGAGATACACTTTTGTTCTATTCATGGTTAATACCCTGAGTTTATGTCGTCCATTGATGGTTCTATCGATTCAGCCAATAATGACAATCCGTGTGAAAAACAGGCGTCGTTATTACGCTACGGCCAATCAGCGTGCCTAGCTATCAAGTAATTTCTCTATGGTAAGCGGTGAAGC
Source organism: Colletes gigas (assembly GCF_013123115.1). Taxonomy (NCBI): domain Eukaryota; kingdom Metazoa; phylum Arthropoda; class Insecta; order Hymenoptera; family Colletidae; genus Colletes; species Colletes gigas. Next base: position 963,926 of record NW_025106668.1, read on the forward strand.
ATTTGTTTCGACTTCCAAACAGTGTTATTGTCGAACAGCTTAGGACGCGTTCTTTTACTCTTTTCAAATATTAATAGTACGAGGGTTTAAGACCCTCCAAATTACTTAATAGCACAGATTCACTGCCCCACTCGACAATAGGAAATTTACATATACCAAAGTCATTTACGCGGCGCTCACAATAATTAGTTTTCAAGGGGTATTTTGGGCCCAGATGGGACTTTCAAAAGAACTGGCTCATACGGGATGGGCCCAGCTCCGATTTGTCAATCAAGACACCTCCCATAATTGAATTTACTATTTAAACAACGACCGAACAGGACGAGGGCAGAATGCAAGATTTAAAGTATTAGATTTTCAAGAACTTGCACGAATCGAACATTTTCTGTCAACATGTTTTATCTTTCTATATTCGAATTGTTAATAAATTATTGCGTCGGCAAATAAGTGTTTGCCAAATAATCGGCTCCGCGAGCTTTGTGGGAGCCAACAGCATCGTTAGGGCATATGTTTGCGGAACAGCGTCGAGCAACGTCGTATGCATTTAAGAACGTTCATAGAGATAGAAGCAGAAAACATACAATTATTTTGGCCAGTGTACGTCGGCGGTGGCGCCAACAAATTACCAGCCATGGTAGAAAAGTTTCCGGGCATCGAGCGACGTTGGCTCGTACGTCTCGCCATCAACCTACTTGCAAAGTTGAAAAGGTAACATTCATTTCGCTGCAATAGGTGCGAACATTTTTCGCAGTGGCAAAAGTTATCACATAAGTCGTTACTTCGCCGTCACATCTCGTCTAAAGCTCATCTACATGTTTCTTCCTCTGAGCGGGCTTTATCGCAGTATGCTAATTCTCACCGGAAAGATGCAGCCGCGTTAAAGCGATCGCGCGAATAAGATATACCGTGCAGATATCTCCGGTATAATCCGTGGTATTAGTAAGCGTCCCCGTGACACTAGCATATTCTGCCAGGCCACTCCATTTGCACCCGGACCCCTATCTCGACGTCCTTCCAGTTCAATATAATACCCGGTAATTCCCCCGGGAAACGATTCTACGTAGATCCCGGCCGAAGAAGTCCTTCCCCCGAGTCGGATTCAACCCCCGTAAAATAACCGGCCGGATACGTTTTGACAATTCTATTACGATTATTTCATCGGGCCGACAGCTGCTCTACGCCCGAGCCCTGGCGACAGGTAGCGTTTCTGTTTTATCGACTAATAAAACGGGGGCGTCGATCGAGAGCCATGTGGTTCAGCTGCGTTCGATCGATCGGTTCGTTTTTAATTTTAAAACAAAACTCTCGTCCAGGTTTTCATTTTCAACTGAAAATAATCAAAATTGACTGAATTATATGTCACTTATCAGGAGTAACAGGACAAAACAATCGTAAATCTCGCTTCTGTCGATAAAGTAGAGCAGGTAATCGATCGCCACCTGCTGGATCAGTTATTAATTGTAGAACAGTCTGTAACAGAGGTGCCAGAAAAGTATCGACAGTGAGCTCGTGGAGTTTCGGAAAGTCGACAAAGGCAAACTGACAGATGCCCCCTTTCTCGATTCTCCGAAGCTGCCCGAAGTAATTTCGGACCGTCTCGTGGGAGTCGAGAGAGGAAGGCTCATTTCCCTTCTCGCACTTGAACAACTGAAATTCGACCACACGTCGACGGCATACGGTTTCAAGTCTCGACTGGCCAGATATTTTTTACTTTCCGACCTATGTAGGCGCACATAAGCAAGGTACTATAATGAACAAAATTTTGTGAAATTTTTCTTACAAAACAAACGTTTTAAGACCCCCTGATCATGTTTGAATTATTGAAAAAAAATAAATTCATTTTTATTAGTCCTATGTATGAGCGCACATATGTATATTATTAATACGATTTTTGAAAATCAAAATACTTTAAGATTGAAAATTAATAAATTAAAATGAGATTCCACTCTTTACCACTATTGTGCACGCTGTGGCATTTTTCAATAAGAAGTGTTCTTACTTTTATAACATAAACAAAACAGTAGAATTAATAATAGCAGAAATTAATTAATAATGATTTTCCTCGATTGTTTTGAGATAACCGTATCAATTTGTTATGACGAACTAAATAGAACTAACTAGAAACAAAGGAAAGGTGATCCCGTTTGCCAGTTTTTTATAAATTCATTTTTATTATTCCTATATATGAGCGTACATATGTATATCATTTCAGATATCACTTCTGATACATCTGGCAACGTATAACCATTACTGCTGGCTTCTGCTGGCCTCTGCTAACCTCTGCCAACATGTGACGGCTTCTGCCTGCCTCTGCTGGCCCCTGCTGACCACTGCTGACCACACCCTGATACTTCCGACAACGTATAACGATTACTACTGGTTACTGCCAGCCTCTCCCAGCCTCTGCTGGCCTCCGCTGACCACTGCTGACCACCCCTGATGCTTCCGACAACGTATAACGATTACTACTTGTTACTGCATGCCCCTGCATTCCTCTGCTGTCCCCTGCTGACCACTGCTGACCACTGCTGACCTTTGTTATCAACTTCTGACATGATGTATAAGTATTCAAGCCTTGTATAATGTAAATCTATGGCAACAAATGATATAATTTAACAGAATTCTATGTGTTCTCATCATTTTTACCTTTCTTTTCCTCTCCAAATCATTGCCTTAGTTTCAAGAGACCATTTTTCCTGTTAAAATTGGATTCCCAAAGTGTCGAGCTCTCGTACTTGCTGCCAAAGGAAGTCCTGAAACTCCTTGGAATTTTGGAACTCCTTTGGAAATCCTGAACCAGCTGGAAAGTCCTGAAACAGCTGGAAAGTCCTGAAACAGTTGGAAAGTCCTGAAACAGCTGGAAAGTCCTGGAACAGCGAAAAAGTACTGAAACATCGAAAATGCCCTGAAACAGCTGGAAAGCCCTGAAACAACTGGAAATCCCTGGAACAGCGAAGAAGTCCTGACACAGCGAAAAAGTCCTGAACCAGCTGGAAAGGCCTGAAACAGTTGGAAAGTCCTGAAACAACTGGGAAGTCCTGGAATTTCTTGGAAACGCCGAAAATTCTTGGAACCCCTGAATTTTTAGCAAAGTTCTAACTTTCAGGACTTCCGAGGTGTTTCAGGACTTCTTAGTGGGTTCAGGAAAACCAAGGAGTTTCAGGGAGTCTTATAACTAAGGTAATGATTTGGAGAGGAAAAGAAAGGTAAAAAATGATCAGAACACATAGAATTCTTTGTAATTATATCATTTATTGCCATAGATTTACATTATACAATATTTTAATACATAAGAAGAGTCAGCAGTGGTCAGAAGTGGTCAGTAGGGGTCAGCAACGGTCAGCAGAGGGCAGCGGAGGACTGTAGGAAAATTCAAAAGTACATTTAGTCGTACCTTATACTTCAGGCAAAAAGGGGTATAACTAGATAAAACAATTTTATGCCTCCGAACGGAATATTTTCTCCCCCTGACATTTGTTCTATCATACAAAGTAAGCGATATACAATTTAAGGTGGTCAAGTTAGGTGAAATACCCTGTATATGTTTCGATTCACCGCGATAGTGTAAAATCTGGCTCCCGTTGGACCCTCTCGCTTTGAACGAAGTACGCGGACGAACCCTTAAGTAATCCTTGTCCGCGGAATTCTTGGCCGGAGCAAAAAGAGAACCTCCGGTTCCCCGGAGACCGTCAGCATCGTGACCGGGACCCCAGACTTTCGCTTTGATTTATGTCCTTGTAAGTCACGTCACTCGTTACATCCGACGAACCCCTCGTACTGTGTGCACAAAGGATCCGGCGTCATATTATCCCGGGCGTAGCGTATATAAATGACCGAAATTGGGACTTATTGTGTTTGTCATCGGTGCCGGAAAACTCCCGAGCTGATATATCGCCCACCGTCGTCCCTGTTCCCGGTCACATTTCGTGCCCCACTCCCCTCCAGATTTACAGCCGTCTCGTCCAAGGGTTGCGATTTCTTCGCGTTTTTACACGCTCGCGGGAATATATCGCACCGATAGCGCGGACAACCGCGTTTTTCAGGCGGTCCGAACCAGAGTGGGCGAACCTTTTCACCCTCTGCGTGCCAAAATTTTCACAAATCAAATTTACCGACTTCCCGACGTGCCCGACAGTTTCCCCGAGTCTGTACAACTCGAGCCAAGTGCAATTAAAAAATCTGAATTCTTCGTCAAAGAAGTACCCTTCTGTGTATCCGATTAAAAAGGAGCAATATGTTCGAACGGGAGGGTAAGAAAATTGTCCGTAATCAGCGATAAAACACTTGGGTGAATCCACCCCTTCCAGGGAATTAAACTAGACCCATTATCTTATGATAATTCGCGCGTCGGGGTTGAAATTAATCGAGTAACTACAATTTCATAATGGCTATCCCCAGCGCCGCGTTGCCGGCTCGGAGGGGAGCGTCCCTTTGTCTCTCTCCTCCCCCAAGTCCCTCCATCGTACCCGTATAACTGGAATGACATAATTGAATAATATAACGCGCAGCCACCCTTCTCGGTGCAGAAACTGGAACCGCATCGAGCTGAACTGAACTGAGTAATGGTGGTGCGAGTCGAGGACTCGTGGGACCTCTCGTCACGCATATTTCATTACGCGATCCGGCAACCCTGCAACCCCGGCCCCTCAAACCCCGTTACACCGCACCGCCGACGTTGGTCCAGGTTCGGTCGAATCGAATCCGGAAATAAGCGAACTTAATTAAAGCGCATCAAGTGCAGATTCCTTTCCTTCTGTAAAAACGCTTATCAAATTCCGACGCCATTTTAAAACCGTTCCCTGAGAAATGCCAAATAATACAAACACTCGAGTTCAGAAGCTAACAAGTAACTCATATTTAAGAACAATATTAATTTCATAAATTCCAAACCTTTAAATTTTTACAATTGCTTGCACATTCAAGTCTTTGAACCGTGATATAAGATAACGCGATATTAAAGAATTCACGTTTTAATTCTTCTGGGCAAAGATTCGCTCTTAAGAGATTAATAATGGTCGGTGATTATCATCAGATCCCTGCGCTTCTACTATATTGCGATGCTCTCGAATAAAGGAACACCTTCTTCGTCAATCCCATTTCTATTCATAAAAAGAAGTTAGTCAACTCGAATTATTGAAGTAGCTAAAAGCCCAACACTTCCCTCCACGCACCCCAAAATGTCTTTCACCCTCGATTCAAACGCGTACCGTCCAATCTCGATATGATTGCATTTCGAGGAGAAAAAGATTGTCGTGAGAGTGCAGTGATTATCGGAGGTCCGATCGCCGATAAGACGAGGAGTAGCTCTTAAGTGAATCGTCAAATCGTTTCTGTCACCCTTGAAGGCGGGGTGGTGGGGTGGTGGGGGGGGGGAGGAGGGGGGTGTTGCATGAACACATGTATCGCATGCTGTGCAAACACCCCTCCCTCGTTCATAAAGCTCTATCTCTTCTTTGTCCGGCGTAGGGTGCCGCGTTCCCTTTTTTTCTATCTCTGTCTTGTCTTCTGGCTGGAATGTCACCCCTTGATCCACGGAAAGAGAAGTCGCGCTCTGTTTATCCAGCTGGCGACGGCATTTAAATGCCGCTCTAACGCGGCGTAAAATTATATGCAAAAATCCTTATAAAATATGTAAGTCCCCCTTAATGCACCGGGAAATTGTTGTATTGCGTAGCCGGCCTCCTGGGATTATCATACTTCGCGCTTCGCCCCGGTTAAGAAGGGTGCACGGCACCCCGCCTCGGCACCCAAACGCAGTACAGATTTATTTCTCGACTGGTTTATATAGCTGTCACCTGGTAGATCTCGCGAGATAGATATCAGAGAAATATTAACTTCTGCGGGGATACTGGCTCGTGCACTTAGGTCTTACACCTGCTGATCAGCGGTTCTCAACCTACCACCGAGACAGTATGCTTGAAAAAACTCCAGCGATTCGATCTTAAGCAATCTTTGCTACACGTTAAAATTCGTCTGAATCGAATCTCTGAATAGAAATGGTACTCGATGTTACTTTAATCTATGTAGTTTTCTTTATTTACATCATACGATATAAGTAACGATTGCAATAAAATGATCAATATGTGGCGAAATCGAAACTGTATCTAAAATAATTAAAACAAAAATTTAAAGACCAAAACTTTTGGCGACGGGTAGAAAAGTTTTATCTCTAATTGGACGATCAGAAATTCTTAATACTTGATTCGTCATTGGCTCGTTTAGGGGGAGAAGAAAGCTAATCCTTCGAAGATGGAAGGGTCTTTTCTTGTACCGATTCGTCATAGAATGTTATACCTGGAATTTACACGTTGAAAGGACACCGTAGCGAGATGTGTGGTCCGATAATTAACAGTGCGGAGCCCTTCGCGTGGCATTCGCTCTTGGATTTATATACTCCGCCCGTCATTTTTGTTACTTCTTCTTTGCAAAACTGTTTCCTTCGCATTGATCGTTGTTCCTTTTCGACGTACGTAGTACAAAGCATTATTCAATTTATTTCTTAATAAAACGTCTCTAAAAAGTGCTTGTAAATTAAAAAAAAAGTTGTTCAATAACATGCTTTAGGGCCAGTTTCCTTAATATGGAATACGTGCCTAATTTGGAACACCGCGATATTATAGAATCGTGATTTTTCCATCTATTGGCGATGAGCGCGATCGATTACGATTGTCTTTTATAAGCAACACGTGTTCGTAAAAGATTATCGAAGAAACTATCGCAGTCTGAGTTTTTGCAAGGTGATCTTTGACTTAATATTATAGACAACAAGCTAAGTGCATCAGTTTTGTATCAGCTCGATTATTTCTTCGATTATAAATATATACAACATAATTATACAGGGTTAGTCCTTTATGGTTTTTTTGTTAAACATTTTAGTCTTATTTTTACTTGTAGAACACACTGTTAAAGTATTTATATATTAATATTAATGTAAATATATTATTCCATATTACGAGCACTATGAACCTAAATGGAAAATGAGGACCTCGGTAAAAAAAAGTAAACATTTCCTAAACCGTTATTATATTTAAAATTTAACTGGTACCAGTGTGAAGAGCATAAAATTTCCTTTATAATCATAATATTTAAATTTTTTTTAAAGTTCCGCGAGCAAGTGAAACATGCGTATAAAAAGAAGTATTCCGTATTAGGGCAACTAAATATACCGTATATAAAAATGAATAATTTGTTTAAAATTAATACTTACGAGCTACCCAAGTGTTGCGAGATGTTTCAACTTTTTCGTAAAATATGACGTTTCACTCGATTAATAAGAATAATACCTTGCGAGCGCCGCGAAGCGTGGATCAGGCAACTCATGGTAGGTATTGGGTGGCAAGGGGTCAGGACACAAGCAATTTGTATGTAGTAGTCAGCAGGTTGTCAGATTTCGATGGGGGGCCCGAATGTCAGCGGGAGTTCTGCTACCTAACAGTAGTAAGGCTGCCGTCGTTTATTCGACGGCCCCCTGCGATCTTACACGGTATTTCGTTCCTCGATCCTCGATTTTTGGCTATTTTAACTTCGATCAAAACCACCCGACTTTCACGCCTCGTAGATCGATCCGCTTTACGGGTAAGCGATATTTACGAGGGTCGTTCGATAAGTCCATAGAAAATCAAAGACATCATGGTCTGTTTTTAGTAAGCATCGTAGCTCATTGGACAACTATCAGAGTTTCAGTACTATCCACCACATGGTTTCATTTTTATCGTCGATCGAAGCAAAGGAACTTCCTCTTGCATCAAGACCAAGTCCACCATATTCACCGGATTTAGCCCAGTGACTTTTTTTTATTTCCAAACTTAAAAAAGTGGTTCGGCGGACAACGGTGGATGTCTATTTTGAGGACCTTCCGAGATCTTACCTTTCAGATGGCTTAAAAAAGTTGGAGAAACGCTTGGAAAAGTGTATACTAAAGGGGGATTACGTTGAAAATTAAAAAAAAGATCTATCTAAAATAATTTGCTTTTCTATCCTTTTCCAAGGACTTATCGAACGAGCCTCGTATTTGGTAATCGTTTACAGAATCCACGAAATTGGTAGAGCCTCGAAGCGCGCTGTTACGAGTCGCAGCGTCCGCTGGATGATAAGAAACAATCTCTCTCGTTGAAACAACGTCCTTCGTGCTGTGCAATTAATTGTGCCGGTGCACGGCTTATGAGAATCATAAATATTCAATCTGCGCGGTTGGAAGAGAAGAGCCGAGCCGCGAAAAAGCGGACGTGAAATAATCCGATTACAATAATCCGTAGCCACCGGTGACATTACGCTCCTCGACTCCATTGTGATGCCAATGTAAAAACGATGCCGGACGATATGTTTATTACCAAACACCGGATAGGAATCAATATTCATAAGCCGGTTCGGTTTGGACCCGGACCGGCGCTCATCGACTGTGGCGGCTCGGGCATTATTATTTTAATCAAGCCGTATAATGTCTCTGCAAATTACAGGGTGGCCCTCGTTTAATGACCGGAAGGTCTAGCGCGCTGCAACGGATGAGGAATCACTGTGAAACCGGAAGCGCGATATCTGCGATCCGTAAAGGTTTGGCTGCGAATCGGAGGAAAGAAGGAACGGTTGCTCGTGTTGCAAAACTGTTCCATCGATGCTCGAGACATGGTGTAATTGTCGATAACTGGAGAAATTCCAATCGTTGATTCGGAGCCAATAAAACAGCAGCTTTCGTTTCGTCATATCGACGGGAATTATCAGAGACGAAGAACGCCAGAGATGAATTCACCCCGATGGAAGAGAAGAAGGAAGGGGGTGACGAGGGGGACAAGGCTTGTCTCATTTTACTTTACAAGAGGGATTTAAAAACGAAGCACCATTTGACAGCTATTGCCGGTCGCTCGTCTCCCTGGGTATCCGAATTAAATTAAAAATATACAATAAACAGGGAAATAATCGATAAATCGTTCCCCCTCCGTAGCCGTTGCCCGTTTAATACGTCGATAATTAAAAGTTGTCCGGGATTCGACGACCGCCACGCTGGAAACAAGAGGGTTTAGGCTAAATTGTGAATAATGACGTCGTCTTATTGGTAGCGCCGTTAAAATTGTTACCTGAGATCCGTGCCTACCCGAGGCGAATACGTTAGTCCAGTTTCTTCTGCGACTTGTTTTTCTGCCGCTTCGTGATCCGATTTTGAAATTTTTTAGCGCCCCCGGTGTAATTTGATTTCTCCGAGGGCGGAACGTGTCTTTGACGAGTTAACGAGACTTTCAAGATATTTTCACGTCGTTTTCTTTCTCCGTTCTTTACCGTTACTCGAGTAATTAAATGGAACCAGGCGATTTCGAATTTTGAGAGAACAGGTCCGGGATGATGGAATTCAAAATACAGGGTGTTTGGCCACCTCTGGAAAAAAATTTTAATGGGAGATTCTAGGGGCCAAAATAAGACGACGATCAAGAATATCAATTTGTTGATTGACGCTGGTTCAATTTTCAAACAGCCGTAACTCCCACAATAGTGAATGGATTAGATTGATATTTTTTTCTGAAGCAGTGCTCGCGGGTACCTACAAAAAAGTATTAGACAATATTTTCGCACAGCGTCGAACAAATTTATTAAATCTCGAAAACGAATTTTTAAGAAAAATCGACAGTGTGTAGGTGCTAAAAGTCGACAAAATTCAAACATTTCAAATTAATATGAAAAAATTATTTTTAGTTGAGGGGGTCAATTATAATCATTTTTGGTGAATAGGTATAACCTAGAAATCCTACGCATTCTCGAGAAAAAAATTCCTTACCGAAAATATAATCTGAGGCCTGAAATGGTTCCCCGAAATTTCATGCAAATCTTTGAAACATCATAACTCCTAAACGGATTGGAGGATTTTAATGTATCAAACGGCAAACAACGCGTATTTTGGCGTAGAATATGTAGAAATTCCAAAAATATTTGGAAAGTTGCTCCTTAACCCCGCAAATTGAGAAAAACTCCATAAAAGTGGTTCAATTTTCAAACAGCCATAACTACTACAATAGTGAATATATTTCGATGAAACCTTTTTTCTGAAGTAGAGCTAATGGCAACCTACGTTAAACAAATTTATTAAAAATGAAAAACAAGTTTTTAAGAAAAATCGACTGTAAATTTTTCGGCCAAAAAAAAAAATTTCAAATCGTTCTAAAAAAATATTTTTGGTTGCAGGGGTCAATTACAATTATTTTTGGTGAATAGACATACCCCCGAAATCCTGCACATTTTTGAGAAACAAATTCAGCACGGGCGGAACTTTAAACGCGAATAACTCTTTTACGAAGCTTTCATCAACAAATTGGTATTCTTGATTTTCGTCTTATTTTCGTCTCTAGAATCTCGGATTAAAATTTTTTTCAGGAGTGGCCGAACACCCTATACAAAGTTCCACGATTTTCTCTACGAGTAAACAATTTGATACTCGTTTAAACTAATTTAGAGATATATATATTTTTGGGTAGAATAGCCCCGTTAAACGTTACCTTAAACGCGACAACTACGTTTACTTGTAGTTCGAGTCGAAGACACAAGCGCGTCGAGAAAGATAGCTCGAAGGTAAGTAAGAAATTCCTGACGCGCGCGAATCGCGAATACGGCAACTTTCCTCGGCCGTAAATGCTTTTAAATCCAGAAGGGGCCTTGGTCTCCACCTATCTGGTTGCCCAATCGCCGATTCAGGGGATCTGTTCTTACCGATCGATAAATAACGAGCGCATGCGCGACCAGCGTAGACTTATTTAATAATTTATATTATGCGCGTGCACATAAATCGACGACACAACGAAGAAAGCCATGATGTATGGGATAATTTGACGTATAGCGAGGGCACCGATCGCAGCGGCCATGTATGGCTGAATGGCCGACTGTAAATTACTGGCACGTCGCGTAAAAACAACGGGGCTGGCTGTCCAGCCTCCCTTGACCAACGTCGACGTCTATCGACGTCGATGCCTCATCGACACTCGAATCCCCATTAACTGCAGCCTGACGCGGACGCTGAATCGAGTTCGTCCTGCAAGATGCTCGCCGGGACTCGATTCAACAAGTTCTGATTGACCTTTGTCTTCTTTGCCGCAGAGAAAAACGCCACTTTCAGATTACGCCGGTTTATAACATGTCGGTGTACGTTTCGCGGAAAAGAAATTCGTTACCGATCAACGCTGGAACTACCAAACTGGTCAAAATGATCCGTTCGTAATTTCTAATAAAAATTTTGATAAATTATCCCGACTGGATTTTTGCAAATTTACCGTGGTTCTTTAAGTATCTATCGTTTTAATTTTTTTGGTACAAATAAACACACCATAAGCGGCGTTGGTCGTTCTAGCGTTAAGTATGGTTTCAGCATCATCGTGTTTCAGTTCACTTTACTATAAACACGCATAGGATATTGGAAACAAATATTGAAAATAGATTAGCCATCTGTTAACTGTCTTCCGACCAGTTCGATCGTCGTATTCAACGTGAAATGCGCGTACATAGCACACGAAGATATAACATAATTACACGACAATATGCAATTCAAATGACAAGGTCATCCGTTGGATTTACATCTTATCTGATAATTCATGCTGTTTCATTTGCAAACAGGAGAACCAACTGAACAAACAATAGCGAAGTGCTGACGCTACATTATCAGTATACCCACTGAGCCACGTATTAGGCAGACGAGGAACAATGTTACGAAAGAAACTGAGAATCGAATGTGTTTTTAGCAGACCGGTATTAACATTTGGATCTTGTCCACGAAAGGCTTGAAACTTCGTAAATATTTTATGAAACCTATGCTAAAAATTCCAGCAGCAATTTCGATTATTTTTGTTCCGACATGGAGATGTTTCGGAGCTAATCGCCACAAGGTAGCGTTAGAACTCTCGTTTGCGTTTTACGTGTAGCGACCGAAACATCTTTCGAGCAGATTCCTTCTGGATAGATTTTCATAAATAGGCAGCAAATGTTTGTGCACGTTTGAGCAAAGCGGAAGAGGACGTCGATATTTTCTTTTCATTTCCCTCACCAACTATTAGCTTCTGCTGGTGTCTTTTCAAGAACGACTAAGAATTTCTACACACAATCCTTCGGACGTAAAAGCATCGTTTTATGCAGAAAGAAGAAATTGATTTTTCTGATTCGTTACTTGAGCCTCCCTTCTTGAACTTGGGAAGTACCGAATCAAATTTGAGGAGGATTCGCGACGAAACAAATAAAGAAAAATAGGTTGTCTAAGTATGGAGAATTCCGCCGCACACGAGGGTGTGGTGGGATCGACGAGAGTGGGGGAAGGTTTTTGTCATTGTACGGGACCACCTCGGAGATGAAGCTGTCCTTCCTTCCTTCCTTCCTGAACCTACCCCCTTCCGATCGTTCTTTTTGGTGTTCGATGATGTTCACATTCGCACAATTCTCACGCGCGCAATCATCAGAATCGGGGACATTGCAGAAAGAAACCGCCGTCAAATCCAAACCGGGAACAGGTCGCAGGAATCGCAATAAAATGACCACGGATCCTTTGAAATTAAGCCCAGCAAAAACGTCGACAGTTTGGTACTTGGATTGTAGACAAATCGTTACCATAGTTCCGAAAAATCCATGAACCAACGTCGACAATACGTATTCGACGAAATTGCAATGTTTCGAAACTGTTTTAATCAGGAAACATTTCTAACATATTGTTTCTTATATAGAACAGTTTCGAATAATTTATATTATTATTACGATATCGACTGCGGTTATTTCTTTTTCTAAATTATTTTTTAACATTGACGGTGAACAAAGTTTAACCGTTGGAAAGTGAATTTTTCGTGAACGCAACGCCTGTAGATTAGGAGATTAAAAGAAATGTGTGGAAGATGAATCGTTGGTCGATTATGTGCACGGGAAACAGTCGTGCAATCGTCGAAGAATGCCAGAAAGCGTGGAGATTTTCATTTGAACCCGGCGATCGGAAGCCAGAACCGTCAGAACCACCCACGGCGCGCCGCCAGGATGATCGTGGATTTCTCTTGATCATTTCGATCGCGCCGGCTTGCCTTTATGTACATATTATGTATTTATTATAGCTGCCTACCAAGAACCGAGCGACAAAACCAAAGGAGTTTGGCCTTTTGCTGATCTGCAGAGCCCCGTTCCACATACCGTCTCCCCTGGCTCATTAATTGACACCGTGATGCTGGTCCTGCCGATCTTGGTGGTCCATTCGACAGTCTTTAACGATACTTGGATCTTTCAACGCTTACCTGACATTAGGTTGGTTCGCATTTTTACGATTATTTAATCTTTTGGTATATTCCTAGCAAACGGACCGTTCACGTGTCGGGGGTACGTTATACGGCATTCGATTCGTCTAATTCAGCACATTATCAATATGCATTTCATTATTTGCGGAGATTCGTTATTTTTGTTTAAACTTGTCGGGAAGTTGCAATAAAAAAGTAAGGTTAAGTATATTTTGGCAGGTTCGCAGGTTACTGCGTTCGTGTTGTAAATTATAAATGCCAGTAAGTCGAATGCTAATTTGTTAAACATGCATCGAATTATATTTCTGCTATTTCTGCTAATATTTCATTAAATAAATCCCCATTAAACCAAGGCATATAGTCTCTACCTGCAATCACTGAAACCTGAATTTTTTTTATTAATTGCTTTCTTCGAAACATTAAATCCAGTGCAGATATTGTCACTTAAAAGCAGGAATCGCTATACATTCACCGTAGGCGTTAACATTCTACGCGTAAGATTTCAGAAACCAAACATGTTCGCATGTCGGGGCCTAAAATATGCCAAAATTTCGTGTTTGCAAAAATCCTTTGTGTCGAGAAGCAAGTCACAGGCGAGATTTGGAAAGATCCCGCGTGGCGCGCATATAAAAATTGAATGCCATTTATAGCGATGGACTGAAAACGTCTCGAATCAATTTCAATGCGTTCGACGGAAGATCTTTCCTCGATCTCTCTTAGAAAACTTTCCCCGAAGGACCCGTTCACGTTTTACTGTCACGTTCGTCGCCTAATTTCACGAAGACCTTCGAACCTTTATTTCTGACAAATTTTTGAAGAAGTTGCGTTTCAACGTTTAGGCGCGACGAAACTTTGTAGGCTTGTAAAACAGCCGAAAATAAGGATTATTTTAACCGCGGTAACTCGAGTTTGAGGGGTGAAACCGCCCTCCGAGGTTTGTCCCCGAAAGTGCTAACTCGAAAATAGAATAAAAAATGTTTCGTCGAATAATTGAATGGTTTCTGACACGTTGGAAGAAAACGTTTCAGTCGTCGATAGTGTGGCTTCGAGAATGTTCAGAGACACGGGGGCAGAAAGGATATAATTATTTCGGGCAGTGCACGTGCATAGCCATCGCTACCCATCGGATGTCAGAATTTTGTCGGTCTCGTGTTCTCGAACGTTGTTTCTGGAGGAAACGATAGGTTTGGCGCGCATCACGTATCGCGCCCATGGCTCGAGTGGTGCTTTTTCGAGCCGGGACCCGTTTTACGGGGCAATCTGTAAGCCACGGACGACGTGTGACACGGTGTGGAACTGGGCCGACGTTCATAACGCATTTACATTCCTTTCAATGTCGCGCCACGTTCACTGGAGGTCACTGGCTGAATTGGTATTCCGAGTCCAGCTCCTTCGATTTATCCAATGCCTCTATAACTGCCATAAGTCCCACGCTCGGAATAGAAGAGTGGACGGTGTGCCTTGGGAAAAATTCGATTTTACCACTTTACCCGTGGCTCCGGAAATACTTACAGGGATATGATAACTTTCGATAATGTATGCTCCTGAATAAATTTAGACGCGAGCTTACGTTGGTCGATACGAACACTCCATTTCGAATTTAATACCGGGTCTACCGGGCCGCATTAAACTCGACGTATTTCAGATTTCGAACTTTGATCGATCGAATAATACGAGTATAATATCCTAATTAAAAGAAAAATTTATTCTGTATTTTATATAATTTAATATTTAAATTTTATATTTCGGGGCTTGTTTTATTTCATTCGTCGATATTTCAATTGTTGTCTATTCGTTATATTTTCAATACATTTTCCCAAATCTGGGGATTGCGGTGGGGTATTAAAAACTATCTATTGCCGTACCAAATAAGCGGTATGTTTGGGGTCATCGTCTTGTTGAAAGTCAAATTGCTTCCACGCTTTTTTTTTTTAAATTATTTATTATGATATCTGCATAGACATATTTGTCAATTATATTGTCAATAAAAACAAGCTCACCTCCGTGTTTAACAGTGTTCTGAATGTTATTCGGGTCTAGTTCGGTATTAGGCTGTCTCCAAACTAAAGCGAGTCTATCATTTTAAAAAATATTAAATTTAAATTCGTCAGAAAAGAGCACTGTATCCAAAAACTCGTTTTCTTTATTAACTCTTTGGGGCACCACCTTGTTCGATGCACCGTAATGCATGGTGGAACATTTTTAGCCCCAGCGTGCCCCAGTTTGCTTACGTAAAACAGTTGGTAATATCTTCGACAAATGTTATAAATGTATTCATTTATGTTTGCAACATTCAACATGCCAATACAGGTTCATCGATTGTTGCGAGCGGAAGGTTTATCGTGACGATCTACCCTACTCTATAACAACAAATTTAATCAAACTATTACCATTTTTTACTCGATGTATCAATATTCAAGAGATACAGAGATTTGGTTTAAAGAAATTTTAATTTTAACGTAATTACTGTCTTTAAATTTCTGTACGCTACAGAGGGTTCCCCCCAGTAAATAAACAAATAAATAAGCGAGCAAGAGGTCGGTAATGGGAGTGCGGCGAATAATGGGGACGCTCGCCTTAATCGTTTCTAGAAAATAAATAAATTTCATTGGCCCGATCGTAGAAATCGACCGGCGTTTCGATTCGAGGAGCGCGTCGGTCGTTAAAATCGCTATCGGGAGCGACATACGAAATTTCTTCGATTTTACGGAACTTACGTACGATACTTACGTAAATAAGAGAGGAACGGGAGAAAATAAAGGAAAACGTGAGGGCACCGAGCGCGGATGAAAATCGAGGCTCCCGTATGTATTCAAAGATCGATCGAAACTCGACCTGATTCTTGGAAGAACGGCTCGCGAACGATTGTTATTCCATTCGCGGCCAGTGTAATAATAAATTATGATTCTCTTTTGAAATAGGTGGGTGCCAGGCGGATTCCTAACGGGGCCCCGGAGGCCCCATATTTACGATTATAATGTCTGCATAGCATTATTTCGATCTGGGAAACGCGAGCATGACGGAATGCCACCGGCACGTCATGTTGTCGCATAACAATACTCGCTATCCTTCTGCGTCATTGTTATTCAAATCAGATATGAATATGATTCATGTGTTTCGATCCCCTTAATATATCGTATCGATCTCGGATGAATGTTTTCGATTTTTTTTGTTTCTTTTTTTTTTGTTTAATAGTACGAACAGTCCTCGAATACATTTCGTAAACAAAAGATTGCTCGTTGCTCGATGAATATATGTATAGAGGGAGTGTGCCATATTCGAGATACCAGTTTAAGATTAATAGAAAGTCATGGTAGGGAGCGAGAACGACTAAAATTGCATAACAAGAAGTAAAATGTACCTGAAAACTTGGTACAGTTAAAGACATGATATAAAGCAACGAGTTTGTTATGGTCCAGGTAATTTGGTATATTCATATTTACACATTTTGCACTCTCTAACGAGTGGATTAAGAATGCACTTGTACGGATCGCGTAGTATAATTGCGATATGTCCGACATCCTCACGCTGCGTCTCGTTTTATATGCGTCGATGGAAACAAAATACGATCGATATACGGGTCGAATGTTAGTCCCACTACCATTCATCGAAGGTTGCCCCACTGTCGCTTCAAAAGAAAGTGGGAAGAGCTTCGACGACGAGGTATAACGCTACAAACGAAGGAAATGGAACAAACTAAGCGTGGCTACCGGGCCACCATTGCAGTTCTGACCTACTACATACATACGCCCATGAAACAATTTATTAAATTCTTGAAATCTCTTGCGACAAAGGAACTTAAATATGGTTAAACGCGTCCCTTGAAAACACTGCAGCCTCGTCGTGAGAATAGTTTTTTTTTACAACAATTAACAAAAGCATATTTAGACCATCCTGTGTATGAAAGTAAAGTATGTCTCGAATATGTAGATGCGTAAGATGCAGCTGAAAATAATGTTTGAAAGCTTCTAAGAACCTTTGATTTGTATGATATAATTTTTGTAGAGGATACGTGAGTCGAATTGACAGTCATTTCGGTTAAATGAAGATACAAGTTTTGTCGGGCAACGACGGGAATACTGATTTTCAATACCAAAAGAGAGTATACGTTGTAACCGTGGTTGGGACATATTTCTCTTGAGTCACATTTCGAGGTGACGACTTCGATTTTCGACTCATTCGAAGTCAGATGCCACGCTCAGGAACGACATTCAAATATCAGGAAACTACGGCGAGACGAATGAATAAAACAAAGAAATAACAGTATCCACGGTGTCCGAACATTCGTTGTTTATGGGCAACGAAAATATGTCGTCGATCCATCGCGAAGTGTATTGGACAGCGGTGCAGCTGAATTACGCATGGAAGTTCCCGAAATAGGGGAAAATTGTATAAAATTATATGGTCGAGAGAAACAGGATTGCGGAGGAGATTGTTTCAAAGGATGTGTAGAAAACTTTAGAACGACATCTTTGTTAGTCGTTAAAAACATCTGCTTTTCTTATTAAAAAGGCATATCAGAAATTTATTAAATACAATAAGTGTACACATTGGGTAGTGTTCGTATTCTTAAAGCGGGGATGTCGGTGTTTAAAATGTATTTTTGTGGAAAGGTGGGAGAATTAAAAGCGTTTTGTCGTTGTCGTTGTCACAATAATAATACATTTTAACGGGCAATGCCCATTCCACAAACATAAATCTATACAATACAAGACATGTACATGTAAATATTGGCATAAATTATACCTCCGCTACTCGTAAGACTCGTTGGATACTCCTTTTGAGAGCGATGAGCGATATATTAAAGAGATCTATGCCATCCATATGTGTATTGTATAATACAGAAATGCGATTTATCGAGCCATGTATATTCTATTTGAATTTGTGTATAGGAATGCGGAAAGTCTCATTATTTTTAAAATGTCTACTTGGTGCGTAGAAATTTACGGATGTCAACGGTGATGGACAATTTATGTCTTTGTTTACTAGTTTGAACGGAAAGGTAATATCGAGAATATTTCGTCGGTTTCCAAGGGTATCAAGACGAAGACTATCCTGCAAGGACGTATTATTATGATTATCAAAACTCATCGGGTTATATGCACAAAATCTTAAGAATTTATGTTGCACACCTTCGGTCATTTTAATATATGAAAAACAACGATTTATTCTCTCTTCCAACGCTCGTCATTAAAGCGTGCTCACAAAATTAATTAAAAGTAACAACGACGCATGCTGCTAAAGGCGCCATTATCGCCAGTTATCATTTTAAAAATACTTGTAACATGAAATTTCGTCGTTCTTCCATCTGTTTAAATTATACTACGGTTTTGATCGATACACTTGACAAAATGGAGTTTTCAGAAACATAAGTATAAAGTGAGTATTTAGATCGAGAGTTTCGAAAGTTTCGTAACTAAAAAGTGTATCTCGATCAATCTCTGCTTGGTTTCCAGTAGGATAATGCACTAGTGTTCGTCGTTCTTCCATCTGTTTAAATTATACTATGGTTTTGATCGATACACTTGACAAAATGGAGTTTCCAGAAACATAAGGAAAAAGTGAGTATTTAGATCGAGAGTTTCGAAAGTTTCGTAACTAAAAAGTGTATCTCGATCAATCTCTGCTTGGTTTCCAGTAGGATAATGCACGAGTGTTCGTCGTTCTTCCATTTGTTTAAATTATACTACGGTTTCGATCGATACACTTGACAAAATGGAGTTTTCGGAAACATAAGGAAAAAGTGAGTATTTAGATCGAGAGTTTCGAAAGTTTCGTAACTAAAAAGTGTATCTCGATCAATCTCTGCTTGGTTTCCAGTAGGATAATGCACGAGTGTTCGTCGTCCTTCCATTTGTTTAAATTATACTACGGTTTCGATCGATACACTTGACAAAATGGAGTTTTCGGAAACATAAGGAAAAAGTGAGTATTTAGTACGAGAGTTTCGAAAGTTTCGGAAGTAAAAATTATGTTTCGAGCAATCTCTGGTTGGTTTTTGCCAGGATAATGCACGAGAGTTAATAATCATTGGTATCTGAATCGTATTAGCCGGGCTCGGATGATGGTTGCTCGCTCGTCTAGCCGTCTAATTGTAATTTCCGAGGGGCGCACGATGCATTGGAACATGATCACGTATGTATGTGACACGTCAGACAGTTGTGATGGTGTTCCGTGTCCTGCGTGGGAACCGTCCAGGTCACGCGTCTAAGATCCGCGCGCGGAATCGCCAAGTGGCCGATGGAGACGTTGATTTGCCTCGAAAGGCGCAGCGGGGTCGGCTGGATCTATGCTTTCGAGTGCACTCGAATTGTCACGTTACCGGTTAAAAGAACAAGCTATTAATTCCATAGCGCGTCCGCGTTCAGAGAAATTCATCGAACGGACGCGACGCTACGCAGAATACGGAAGCGCCGTGGCCGGGCGTAATAATAGACGCCCTATCAGACTGGTGCATAGTGAGTTTTGACAAAGCTTGCGCGGCTGTTATTTCGGCATTCAAAGTGCACCAATTTTCCGGAAAGAAACCATAGTCGCTCTTATCGGGTTGGTGCAAAAATAATTGCGGTTTTGAAATAGAAACTTTCAAACAATATATGCCGGGTTAGAATAAAGTTTTTCGATCAAAATAGGAGCCATTCGATTCTATACACTTCTGCCAACGTAATACAAGTTTGTTTACACCATTATTGTTCAAACGCGTTTTCCGCTGCTAAATAGACGATTTCGTTCCGAAATTTTTGGAACCAATGTTGAGCTGTACGCTCGGTTACAGTTCCTTGGCCAAATGCTTTCCCATTTTTACTTTTCTAACCAAATATGGCGAAATGTCAACAACCAAAAACAAGTGGCAAACATTTATTTTATATTTTTTTTATTGAAAGTTTATAGTCGCATCGACTGCAAAGGTTATTAGCGACTGTACTAAGAATTGCGGGACGTTAGGGGTAGGTGATTGGGTGTTATTTCAAATCTGTTAAAAAAACAACTCTTCCGCGATGCAATGTACAGCGAAGATAAAAGAAGAGAAGAACGGGTGTAGTGTCCTATGTGTGAAATGTGGATACACTTTGAATGTGTTGATTATGACTCCGGAAGTTACACCCGAGACAATAGCAAGTCAGTTCTCAGACTTGGAATTGATATTTATCTAAGATAATTTTTCCTACCGATGCGATCTTAAGAAAAACACTGCTGTTCCAAATTACCTGTATATTAGCCAGATCTTCGCTATTTCGTGTAATTTTTCAGTTGGATGTAAATTTCAGGTTTCTTTTTCATCCGAGACTATACAATCTAAAAGTTTATCAGCTCCCTGCGATACTGTTTCATTTTATTCGTTCCTATCTTCTCGGTTAATTTGTTCGGTTCGTCTCGAACAATCCGGGTGTCCCAGGTAAAGTAAACTATTCACGTGAATTCTAATACGTGCATGCAAGGGATAATAATATCGCGAAAATCACCTCGTAGGCAGGTTGTCCTTCAAGACGCGGAAACAAGAATGTGCAGCCTGAGATTCCGTGCATTCCAGCTGCCTTCCGAACGTAAGTAATTAGTTAATTTCGTATAGATAAAATCGCGCGTAATAAGCCGGCTCGCCGTCTAATATTCTGCAGACAATTTTGCGGTAATTCCAATCGCTGCATCGTACTTCTCCTCGTTCTTATAATTATTAATATTTATACTACCGATGATCGTAAACAGAAAGGATAAAAGATCGTCTCGCGTATGGCCGACGATCCACAACCGCGTACGATTACACCAAATAAATAATTATTTATTTTTACATCGTACCTGGTACATTATTGGCAAGAGTTTCGAGCATCCGCGGGAATTGTTATAATTTCGAAAGGGAAATATTCGTTCTGCCGTCCATGCAGATTCGTCGATCGTTAGGAGGAAGTTTATCCTCAACTCCTGGGGGATCGTTTCTTGCATCCCCGTCAGCTCGGACGATGGGGACGACGCGGAGGTTTGGACATAAATCTGGTCTACCTACGGTACTGGTTCCTCTTGGGAGTCAGTTCTAAGATAGCACGGAAAAGGACTTCAAGAAGACTTGCTTTCGGAAGACTGCTGAACACTCGTTACATCTGTCGTCGAGGAATTTTGTTTGAACTTTGCCACGATACGCTCGTTTATACGGGGAAAACAACGTTCGTTAAACAATCTGCTTCCGCGTGTACGATCGTTCGTCGATCCGTGAAAGTTATAAATCATTTCGTTTTGAAATTATCGATAAAATTTGTACTCGCTTCTCGCACGACTCCTTGTAAATAGAATAATGATTCAAGGAGTTACATATTTTGATCAGGGTGAAAGAAATTGATATTTCAGTTATATCGCTTTTCGATGGTATCTTCGAAGAGCACTCTTTTTAATTTTTATTCAAAAATTGGTAAATATAACGAAATTATAGCCCAATGAAGTTGCTCCCTCGAGCGCGAAATTTTAAACGCGATTTTAAGCTTGGTTTAAATTAAAACATAAACGAAGGATCGAGCTTAGATGATTAGAAATATTGCGTTTATAAATGAAAATTTTAGATTTTAAGTTTATCCCTTATTTTTACCCTCGGAGGGTTAAGTTTTTAAGAAAGCTTTTTTTAATGCTTATGCAAGGTCTGAAAGTAATCTGTGCGCCTAGTTTTAAGTCGAACAAGTGGGTGGATTTTGGATTGCATTTATATAGATAAATCGTAGACGCGTGAAAAATGTTGTAATAAGTATTAACTATTTAAAAAATCAAGCATCTAGGTAATACATTTAAATTTGTACCGCTAAAGTATTCAGGTATTCGAAGAAGACACAATCGAACAAGAAATTCCAGTTTCGCTGGAAATTAGCTAGAGTACAAAGAAGATCAAGGTCCAGGAAAACCCGCCTTTTTGTGGGAAACGCGTAAAAACGCAGAGATAGTCCGTTGGCTCACCGAGAGATGGCAGTTGCTAGCTATTTTTCGTGACTTTTAGCTTTTTATGAAAAGATAGTAACGATCACTTCACAGCACGGTACAAACAGTTTCAATTGAAAAAGTAATTGGAAATAATTTTTTTTACAAATTTTAGACGCTGCAGGATATTTCATTTGGAAATAATAACATTTTGCAAGAATAATTTCAGATTTTATTTTATTAAAACTAAGATGTTTTTTAAATCTACTTTAAAATATCTAGTCGATTATTATTTATTTTTTAAATGTATAGCTACTTCGATAAACCATTCTGGAATATTTTGTTCTACAATCGTGTACGGCTCTTGCGATCACTGCTTGGAATGTTAACTTTTTGATATTATTTTCAAAATACCGCACGCATTAGAAGATGAGTTCCATCGATTTTAAAAGCGTTTTTCCTTAATACCTTGTATATGTATATAGAAATTGTATCCGTTCGTAGAATTATCAAAATACAAACACAGGATGCTCGTTAGTTGAAATACCATTTTCAGATTATTTCCACGCGAATCGTGGCAGAGAGACAACGCTCACGAGTTCCCTCTAAGTAGCTGGCCGCCATTGTGCATACTTTTGGCAATATATGGGAAATGTCGTAATTAACACTTTACGTCAGCTATGTATAGAGGGTGTTCGGCCACTCCGGGGAAAAAGTTTAATGGGAGATTCTAGAGGCCAAAATAGGACGAAAATAAAGAATACTAATTTGTTGATCGAGGCTTTGTTAAAAAGTTATAGAAACATTTCCGGCCGCAGAGTATATTTTCGGTAAAGAATTTTTTTCTCGAAAGTACGTAGAATTTCGGAGACCTATTGGCCAGAAAAGATTGTAATTGCTCCCTGAAACTGAAAATAATTTTTTTTAGAACGATTTGAAATCTTTTCGCCGAAAAATTTCACACCTAATCGAATTTTTTTCTCGAAAGTGGGTAGGATTTTGGGGGTATGTCTATTGACGAAAAATGATTCTAATTGACTCCCCCAACCGAAAATAATTTTTCCAGAACGATTTGAAATTTTTAAATTTTGTCGAAGAATTTTAGACCTTCTGGAATTTTTTTCTCGAAAGTGCGTTGGATTTCGGGGGTATGTCTCTTCACCAAAAATGATTATAATCGACCCCCGAAGCGACCAATAATTTTTATAAACCGATTCTAAATTTTTTTCTCGCCGAAAAATTAGGCATCTTCTCGAATTTTTTTCTCGAAACTGCGTAGGAATTCCAGGGTATGTCTATTGACCAAAAATGATTGTAATTGACCCCTACGACCGAAAATAATTTTTCCAGAACGATTTGAAATTTTTGAAAGTCGAACAATTTTAGACATTCTGGAATTTTTTTCTCGAAAGCGCGTTGGATTTCGGGGGTATGCCTCTTCACCAAAAATGATTATAATCGACCCCCGAAGCGACCAATAATTTTTATAAAACGATTCTAAATTTTTTTTTCGCCGAAAAATTAGGCATCTTCTCGAATTTTTTTCTCGAAACTGCGTAGGATTTCCAAGATATGTTTATTGACCAAAAATGATTCTGATTGACCCCCGCAACCGAAAATAATTTTTTTAGAACGAATTGAAATCTTTTAATACCTTTTCAACGAAGCCCCAATCAACAAATTGATATTCTTAATTTTCGTCTTATTTTGATGTAAGTCGACCATTATGATACCAGGAAAATAAATTCTCTAAACTTGGATAGGATTTGTGAATTTTAACAATGCTAGAGGAATATAAGTAGCGAAGCAAATTTTCGGTTATATAGTTTTTAATGGTGCAGAATTAAAACCGTAATTTTACAGAATATCGTACGGTTTTGATCCGGCAGCGAATGTGTCGTGGATAAGAAGTCTAGTGTCGGAATTAGGTGGACCGAGATTATTGCTCGATCGCTCAATCAGTTATGAGCTGTAACGAGGACGACCCCGTCGAACGGTGAACTCGCGTGGCCCCCAGTCTGGTCTATATATACACACCTGCGCCAGACAAATTAACCGGCAGTGGACGCGGATTAGAACAAAGGAATTTCATCTTCGCCCAGCAGTTCATAATCTCGGCGAATGTCCAGGAGAGATGTGTGTCATAGGCGTCGCGACTTTCTAGGGCCGTCGGTGGACGCGGGGAAACGGGCGTGCCCCTTAATAAATGACCACGGTAAGTGCACAGACGACGCGCACTAATAATTATAGCTTTGTTCCATCGCGTACACGAGCAGCCATCCAGCGATGCAAATTAACCGGCCGGCCATTATTGATGGGGCTCCGGCTCGCTTTTGCCCTTTATTCGACAAGGTGGAGAAAGCCGGGGATTAATTTTGGTAGGCAACATTCGGAAACGGAGAGAGGATTTTGAGTTTTATTTAAACGGCTCGCTGGGAAACGATTTCGCGCTCTCGGCGTTCGAGAAGCATTTGGTCGACTGTTAAACGGGGGGTTAATGAATTGGTTGTTTTTAATCGAGTCGCCGGACGCGAGAGATTTTGCTGCCGCTTCAAGAAGACTATTCGATATCAGTTTTTTCCCAAGGTCAACGTTTTTCAGCGTTCCATTGTATTCTACCGATCGAACGGAACAAGGTTAGAAAGGGAACCGACAGCAGCGACTATTTAATCGTTTGCATACCACCGATGAGCATAATACGGACAAGACTCGGCTCGAATTTAATTTATACAGAAATGAAATATAAATTATAAAGCATTTTTAAACTTTTTCAGGGACAAAACACAATACTGTCGCCAAACTGCTGGTTGTATCGTCGAAAACAATTTTTAGAGCGCAAAGGATCGATATCGATGTATATTCTTAAATTACCCAATTTCGGTATCGGAAATTTCTTATTTATAAAAGTAAAGATTTCTGATACCGAAATTGAGTAATTTGAGAATATAGTCCCGCCATTCTAAGAATTGTTTTCGATAATACAACTGTGCAGTTTGAAGCTAGCAGTCGGAACTAGCAGTCCGAAATTTTTAACTTTACAAATAAGAAATTTCGTCTCGACGAACGGAATTTAGACGGAGTTTCAAGCTCGTAGTAGAGGGAAAATTGTATCGAAGACACAATTGCGCCATTAGGGACTTTCGAGTGGCGACAATAAATCGTTAGACGGTCTAAAAATGTTGACCTTGTATAAATTGGTCAAAGTGAATTTCGCGGTGACTTTTTTTTCACTGCTCCGAAGCTGTAGAATCCCTCTGTAACGATGAGTACCTGAAAATATATTTTTAGAGAACAAAGAATGATAAAAGAACAGGTAGAATTGAATGTTAAATAATGTCGATCGTTAGCGATACAAATGGTTTTAGTTGCGAAATTGGACCGCGGAACCGCAACTACACGGCGTATAGTTTCTTCTCATAACTTCTTGCCACGAAAATCGCCTTCATAAATTTGCTGACGGCCAGTGACTGAAACGCATGTTCTACTTAATCTTTTTTCTGACCTTGAACGCGGTGCCCCCGCCTTGATATCCGTATAAATTTCAATAGGAACGTACAGATAGTCGGAATCTTGATTTCGGAATATGTATTTTAAATACATTTTCTTTTTTTCTTCTTCTTTACATTGTTGGCGCCGTCAAGGGAATATTCTACCGTAAACCGTTATTTTAAACACTCTCACTGGATTCCCTGGCGATGTACGAACGTTCACAACGGACGGAAAGAATTTATAAAAACGTATCGTATATTCAACAACCGAATCCCATCAGATCGGCTTCCATTATATTCCCAGGAATGAGATCATCGTTCCACACTATATACTCCAATAAGTCACGGTGCATTTAGCATTCTATTAATTGCTACTGGGATCTCAACACGTCTGACCACTTCACGCGATGGTTGCATCTCGCCCAGGACCTCTTCGTCATCAAAGCAAAAACTCATAGAGTAAAAACACTTACAGGCTACGCATAACCTAAGCAGCATCGCACCTTGTTCGTTTCGTCTTAAATGTAAAAAGAATGTTGCAGAAGTATCTGGATAAATAAGGCAGTAGTTGCAGTCATAAAATTGCATTCCAAATCAACCTTAATTTTTAGGGTATATCGAATAATATGTTATTTCTGCTTTATATTGCTATTTCTAGTTTCTTTTCTCATTAATTAGGAGCTATTTCTGATTGGTCTTTTAGCTTTCGACGAAACGCAACCTTGGTGGACTTCGTTTCCCAATCGAGTTAATTGCAAATGGCAGAGCTGGGTTGAACGTAACAGTTGACGTTTGAGAATATTGACAGTGGCGATGATTCCCAAATTAACGGCCGCTAAAATTTAACGAATTCGTACGAACGTGTTCCTGAATTCGATCGCCGTCGATAAATCATCGAACCGTACGTATGTATATTCGATGGGAATTACCGAGAAGCATCGTGTCTAATTGGTTTCGAAGTGACGAAGAAGCACCGGCGTCGATGAAAAAAAATCTTCGACGGGGCGAATCAAAGGCTCGCTGAGGAATTAATGATGACTGCGCGCATATTCATTGTTCGGTGTCCTTGGAAAGGGATCATTCTTCCAGGTATCGGTCACGGATGATCCGACCTACTCGGCTGACGTAATAAGCGGATCGAACCCGCGAAAAAAGTCCATATTCCGATCAAAACCACCACCGATGTTCCCACATTTTGCTTTTTAATTCGTTATTACGTTCATGTTGTATGAAAATACGATCTCTCATCGAGAAATTCGAGAACCAGAAAAATGGTTCGCATATGTTTACGAAACATACATTGGATCGTTGCACGAAATTTATCATCTTCTAAAGTTAAGTTAATAAATTACAAATTTACAGGGGGCATTGCAAGCAGTCGAGTTAAAATGAAAAGTGCAAAAGTTTCAAAGGGAAACCATACTTGTAGCTCGTTAAGAGAAATAGGAAATTATCGATCGTTCGAAAGATATTTCCTCGGTTAAAATACACAGTGTTCGACTTTTACTTTCCGTCCTCGAATACCAAGGGGTGGTTCGACCCTCGTAGAGACAAGTTGAAATTTTCCTTTCGAACGAAACTCCAAAGTTTCTGAGATCTCGTGATTTTTTGTCTCCCTGCTACAAGTCGTGTGGAAATAATGCAACCAAACTACCATCCTGCGTCTGTATTCACAATTTCCATACACATATACAGGGTTTGCGACAAAAACAGTTTGCAATAAATGTCACCATCACCAATGGAAGATCTTCGTACGTGTGTTGCTCCAATATATGTATATTATATACATAAACCTTAAATCGAGCTGTGGTATGGCCATTGGAGTGCAAAGGGTTAAAACCAAAGTGCAAATGGTTTCAGCCCCTTGAAACAAATTTTTTTTTTCTTGAGTCTGAGGATCTTCCATCTTAATAACGAGAAAGGACAATTTTAATATTCTTTAAAATGGTATCGCAAAATTGCATTTAAATAGTTCTATTAAGATGAATTTCTGGGTTGCAAAGGGTTAAGACGTACAAACTAACGCTTCAGGACAACGAAACTTGATTTTTTGAAAAGTTCAAAGTGTCTTAACCCCTTAAATATGTCTCCTTCGCCGCTCTAAAGGGCCACTACTAAAATCACCACTATAAAGAGCTACCAGGTACGACGTTATCGTGAATTTCTTTGTTCTACGAAGGAAGGAAGTGATATTTTGTGTGGTTTCTTGTGAATTGCCAAAAATCTGCCACATCATGTCCGCGAGGGGTTCGCATATTATAGGCCGTGACGTGATTTGCTCATTGAACTGACCGTAATAAATGAGGGGCCCGTGAAACGCATGAACAGCGCGAAATGAATCCACGGACCTCCCACCACATTTCCATCGACAGGGGCCTGAACAACGTTACCGGACGGAAGGATTCGTAACGCTGCGATTCGATGGAGGAAAACGGATACCGAAGAAGAAACGATCTCTTCTTTCTCAAGTGTATCCATTTGCTCTTGGATCATTTATTATTCCCACCGAGTCATTCTAATAATATTTATTTAAAAATATAAAAATACAAGTAACATAAGAGACAAGTAACTTTTTAAACTCCGATTATATTTGCATTTACGTTTTAAAAATATCCGTTTTTCCCGACACTTCCATGGAAAATTCTTTTATTCGTTTAACGAAACGGATGAAATATCTCTTATATTTTCGGCACTAAATTCGTTCTCTCTTTAACCCGTGCGCTAATTTCTATATTAAATAGAAGAGCGAAACACGAGTTTGAAAGCACCTGTGAATGACCAGATAAAAATATTGCTGATCTGTGTACTCTCTGCCAGAAAGAAATAGATGGTGCGTTTGGTATTTGGCACGATAGCCGGACATAAGACTTGGCAGATGATGAAACGAAGTACGCTGGTAAGAAAGTAGAAATTCGATCGGTTTCCTGGCTTCCTACTTTCTTAACCTTTTATTACTCGCTGGCGGGGTAAGTTGCAATTTCAGAGGATTTATTGTGCGCGTGAATCGCCCTCGGTACTGTTATCTTACAGCGCAACGGTACTATTTGTAAAACAAAAATATAAAGTGTTACGAAATATGTACCTTTTTCCGATATTTCTTAATATATAAACATAAATAGTTGTAATTTGATATATATCGGTGTGACAATTTTACAACCTTGCACATTGTCTAAAATATAATTTTAGAGCTTCTATGTTGTGGAAAAAAATGAAAAATAATGTAAATTATTGTCTTTATCCGGTGACAAATTTCAAATTTAAAATGGCGAAATTTATTCCTACGACTGTGATCATGGATTAATATTTTCTTCCAAAAAAATGTTAACAAAAAGCTCGCTTAATAAACATTAAATTTTAAATAAAACAGCCGTCTTATTTAGTAGGAAATTTCGTATCGCGTTGTGGTTGTACAAGGTAGCAGCTGAATTATTGATCTTCATCGTGTATCGCTTGACAAATATAGAATACACCTTTGAATCTGTCCCCGTGCCAATATACATATACCGCGTTCGAATATTATTTACCAGCCTATGCAGTTCAATACCATCGAGCAGATGAGCAGTTCGGTGACACATAAACTTCCCGATGGATTATCGATTCAACGATTTAAACTTTTATTTATCAAATATACCTTATCGCGTTCCCAGAATAAATTAAGCTCGATCTAATTTACGAACAACCGGTTGTACCAATCCATAATTTTATGTTTTTTTTTGATAATTCTATGCGCCAAAAATATTTTAATCTGTATTTAACGAAAAGTAAACAATATCTTGCGGGATATACGAACTAATACGCGGTGTCGTTCGCGGTTGCTTGATCACCACGAGACGTCTGACGCCACATTTTCTCGAAACGGATCCCGGAATCGCAGTTCGCGGCCCGATCCTAGGAAACTATGAAATTCTGCCCGCGCAGAATCAACACGATAAACCAGCTCCAATAATAATCGCGGAGCACGCAAGTCGAGCAGCTGGTCACTCAACCGGTGGACTGGTTATTGTTCAACGGGGCGAACTTCATTTTTCATCGACGTGCCACAGAATCGATCATCAAGCGACCGGAATGTTTCCCGAGATCCATCAAATTCTGCGTGGGCTAGTCATGCAATAAAATCTTCTGTTTACAAGCACCGGCCGCACCAAGAATAGTTTCAACACCACTGCGAAAGGTTCCTGGTGAAAGCCCTCCAACGTCGAACCATCGAGCGCAGAAAGTTTTGCCAATAACTTTTTTTTTTCATTATTCCATAAGCTGGATAAAAATACAGTAGCTCGTGAAATCGATCCGATATTAGCGCAGGTAGATTCTAGATATCTTGGAACGGTTAATATTTTATCGTACGTCTTTGTATATTCGCCATCCTACATTTTATTATTATACACATATTTACATTAGTATTTCATTCTGGGGGGCCCTTGTTACGATGTTTCCTTTTAGTTTCTGCTTAAATGTGTGCGTAAAATATAAAAAATTTTTCCTCTTTTGTCTTGAAAAATAAAAAATACAATTGTAATACAAGAAGAAGTACACCGAAGCCTCATATTTTGTGCAGCACAGCATTATTTTAACCTTTAGAATTCCTGCGTATCCTGCATGTCTCTTCCAATTTAGAAGTTATTTTTATTTATCTTTTAAATATTTTGGAAATCAAAATTTATATACACATCTTACATAGATTGTTCTCTGTTCAAGAGGGGTGGTGAGATGCAGATTAAATTAATTTTTTTAATTGCATTAAATTGTAATATGTTCTCATAAAAATGTATTCATATTGATCGCGTATGAAAAAAAATTCCGAATTGACTGGTAGCCTTCTCAAATTAAAAATTCGAGTGCAAAGGGTTAACAAAGCCGTTTAAAGTGTTTGTTTGCGTTTGGTGCAACGCTGTTGGTGCAGTAATTCGAATCTGAAGTAGTGTCTGAATTAACTTAAAATTCGACGCTATTCTGTTACTTCAGTGCATCGTAAGAGCGTTTGCACACCGGAAAATGAACTATCGAAAATCAGCCGTGGCTGAGTGAATTCTATTGGCTTCCGCGAGAAATCGTGAACAGTGCCGGACTAGAACTGTTCGGTCGAGTTTTCGATATAGAAAGAGTGGCAGTTTTACATCCAGACCAGCGATATTTTCAAAACTATAAACTATCGATTCGGCGAATAAAAAGTAATTCGATTTTCATCGTGGTGCGACGCGTCGTTGTATTTTGCAAAGTGACGAAATATCGATGCACGCGGTTGAAGCTTGTTAATTTTGTGTCTGCTCGATAACTGTCGGTTCAGAACGCCTCTCGTTCGCGTTACTTACACGCGTTAACCCCACGCATCTTCTTGTTACCTTCGTCCACCCTCTACCGCGGTGGGGCAACCTCCCATGTGGCTAGCTCCCATTAACTGCCCGTTTCTTAGAAAGGCCTACTTCCAGAGCCCCTATCGCAGCCAGTTATTGAGATTCTACTCAAAAAATTGATCGCGTTGTAACAGTTTTTCCCTGGTTCCAGCTACAAGTGCACCCCTCTATTAAGATCCTCGTTAAAAGATCTCACCCTCTGTACGGGAGTTCACGTTTTTTTTTTAGAAAAGCCATTAAACGAGAACCTATGACAATAAGGTAAACATATTTGGAAATTACAATATAGCCTGCCTACCGTTCAAACAAAAATTACGAAACGAACCAACAAAAAATGGCAATACACCTTTAAGGTGACCAGGCAGTCAAAAACTGATTATTTCTTTATTTTTTTGTTTTTTTTTGGAAGTAATACAATTCGGAAATGCCAAAGTTTCATGACGTTGCCGTGAAAAATAATAATTTGGACAGCTATAAATATAAACCAACACTTCCCGACGATGTTTTTAAAGTAATTTTGCCCATTTATGAAGACTTGAGTGATGTCTCGGTGGCTACCTTACAGAAAGCTCTAATAATTTTCTAATAAAAAAATTGTATTCGTGCAAGTTTCAAGCTAGCAAAACATCGTGTAAAAGGGAAATTATTTATACCTGACCATAATTTTTTAACAAGCCCTTACAAAAAGGCTCAATTTGACTGCCTGGGCCTCCTTAACACAGAACTACCAAAGCAGTCGAAATAACCTGTTCGTAATTTCTAATAAATTTTCATGTTTTTGGTACAAATGAATACAGGTAACCCTCCTCTAACATGATGGACAACACAGCCAGTGTTGTAGGGGGGGCTACCTGTACACTATAATTCTAGTTCTAGTGTTAAAGTGACACGATGATCGTTTCGACTCCGTTCCACGAAAAGTTCTATTCATCTAATTAGGTGGATTGAAACGAAACGATCGGTGACTCAGCATGCTCATATCGTCGGGCTAATAATCTAAACGTATGGCCTCGTTCACGGGTACACGGAGTCTATGACTCGGCGTGCATTTCGCGTGAGTTCTGTCACCGGTTTCCGAGCACGAAAAGAAGCGACGAAAGACGCCAGAAGAAAGCGGGAGAAAGAGCAGAGGCGAGGTGACTTTTGAACGAATTCCACTCACTCGCTTCACGGCTGCTACGCATATTGTTCTATTTATGTAACCATTGTTCATCCATCGTTTAGGATAAATTTAGATGGCCGACAGAGAGGGCCGGTCTCTCGCTCTCGGAATGCCGGGTCGACTTCTTAAACGTTTCTTCTCCCGGCTTCGATTCCTCACTCTTTCTAGCTGCCACCCTCTCCTCGCGCCCCAGCCCGTCTCTGCTCGCGTGCTATTAATGATACCGATTAATTTAGAACTATTGGGTTTCCCAATTAGCCAATCGGAGGCAGCGATATGCGGCTGGTCTGCCTTTCTGCGGCTTTCTTCTGCCCAACCCGGCCAAACATGGACAGAATTTCGAGGAAAAGAGCATCCCTCTGCGATTGGATCTTTCGCCAGGGTTACCAACAGTTTCATGGAATCCAAATTAATACCCGAGCCGTCGAAAATTTAAATAAAATTTTTTAATTTTACGCAAACCTATAGAAAATCCTGTAGGATCGGAGACGAGCAATCGTCGCCATCTTGGAAATATATACAGCTATTCTTCTACAAATGTCTCGTGAACTTTTGCTTTTCTGGAAGAAAATTATTCTTCCAATCGGTGGATTTTAAATTCTTTAGAAAAAGGTTTTAACGACTCTGATATTGTACAAGTATAATAAAGTAGCAGTATAGAGCAGTATAATCTCTATTGATTAATTCGCAATCAATACCACCGTAGGAACGAGATACTTGTGCCCCGTGGATAGTCGCATGTTATAAAAGTGATCATACGATGTTTTATTTAATATTGTACGTTATATCGTGTCGCGAAAATATATTATCGGGCCTCCTTTTGCCTCCACAACAATCTTCAGACAGCAGCGTCCAGTGTTCGTAACGATGGCCGAAATAATCTCAGATACTGTCTTTCCACGATTATTCCAGCCGTTAGTTGTTTAGCAACTGTCCTAAATACCATTTCATCGGCTATTCGTTTCTCTTCTCGAAGTATCGACGGCAGGGGTTTAGCTAACGATGGCGCCAAGACGTGAGTGCAGTATGTCTCTCGACAAGTCGCATATGCCAAAGGGAAGCGTAAACGTAAAGTGCTTCCTTTGATACAGCAACGTTTCGTTCCGGAAATAAAAAAAAAACTATTCGATCAGATAATTAATAATACAGTAACCTGAGTTTCGGCGATAATTCGTGGTAAAAAAATTTCTATGCTGATAATCTGAAACGTACGAATTTCATCGGGGGGAGGAAACTACTGTGTTTTTTTCATCTCTTCTTAATGTTTGGGTGTTTGAAATTGACTCCCTTAAATATTAATGGAAAATTCGCAAAAATGACAATGTTCCAATAGTTTTCATAGATGTAAAAAATGTAATATGCGTAACACTTGAAACTAACTTTACTTCGGGACATTCGTTTTGAAATTTTTCTATTATTTCTGCTGTAGTCAAGTTTTCATATAAATCGGAAGTATTTAGGCTAGAGCGATAAGCGGAGCGAGTTAAATGCGTTTTTCTCAAAACCAACTTTTTCAAACTTGGCAGCTCGATAACTCGGTAAATTTTCATCCGATTTGCTTAAAATTTTTAACGGTGGCCCCCTAATACTATCCTCTTCGGTTGCGCCTACGGAATTTTCGATCGAATAATTCATTCCTGGTGTTTAAAGAAACATTGACTTTTTCACAGATTTTTTAGATCTTTCATTCAAAGTTCCGCCATTTTATAATAAATTATTATTTTTATAAATCCCTGAATGCAACCGAAGCTACTGCCTTACAGTATCAGAAAATTGCATGATTCAGCCTCTATAAAAAAATAAATATCAAAAGGAAGAGACAATAGTTTGGCGTTTAAGGGGGAAAACCACTGACGAATTGAAAAAATCGAAATTTTTTTTCACCTCTTTTCAATGTTTATAAATACGTACGACTGAAGCTACTGTTTTATAATTTAAGAAAATTGCACGATTTCTTGTTTTCTATCACGCTATAATAATTAATATTTTTATATGAAATTTTTAGAAAAAGTAGTTCAAGAAATGTAGTTTAGAAAACGTGAAACATTTATTAGAAACAGTTCCAAAGTTACCCCGAAAAAATTCTTGAAAATCGCTTTTATTTTCCATCGTCACAGTGGTTTACCCCCTTAACACTAGATCGCCCAAGGAAGTCATTTTGACTGCTTTTTAATTTCAATTAGAAAAACAATTATGTATATAATGACACAATTTCTTAGAACTTTGTGACTTTTTGTACAACATATAAATGAGTTTATTAATAATTGTAGTTACCTCTCCCTTCCTTCATTTCCGGTATATATATATGTGGTATACATATATTGCCCAAAAGCAGTCGTTTTGACTGCTTGGGAAATTTTAAATAATCAAATGACTCTTATTATTGAACAGTTTTCATTTTTTTTCGATTACCAACACATGATAACATACAAGTACATGATAAATTGTCGATTTGGGCGTATACTTGATAAATTGTAGTTTCTCAATAAGCTAAAGTAATACTTGTTATTCGAATCTTTATGCAGTGATACTTGTTCTAACATGTTGTTTATTTTATTTCATTTGCGCCCTAAATTCATAATACTATAACCTAATATTAAAAATTAATTTTAGACAAATTTCTTTGCACATTAGTTATTCTTTCACAATGCAATCATTTCGACTGCTTTTGGGCAATATAGGTATATACCAAGTTTCGGTCTTTCTAGTGTTAAATACGTTCCTTTTGTTTCATCCTCGATTATCATTGTCGACCGAAAAAACACTCGATAAATGAGAAAATAACCGCGGTACTCGAGAGTCAAGGTACATCTTTCTCGTCGATATTCGCAGCCTGGTAGCGGCGACACCGATGATCGCATAAATTCACGCCGCGACGATGGAGGTTGCGATGAACGAGCGAGGAAGATAAAGGACATATAAATACGTACTCGGGGCGTGTTGTGATATTAATACAATCACGGATCACTCCCGTGTTGGCCGGCAGCCGTGCGCAGACACTACATTATCTGAATCGGGGTGAACGACTTTATATAGCATAGAAGTGTCTTTGCGGCTCCTTCGTTCTCGCTTTGTTGTCGGGTTTCGGTTGTTCAGACAGTGAATCAAAGGGTCGCAGGCGAAACAGGCTGAGAATGGAATGCGCGGAAGTATCCGGCGGAAAGTTTTTTGGAAGGGAAGAGGGGTTGACGCTTTTAATTTCTTCGCGGGTTTTCTTTTTCGACTACCTCCGAAGATTTGTGGCGACTTCGTCGCTCTCGACGCTTTTTCCAAATTGCTCTTTCCTCTTTTGCTCCTAGCGGCTTTCTCGATCAACGAACGCTACGGCGGTAACGAGGGGAGGAAACAATTCTCCCTTTCTTTCCAGCGATGCCTGTTTTCGTTTAACATTTCTGCACACAACCGACGTCTCGTCCACGGTTGCTCGAACTTTTGATGTCGATTTTCTCGAAACCGGTGCCCTGGATAAAAAAAATCACCCCCTCGGTTGTACTACGAGTTTTGGTCCTGTGTAGCCACGGTTAACGGCAGACGAGTCTTGAAAATTTTTACGGAATTTTTGGACGAAAGATCAAGGTTTTGCGGCATCCACGCGTGAACTCGATCCAGCCATAAGCGACTGCCTTTTCGGAGAGAACGCTCGCGCCCGTTCTCGAGACACCCGACAACCCTTTCCGAGGTGTCAGAATCTGACACACGGACGTTACTCTACAAGCGAATCCTCTTCATTCACCGTCTCCGGTGGATGTTTCCTTAGCTGCCGTGCACGGCGATTTCGAAGAAGAGTCCTCGAGGGATTAGGCCCATCCGGGTAAACGCATGATTGGCAGTCGATATCGTTGAAGGAGCGGTCTTCAGCGAGATACTTGTGGCCTGGCTCGGTGAATTCGAGAGGTTCCGGTTGATCGGATCGCCGATTGCCGAGGGGAACTGTTGCCAAGGGGAGGGCGAGAGGGACGCCGAGGGGGAGGGAGAGAGCGAGATGTAGAGGGGACGGAGTAGGCAAAACTCAACGGCGGGAACCTGGCTGAGGAGGGGCGGTGAGGGGGAGGGGGAGGGGGCGGGTGGGGGGCAACCAGTGGAGATCATTTCCGCTTCGCGAAGCGTACTAGAACACTCCGCGGCTACGTCTCTTCCGTTGAAAACGTTAATCGTCCGCATTGTTCGCGCTAAGTTGGCTGACGCGAGGGTCAAGTGCCAGTAGGAAAACTGAAAATACCGCGAGGCTTCTTTCCTACATGTCACGAAGCAATACTGAACAAAAATGTACAGTCACGGATATATACAGCAAGGGGCAAAACTGAACACACATACGACATTTTAACAAAAATAATTTTTTATTCGATATTTGCATACTGGAATAGAAAAAGGACAAAATACTTCGCGTTATCTACAATCTTCTGGCTCTTCGAAACAAATTACAAATTCGTGGTACCGTTATTATTCCGTTTCGTACAATTTTTTAGTCAGTTTTGCACCGCAACTAATTTTGAGTAAACTTGATATTTTATTCATAAACCTTTAACCTTGATAATTGCTTCGGTACGTTTAGACATACTTAATACAACATTTTCGTGATACTCCGGTGTAATGGAATATCATTGTTCCTCGATATGCTATTAAATCTAATAGTTTTTTCCAACTCGTATATGTGTTATTTGATTTCAATGAATTTTTTCCATGTTACTTTCGCATATTCCCCGTACGCGATATATACGACAATTTTTAAATATTTACTATACCGTATGGTTTATGTTAATTTCAATTAGGAGTATGTCACGGTTCCGAATACTTTCGTCATATACGCACGTTCGTAGAAAATCAAAACCTAGAATTCTTTATCTTTCTTAATAATGTGTATTTCCATCGTTTCTTTTTACTATATGCAACATTCTTTGACGAGATACAATGTTTTTATATGTATAACGTTACTTGTATTCGAATATCATGTTTTAACAAAAATTTCCCGCAACAATTTATATCTTGTAATCACACGTTTTATTACCCAAGTTAATTATATTAACTGTTTCTGTCTTTTATCTATATCAGGCCCGCAAGATTC
Source organism: Colletes gigas (assembly GCF_013123115.1). Lineage (NCBI taxonomy): Eukaryota > Metazoa > Arthropoda > Insecta > Hymenoptera > Colletidae > Colletes > Colletes gigas. The sequence continues at coordinate 1,001,113 of NW_025106668.1, forward strand.
TTTTTCCCGAGACACGACATTCGAAATTTCAAAGTCCGAAACGTTAAGTTTCTTTGTGAATTCCATAAAATTTCAATCGACATAGCCGCTTCCTACCTGATTCATATTCAAACGTTATTATTCAAATATCATTAATCGCCATACCACCGTTCTGATAGAAAAGTATTCATACATAATACATGCACTATTTGAATAACGCGTATTTAAATATTATATCTTAGCATCGATCGGTTAGGTTGGGTCACGCACGCGAATGGACGATTCCAGCGAGAGAAATCGATAATTGTTAGAAAATGATCGATAAGATAACGTAGGGGAAATGTAGCATATTTGGAATAACTAATAACTTTCTGATATTTTGAACAAGATAAAATTGGAAGATTCGAACAGCCCAATGATTTTTATACTTCCGACTAGGAAACCCGTAGGAAAGATTCACACGATATGTCATCGATTTGAACAATAAGGGTATCAATAACATCGGCGCTGGTCTCATTTCTATTCAATTTGGGAGGACATTAAAGTATACCACGTTACAGAGTTACACGTGACCCCAACACGCCAACGAACGTATTAACCGATTTTATTGAAGCGCGAGAGCATTGAATAAGTGCAACGAAGCCTGTCGTGCCGTGATACTCGTGTTTCCGGCCCCTGTCGCACCCGAAACCTCGGTATGTACCTGGTCAAATATTCTATTCACGGTGCATCAGAGGCCCCGTAATATTTTAATAACGAAGGTCACGTAACAGAAACAACAGTCCCTGGTATTAAAACGTTAATGAGAGTCGGTACGCATCGAAATTGTAACAGTTGGGGGCTGTCTTGCCTCAGGTACACCACGAGAGTCGACCTTGTGTTCTCTAAATGTGGGCTTATATGCACAGAACTGCGCTTTTTGTCGTATATGTTAGAAACGTAGAAATAAATAAATGCCTGAAACAAGCCATGGGCTTCTCCTTGTCGTTTCCCCCTCTTAAAGGAGGGACCCTGCCAAGGGTGCTCCCACCACCTTGGTTTTCTGTCAGGGTACAGTATTGTATTGGTTTTTGCTGCGAGCACATATAAAATATAGTTTTAGACAGTCCAACCTCGACCGCTTCTGGGCCTCAGAAAAGCCTATTAATTCGTATTTTATTAATTATTGAGGCATTGTTCGAAGCGGCGAAACCTCCCCTTTAAAATGGTTTTTGGTTTTTGTCGATCCGACTTTCCGTTTCGGAGATATCGCAATTTATGTAAATGGTAATTTTTTAATCCGATTATCTCTGTCTTCGTCTAACGGAGTCGGACCTCTTTGTCTTACGTGCGTGGTGCTGAGCTACCCCGCGTACGGGTCAATGAACTCGCGAACGCAACAACGAAATGTAAACAAACCGAAACCAGCCACCGCATCGACTTGAAATTAAAATCGCTATATCTCCGGAACTAATAAAGCTATCGACATGTTCGAACGCTCGTTTTAAAGAGCATTTCATCCTCCGTCTAATGGCCATATCACCTACTATAATTTTTGGTATCTTCTATGTTTATTTTGAAATTTTCTGCGACGCTACATACCCAAAGAAATAAAACTGGATAAATTAATTTAAATACAGGATGCTCGCGTAACTACTAGCCAGCACTTTTTCTTAAATAGTTGTTTTCTCTGGAACGAAACTATGGTATCGATTTGGAACAAAATTCGTTTTCAGGAGCGTTTTATCTTCTATCCGATGAAAATTATACAATTTTTTAACATAAGAGAGAAGCATATGTTACGAATAAACATCGAAACACAACTAAAAACAAAAAGACTGGTCATTTGACCGGTCATGGTAGGAATGGATACACGTTTTTAGTCCCTCTTTCTTCTTCAGCTACTGACTCTTTCTATGTTTCGAGATGCTGGCAAACTGCAATCAAATTCGAAAAACGATTCTCCTGTTCCATAAGTGTTCCTGAGTCTTCATTCTACCTGTAATTATTTCAGCGATTCCGGCAACTTCGTAGAAATTTCTTTTTCTCGGCGAGTGCAACGAACGGTCATTTTTCGCGATCGTTCTTTCAATTATCGTCGGCGTTAATTTCCGATCGAGGAGGCAAGAAAAAATGTCGTTCAGATGCAAACGGGATTCGACACGGAACGACAGCGCCGCACTCGAAAACAAACTTGTTTAATGGTAAACCGAAGAACAAATGTCAGAGTTATCTCGATTCCCGGTACAACCGTAGGCGGTTTTGAAATCGATGCGCCTGAACGATCATTTCGAGGACTGATCATCGCGTTAAATCCTGATTCGCCCGGAGGCACGAGGGAGTAATCAGAGCGGTGGAGCAGTTAAATGGCATCGCAACCGCGACCGAATTGTTAGCACGTGGAACATGCAAACGGCCACGTTGCTACGGGCCACGAAATCCGTTTGCAAGAGTCTGCGAGTCCGGTATTACGCACATTTTCCTGGACAGTGTCGCGTGCGCGCGCGTTACCCAAACCGGAGTGCAATTTATCTCCCTGCGTTGCAGAGCTGTCCGAGTACTCGGAAAAACCAACCCGAGATTTTCTCGGCCTTAATGTCCAATTGCTTCGGTCTCTTCAAGAACCTTGCTCCCTACGAACGATTCTAACACGTACGCCTCAGACCCATTCTCCACTCCTGATCGATTCTTTCTAATTGCAGCGGGCCTAACTGTTTTGAAGAGAAATGATCAAGGAATTAGTCCTCCAGTTTGTTCCTTGTTCGTAAATGTGTCAAGTTCCATCGAAATCAGCGATCGACCTTTTTTCTACCTTCCCGCGTACTGCGAGCATCGAAAATATAAAATGGCCTCGTTGCCAACGTTGAAAAATCATTTCTCCTACTTAATCGTGTAATTTCACCGGTTAACCCGATCAATTTCCCCTATCAAACAGGGCGGCGTGTTTGCTAAGAACATCAAACAGCGCCTCCGGTCCAATGCAGGCTGAACATTAACAACTATTTTTATTGACGGTGTACAGAGCACATTCCAAAATACAATACCTCGCTGTTTGTATCCGTGGAGATGTATTCCGGGGCCGCGTTGGTAACGGTTTAGCGTAGAGGAATGGAACGGGATCAATGAGGGATCGAAAGGGTGAGATTGGCGAGCACGTGGTTTGCTAGCTTTGTAAACGATAGCCAACGGAATCAATGGGCATCGTCAAATTGTAGCAGCCGATTGCGATTTCAAACTATTCAAGTTATCCGATTCTGTCAAACTTCACTAATTTCGTCCAATTACTCCGGCATGGACACTTATGGTGTCGAACGTTTCTTCTTTCTGCCGCGATCTTAAATTCTCTGTTTCTGCTACAAAAGTAATACCAGGCATTTCTGCCAATCGAGACCACTGTAATTCTGATTAAACATTCGTGCTGCGAATGGAATTTCTCCCGTGTATTTATCGTTGGGAATTAACAGATTTTCATTGAACCTAATCCTTTCGTCATCATTATCATCATTGAGACATATTCCTTTGCTACTGGAGTCGAAGCTGTCTTAGCAGCTGGTAATCATAAAGAAAAAGCTCTTCTGTTATTGCAGTTAAAATTAACATAAAATTTAATATATAATTATAAAAATTATTATTATAAATCAACTAGTGTTCATATTGGCGATATGAACAATGAATACAGATATCACCTGATAATGACTGATACAGACAAAAATATATGGTGACACATACTGCTGTTTTATTACCGTGCCTTTATTTTTTCTATAATAAAAATGTATGTTTTTTGTTTTACAATTGTATCGACTATTGACTACAATAGATAAATAAAATATTTTTTCATTTCAAGATTGTACTAAAAAGAAAAAAGAAAGCACCAATTTACTATCTCCATAATCGTGATCAACCGCTCTACCGACTTGCCACCAACTCGCTCCCCCGAAGTGTGTTAAATAATTAATTTACTAGGTGTGTACAAGACCTTAAATAAAAATATCTCAAAAACGAAGACCTATCTTTTTTTTTAACAAATTTTTACCTTTTAGGGTTCTTTATTACCGTTTCAAAAGCGATTTCCACCGCTCCTCTTGTCAGTTAGACGAAACACCCTGTACAGTATATAAAACTTGAGTGCACAACAGTTATACTACTTTGGTTTTTAATTTACACTGATTTCCTTTACCTGCCCGCAGTCCTGTATCGTCTTCTCATATCTATCAAAGGTGTAAGGATATAAAATTCAAAGAACGCCAGTAAGTTGGGACGGCTTCGCGGGGGTGTTCGACGCCTTCATCGGGCGTTACAGTTTTTCGAGAATTTGTAGAAAGCGCCGGGGTACGCACCACGAAAGGGGGAAAAGGTGTAAAGCAACTGGAGGTAGACAGATCTCAGCACTTATCGGTCTACGAGATACCCATTAACGAAACTAAAAGCCTCCCCATATATCTCACTCCTCTCTTTCCTCGGGCCGTGCGTCTGCTACGCCACCCTTCCCCTCTCGCTCTGCAACCCTCATTTCCCTCGGCGCCACCATCCTTGAGGTAGACACATCACCGTTCGTTGTTTGTCCAAGGCTTTTGTTTTACTTGCTGATATATATTGGCCCTCTTCCCGAGCGCTCGGGCCAGAAAACGGGCGGAGGGGCGGTTTCTCCCCTTTAGCCGGTGGTCGGGGCGCCGTGGATCTTTCTCGGCCACTCTTCCGCTCTGCAATCGCAAGCCCGTCCCGAGGATTTCGTGGATTTGTTCGCACCGAATGCGATTCGATTTGCGTGGAACAAGTACGTTACTTTGCACGAGCCACCGGCCGTGACTCACGCCAGCCGTCAAACTTCTTAAACCTTTGGCTACGAAAATGATTCAACTCGCAGACGTCTCAAGATTTTGCCATTAAAACGTTTGTTGGAGCTCCAAATCTTCCGTTGCTTAGGAAGTCCCTTGGTATTCTTGTATTCTTGCACGATGGTGCCAATTCACGTCGACGTTGGTTTTAATATTAGTCTCGGTTACCCTAATATGGAATATTTTTTTTTTTATACACGTTTTTCACTTGCTTGCGGAACAATCAATTTTTTAATTTCGTCTAAAAATTTTTAATACCTGCTCGAATTTTTTTCTCGAAAGTGGGTTGGATTTCGGGGGTATGCGTATTCACCAAAAATGATTGTAATTGAACTTCGGAAGCAAAAATAATTTTTTCAGAATGATTTGAAATTTTATAATTTAATTTTTTATTTCAGACATTATTACTTGCTCTGGAAGCTCACGAACGTTATGACCAGACTGCGGATCTTTATGCAAATTCACATTTTTATTAATAGAATTAATGAAACGGAAGCTTCGCAGAGGGCTGTCTCAACCCCTAAATATAATAATTCGTATCTTATTTTAAGTATTTCTTATATTTTTGCATATTAAATGCATTCTGTAGTTTTTTTGAGGATTAAAATTTCCCATAAATGCATAAACATCCGCAGTCTGGTTACGACTTCTGTTCAAAAGGTCGTATTAACTGCTTCTCGTTTGAGAAATCGTAATGTGCGTGATAACTTGCCCATGCGGCCATATTGGTTGCACAGAAGGCCAGTGCGACATCTTGCGTGAGAAATTGTAACACGTACGGGACATTTAGGAGCAGGACTCAATTTAGTAAATAAATAAAGCGGCGTGGCTATAAAGGAATTGAACAGTTATTTTCAACAAGTTTCGTTAAAACAGTTTAAATGGAACTTTTATAATAAAAGCTCTCAGAACAAAAGTTCCGATGAGTACGGATAAATAAAAGTTTTCAGAATAAAAGTTCCGGATGGGAGCATTGGAATGAATGTTCTTTCAAGTAAAAGTTTCAAGAAAACAGATAAATAAAGGTTAATGAATGAAAGAACATGAATTTTGAATAATCTGGATAAACAAGTATCCACCAAATCTTATAAGCTAGAATATATATATTTAAGTAAATGTTAATAAATCCGAGTAAACAAGCTTTAACGCGTTTAAATAATGCTGATAATCTTTGGATCGATCGAGAGTCCCTAAAAATCTGCATAATTTTAATCTCGAACGATTAAAAAGTTCCTCCTCTGACCCGATACATCGTATCGCCGTGTATCGCGTAATTTTTCAGGTTTCCCGATTACGCAACGGTTCGACATTTTTACAGTCGATCGTGAGATCGTTAGAAGCATTCTTGTCCCTCGACCGATGTTCGACCAATTTTCATTATTTGGAAAATTGTGGAACGTCCGAGGTTCGGCTCTCAAGCTCACGGAAAGAAAACAAATATCGAAAACCAATAAACGATAAGCTGCTAATTGGAAGTCGAGACGGCGTCGGTCGGGCCGGCGTGACGATGCGAGGCGTCCATCAATTTGAGTCTCGCTATATACCCCTATAATAATCGAACGGTCCGTGTGGAAACTTTGCCTCTCCGAAACCATAAACGTAAAAATACACGAGCCGATACATATTTTCTCTCAAACGTGATTCTCTGTTTAATACATTACTTATGTTCTATAAGATATTTGCAGAGCACATACAGTGTTGCGTCTCGCCAACTCTGCCCACTTAAATACCTTGATTATTTCAAACAGTGCGAGGAAATGTTACTTACGGGAGTTGTAGGGTTCAAGAATACATAATATAATATGCGTTGTCTAATAAATTTGACAATTTAATTCTTAAGTATGTTTGATCGGTAAAAGTGGCCGTCGATAAAACGAAGCCCTCGTTTGCAACGTTCACCTCCGCCGTTCGCGAACGATATCGAAGGAAAATGCAGGGAACACGAGCGAACGACTACTGTATATTTAAATGACGAAGTAATTCTATGCACCCATACCTGAAACGGTAATTAATCTTCGTCTTTTCTAATAGCGGAGCGTGGTAAACTAAAACCGAATCGAGAGAGACGCAAAGCAACGAAGAGGAACAACACGTACAATGTCAGAGACACTCGGTGACACAAGAACGAGCATGTAAGCGCCAGATTTAGAGAGGCAGCTACGAAATTAAGAGACGCAGCCGCACGCCGCGGCGCAATCTGTCTGGCGGCTAAGCCGCGACAAATTTTTCATAGGTATTCGCCCGTAAGTTATATTTATGACTCGTCCTTAAGGGGGAACGCGTGGCTGCCGTCAGACGTTAATGAGCGCCGGGAAACGCCGCGATGCCAGCCTGCGTCATCGCAATGACGAATGTTTCCAGAAGTCTGCGCCACGGGCAACCGACTCCAAATGATCCGAGTCCGTTTAAAAATGCTATCGCGGGATCCTTTAACAAATTAGACGACGTTCATTTATCGAATTGACGAAGGCAATTGGGATTTCGGGATATTTTAATCTTACGGGAACGCGATTTTTATTATCGCGCTATTGGAAATGTCATATTGGATTATTCATCGCGCAGGAATTTATGCCACGATAATTGTCTATATCTCGAGTATATCGAGATACATTTTATAAAAAAAAAAACATACATACATTTTTATGTAAGATGTCGCTATTTCGATAATTATTTATCGATCTGTCAGTCGATAAATTAGATTTCTATATAATGTTCAACAAAAAAAAAATCACTAACGCGTTTTGCGACTAACACGGATCGTGACACTTGACGAAAAGAAGTTCTGTGCAAAATTTTAGCGAGATCGGGCAACAGGAACACGTGCCGCATTTAAATTAGAGTTGTGAAATTTTTATGATTTTATATCATTTTTATGATCTTATACCAAACTTGTCGACTGATATCTTTTAGCGAAATTATAATTCCTTGTGTCTGAAACAGTAACGTGGGTGTGATTTTCATTGTTATATTTAGAATCCTATACAATGCAGGCGTCTGGAGTAGAAAAGTATAACTTGCTGCTTCAATGACTTCTTCTTAAAAAGTGTTGGTGTATTTAAGTTTTCGTTTAGAGCTCGTTTTACTCGATGTAAATGCAAAGACGATAATTAAAGACGCGGAGATGATTGGAACGCGTTGAGATGGAGGCACGCGAGAGTCTTATGGTTTCCAGCGTTCGTTTATTTCCGGTTAGGTAGTCATGATAAAAGTTCGATTTATAGAGGTAAAATAATGCATTTAACGTATATGGCAGATAATTCGACTTGCAGAGGTTTTCGCAGCGGAGAGAAGGGGAATGAAGAAAATTTTCGTGTTGTACTATATTTCCAAATAATACAAGGCTTACAACGGGGTCGATCTATCAACGATAGAGTGACGGATATTGTTGAAATTGTAAGTTTCCATGTTGTTATAAATATCTACAACATCGCAAGGCATATAAAAATACAGTTTAATTCGAAGTTATATCTCGATATTCTATAGCACGGAGGCAAGAATTAATTGTGTCGTTCATCATTTGCGTCCTATTTCGGAAATAGACGTTACGCGACTTCTGGAAAAACGGGATCCAATATCGGTGCGAATCTGTGTCGAGAGCCATTCTGTACAAGAGACGATACGATTCAGCGTCCCTGATTATCAGATCTATCGCGTTTTACAGGCTCCGTGCGTGTGTTAGTCGCCCCCGGCCTGGTGCATGTGCTTTCTAGATATTTTATCTATGGACATGAAGAGGTACTCGAGAATCGTTTCCAGAGTAATTGAAATGGCACTTGTGTCGAGTCGGTTCCTCGATATGAACGAGGGACTCTTTTATGAGCTCGCCCGCCAGGCCTGCTCACCGAGGGTGATAAGTTGCTGTTTTTCACACGGCACGTGCCCATCTTTTTCCAAGATTTTTTCTTCATGAACAGCTTTACGAGCACTCGTACCAACATACAATACCAACACGAGAAATTAAAGATCATTTTGTGAAGGGAGTACATATATCTGTTAGATGTGCGTTGTAATTTTACGTAACTCTACTTGCAATCTAATTTTGAAAACTTGAACCTAACGTGTGTGTTCTATTTGTCAACGATGTAGATTAACCCCTTGACGCTCATATTTTTCGGGTCAACCAACAATGATCAGTTTTCTTTATTGAATTTGTTTCTAAAAATACGATTTTTGTTAATTACAATATTGTATCTACCGTATAATTTGAAGGATAACAAATATTACCATCCCTTAAACCGTTGGATTAAACAAATATTATTTTTCAAAGCAGTCAGACTCGGGCATGAACGTTAAGGGGCCATTCTGCCTTGTAGGCATGAAAAATACGTGTTTCTTTGTGATTTTTTTTTGCGGGTTATTAAAGAGCGATTAATTCTGGATTTTGTAGATACATTTATTATATATTTAGCTACATTTACAAATTTTTGCAACGCATAATATCTATTGATTACGCTGTTTTTGTTGATCATCAAACAACAGTTTTTACGAACGGCACCCGACTGCGTACGTGATATCTTGCGAACAAGTTATTCGAAATCCTAAAACCAACGATATTCTTAATATAGATGAGTGTGGTTATAGCATGAACTAGGATCTTTTCAAAAAAAAGAAAAAATGGCAAAATAGCAGCTATTTTACGAAAAAATACTGAATATTTTCATATATTTGGTTGCTTTTTTGTTAATAAAAGAAAAAGTATTGCATATATCGCAATTATCCTAGTTCATGCTATAGGGAGACCAGTTCTGAAGATACTGTATAAATTTGATGTTGATATCTTGAATAGTTTTTTAGTTATCACGCACGCAGTGCCGAAAGATGTAGTTTCGAGAGAAACAACTTTAAAGTTTCACGTCTAGTTGTTATACCTACGCGCGGTAAATTTCAGCAGGCTATAACTTCGTTAGGTTTCCGAATTTCAATTTAATATTTGGTAGACATATTTTCGAGACTACATACTAAAGGAAAATGCAAAAAAAAAAATATCGATTTTTTTAATCCCACAAGGTAGAAAGGCCCCTTAAGTGGTTAGAAGCGTTCGAATGAGATTCCATGTTCTTGGTAATATCTGTTGCCGCTTGTCGTTGATAATTCGGCGATGTTCACGGCCGGTGAAACGAACACCGCGTAACATAGTAAACGTCAGAAAAGTAAGACATCCGATGTAATGGCGAGCACGGGATCGAAAGAGAGCGAAGGAGAACGACAATTCGACGATACAGAGATACGCATTCCGGGTCGCGGGAAGGGGTGAAGCGCAGGAAGAACGCAAACACGTAGCCACGATACAGAGGGTGGAACGCTGGCGAGAGCGTAACCGGCCTGATAACATCTCTAATCACGACGAGGCCGGCCCAATCAGTTCTAATCCTGGACCCTGTATCCATCCAGGAAGGCTGTATAGTCGACGGGTTCCGGGAAACAGTCGCCCGACCCCGCACCCGCCCTCAGGGAAACTTGTGAGCCGTATAGAACATCGCGTACAATTCGTGGCTATAGAAGCTGCATCGAGGGATGCAGCTGCACCGACGGCATCATACACTGCCACGCCGTAGCTGATACTGTCGCTCGAAATTACACGTATTGATGTATACAGATTGCCAACGGTTGCACGGCCGACGGTTTCTGTTCCGTTTATGTTTCGGGCGTGTAGGACCGATCGAAACCGGTTATCTGGTTCCTCTGATGCTCCGCGTGTTGTTTCGCCCCTGTGAATCCAAGCCCGTGTTGCTTTTCTTTCACCGGAGTTTGCGAATCGACCGGTCGACATACGCAACTACGACCGGAGTTTGCAATTTACATTACGCGCGTTAACGGCCGAATGAGATATCGATATATTTTACTCCCGACCGTTGATCGATCATCGCGTTGTTACAGTCTACGCGGCGGCCGTGTAAGATAAAGCGTTTACGCCGGTAAACCCTTCGATGGGAACTCCGGTTACATCTACAAGCTGATTTCGATAAAAGTTTTATTGGAAATAGGTGGTGGAATGGACGAACAATTTGTTCGAGATTCCTTTTTAACTAAGCTTTAATATTATTTGAAACGCTTGGAAGGCACGCCTGCACGGTTCGAAAGAGACATCCGGAATGAAGAGGACAGACCCAATCGGTCCTATACTTTGTCTAAACAAGCCAAGGAAGGGACACAGCTGCACCCTCTTGACTCGTATCTTGATGTTAGGTTTCCAACTAAAAACCAGGTACAAAATTAATCTCATTTACTGGTCTCCTATTGCGATGGATGTTCCCTCGTAAGACCTCCAACGCCACAGTTTATTCTTCAGCTTTCGAATAATCGTTACACTTTATTTTCTACGCTTTGGAAGAGACACTCTTTCGCTATGACTTTTTCAAGAGAACTGAACTGCATAACAAAACTCATTACCAACATTGCACGCCACGTAGAGAGGTGGTTATCTTTGGACTCTGCGCGGCTAAATTCGATGGAATCTTCTTAAATAATGTTATCCTCCCGATACATCTGTCCGTTGATCTCGTCTACGTTTCAGCGATGATTCTTCGCGTCGAGTGCCCAGGGTTTCAAGTGCCCCATCAACGACTGTGCAAACTGTCCGTCTTCGTGTTTACAAGCTTATGCGCGAATTGATTTGTCCGGGGTTGCAGGCGAGACAGCGTCGAAGCGTGGGCTCCCAGAGCACTTGAAAATTGCCGATCTATTCCCCGGAGGAATGAAAGGCCACACCCCCCCTCCACCGATAGACAACCGTGTGTCCGAACATGTGGGCTCGCAATCATCATCAGTGCTCCGCGATATTCCGTGCGGCCCCTTTTTGCTCTCATCAAGTCCTGCTATGCCGTCCAATCGCCTTGCACGAGAATTAGAACGGTTGTTCCTGGTGTATGATCACCCGGAGGGGTTGAAACATCTGCAGCGGAAAAGACGCTCGTTTACCCTTTCCAAGTAATTGGGAAGTACCAAGTTGGGAGCCAACGTTTTTCTTTCGGCCCAAGGTTTCCTACCTAATTCTTCGATGGTTTTGCCTTGAGATATATCATGTTACAGAACGTGTTTACTTGGCTATACTTAGCTCTAGTTGGGGGTTACTTTTAGAACGTTAATACTTTCCTGTGAAACATTACATCTTGCGTTACCGTGGAAGAGATCTAGCGCGAATCTCGAGTGCTCTGTTACACACACCACGTGAAAACCAGAAGACATCGACGAAGAACAATTTGCTTTTAGATAAAGGTTCAAGCATCGAGCAATGGCTGTTTCATCGAATAAAATTATATCGCAAAAAAGTTGCGATCGTTTCAAGTTTCTAATATAAAACGAACCTTCTACCTGATATTTATAATTATTTTTCATGCTATAGAAAGTAATTTTTAAAGAGCGAGAAGTTGGCAGACAATTTGTTCTATAGGTTCGAGTAATTTCGTTCGAAATATCAAATATTAGAGCGGTATAAATAACACGATATACAGAAACAGAAGTATCTCCATTTGGCATTAAGCATTTCACTGTTAACGAACATCGAATGAATTTCACGCGGAAAGTACGTCGTCTATTCGGCAGAAAAGACCATCTGGCAATTCCCTGACACCCACCGATACTTCATGAAAACTGCCCTGTCCAAATCTAATGACCTATAACGCGTCCACCGTCCACTGACCATACGCGTACTTACGTCCTTCCTCTCTGTTAGGCCAATAGGGTCAAACGTTTCCTTTCTAGCTCCAGAGCTCGTCAGGAACCCCAAGAATTGTTCGCTCTTAACCTCGCTAACGTAATTACCGTTATTGCCGAAGTTTAGAGAAGCGCATATGCCGGCCGACCGACCATATTCTGACAATGAGTTTCATAAATCTTTCAATGGAAAACTTTGGGAATAGTACCTATTATAAGTATATGTTGGAAAAATAACATTGGAAATTATTCGTGGGTTATTAAGCGTCGTATGTATTTCTTGCAATTTTATTTAACGTTCTCGACTAATTAAGAATTAATTAATAACACGAATAAACTTTACACATTACACCCTCTTTTATTCTGTTCTTTTCTTTTTTTTTAAACGTTCTGGTATCCAGACAACCATCTCAACCACCTTCAAAGGATGACATTCTTTGCATTAAAGCCAACAATACGAATGTCGGTAATAAAAATTTTCTAACGGTTTACGACAAATACAGAAATATATCATTGGTGAGTAATTTTGTCTCACACGGTTGAACAATTGTCACGAGCTGTAAATTTAGCAGAAATATGAAGAAACAAGTCAAGTTTGGAAAATAGGAAATTATAATCAAAGTGATGTTTTCATGAGACTATCTTACTTTCACGGATACGCAGAATATTTATTTATTCGCGAAACACCAGTCTGATAATCTCTTCGTCACGGGGAAGTTAAATCGCGCGATCTTAATGCTATTAAAATCAACGATGGTACCTTTATATCGAGTTCGTGGGAGTTAGCAATACTCTTCGGGCGTTTTCGCGGAATGAAACGGCAAGATGAGAGCGGAGACGGGCACGACCACGTGCTTTTAATAATTGATAATCTGCACAGGAACTTGTGAGAACCCGCGTCTCTCGGAACTGTTATAGAAACTTGCCGTTCTCCTCTCGTCGACATCTGTTCATCGAGACAATCATCATCGCGTAAAAAACGATTACGAGTATACACGAGATTTGAATATGTCACGGAAAATATTCGAACTGTATTCGAGAGTATGCAAGGTCTACAATCTTCACTTCATTTCGCCCAAAAAATGTTTAAATGTCTATGTATCATAGTGTATCGAACATGGAGTAGAGAAAGTATACTTATGAAAATACTACTGCGCATTGAAACATTACTGCAACGAATATAAAGTACTGGACAAACGAATTTGGCCAGAAACGTTTTTGTTTCCCCACGTTGCGATAATGTTGGTAGGAGAAGGCCACTTCGTGTTTTATTTTCTATTTGTTGAAAGCTAGTTCACGAGGAAGTTAGGAAACAGAGAGCATCGAGACAATATGAATGTTCAGATTGATATGGACAAATAGAGAGAACTGTAGAGCAACCTCCTCGTGGTGGACACTGGGTAATGCTAATGTCGACGGTGCTTCGTGTTTGTACAATGAAAAAAAAAAACCATTTTTTACCTTTTTGGCGTCTTTTTATTTTGACTCCTGAAGGGGAGTCAGAGGGTCAGGGGGTCAAGGGGTAATATTTAAACACAACAGTGCTTCTTACACTGAAATATGCTCAAAGGCACACTATTATTGACCTTTGATCCTTCGTATCTCGAAAACTGTTCAATTTACGAGCTTGGGCCCATTGGAACTTCTCATCAAGACATCATGAACTCTACATCGTATCAAAAGTTCAGCTAATTTAACCGGTGGTCCTTTACCATCTCTGTATGTATGTATTCCTCTAGAGCAGATAAGAAGGCGATAAAAAAGGAATATTTCTTACGACCTGATGCAAAAAAATTGATAAAAATTAAGAGAAATCATTTGTCCGGTACCGTTAAAAAGGGTTCAACGCGATCGACCGACGAGCGGGTTCCGAATTTCACTCGCGATCGACTCTTTCTCGCCACTCGTGCGTCTCGAGTTTCCGTTTCGTTCGGGGAACAGCACGATCGGACGGAGCATCATCGCATCGCCCCAGAACGAAGTTCAAATTCGCGTAAAAACGCTGCGTGGAGAGGTAATTCCGCGAAAAGTGGTAGTCCGAACGGGGAAAAACACAGCGTTGCGAGGAAACGTATTCATTTTTGAAATTGGTCGAAGGGTCGGAGGTGTACGTGTCTGATTCGCGAAGTGAACGTACGTAAGTGGAAGTCTCAGAGTTTTTCAGGTTCGTTTGATCGTTGGTAATGGATTTAATAGGCGGTTCATCGAGAAAGTTGAAACCAGCTTTGCGGAAAATGGCTCGCGTTAATCCCTTTTTCGAGCTTCTGGCATGAAATGAGATTTCTGTTACTCGGCCGACGCACGACGGACCGCATGTGGAGAGATTATACGCTCGTGCGCGATGTTGTGTGTGTGTGTGTGTGTGTGTGTGCGCGCGTTCGCGTACAGAATGGATTTAGGGTGTAGAGAGAACTTCTCCTCAGCCATTAGCCGCACACTTGCAAATCCTCTACAACATGATTCATACATTTTCCTGGAGGATGAAAAAAAGCAGATTCCACTGCATCCTGTACGGGCACAATCAGACGTCGACGTCGTGTCAGGGTGCGACCAAGCTGTTCGCTACGTTCACGACGGTTTCGACATGTAAAAATCTTTTGCCCATTTAGGGCGGATTCGAAACGCTCTAGATTTTCTGCCATGAAAACGTTTCAGTTTTCAATGAACGTGCACGGGATCGATCTTCTTTATTCGCACGGGGTATGCGTTCTCTGCTTGAATAGGATTTCGAAGAGTTCTCCTTCAAGGAAGTTGCAATTCGGACAATCGACAGACAACAATTTTATATTTTACGAAAAGTCTGCACTTTCCTTTATATCACTTTTGTTCATTTGGCGAACAGGTTGAACCTCCACACTTCTGTTATAATAATATTTCACTGATAATTCGAACGTTCGGAAAACATCACGTTTGTGTCCAGGCCCGGGGTGTCTGTTACCCGAATAACTGAAATTTTTCTTCGGATTCGAGATCGAATCTGCTCGACGGGTAAAGATCGTTCGTTGATAATCTGTCATACCGATTGGCGGGAAATCTTCTGGTCTGCGCGCGCAGGACACAACCACGCAGACACGTTGGCAACGATACGTGGAACTAATTCCAGGCATTTACCGCAGCCTTCTCCAGCAACGAAGATAGACACATAGTTTCCGTGCAACAGCACGCAGATCCGACCGAGGAGTCGCGTACCAGGATTTCAGGCCACTTTGCGTTCGTTTGCGCACACACCTTCTGTCCCTGCGGGGACGACGGCCTCTGGAAGGGACGCTAGTGTGAGGAATCGATGAACGCGATCGAGAGGTAGCCGCGAGAGGTAAAACAAAATCGCAGACAATTCTTCGGCGTGTTGCGTCCCTCCGTCCTCCTCTCGCTGCTTTATTTCTCTTCAGGTTTTTTCCTTCCTTTCTCTGCGTGGCCACCAGGGTGATGGAGGTGGATAAGCTGTGGGAGGAAACGGGCGTATCCCCTCCCTTCGCGCTCTATACGTATGTACAGTACTGACCATATACAGGGTGTTTCTTCGTATGCTCCAATCACCGAACCAACCGAATCACCGTTTTAACGCGTTCACTGACAGATCAAAATCGTATAACATTCCGGGGGACTGAAATTTTCATTTTATACAATTCCAAAACTGCGCAACTTAAAATTTCTTTCGGTAATTATTTTTTATCACCTTGCTAAAATTCACAAATCCTATAGAAATTTGTCTACCTCGACGTCTCAACTTGAGAATTAATCTTTTTTAGTGGTATAATCACCCGTGTGTAGCTATACTGTTTTCAATTCTCTCGCCGAGACAATGCTCCCTACAGATATTCGTATTAGATAAATTATTCAGGAAATTTAAAATAAGAAGCCGTACCCATGTAAGGTCGCTATATACATGCGCGCGTGTGTGTGTGTATGTTTCTATACCTGCGCGCCGCGAATCCCTCGATTTCTTCCTCCGTCCTCCCACCTAGCGTTCCTGTGTAGACCTCGGCTGCCTCGGTTGGCTCCTAATTAAACATCCAACTCGCTCGAATCCCCAAGTCGACTTGGTCGTCGATGTTCCGATATTAGTCCCCCCCGCTTTCTTCCCTCGCGCCACTCACCCTCTTCTTACCGAGATCCCCACCCTCGCGTTCTCCACCACCCTGTTGGAATCTGTCGCTGCCTTCGTCGGAATGGAGCAAGCAACGTTTCTCTGTGCTTTATAAACAGATTTTTTTAACAAAAGAGAAAAGACAAGATCGGTCGAGTTTACCAAACAATATCCCTCGCGAGAACGAAGAAGGAATAACTTGCAATATTAATGCAACCCACTGTTATAAACTTGCCTCGAGATCTATCTTTCAATTATATTTTATTACACGGAACATAACGTATCGCACGTTTTATCCACGATACTGTTTAATTTATTATAATTTTCGACTTTCCCGGTGTTGGTAGAGTACGAATAGCAACAACTTTATTTCGAGCGAGACGTATCTGCCGGTTATTATGAAAGTGGCCGAAGTCATGTATTTCCCGTTTGGACATATTTAAACTTTTACGTTTGACCGTATTAAAAAATATTCCCTCAATATTGTGAAAATTTATCTAATGTCATTGAATTTTATGAATAACTTGTACAAAATTGTGTGTGTTTGAACTGTTGAATGATTTATGCCACCTTCAAAAGTAATCGTATATTAATAATGAACTTCATTGAGAAGAGAACTTGAAAAAAGATTTATTTTGCTCTTGGGAGTGTTATTTAGTGCATAATTACGCGTTTATTATTACTTTTCCAATGCACTTTGATTCATTTCATCTTCAATGACAAGATTTTCTTCTATTGTACACTTGAATTGCTTTAAAATAATCGCGATGTAATAGATTCATTAAATCTTTGTTTCTCTATTGTCTCTTGCCTGGAAGTCGTAAATAATAGAGACAACCGTATGTTACAAAATAGTGTTGGTCTCTCTCTTCTTGGCGAAAGATCTAAAGCATTGAATTCTTCTTGAGGATCCATTAAAATTTTATAAAACATTTTCGAGCTTCATTTGTGAAACGTATCCACTGTATTTTTAACCAGTTAAGTAACTCGATATTTCAGAAATTTATTAGGACCGTTTAATTACATTATGCATTACTTACATTATTGATACGCCATTTATAAATAAATATGCAGTTATTTTTATAATGTTAAACTTACCCTGAGCTTCTGTCTGATGAAATGATAGAAAAAAGTGTTAAAGATATGAAAATCTTACTTTTTTTATCAAGACGCATAGAAAAGAAATGACTTGTGTCAAAATGAGCATGAAGTTGTAATAGGTAATAATGAAAATGACTTACTTCACGGTAACTTGGCAAAATATTTTACATGATAATGAAATATAACTGATACGACACAATACTAAATGAAAATCTCAATTTTTTTAGTTTTGCGACTTAGGCCACTTTCATAATGACCGGCACATATAAGACGTGAAAGGTTTTATTTGTATCAAAGCTAAGTACGAATAACCCAACCACTTTTCCTGCTTGAGGGTTGCAATGTAGATTATTTTCATCGGCGGAAAATATTTATTGCTACGGATAGTGTAACATAATTAATCTACTTCAACTTTGTATTGGAACAATTACTCCCTTCACGATATACATTGGAGCGTTGGAATTTACGTAGGCACCCTCTACTTGTTTTCTATAATAAACTTTTTACAACGTTTGCCAATAATTTGGGCGATTACTTCGTAGGCTAAGATTTGTTTTAAAAGTAAAAGGAAAGTACAAGCCGATCGACCCTTCCGACGAAACAAAGGAAAATGTAAGACTCTAGACTTCGCAACAACGAAAGCTTTTCATTAACGATCGCGCCGACTACGGTGATATTTTTTACATTTTCCGAGGTTTATTTTGAAGAGCACCAACACCGCCAGCTTGCAATCGCATACTAAAACCTGCACATTGTAAATCGAGTTGAATTTTTAGCCCGCTGTAACGGACTCCATCTTGGACGGAAGGCTCTCTACCTTAGAGGGATCGTCTTAAAATTCCTGTTGTATGGGCGCGTAATATGCCCATAGGAGTTTCTTCTCTCACATAGGTAACATTCCTGGTCTTGGTCGCGGTGCTGACCATGCAGTACGTGGCCGAAACTCCTTGCAGCGGCGCAAGGACACGCGTGCAATATCGGCGCGCAGCTAGCATACCCTGGCAGAGGAGATAGCGAGCCAACGGAACTGTCCCGGCCCCGCACCCGGATCCAGGGTTACCAGCAACAGTAACAGCAACAGCAGCACGCGGAGCATCTCAAACACGATCTTGTATTCCAGACCTGGCAGCGCCTACGAGCGAGAGAATAGTCATTAACTAAATAATGGCCTGATCCCCAACATCCTGGCACAGTCCGCTCACCCCCCCCACCTGAAACATTCAACGGACAAACGGTGGGGGCAGAAAAGGAGCCAACCAGCCAGGAAGCCACCCACCACTCGCCTCGAACTGGATGTTATCAGTCGGTGAACATTTTACAGCCAATGCGATGCCTTTGCAGCTCTCCGGATGACTTTTTTATTCACCCGGAATCGATACACGCGTCCCTCCCTTCCACGAATGCTTCTGATTTCGACGGGAAAGATCGCGAGCGTTAATCTTTCCCGTTACAGCTGCCCTCGGCCAGGGTGAACGTCTGCCCGGTCCAAGAAAAACGTTCGCCAAATCGATAATGCTAATACCGACTCACGACTGCATACGCTGCCCGAAATAATTATAGCTTCGTTATTCGCAGTCGTATATCCTCTGCTCTTATCTGTATCCAACATTCTTGAAGGTGGTGCGACGGTACTTGACACCGTTCCGGAAAAATATGCCCTAACAATGCTGCACCGCGTACCATTGGTTCAGTTTAAACAGCCTAAACGTTGAAACGGAATCACTTCGAAAATCGTACTGTTAATAATGCGACGCACAGTGGTCCGAATGATGTTTCTAAGAGAGTTCTCGTTTATTACTTTTACGTGTTTATTATATAGACCGTGCAGAACCTGAAATCATAAAACGTTTCAAGAAATGGCAATCGGGAAACAGTGTGAAATTCAGGTATATTACTTTAACGGTGTACAGTTATGAACTCTAAGTGATGGTTTATATCTATTCAGGTGTACAACACCGTTTTTGTTAATTGTCTGCACATTCCATAGCTAAAAGCGTTGATCTTCTTCTCATTTTTTCCGTTAACAGGAACTCGAACTTTATACTCATAAGAATTCGAAGAGGAAGGAACTTATCCTGAAACTGATGGTAATGCTGTTGAAGAAGCATTAACAAAATTTGTGAAAAATGTAGAAGGTCGCTAGAAGGAACGTAGTTGTAACCGTACAAGTATTTGAAACTACAAACAGTGACTGGCTAGAAATGAATTTAAAAATTGTAGATTATGGAGGGTCCGATATTCCGTGTGGACCGAAAAAAACATGGCAGTCCTATTATGAAGTTTGAGGAATGTGGAAAACGCGGAGAACAGTTGTGGACTGAAAAATTCGTTAATGAAATACCTTTGGTAGAACACGTTTTAAGCGGCTATTCTAGTCTAGCGATCAATTTTTTAAGCGCCATTTGAAATTTTTTTTTTTAAAGAACTGTAAGACATTATTGTATCGGGATTCGTGACGTGATTTTGACTTATATTTAAGGAGTACGCGCTATTTCCTTCGTGAAAATGTTTTAAAAATAGATAAACGAACATCCATCATAGACGTACTTATCGTGGATACCAAAAGTGTGCAAAAATATTGAAGAAAATTCGTCAGGACTTTAAAGTTAGGTCATCGATTTTTTGTATGTTTTTTCCAACTTTAGCGTGTCAAAGAAATAGTTAAAAACACACACGGACAGAAACACGCGTGCTGAAAATATTTGCTGAAATGAAAAAGAAAAATTGATTTTTTGAAGATTCTGGACTAGAATATCTCTTTAAGATGGCTTGATAGTTACATTTTCCGTAAGTTTGCGAACTCGTTGCTGGTTGGCGGGACGTAACATTTTCTGCCATTTGATATATTAGAGACAAAACATCTAATGTTCGGTGGAAAGGTTACTTTAGTTGCGATCGTTGTATATCTCTTGATAGAAATACCATCGATTGCATCCATTATAATAGCTTGTTGTTTTGCAGGAAACAAAACACTGAGTTACTGCTACGTATATTGGAGATTCACTTTCTTTCGTTGCTTTCTTCGAGACCTTTGAATTCTTTAATCGAATACTCCTGTAGTCAGGAGCATTCATGTTATTTACGTTGCACTTCGATGCAGCTACCAACCCACCAAGGTGCGTCGATGCTGCACTTAAGTTGATGGTATTAAATAATATACGGTAATCACCATTTTACAGTCGTATTATTTTCCAAACATATTACCATCGTACGATCGTATTCTTACGTATGTTTGTAAATATGTTAACTTTACATAATAACGACGAGTCCAAATTGTGCGGTCGCACATCGTTTCTAAATATCGTGCCTGTGTCGAATTTTGCCAGTATTCGTTTTAAGAATCATTATTGTACAGTGGCTCACAGTGAAAATCATCCGCCACGTCGACAATACGTCGACCATACCTATCCTTGTAAGTCACCTTTGCGATAGTTACTCAAACATTTCGCTGGATAATACCTCGCGATTAAATGGCAGAGTGCATGGAAAGAAAGCCTCGAGTGCAGAATCCCATAGGTGACGGCGTTATACCTCTACGTGTCGCATGCCCGCGTGTCTGAAAAGTAGCGAAATAACGCGGAGAGTGGCGTGAAATGGCGGCGAGAAAGACGACATGGGTAAAAAAGTACGCGAAGTTGCACACGTCGACAATAAACACGCGCCGCTCGTGTTTGTCTTCCATTTGCCTCCTCATAAATCCGATATAAAGCCAGAAAGGTCGAATTTTACCGGAGTAGCCTTACGTTATACTTTGCTGAAAAATGGAACTCATGATCCGTATAACGTGACCATCCTGGCCGCTTCTATCGTTAGTAAACTAAATAATTTCATATTCCCTTTCGATAATTTACTTTAAAGAAGCTTAGAAGTTGATAACAACGTATTTTCTAAACGTTAACGGAATTAGGAGATCCATTAGAAAACTGGAAACTGGAAGCACCGAGTTACGTATCATGGAATTATAGAACGGTTTTAGAAAATCGATTGAAAAAAGAGAAAACGTGAAACACGATATAATGTCGATTAGAAATTTTTTCCCTGGTGGAATGCCATGACGAGGGGTAACAATTGTTGTTTTTCTTTTGCGACTGCCCTTCCAGCAACTCGTGAAATATTACCACTTGGCGAATAAATAACTTGTGAACAACGCAACGTTTCTTCGAGAATCTTCCGATTCTGAACTAGCCCGCGGTCAGCTGACACGTGGTACCTATACTACGTTATGTGGTTATTGTTTCAACCGACAGCACCTGTAAACTAACTAAACCGGTTAACCGATTAACTAATCCCTTAAATCGGATACCTGTCGGAGATCAGTTGACCAGTTAACTCGAGCACCCGCAAAACACTAGAACTATATAGTCACCTACCGAAACACAATTAAACTGTAAGATGTTTCTCGCCTCGTGGACTAGTTTCTCAAAACCATGGAAGAGAATACGAGTCGGATGCTAACAGAATTGCCCATATTGCATTTCGGGGAATCGGAAACTGTGTAAAACTTTCAAAGTTAAACCGAATCGTCACATCGGAAAATGCAAAAACAGCTATTTCTTGTCTCAGCTTGAATACCAAGAAGTTATTAAAAAATTTAATTAAAAAATTTCAAATCAATTACAATCATTTTTGGTGAATACATATACCCCCGAATTCCCACGCACTTTCCGTCATTTAAGTTATCAATAACAATAAACTAACGGAACCGCATTTGAATATTTACTTTTATAGTACTATCCAGGAATAGAAAGTATTATTATATCTTAATTTATTTTCAAAAGATCAAATTCCTTACATTTTAAGGGGCTGGTATATTTACGATACGCACCGTATAAAGAAATAAATCTATACTCGATGCGAGTATATAAAGCAATAATTCGTAAGTGTTCGAATATTAAATCGAGCAATGGCAGATCGGTATAGCGATCGTTGCGAATCTTTCGCTTAATAACGATTAATGTCTCCCAGCACGTACCTGCGAGAGATACAAGAATTGCTGCAGGGAGAGCGAACGGGAAGGGGTCGATAAATTGAAAGTTTTTACATCGAAACGGCCCGCTCGGTGCGCGTCCTCCGAGAATTACGAGAGGGGAAGTTTAGAGTTTAATTTGCCGGAAAATTATTGACGGAAGTCGGAACGGGCACAAATCATAACGCTCCATGAATTCGTACGACGGAAATCTGCGTGCCCGCACCCTTCTCGTACTCGCCCCGCTTCTTTTATTCTTGTTCCTCTTTCAGCCTGTTCCCGAGAAAGGTTCGATCTCTCAACATCGTCCAAATGACTCTTGCTCGTCGTCGTCGTCGTCGCCGTTTCCCCGCGTATGTGTGCACTTTTGCACGCGTGTACGTGCATCCATGGACCACGAATCCATCCTGGATTATCTGCCGTGAAATTGTCTGATTTGCCTTGAATTTTTCACGACACACCATTTGTTTCATCGCGTACCCCGTGCGTCGCAGATGCGTGGATCCAATATACGCATACGTATCCGCGTAGTTATGGACGGATCGAAATCCCACGGAATGATGTAATTGTTTAAAAGATTGGGTCCGACCGGTTGGCACAGCTGCAAATTCGTCTGCCGCCATAAAACTTACACTGGGGAGCGGTGATTCCGCGGCACGAGATTTCAGAACAAATTTATAGTATTTCTATAAATTGTCTGCTGGATTGGCTCTAGCTATTGAGATAATGACAGAAAAATACACTAAATACCGTTAACCTCTTAGTTTCGTAGGTATTAGAATATTTTATTTTAGATTCCACATATACAGGGTGTTCGGCTACCTATAGTAAAAATTGTAATGGGCGATAGTAGAGGCCAAAATAAGACGAAAATCAAGAATACCAATTTGTTGATGGAGGCTTCGTTAAGAAGTTATTAACGTTTAAAGTTCTGCCCGTACTGAATTTTTTTCTCGAAAATGGGCAGGATTTCGGGGGTATATTTATTCACCGAAAACGATTGTAATTGACCCCCGCAACCGAAAATAATTTTTCCAGTACGGTTTGAAATTTTTTAATTTTGTCGAAAAATTTCACACCTTCTCGAATTTTTTTCTAGAATATGGGTAGGATTTCGGGGGTATGCCTCTTCACCAAAAATGATTGTAATTGACCCCCAAAGCGACAAATAATTTTTATAAAACGATTCTAAATTTTTTTTTCGCCGAAAAATTAGGCATCTTCTTGAATTTTTTTCTAGAATATGGGTAGGATTTCGGGGAGGTGCCTATTGACCAAAAGTGATTGTAATTGATCCTTGCAACCAAAAATGATTTTTTCGGAACGATTTGAAATTTCTTTTTTTTCGCCGATAGGCAGCCTTGTCGATTTTTCATAAAAATTCGTTTTTTATTTTTCATGAATTTGGTTGGAGCTGTACAGAAAAGTTGTTTAATACTTTTTTGTAGGTATCCATGAGCTCTACCTCCCTACGA
The DNA here is from genome assembly GCF_013123115.1 of Colletes gigas. NCBI lineage: Eukaryota > Metazoa > Arthropoda > Insecta > Hymenoptera > Colletidae > Colletes > Colletes gigas. The sequence goes on from NW_025106668.1 coordinate 1,025,188, forward strand.
AATTTCAATGAGGTACGTTCACTATTGCGGGAGTTATGGCTGTTTGAAAATTGGACCATTTTTATGTGGTTTTTCTCACTTTACGGGGTCAAGGAACAATTTTTTCATTATTGTTAAAATTCCTACATATTCTTCACTGAAATACGCGTTATTTGTTTCTTTAAACATTAAAATTCTTCAATCCGTTCAGAAGTTATGACGGTTTAAAGATACGCATGAAATTTTGGAGTGACATTTCTGGCCTCAAATTAGATTTTCGGTAAGGAATTTTTTTCACGAAAATGGTTAGGGTTTCGAGGGTATATCTATTCACAAAAAATGATTGCAATTGATCTTCGCAAGCAAAAATAATTTTTTCAGAATGATTAGAAATTTCTCAATTTAATGTTTTAATAACTTTTTAACGAAACTTCAGTCAAGAAATTGATATTCTTGATTTTCGTCTTCTTTTGGCCTCTAGAACCTCCCATTAAAATATTTACTATTAACCCCTTGCACTCGTATTTATATTCGATCAAAATGAAAACATTTTTATAGGTACATATTACAATTTAATTTGGCGGTTTAGTAGAAAAGATTAGAAAAATACATTTAATCTGCATCTCACCCTCTGTTGAACAGTGATCTCGGGAACAAAACCAATTGGCCAGAACAAAAGAGGAAATATCTTTTATCCTTTATTTATTTATTTTATTATATATACACGTACACACATTTAAGTAGAAACTAAATGAAAACATTGTAACAACGGGCCCTAGAATGAAATACTAATACTAATGCCAAAATTTTGCATTTTCGGTTCGAACGGAACATTTGAGAAAACGAGACGACTGTTTGTCATTGAACAGAAGCAATGGTAGAAACCATCGAACGTGACCCAAGCTTAAAGCGAACGACCTAATTAGCTTACAACAACGCGGCCGCATCCCGCGGTAAAATCACCGACACGTAAAACATCGCGTCAAGGACATCGGCCGTCAAGAAAAAAGCAACGAAAAAAATGGAAAAGAAACAGTAAATGCAACGTCCACGGCGGCGCGCGGATCGAAGCAGTCGACTGTGAAAACGGCGTGCATCCGAACGAAATGGACTGGTCAGAGGTGCTGAAGAAAAAGTGCGAAAGACGAGAACGCGGGAGTATATATGAGGAGGGAAAACGGTGGGGGAAGTGCAAAACGACCGTGAAACTTAGCCGACGACGGCCATTCTTTGCCATCTTGCCCGACACTTCCTTCTAAAGGATTCATTAATAATTATTTTATTCTATTATATGTATATATTACATCTTGTCAGACTATCGAGAATATAAATTTTTATATACACTTTAATTACACTTTCTTATTAGAAACTAAAATTTATGCACAATGTGGCCACCTTGTTATATCCATAACTTATACATATACTTCCGACGAATACGTGGCACGCTTATGGCCGCACGATGGCGCTTTACGTCGGAGTACTGGTCGACCGTAGGGGAACCCCCAAGCAGAGCTCGCCAGTCGGTCGCGGGGAATTCCCGTGCTTTAAAACAGTTTTATAAAACATCTCTTCTTCGCTATATGGTTTATCAGAGGTTTATGATCTTTTGTACGCGCTTCATTTTGCTCGTCCCGCTCGATTTTCCATTATCTCCTACCGTATCAAAGGACCATAGTTTCTATTAATAAGTCAGTAAATAAAATCAGTGAAACTCGGGATCTAACGCTCGTCTGAACGATCGTATGATCTCGCGTTAACACCTCGCGCGGTCTGAAAGTAGAGTCGTCGAAACGATCCGAGCCGCTTCAACACAGCTGTAAATTCCGACCTGTTCGTCGCATCGGCGAGGATCTTGCCTTTTTTCACGCGCCGCGCGCAAACGGACGAACAGACGGGGAAAGATAGCGTTTGGATCTGCTCGATCCGCCTATAGAAGTGTTGGACAAAGCGACAACGAGCTCCAAAATTAGCGCGGAACAATGCGCGTGGCCGGATTCAGAAACGGACGGTCCAACTTCCCTCCCTGCTCCGTTTCGACGCTCGTTCTCGATTTCGTTCGCGGTGCCTGCCATCTTCCTTTCTTTTCATTCCTCCCCTTATGATCGAGACGCTACACGTGAACGCGAGGAAACGCGGCCAAACCGTTAGAAACAGTACAAAAACAATACTACAAAAGTTATCGCTGTCTAGACTGTAATTTCTGTGATTGTTTTTTAATGGCACGTAGGCTGTTTTCTACCGAGATTTTACAGATATATTTACTCATCTTACAAGCACGTTCATAATTTTTTTCATCAAAAAATATTAAAAATTGTGGGAGTTATAACTTCTTAATGGCTCTTCTGAAAAAGGTGCTACACTGGCTTCCACGATTCAGAGGGTGTTAAAGTATCTTCGTTACAAAAGGTATAGTTATATCAGAAACTAGGGAGAAGTAAAAATCTCGAGTTTCGAATTTCTATTTTTTAACATTTCTTAACTCAATATTTTTTAAAATCTCTAGTTCCAGCAATAAAGACGTGTCTGCTGAATATTCTCTCCCAAATTAAAGTCAATCGATATGCTGGATCTTGAAATGTCACGGAAGTCGGTTTAAAAAAAACGCGTTTAAACAAGAAGTTATAACTCCCACAATTTTTAATATTTTTTCGTGAAAAAGGTACTGTTACATACTTATAAGGTGAATAAATGCATCTGCAAAATCTCGGTACAAAACAGCCTACCAATCGTTAAAAAAAAATATTACAAAGGAGGCCGAGAAAGTGACAATCTAGACAACGATATCCCCATAACTGGATTTCTGAAGATCGTTTATATCCAGGTGTTTGTGGGATCGCTGGGTCGCTAGACTGCGGATGTTTATGCAAACTCGTATTTTTCTAAAGAGCTATTATATCTATTTATCTCTTCAAATTAGTAATATATCGGGCAAACTCTTGTATTTAATTTCTGACTCGATTTGAATTATATTCGTTGCTTCGAAAAAATGAAGCTTTCGCCAACTTTCGAAGATTTTCGTCCACTGTGCGCCGGCGGAAATTGTTCTGGCCTCCGTCGCGGACTCTGACGCACACACAGTCGTCACATGGCTATCTATAGAGATACAGCCACGCGACTGCAAGATGTATCGTTGCGCTTCTTCCTGCCGCGGTAGATTCTTAATGCACGACGCGTCTAACGTTCGAAACTATGTCCGTATACCGGAGCCGGGGAAACGTTTTTCGCGAACGATGAATAAAATTGTTAGACCCGTTCGTAAATTATACTCTAACGAGACGGGGCAGACAAAATAAACAAAAGGTACGCGTGATCGATGCTGCGGCTGTAGCTAAGCGGCTGCTGCCCAGGGACGAATTCAGTAATTATTCGGAACAAGGACCCTGCTAAAAACTCTGTTTTCAGATATATGAATTTGAAATTTTTCTTTGTTTCTAACGCTGGTATGATCGATGATGTGTTCGGCCATCCTTGGGAAAAATTTTAATGGGAGATTCTAGAGGCGAAAATAAGACGAAAATCAAGAATATTTCTTGACCGTGGCTTCATTAAAACGTTATTAAAAAATGAAATTAAACCGTACACCCTGTATACGCGTAATATTCTATTTATAATACAGTGTAACGTATACAAAGTGTTAGGCGGAGGTCTTAAACTTCGAGGTCGAACTTAAATTTCTGAAGTCAAGGTGATCCGAAGGTCATGGTATACGAAGTCGTTGAACTCGCCATGACACGAGTTATAATAATATAAAGCGAAAAATATGCAATGCTATTTAAAAAAAATGAAAATATATTTTTATATGTAAACTTGTGGCTGACCAGAAACTGATTAATTTTTGTCCAAAACATTTTTTCATCAGATTGTTGGAAGTGTCTGAAAAATCGTTACGTGCCACGCCCTGTATAATGAGACATGTAAGAGATTTTTCTAACGTTCTTGAGAAAAAGTTTGTCACAGAGTCTAATCGTTGCAGGTCCGATCTAAAAGAAGAAAAGGAAATTTTGTTCACTGTCGGAAACAAATCGCGCAATTTTGATTATTCCGTTCCGACCGCACTGGACGGTTCGTCAGAAAATAATCAAAATACAAATGTACGGTCTGAAAGTGGCAAGGGAGTAATGGGGAACCGATCAACCGACGACCAACGATATAGAGCACACCCTCTTCTTTCTTGCTGTCCGTAACATTGTTTTACACGGTCCCGCTAGACGATCGCATAAATAAGTCAGCGTTGAATCGGCTCAGCGATTTCGCATTCACAGTCTGCAGGGAGAATCCTCGGGAATATCGTTGGGGGGGCAAAACTATATCCAGGTCCGACGAAGAAAAAAGAAACTTCCGCCCAGGGTCCCAGTAGAGTGAAACGTGAATTATCCGCGCTCGTTACATATTCCTTTTTATGTGTCCTCCGCCATAAACAGCAAAAGGTGAAAGCGCGAAGGGAGGAGAGGCTGGCGAGGACCAGTTTTTGCATGGCCTCCCTCGAGGGTCATCACTCGCACTTCAGGGGTAGTCGGTGTCCAGTTGTCCACCCTCTTGGCCATTCGATCCGGCCTGACAACTGATATTGCGTGATCTATGGCCCCGAGCATTGCACGCCTGGGACAAAACTGTCCCGTTCCACCCCTACCGGTCGGTCTTCCTTCGAAGTTTCCACCCTCGTTCGAGTCGCGGCCTCGGCATCGGGGAAAAGCAGGAAGAACAACAAAGTAATAGATGTCCCCGGACCCGCAGTGTCCACTTCGTCAATAAAAAATCACGGTATAATAGAAAAAGAACTCGCGCGCCACCATCCCCGTTAGTCCCCTGGAGATGTACCCCCTCTCGCCCCTACCTCTTTGCCCCAAGAACCGTGCCCGTAAAATATTTATAAAGGCTGTCTTCCTGTCGCTTTAAGGTCCCGCGGATTAACGGAAATTGGGTTTATTTTGAGGGACGAAGCCGGAAATCTGAAATTCTTCTACAGATTCTCTCGTCGATGTTTCTCATTTAGCATGTCGACGGTCGAATTATGTTCAGAAATTTCTTGAGGGTTGTAGATATGCTGATATTACGTTTAAGATCTCAGGGATCTTGAAATTGGGTTTATTTTTAGAATGGAAGCAGGAATTTAAAATTATTCTACAGATTCTCTCGTCGATGTTTCTCATTTACCATGTTGACGATCGAATTATGTTCAGAAATTTCTTAAGGGTTGTAGATATGCTGATTTTGCGTTTAAGATCTCAGGGATCTTGAAATTGGGTTTATTTTTAGAATCGAAGCAGGAATTTAAAATTCTTCTACAGATTCTCTTGTCAGTGTTTGTTATTTAGCATGTCGACGGTCGAATTATGTTCAGAAATTTCTTAAGGGTTGTAGATATGCTGATTTTGCGTTTAATATGTCGTTTTTCCAATTTCTAATAAAGAAGAAATAGGAATAGGCGATCGGCCGAATACTTGCGAGAGAGCGTATCCCTCTGCTGGCGAGTGGCGGAAACGTTCCACGGATTTAAAACTTTGTCAACCGCAACTATAGTATACTCCATAATACCTTGGCTACCACGTCACCCATATATTGTCAACGTGAAGAGAACATAGAGAACACAATTACATTTCTTATTACAATTTTCATCAAGGTCCGTTTCCGATAGAGATATGAAACAAACTATTGTTTATAGCTACAAGAAACGGTACATAACGGTGTACTATGATTCTAAAATTGAAATAAGCTGTAGCTCCTTGCTAGGAGTGAAAATATAAGAAAAATTTACAGAGAAAAGTTGAATCCGACGACGACGACGACAAATGTTTCCATGACATAATCTTTCTCCAGTACATATTGATTTATGCATACAAAGTCTTGTTCACGGTGTACAGTTGTGGTATAAAAAATGTAAAAATATAAATGGAAACATCTTGGAAAAATTCCAATTAAATTTCAGCGTCCTAATTGGATGAAATTATGTGAGAAGTTTCGCTGCGGACGTTCTAATACATTTTTCGAAAATTCCTCGTTCGACAGAGAAATCCCATGGCGATAAGAATTCAGGATCGAGCAAACTCGTTTTCGTTTAAGAACGAAAGCGTAGTCGGGTTTAGGAGGTGGTCAGAAAGCCGTGAAGAAACGTGGGCGAGCAGTGTTCCACGGGGACCCACAGACTACGATACATATTATATTACGTACGATGGGTCAGCAATGAAAACTAAGTGCATATGAGAATCCATGGGGTTGTAAGGCCGTAGACTAATGCAGGTAGAGGCGGTCGATATCAGGACGCGAAATCGAAAAAGTCAAAGTCCTTATTTCATGATCAGAACATTCGAAGAGCGAAACTCGTTTCGACTTTTTATGAGCCACGACTATAAAACTGTCGCCGTTAATTTTTTCACGGTAAATTATGAGCGTTGTTTACTTTCAAATGTTTCTGACTTTACGTTTATAAATAGACGTACATCCAGGGTTACAACAATTTCTCAAACGAAAGATGCGTCAGAGAATCATGCTACATAATATTATTGCATTTATCGTTATGGTATTCCTTGAACACCGGAACTACCAAAGCAGTCAAAGTTACCCATTTGTAATTTTTATACGTGAATGAATAAACACCTATTTCGCTATAGTTGTCGGTAGTTCTACTGTTAATCGATATATATCGATGATATTTTCCGATGAAAATAATTTCTAAAGAGACCAAGAAGAAAAGAAGAAATGAAAGACTGGTCTAGAATTGACCCCGTCGATAGATATTCAAAGCGTTTTCCGGACCGCGTGAAACTCTAACCAAGGTCGGTTTAAAGCGTTCAGATTTTAAAGCGTCCGTCAAATTTATTCGAGGGCCTGTTAAGTGACCGGTATAAATAAATTAATGCAGATCGGCAGGGCAGTCCGGGCCGTGGGACAGATGAAACGTTGAATTTTTCATGGTCGATAAGATCTTCCAGGCGTATCCTCGTAAATGTCCTCACGAATTTAGACGGGGGAACCGGGGTGCGTGGTTTCGCACATCGGATCGTCGACGCCTTATGGCGTGTTCATGGCATATGCAGTTATGGGGTTATAGACAAAGAGGACGGTGCCGAACCCGTGGCTCGACCTTTATGGAAATTTCGCCTCGTTCATTTCACCGAAGAGACTCGCAAGGCTCTGACCCGGCTGATTTCTGAATTACTGTCTACATTTGTCACCATAAACGATATTCTTATTGTTTTGTTGTCTTGTCAAGATTTAAACTGCACGTGATCACTCCGCAGCTCTGAAATTCTTATTACACAAAAATTGTCAACATTTTCAGGAACGTCCTGAGCGATAACTGGACTGCAGATGTTTATGCAAATGCATATATTCCTAGGAAATAGATAAAAGTGTGACACTTGAATAGAAGTTTGTTTTGTCACTGGAGGTTCTTAAAAATATATTTTTTATTTTGCATATTTTAACATACTGTATATGCCATATACAGGGTATTCGGCCACCCCCGAGAGAAATTTTAATGGGAGATTTTAGAGGCCAAAATAGGATAAGCGACCAACTCTTGACAATATTGAAAAAATACTCGTAACATATTGCAATTGAGATTATAATTAATTATTATTATGTTTGAGTAACAAAATTATTCGAACATATTTTTGTATATTTTGCATATTCCTGTATATTCTGGCATATTATTTGACATATGTCGCTTACATGTTTCGACACATTTTATTGGCATAAATTTTAATATTAAATAAATTTTATAAATTAAACCGCAGACTATTCTGACGTTTGTTTGTATTGCTTGTACGGTCGAGGAATAGTATATTATGTTTGTGGCGAAGATAAGACGATAAGTAGTAGATTCCCATGTGTGCGGTCAGATATAGGTCGCACGTGTTAAGGATCAATGAAGTAATTCCATTTCCCAATAGACGAACCCAATCCTGTTGGCATTAGTCTGTAATCAAACGATAACTCAAAGAACACTTTTCTCACGCGAATCGACGTTAAAGTGGAATATTATTAACGACCAAGGCGCAGATACATTGCGAACTTTCGTAACACATAAATAAATATGTACGTAAAATTTCGAAATTACGAAACTTATACTTCTTTTGCAAAAAGAGTCCCTAAAAAGAGCAAAGAAACTCTGGAATACCCCAGAAATTCTAAAATCAATTTTACATGTGAATTTTAAACATTGTATCTAGCATTCGATTCTGTTAGACACTAATGATTAACCCCCTACCGTACAATGACGAGTCTCGCTCGTGACAATTATACATTAAAATCAATACATTTTTACATTCGCGAGACATTCATAAAACAAATCTATTCTTTTCCGTGGTCATTCCTCGTACGAACGAGAAACAAAATTAAATGATATATTTGAAAAATAATTTTGTTAATAAATTTGCGTCGATAAGGTAGGAACCAATTATCTTTCGATAGAAAGAAACGCATTTAGTTTTGTTACGTATAAAATCCTTCGACCGATTTCTAATGGTAAAATAGCAGATTCGATACGTTGGAAACGATACGTTACGGGATCTTTGTAAACATATATCCGAGTTAATGCCAGATTCGCCAGAGGCCTTAACCGTCTACAAGATTCAATAGAACGGTAACAGTTGCTCGAAACTGTACCAGGACATCTCTGCCCTCTAAACCCTTTAGACCGAACGCATTAAATATACTCGTATAAGTCTTTGGCCGGATCCGACCTGGACTTGGAACATTAAGCGCTTTCCAGCTCGATCGAGCAAGGAGCTTGGAAGCCGGCCCTATTGGTCCTCGCGTTCGGTTCCTTCGCCGCGCAACTAGCGAGTTCCTCAAGTCCAAATTCTCTTCAGACATCCACCTTAGCGGCGTCTGCCAATAAAAGCTCCCGTCCCGGAGTGTGTCCGGTGTAACTCGGTGATCTCCAACTATCCAGTGGGATTACCAACTATTCTCGAAGACGGGACCATCGAGGATTAGAGCCACCGGTCCCTTCCGACCAGCACGCCTTTCCATGGCCATCGAAATGTCTCTGTCTCCGTCTGTCCACCGTCGTTCCGAGCTGGCTCACCGGCGACGACGCCCGGACCACCGAGCCAATATCAATTATAAGAGAAGACAAGAGCCCCGCAATCATGGCCGGGCAGACCTTAACGGATCAGAGGTCTTCCGGCTCGCGGTTCTGCGGGATCACCAGTTTTTAGATAAGAAATGCTTCAATTAAGAGAGCCCCTCATCGCCGGTGCGCAGCACTCTGCCTCCGTCGAACTGTATTGCCACCGGGATTAGTCCAACATAAATCTGCAAAGAGGATAGAAACCCTGGCCCGTGTACGTCTATCGACTGGCCAGATTACGCTATTCGATCACCGAACAATACCCGACAAACCATAACTTCGCTAATAACCGATTGTTTTTACCTTGCGGAAGTCGCGGCTTACTTGACAGACACATCAAAAACATTTTTTTAGTTATTGCTGAAACGACGCCCCGTACGACTTTATCGCGTTTAGTACCTGCGCGCGCTTATGTTAATAATGCGATGACAATTGCTAGTTCGTTTTCTAGTTTAGTTAGCTAGTTTTCTTTCTGAAAATGGCTAAGAAAGTAGAGAATTTCGATGATCGAGTATTACTTCACTCCGACGATGAAAATGTGGGAACAGAATTTGAGAATGAAAGTGACGTGGACGAGAATGATTGCGTGGGAGATTTTAAAGGCCAAAATAAGACGAAAATCAAGAATGCCAATTTGTTGGCCGAGGCTTCATTAGAAAGTTATTAACGTTTAAAGTTGCGTCTGTAGAACGGCAATCTGCGAACAGTGGTTCTCACTCGGCATGAGAAACTCTGCTTACTGATGTATCGACAGCCTTACAGTTTTCTGAGTGAGAACCACTATCATGCGCACGCAGCTGTTCGCAGATTGCCGTCCTACAGGCGGAACTTTAAACGTTACTCGTAAATTATGAATAATCTCTCCCTTTTTCTCTCTTCCACACTTTCCACACCTTCTTTATGCTCTCTCAAATTCAACAATTTGTAGAGCTCTTAAGTTGGAAATTATTTCATAACTTTGAAGATTCCGGATGAACTTCAAATGTACGCGGTTATTGTTTGCATTTTGTAAGAAATAGGAACTAAGACTAGAAATCTAGTTGTGCAAACATTAGCTCCTATTATGTATAAATTGTACTTCCATTTTTCATTTCACTCGATCTGCTTTGTGTAAATGTGCTCCAAGTTCAAGCCTTTAACGAGAATGATGAGATAAGATTGTCATCCAGAAGATCGACCGCTCGAAGATTCCAATGGATTTCTAAATCTGTTCGTGTACTTCGTACTGGATCTCATAATTTCTTTTTTCCACCGTTTCTAATTGTAAGCTGAAGTCTTGATGAATCGTCTCGTTTGCCACGTATTTTTTACCGTAATCTTTCGAGTATCTCTACGTTCGAACTACTGGTAAATCCCCATAGCTGTATTTTCCTGTCTATCGCTGGTTTCAAGCCTCCGCCATATTTTGACGTTTCAATCGATAAGCAACGATAGCAACAGCCAGAGATATTAGTATAAGTGTTAAGAGTCTAAGTTACTATTGGCAAATCTTTAGGGTCGAATGAATTGTGTATTTTTAGTTTCTAGCTATGAATAGCACGTATCCAAGATATTTACTGCAAACGGGCTTTTATGGTTCTTGAGAAATACGAAGCGTTTCTTATTATAGTTCGTCATTATTTTCTTCTCTGCTAGAATTCTTGATCCAAGGACAGTGGTATCGTTTATTACTTATCAGAGTATTACAGACGAATACTTTTTTTACCGAAACTTCTTAATTAATTCCCAAAGTCGTAAACTTCGGGGGCCTGTACTTTTCAAACAATTTTTTAACAGATTTGATCCGATCCGGAAGTTCTTTCGCCACTTTTCAAACACAGTTCCTTATGATTTCTGGTTATTCTCCAAACTAAAGACGTTTTCGAAAGAATCCTAATTCACAAACTGAGAGAACATTATGCAGAACGCAACGGCACAGCTGGCAGCGATATAAAAACAAAATCTCCAAACACGTTTCCAGCAATAGAAAAAGCATCGGGCCGAGCCTCCTTTGAAATAGGTTACGGGTTTAAACCTAAAGGGGAAGCTATTCTATTTTTTCTCTCCCTAAAGTATACTTGAGCGACACTTCGATCAAACTCGATTCCGTATAATAATTACAGCATTCATTAATATTGATTCCGGCTGCATTTTCAAATAAAAAATTTACGATTTTTAACGCGCGTTTCATTTTTTTACATTTTTGGATCGCGTAAATTCTTTTGTCAGGGCGTCGCCGTAAGTATAAGTATAGTCGATGTATAATTAACGTTGCAGTTATTTGTCTTTGGTTTTATTTTAAGCCTCCTGAGAACGTTTCGCTGGCCACGACGCCATAGGGTACTCCCTATTTCCACACCCTTTTCATACATGTCCCCTCGGGTCTACGGATCTGACACGTCTTGTCTGAGGCTCTCGATATTCGAACATAAAAATCAACTTTGTCTCGACACACCATAGGGGATTGGCATTCCTCTCTGCACGCAAACGCGTCCATCAGCATCCATGTAATATTAAACAATAACAACCTCCTTTCCCATGATTGTACAAATCGTTCGACCCCGCCATCGTCTCAACGAATTTTTTAGAACAATTAAATTTCGCGCCGTGAAACGATACTATAAAAATCCGAAGAAACGAAAACTATTTTCATTTAAATTTCCATTTTAAAAATGTCATACACGCTACTTGCATTTTATTTAACTTTGTCAATATCACGCACACGTTGGCTACACCGTTTTACTTGTTTTTCGTGTAATTTATTTTTAGTTTTCGATAATTATTATCGCTCGCGAACTTTCAGGGAAACGTGCACGATTTGCTGAAATTATTAGTTTCCGTTCTCGTGCGTTTCAACGCGATCGACTGCTTCTGGAACCACACAGACACTCGTTGCATTTCAAATTTCCCGCTGTTTCGCGTAAATTTTTAATACTCGTCGGTTCAACGAACGACCGCGGCTGGTCGATTGATTCGTCCCGAGAAATGATTGGCGAGCTTTAAATTGTCCCATAAATATAACCGATCTATTAATAATGCATCCGTGCTATCAATATATGGCTACACCGGGATGGAGAGAAGAGAGGTTATGTATCAAAGTAATGGCGGTCTGCTTGTGCCGATCCGTGGGATCACAGCGTTTCCGGGGGAATGCGGGGCCTCATATTGCGGCTGGAATGTTTCATCAAATATTTAACCGGCACCGTGCTGGCTATCAGATACGTTTCAAAATTCATGTCGATTACCGCGCCATAGCAGGCGATTGAAAAGCATCGGGCTTCGTCAATCGTGGTTCTCCGTTGGCTCGATAATGATTACTGGTTGCTTGGAGAAAGCTGTTTTTCAAAAATTTCCCATTTACGATTCGATTCCAACGCTTAATCGATAGTTTTTTTTTTTTTATTTCTTTCTCTCTATTTATTTCCGTCCTCGAGAGTTCGGGGGTTTCCCGTTGGTCTTAGACCCGGAAATATTCTATCGACACAATGCCTTCTCGACTCGTAACTTTGTGTACAAATACGGTAAGTAGAGTAGATCAACCATAACACATACCTACTTTTCCTTCGTGGCATAATGTACTTTTAGGGGGTGAAATCGTCCCTCAAAGAGAATGCAGAATCATTTTTCTTCTTATACTTTTCGAATCATCCCCGCCGCCGGTTTTTAAAATTCATAGAGCGAAGGTCGCTACCGTAATTCGTAGTAACCGCGCGACGAAAATCGTTCTTGGGGGAGTCTAAACGATCAATACTAAATTCACGGAGCCCGTAAATTCAACGGTTAGATTTCATTAATTTACTTAAATTCAGGGAACTGGTAAATACCATCAGTCGGGAGTTTTAGTTACATCGATATATATTCGAATTAAAAACGATATTTTAATCAAACCGTGAACACGAGGACTTTCGATGAAAGTATGTGCAGTTAATGTCGGTAAATCTGTCGTCGAATGGCGATCGTGTCCGAGATGAGGCACGATATGAGGTCGCGCCGTCTGGGTCTGTTCCTAAGCTCGTCATACTCTCACGACGCTGAGCGAACGCGGGCTTAACGAGTTACGATGCAAATGGCGGGAATTGCCGACGCAGGACACGCATGAACAGCCTGCGATCGGTGGATATTGAATTCCAAATTCCTCAATTATCGGTGCTCTATTTGTTCTACTATCTAGCGTCGCGGCACGTAGCTGCGATCGGCTTTCCACCGCTGATATATGTCGTTTGCGATGACGTGAAGGTACGCGACAACTGCGTCGCATATGTAATTCCTACTTAGAGTCGGCATTACGGTAATATACGGCGCATTAACCAAGTTTCTGCCTTCGACTCGCTCGACCGCCCTTTCTCTTCGTCGTCCACGCTCCGCACGCCTCGACCCGTTCCCTCCGCCGATGAGCTTCACGTGTCCGTTTCATCAGGTGTTTTCAGGCTTCTCACCGGATACATTCGTGTAAAATGAAAAAGAGTATTCGTGTCGTGCGAGACTCGGTGTCTGATACACCACGAATTCCGCTTCCTGGCGGCAACGCGCCGGTCCGTTCTCATGCCGTTTCCCAGATAATTCAGGAATTACCAATTATTATTCTTAGACATTAAAGGTAATCGTTAAAGACAAGGTAGAAACCATGATAAGCGTTGGTTGGTGAAATCACAATTGTATATTCACAGCACTTCATATACAGGGTTATCCAAATTGAACGTCACGTCTTTAAATTGAAATAAAACACAAACTGTCTGAGATATTTCAGGTTTCTTTATTTTTATATAAAGTCCGCTCCGTAGCATTAATCCTGGAACGACTCGTTTTACCCAATTTTCTATTACATTTTTACATAATTGGGGTTCTACTTCATTAATGGCGACTATAATATTGTTTCTTAGCCCGTAAATCGTTTGTGATTTATTCACATAAATTTTACTTTTTAAAAAACCCCATAAGAAAATGTCAAACGGAGTTGGATCGCATGATCTTGAAATCAAGCGTCGAAAACAAGCTCGAACGGAACTTGAATGTTTCTAATAATTTTCAACAATTTGTACACGTTGTTGCACAGTGTAGCGTTCCATTATAATTTTACAATCATGTTTGACGAATACACATACACCCATTAAAATTTTTCCCAGGGGTGGCCGAACAACCCTGTATATAAAATCATTCCAGTCATTTACAATCGTAAAATAACAAGCCCTATACAACGGAACTCGACATGTTGGTTTTGAAAGAGGAGGGGAGGGCTCGACAATGAATTTTCCAACTTCAAGCATTTCTTGAAAATGGAATTTAGAAAATAGTGATATTTTACAATTTTTTCATAACCTTCTCACCATTTTCCGCATGTATTCTTTAACATTTCAAGATTCAATAATTTTCGAATCAAAAAGCCTTGATTCATGCAAAAAAAAATATCGATTTTTTTGAGACGCGACACGGCCGATAGGATGACTTAATATATCTTTTCAAGGGTAAGATTAATGTCTTATTCAGGGAAAGTAGCGTAAAGAAGAGTTAAGAGGACGCGTGACGTGATCCGTTAACTCTGGGAAATATAGGAAAACCGAAGTTGTAAAACGATATATCGGCGGGAACGCGTTCCCGGGGCAAATATCAAAGACACGGCGGAGGCAAGGACTCGTCAATTCTGAGAGGGAAACCGTGTATTCCGCGATTTTACGTGGACCAGCCACATCATATTACGATCCGTCCGTTTGATGTATATTTTCCTATATATGGACCCGTACCATAACTGTTTGTCGAATGTGCTTTTTTGTCCGACTCTTCCCCATAGAGACTTATGGACGGAGTATCGACGTTGTCGTTGTCGATCGATCAAATTTCATTGGCTAACAGGTGTCACCGAGCCCACCCGGTGACAAGAACAAGTTTTTCTACTCAGCCATTTTCCGAGCCAACATATCGATCATGCAAAATGAAAAACTTCCGGAAACGGGATAACGGAACCGGGTAATATTCAAGGTACCACGAGCCGCGATCGTTCTACCTTGCGTCTTAAAAATAAACAGGTCAGACGTCCAAAAGTACACGACAAATACAAGCAGAGTCAAACTTGAGAATTTGATTATTCGAACACCGAACATTGGTATATTTTTTAACGCCAAGGTTCTCTACGGGGCAACGTTCTCTTATCAAACTTCCCATTGTTTCTAAATGTTCTGTGATTTTCGAAATGGAGATTCCAAAAGGATCAGAATTCTTAATGAAAACATTAAGACAGCTAAAGATCGAACGTAGCGATAGATACCTAAGAATTATTCATCGTCCGCCGCTTAGCTACGGATAAAAATGTGTCAATATGATTTCCGTATTCAAACCGGTCGTTCGTAGTTCAGCCTAATAGGCGGCACGTGAACAGAAAGTTAACGAAATTCCCACAACGGTCATACCAGTCATAGTCTGAGAACCGACACAATGGGTTGTGTGTCATCGCGTTATTTTTTTCGAAAATCTGAACTTAATAGCAACAAAAGAAGCTTTCTCCTCTCCGACATTGCCCGAGCAAACGTCCTTTACTCGCATTCCGATCCTTTCACATGCGAGGAAGTCCCCTCTCACCCGCCCGTTGCCGCGGGACATGTCTAGGGAGGAGCTTCACGTTTAACGTCAATATATTAGACGCCTAACATACTACTAGAGAGACGTAAAACGACGTTGAAACGAATGTGACGTTTCCCTTAGGCCACTTACGCGTGTGTATGAACGTTCCAGGAAATCACTTACACCAAGAAAAACGAACCATTTGGAACTATCGACCGTCCGGATAATCAACAATTTAATAATTCTGTTTTTATCGAATAAGACATTTCGCAATAATTTCACTGCGCTTGATCGCAAACTAATATTCCAATTAATTCTCATTGGCCAATTGAAAATTAATCAAAATAATAATTTCGTATCTGATTTTTTTTTTTTTGTAGAACGAGATATTTCACGATAATTTCATTGTACTTATAAATTCATAAATATAAGAAAATTTTTAAAAATTTATCAGTGTATTCAATTTTTATATAAAAATTTCCTTTTATTGTATATTAATACGAGACACGTTTTATCGCCATAAGTTTCGGAACCAATGACGAAGATACTGCGAATCAACTTTATACACTGCTAATATAATCCTAATAATATGCAGGATGTTCGTTTGAAAACTTTAAATACAAGTATCTTGAAAACAACATTATGGAGATAGAAATTTTTCAATGCCTCGTGTATGTACCAAGTTTCATAAAAGTCGAACGATTTACAGAATTAGAAATGGATTTACTTGCAAGTATAAAATATTCGAAATAATCTTTCGAATCGTCGTTGAAAGATCTATATAGGGGTTTTCTATAATAAAGAAACGATAGTTAAAGAAATAAGAAAGAAATAAACACGGTTCATAATATGTGTATTCTTGGATAATTACGAATTCTCATAACCCTATCATGTTCATTCGTTACTTGGAACCACGCATGATGGCATGTGAGCATATGCAACAATTGCATCGTGCACCGACTGGATTAGAATCCCGGGTCATTGTGATTCCTCGATTCCTCGATTGGAGAGGAATCGTAATGACGGGTCGTGTGCTTTTCGTTTTTCTACTGTAAACACCAGGAACGGTGCTACGTGTTTCGTTAGTCGAACATGCGACGCTCCGAGCTACGCAAACGATCAAATTACTATGACATTCTGACGTTTCGAATCAGATGCAACATCTATCGATCGTGATCCCGTAACTATCAAACAGAGCTGAAATATTTGTTTTCGCGACCGGGTATATATTTTCGTTTTCTTTTTCTTCAAGATGCAACGAATTTTAACACCGCCACGCGTCATCCGAGTAGAAGATCAACATCCTATACGCGCGACACGAACGATTTTTTATTTTATTTTAAACTAAACCGTGAACCGGTAAGATGAAAATAACTCATGAACCAAATAGAAAAAATAAATTGGTAAAATTTATTCTTTACGAGTCTCCTTTTCGTAGAATTTTGCCAATATTTGGTGAACGAGAGCGCGTTTAATTTAAAAGAAACAACCCCTCCGGTGTAATCGCGTTCGGAAACACGTTGTGGGTTTCATTTGGTAAATCATTCCATTAACCGGTCCCAAAATATTCCCTCGTCGAGTGGCCAAGTATGGCCGACTTTAATGACCGTGCTTAAGGGATGAGATGGACGAACGGGTCATTTCGCGAGGACATTTATAAATGACATAGCAGCGGGACCGGCGCTATAACCCGACTTGGCTGGCACCCTGTTCCGGTCAAAGAGGAAGCGGGGGTTGCGACGGTACGGGAACACAGGGTGCTCGAATCTGAATCGAGGAGGGAAACTCTGAGGATAGTGGTTTTAGATACATACCCGTGTACATACATAGTTGCAGCACACAGACGCGGTCATGCACATTTGGAGGTTGCTTGGTAATGGCTTCGGTTTATTAATGACCGGTCAGCTGAGTTAGCAACCAGCCTGTATTCCACGCGAGGCGTTATCCCTAACGCACGCCCACTCCGTCCGTACGCGATTGTAAAACGTGCCTGGATGGGGGATGAGAGTTTGTTCGGTTAAAGGAGGACAAAGGAACTATGTTTTCGAATACTCTCATAACGATTCAACGGTCTTCACTTGATTTTTAAATACACAGGGTGTTTGGCCACCCCTGGGAATAATTTTAACGGGAGATTCTAGAGGCCAAAATAAGACGAGAATCAAGAATATCAATTTCTCGAACGAGGCTTCGTTAAAAAATTATTAACAAATTTCAAATCTTTCTAGAAAAATTATTTTCGGCCGCGGGGGTCGATTACAATCATTTTTGGTGAATAGACATGCCCCCGAAATCCTGCGCATTATCGAGAAAAATATTCAGTACTGCATCATTAAATTTCTTGATTTTCGTCTTATTTTGGCCTCTAGAATCTCGCATTAAAATTATTCCCAGGTGTGGCCGAACACCCTGTATAGGAAGAGGTGCTACATACGTGAAATATATAGCCTTGTGACTCTCAGAAAAATTAAAAATATATGTAAATAAAAATTTAATGGAAAATTGATTTTTGATTTTCTTTATGTGCTCGTTACACGGCGCGACGCGATGAAAAGTAAATTCGATACGGACGAGGGTAGAGAAGTACATTTCGAGTCTGTTCGAGGGACTAAAACAGTTCCGAGAAGACGAAATTAAATTGGGCATACGGCATCAGGTTCCAGACCGATAAATCACGCGTGCACGGACGCGACAACACCTGAGAGTTCAGTCAAAATTCGCGGCACACGTGTCGCGAACTAGCTGCATCGCATTTACAGGGAAAATCGTCTGCACGGATAAGTGACGCGATATGGCAGCTTGATCAGGTCGGTCGCATCGCGCATATTCATTGGCCACGTCTTTCTAATGAAGCTGGAATACTCTGCAGGCGGAGAAGAGATTTCTATCGAGCGATAGGATTGATGTCGCCGTGAGAATTTCAGATGAATAACCTTGCATTGTGACGGCACAATGACACCACGATCGTTTGCCAGCGGGGCCTTACCGTTATGCTGCTTCGCCACGTCCCGCATAGCAATTTCACGTTCTGCTTCTGCCTCCCCTTCTTCAACATCTTCTTCTTCTTCTTCTTCTTCTTCTATGCTTGACCATCGCTTCGCAATTTGAATAAGCAACAACATTTGTTTAACTTTGAGTGTTTGTATGGTATCAAGATTGGGCAACTATAACTATCATATCATTTCATTCCATATGCTTTTATATGCTCTTCCATTTTAAGATTTTTTTTTTTATTTGATGGTTTTTTACGCCGCATCCACTGCGAGTGTTGTTCTGTTCTTTATATTTTGTCAATTAATTTTATTTCTTTGATGAATCTCAGTAGGTTGTGTAGCTTTTTGTTGGTGAGGTTATCTTTAAGTTGTGATTCCAGCTTGTGTTTACGACGAAGAGTATTGTAATTGTTGTGTCACAGTGTTCGCATATTGGGATGGGTTCCTTTGATAATAAGTACGAGTGGGAGATTATGGAGTGTCCAATTCTTATTCGGGTTATAGCAGTTTGCTCTTTTCTAGTTAAAGTAGTTGCTTTGTTTTCTGTAAAAAAAAGGAGTCATCTATGTTTTTGATGCGTGATGGAGCCGAGCATTCTAAGATTGCCAGTCTGATGTTGAGTCTCTGAATCTCTGCAGTCACCTATATCCCTCTGACTGTCATCTAATATTTTTGCGTTGCACTGTTTACACCGACGTGTACTTCGACGCATACCGATTCTTCTTCTTCTTTTAACCCCTCGACGTACAATTTAATTCCAAATAGTTTTTCAAACGTATACCATCCAATTTGGTTTAAATTTGTTCGTACAAGTAACGGTCGCGAAAAAGAATAGATTTGTTTTACGACCGCCTCGTGAATGTAAAAACTTGACGTCAAGGGTTTAAATATGGCTTCATGCGAGCAGAGGTGTCCAAGTACCTGAAAATACAAACCGGGTCAACCTTGGTTCGAATCGTAGAAATGAGTTCCGTCTTGTTTCGAATTTCAAATTCTGGGGCAGCTCTACCATTCTTGCTCGCTATAACATTAAAGTGTTTTGTGCGCCCGACAAACTTTAAACGGAATACTAGAATTTTTTAGGCGACCGAATCGTGGCTATAGCATCGCTCTTTTTCATTTCCTATATTATCCAGACGCGCTTCACAGTCTGTAATACCCCCTTGAGGCAGCAGGTACGTTTAATGTAACTATTCACGGAGAAATCAAGTTGCTTCTCCGGCAACGCTTGCAAATCAATCGGCGAGAATCATCCAAGGCACGATCCGCTACCACTTTTCACCTCCCCCTTCAACAGAGGCATCTCCATTGTTATTGTCCTGGTCTGGGCGACAGACTAATTAGGAATTATTTACCGTCGACGACGTATTTGCGAGTATTGCGTTGCCCGCACGTCCGTCGTGCTGGGTTCGCGTTTTAATTTGAACACGAAGGGCGTGGACTGGAATGAAAAGCGGAAGAAGCATCGGGCCAGCGTATGCTGGAGACGTTTCGTTGGATCACGTAGATATCGCTCGTTCTCGGTGTCCATCGTAAATATAGAAGCGGCGCCAGATATAGTAAATTTCGTAGCGCCGCGTGCTACCCGACCCTTCGACGTATTTCTATTTAATTAGATTATATTGTTTGCCCGAAAGTTCGTGAACCATCTTCGAAAAATCGATTTTTATCGTTCCCGCCTTCAGGATAACTTTAATACAACGATATCTCTTCCTATTCTCTTTACGGATTCCAGCGAAAGCTTTAAGGAAATCATGTTTCGGACCAAAAGCCTTATTCTAGGACCAGGGTTTGACCTAAGGTAAAACTTACTTTAAATTTTTTATCACGACAATGCTAAAGCCTGGTTCGCGAAACGCTTTCCTTTACCCCTTTTCTCCGCCACAAGTGCACTTTATTCCGAAGAAATCCACTGGTTTTTGATTTGTTTTACAACAATGACGATGGGACTTGTGCTTCTTTAACGATCATACAATTGTAAAACGTTACTTTCGTATAGTTTCAAAATATATATATATAGACACTTACGTGGTAACTGTACCGATGTACTTTTGGGAAAAATTGCACTGCAAAAGGTGCTACAAATAGGCCGATTTTAGACCATGCTAATTATTTATCCGGGAAGCAATGAGAAAGTTGCTAAAATTAAGCGTAAAGAAAATCATAAGATCTCTAAATCTAAGAACTCTACATCCACACGTACATATGCCCAATAATAAATTTTAATCCATTTTTATTTTGATCTAATAATATATATACAAAATACTTAAAACTGTTCGAGTAACATATATATATATATAATAATAATAATATATATTTTATATATCACTATTACATGTATCGAAATATGTATATTTTTAAATATTTTAAAATCAAACGATATTACCTTTTATTCGAACGTTTAAACATTGCATAATGTTGGTGCATGGGTTAACGATTCTTATTCTAACGTAACCATAATTTTATAAGTTTTATAATATACTTGGCACTAAATTATGAAGAATTTACCTTCTATCGCTTAAAATGATTATTTCAACGATAAATCGCACAGCGAACAAGAAAATATCAATTTTAATATCAAAGTTTACGTTTATTTTTAACAACTTTCCCGTGGCATCCCGGATAAATAATTGTGTATTTCGTGTTCTTTCACCCTCCTTTGCACTGCAATTCTGTTTTATCTTTAATAAGAACAAAGTTATAGTCAAGTCCAGTTATTCATCCTGTATAAGGCACCCCTAGATGGAAGTTGAAGCAGACTATTTGAGCACAAGGAATGAAATCTACAGTGCGGTAAATTAAGGTGCCTTGTTTTAATGCTGTTATAAGAATTACCGCTCCCGGTCTGGCCTCTTAAATCTTGTCAAGCTACCTTTCCCGGGTTACTTCTGATTTTACTCCCCTATTGTCGACGGATTCGTCCGTTTTCTATTATAATTGCGTTAACATGCTATCTGAAAATCTTAGCGGAATATACATATAGTGGATTACATTCGTAATAAATTACAAATTTCTTCATTATTGGAACGAAATGATATACTATGTCGGTGAAAGCTTTATATAATCGCCGTGTCTTTGAAATCAAATAACAAAATAATAACTGTATTTCTATTGGACAAAGAAATCTGGTGGTATATACCTCGATATAATGAAAATGACTATTAGCGCCTCTATCTTGATTTTAATTAAACGGTATTATATAATATTTTCATCCGTTAAACCGCTATAAAATTCATTCTGTGCTTATATTTCTTAATTTTCTGATTCGCTAACTTTCACCATTTCTTTGTATAAAACATTGACCTTTTCAATTCTTTACAAATGTACCAGTAAAGGTCCCATTAACCAGTTAACTTCTTTTGACGAGTATACTCGTCATGAAAGAAGTAAACAATTTTGTGCTACGACGAGTATACTCGTCATGACGAAAGTGCAAAATTTTGCGTTATGGCGAGTATACTCGTCATGAAAAAAGTGCAAAATTTTGTGTTATGACGAGTATACTCTGAAAAAAATTCTGAACATTCGTAGAACATAAATAAGTATGTATGGAAAATTGTCGAAATTAAGAAACTCATACTTTCTTCGTTAAAAATAAATCCCTATAAAGACCAAAAAATTAAACTCTAGATTATGGTACTCGCTTAACAGGTTGAATAACGTTCAACCCCATTGGATTTCATCCGAGTTATGATTAAGGCTGTTGTTTACGATTGTCAGAAAAATCAACGTGCTCGAAAGTTTCTTCTCGGTAAGATTCATCCGAGAACTGGACGAAGGCTGCGTGAAGCCATCAGTCGGGGCATAAATAAACTGAAATTTAAGGGCGCGGAGGCAGCCAGCTAGACGGACAGGTAGCGCACGGGAACCAGGGTTGAAGTGTATAATTACCGTTGCGCAAGTTGCCGTAGTTCTGCTCAGTTCGGTTCCAGTCTGCGCGTTTGAATTATAAGTTGCGAAGGAAGACACAAATTAGGCGCGGGAACTCGGTCCTGGAGCCTACGCGAATGTACCTGGATAATCTGCGTATTAATTTCGCCTGTCAGTGCGGCCCCGTGACATCTACCACTTATCGTCTAATTACCCTGTCTAGATAACTTTTTCACTCTGGTTGAAATGTGGATTTAATTCGAGCAGCGAGAAGGGGTTGAAGCGAACAACGTATCCAATCGATAATCGACCAGTTGGAATTTTCTCGAGCGAACGAATTCAGAACCGACGTAACCGGGGATTACACGGAAGAAGCAATACATAGATTCAGCGTCGACGAAATAAAGAACAACGAACGTCCATATTTGTTTTTCTTGAAAAACCATCGAAAACAGTTTCGAGATTGAGTCGTTCCCTTATTTCTAGACGTACGAGTTAGAAACCAAGTTACCCCCGTCGCTCGTCGTCACATTTTCGTGACAGGAAATACCGATATATTTGTGCAACCCGTCGAAGAAACGAGAAGAGAAGTGTGCACGATAGGGAGAGCCGCTAAGTGACTAATTAATCGGCGATAGCCTTTCACCGCGGTGTTATTAATGCCCCTGAAAGTAATACACGCGCGTAGTAGGCCATTAAAACGCCAGAGGTGAATTTACAAGTCGCGAAGCGCTTAGTTTACGACGATGTGCTTAGGCCGGGTAGCTCGAGGCGTTGGCAACGATCCCTGTTTTCTTGTCGTGCGTTCCTGAACGCTTGACACGTTCGAACCGGGCCGGGAAGGCAAGGCCACGGCCCTGAGTTCCTTCACCGAGAGGTTTTCATGTCACGATATTGTCCCCGCATCAGAGTTTCGATCCTTGACACTGGAACTACCAAAATAGTCAAAATCGCCCATTCTTAATTACTAATAAAACTTATAAAACATTTACATGATAGAATTCTTGAAAATTCACTGTAACTTTTTATGAGATAATGAATAAAGCGTATCAACTTACTAATAATTGCACAGACTTACTTCGTTTGAAAAAAAAAGAGTTTGTTGCATTTAAAGGAAGACTGTAAAACAGTCAAAATGATCTATTCCTAATCACTAATAAAACTTATAAAACGTTCACTCGAATTTTTGAAAATTTACTGTAATTTTTTATAAGGAAACGAATAAACACTTATTTCCAAGTCTCAATTTCTTTGGTACAAATAAATACACTATAATTGTTGGTAGATCTAGCGTTAATGCGTATCGTTATTAATGAAACAGAATTTTTTTGTGACACGGTTCTAACTACAGTATATTATCCATTTTTAATTTTGCGTTTCTGATAACATATTAGCATCGAGTGATTTTAAAAAGCCCGAAATACTCGGTCTCGATCGCCATTTTACATCCGTCGTACTGTCTTTCACAAAATTTACTTGACTCGCGATCAGCGGCCTCGAAATACTTAGCTCCTGTTAAATTCGACACTTTTGTTTCGTACACGCGTCCGCCATATTGGATCTGGGAGAGCATGAACGATTGCTTTAATTGAGAGGCATCCATAAGCACGAGTGAGAGTTTAAAAACGAATACGTACGAAGAAGGGGAGTTGGAAAATGGCCGCCGTAAAGAGTAAGCGTCGAAGCGTGTTGTAATTCAAACCTTTGCAAAAAATTTTCTACAGTTATGACCCGAAACGCTTCCAGCGCCGCTATCTATCATTTATCTTTTTTCTTATTCTTTTCCTCGCAAGTTGCATGTTGCTATATAGTAGAAGTTTCAAAGACAGCTCGTCAAGTCATTTCGACGCTCGGTTGAGGAGCTGCGCCGTATGAGAACACATTCATCTGACCTAGTTTCATTGAAATTAGTCGTACTTCCAGACTCTGCGGAAGTCCCTCATAGTTTAGTTTCTAACATCGTCAGTTTACATTAGGGTAAGTGTTACTGTAAGACACATTCTGCTATTGTTTCATAAAGTGGTACGGATGCCCCTACCGTTGGAGACCCTTATGTCGAGACGTGCGGTTATGTTTCCACCGACAGTGTGCTGTGTACAGATTTCTGATGCTCTTAAGGGGACCAGGCAGTCAGAAAATCGACTTTTTCCCGAACGAAATACTATTTGGAAATTAAATGCCAACGTTTCATGACGTTATGGCGAAAAACCAGGATTTGGGAGATGAAAATGTTAAAGTGCCGACGATACAGCTGTTTTAGTGGAACTCTTTCGATTTAACATACCTACACGATTCCCAGAATTTCGGTCGTTCTTCTTAATACCAAAAGTGTGCAAAAATTGTGACAGGACTTCAAAGTTAGGTCATCGATTTTTTGTATTTTTTTTTTCAACTTTAGCGTGTCAAAAAAATAGTTAAAAACAGTGTATTTAAAAAATGTTGCTACGGACGATAGAGACGTTAAACAGACCAGAGACACGTGTGCTCAAAATACCTGCCAAAGGTCGCGATCGATCAACTGAAACTTGCGACATCGTGGCAACCATCTGGAAAAATGTGATTTCGAAAGAAATGCATTTAAAGTATGCTGCCTGCTATTGTAATATCGGTAAATAAAATAAAAAATAAATTGACTTTTTCAAGGTTCCAGACTAGAATTCTCTCAATCTCACAATTTGTGTATCTCTGAATTTTTTAAGCGCCATACTTTAAAGTTTATGATCAATAATTAACGAATACGCGGCTTTAGTGATATTAAACTGAATGTTACGTTTCTCGTTATTGGTAATACCAATAAAATTATAGGAAATAAGTATATCTTTCCTGTAATAATTTTGTCTCGCCGGTGTTGCTGAAACGTCACATTGCACGACGGGGGAGTTTCCAGCTTCGAGTCGAATTAATTCCGACAACGGTTGGGCGAAAGCTGTGCTCGCGTCGGAGGTCGAAATAGCAGTGGTGTCGAACGAATGCTGATTCGGCGAGTTTCGACGGTCGTCACTTTCTACGCCTAGCAAAGGCAGCCCGACAACGAGGCCTAAAGACGGTTGATTTTGTACGATCGATGGTCAACCTGGCCCTGTAGGCTCAAACTACGGGCCATGGACCTGGTCCTATTGTTGTTCAATTCTAAACTCAACTAGCACGTAAACGATCCAAGAGAGAACGTCTTTGCATACAACAATACTTGAAATCGACTGCAGTGAATCCCATAAGTACCCGTACCCTTATCGCTTATGGGAGAAATTTGTTGAAATCAAACGATGCACGTAAGATCTTGCAATAAACTTGTTGCTATCGATGAACACACGTATAAAGTTTATTTATACCAAATTATAACAAAATTGATCAACTGATAACAAAAATATATTGATTTCATTCTCACGAAAGAATCATCGTTCTTAGCAAAGTCGATTATCTATTGCTTCGAATGTCATTTCACATCGAAAATAATTTCCACACCTCACGGTCGGTTAAGTGAACGCCAGCAAAGTAGTCTGGTTCGAAATTGTGTAAGAATAACATCGATAATTAGAAATGAGTCGTAAGAAGTCCGGGACTACTCTAGAAGAGCGTGAAATAATTTTTAGATCACACCAAGAGGACAAGGGTCGTGTTGAGATAGCAAAAATAACGGGCAGAAGTAAATCTATATGTACTTTCTACACCGTGTGTGCAATCGGTCTCGAATGGGTTAAAAAAAAAATTGACGTCTCGAATGGGTGTGGTATAACACCCCGTAAGAATAGGTTGACCGGGCTAATAAAGTCTCGATGCATTGGTTAACCCAGTTAGACGGTTTACTCTAGGATACTGAAAACCGAACCGAGTTTGGGTTAGGGTTAGAATCACTGATTTAAATGGCATCGTGACGGTTGTGAAAAAAATTTTCATCGCTACACGGATCGACTGCCAGCACGTTGACCAACTGTCCGGAACCTCGAGGTGGTAGTTCTTATCTCGCTGCCAATACGTTGACCCATCGAACTGGACGGCGTAGGTTAACCATTGATCGGCGACACAACAGATTAATTCGAACGAATCTCGATCATCTGGTCTGGCTTAGTCATCTTTTTTCGTATCGAACGATACGTATGTCGAACCAACGACATTGAGGCGGATAATCTGGTGATTCTTAAGCAGAGTGCCGTGAATTCGTAATATTCTCGCGGGAACGGTCTATTTAAATTGCCGAGCGTGGATTTCGATAGTTTGTTCCTTTCATTCATGCTCGATCCCGGACATCAATGCCAGCTTGTAAAGCGTTTTTTTTTAAATTTTGAATCGTAACACGTTATTTCGGGACACCGTGACCACGGCATGTGTTTCTAAACGTTATGCATTAAGGATCTTTGATCTGTTCTTAAGATTTTCTATCTATATTAGGAGGTTGGCCAGAAAGTTCGTGCGGTTCTTGGACGGATGAAAGAAAAGACGATGATTCCTGGACCGTTTACGTTTTGTTATAGTCGTATGTAATCTATTTTTCATCTCCTGTCGCTACTCGTACGAGGAACGGATCGTTTTCTTCGCGTTTCCTCGGCAAATCGCGGATTAAAATTTGTTTTACTCGACTCGCGTGGAAGTTGCGATTGTTGCGACGGCATGGTGAGGCGATTTAGCGTGCTTTGGTCTCGATATACTGGCCAATTTTCAAGAAGCTCGTGTCATTGCAACTCACATGATCGAAGCAATGACCTGCTTCACGACTGGAACCGTCTACTTTTGTCTTCAGGTAAAATAGCTAGCTTCGAAGATACTTAATACACTCTGATCCAGAATCATCGCTTTTATGCGACAGTCGACGACCAACCTGAGTCTGAATTACATTTTAAGAACGTGAATTTAATCAGTCGATACACAGGATGTCTCAGCATCTGTGGTACAACAGGGGAGGAGGTGATTCTACATAAAAAGACAAATCGAAAATAGAGAATAAAATTTTTTCATTTGATGTTTCGTTATCGAGAAAATAACTGTAAATATTCTGACTATGGCTTAGATGGATAGACTTCGATACAAACTTTTATTATGGATTTTGCACTTCTGTACACCCATGTTGACATGATTTCCTTAACACGTATCACGATTTTATTTGTCGTCTTAATATGTTATTGTCTTCGATTTTGACTAACCATAGTCCCCAGTTTTGACACCCCTTGATTTTTATCTATACAGCCGTGTTAAACCAAACGAGAATAAGGAGAATATTTTATGCATTCCTCGATTAAAAGCAAGAATCATTTGGTATTTGAAAAATTAAAGATACGGAATGCGTTCGTACAAAAATTCAGAGAGTACAGTCATGTATGCAGCACAATAGGCTATTTTCAACAATTTTTGTATTAAGTCAGTTCAATAATAAACTTAACAGTAAACTAAATAAATAAAGTGCTATTTCTATCCACCTAATCCCATAGTTAAAAGCACGGGCACTCGGTGAATATTCACAATTCGCTTTTTCGTGTAGAATCAACCCTCTCTCGCTTGCACCACCAATGCTGGGGCACCCTCTATATTAAAATCACCACATTTTTACATTCACGAGGTATTCCTAAAACAAATCTATTCTTTTTCGTGGTAATTCCTTGTACGAACATATTTGAACAAAATTAAACGATACACGTTTGAAAAATTATTTAAAATCAAATCGTACGTCAAGGGGTTAATCCCAGTACGAAAAAAATGAACTATCCAATATTACGATGGAAAGAAAAACTTGAAAATTGGTTACTTGTTTGAAGAATAAGTAATCTTCTTGAATTTTCGTATTCCTTGAACGAACAAATTTGAACTAAATTAAATGGTGCACGTTTGAAAAATGATTTGAAATTAAATCGTACGTCAAGGGGTTGATCGCAGCACGAAAACAATGAACAAACTATCTAATATTACGATGGAAAGAAGAAATTGAAAATTGGTTACTTGTTTGAAGAATAAGTAATCTTCTTGAATTTTCGTATTCCTTGTACGAACAAATTTGAACAAAATTAAATGGTACACGTTTGAAAAATGATTTGAAATTAAATCGTACGTCAAGGGGTTGATCGCAGCACGAAAACAATGAACAAACTATCTAATATTACGATGGAAAGAAGAAATTGAAAATTGGTTACTTGTTTGAAGAATAAGTAATTTTATTGAATTTTCGTATTCCTTGTACGAACAAATTTGAACAAAATTAAATGGTACACGTTTGAAAAATGATTTGAAATTAAATCGTACGTCAAGGGGTTGATTACAGCACGAAAAAAAAAATGAACAAATTGTCTAATATTGCATAAAGAAAAAGTTGAAAATTGGTTGTTCGAAGACTAAGCGACCTTATTGAATTTTCGTAACGCAAAGGAAAAAAAAAAATGTGGCTTCCACCCCCGCGGCCGGAATCTTCCCCGGTTCGCCGGTGATGCATGACGGGTTAGCGGAGGATTTATGCCCGCGTCGAGCGTCCGCCAACAATCCATTTATTCGATATCGGAATATGGAAATATTACCCCGCTGATGTCTCGGGTTACTCCGCAGGGCCCCTACTCACCTTGAATCCGTAATACTCCCATGGGCGAAGCCCGCATATCCGTTCGACTCTGTGTGTGTTTCCCCGGCGTCGCGCGGACCCCACGATCCGTGCTCGTAATATTCTCTCTATCAACCGCGAACAAGTTTATATTTGCAAGCGGGAAGTGTCACTTTATAGCTTCCCGCGGAAACGACCTCTCCCGCTTTTCCCTGAAAGACATCGATAAACTGGCTGCGGGGGCCGGGTCTCCGCGGCGTTGATTCAGGGGTGGCTGCCCCGCTAGAGAAATATTGAAAGCAAGCGCCTTCGCGGAATATGAAATGAACCGACGCGACGCTGCGGGCTGACCTAATCGAGCCAAGTAGAACGCACGTGGAATTTCACTCTCGCTCCATATTTTTCACGGATCCGGCTGTCGGTCACCACAAACCGCTTGCCTCTACTTTCTGGAAGGAAATCTTCGGGTATAGTGGCCTCGCGCCAATTGGCCTCGCGGTATTTAAACGTCCCACTTTGTCGTTACGGTCATTTCCTAATTAGATCATTCTCTATCTTCGGACAAATACCTAATTTCCCGGTTAATATTATTTCACTACTTTCCGATCGAACCGTTCATAACCGAATCGATGACTACATCGATGGTCTCTTGAAATATCATCGAACAACAGGATAATGAAAACTTAACCGTGCCCAATTTTAAATCTGTCGAATTTGTTGAAGCAAGGACCATGCATCGCTAGCTTCCTTGGGATCAATTATGCCTCATAAAGTCCCTGACGCGCTAACCATTGCTGTAATTTTGTATACAATTTGTACTTGCCGGGCTCCTTGAATTCACATGCTCGGTAATATGTTTAACGCAACCAAGGTTTGGAACTCTTCCAGAAATAACTGTTTGAAACAGTTATGCAAAAATTCTTGGCGAGGCGGTTAGGAGGAACAGATTATTATCGAAATAACTGTTGTGGGGGAACGGAAAAACTGGATATAGCGTATACCTTTGAACTTGACGCTCGTCAAAAAGGTATCTCTCTGCTCTCTAGTTTGAATAAAATTCTAGCGAATTCAAAGACCATTTATTTGGTATCTTTCTGTAAATGGGTCCTTTGTATTTCATTTTGTCTTGGTGGATCATGGTATAACGAAGAAACGATTAAATAGGTCAAAGCTACATAATGTAAGAAAAGTTTGAAGGAATTATGGTGCGTTTGATTTAGAAAAACTGTCGGCACATTCGAATGCGAAATCGCAGGTAAAACGTGATCTCTTCGAACAAAACGTTCGATCGCTCAGCTCCGAAACTCACGCGTCCTGCCTGATACAGATCAGCCGGATTCGAGACGTGATTCGACGGAGTATGTACGTGACACGATCCGTGTATGGAGATGGCGGAATATAGCACGTGAAACATCGCATTCTGAGTTTATGCGCGCCAGTTCTGAGGCTGAGGTCGGGAATAACAATTTTCATACTTCACGAGTTGCGATTATATTACTCGGATGGCGATACTCGCTACTTCGACCGTCGAAGTCAACCGATGTTACACGATTTACGTTTGCTTGGAATATACGTATATCGTCTTCGCGTCGTTGCTGCTTGTGTTCATATTGTGTAACGATTCTATTTCAAATAGTCCCGTTGGACAATTTTAGCTTCGTTTCGCTGTACAGACAGTAATTAAAATTTGAATACGTTTAAATTAAGAGACTCGAGTAACGAATCAATAAAATCGATATAACGTTGTGCAAAAATTTCGAAAAAGTTCCAACAGGCTTCATAATAATAATTATTTGAACTGTGTTTATTGTATAATTAAATTAGAAATTTGTTGGAAAAATCATTTTATTGCGCTCAGAGCCGCATATTTCTGACAATTTTCCATTTTTTAAGGAGGATTTTCATTCGTCCGAGATGTAGTACTATTATGAACGAAATCTAGTTCGATTTTTTATTCCAGATCAAAGAAAAAAGATTCTAGATTGCACGTCGACGAACACCTTCCGAGAGGTCCATAAGGAATAACATTTATTATTTCATTAAAAATCGATCAAATGAAACGGGGAGAATATTGTCGAATCTTGAAACGTTACAGAATATACGTGAATTGTAACAAGAAGTTTCATCAAGGTCTTATGTTATAAAAAAAATTGTCAAACATCGCATCTCGTTCGAACACTTTGCTCCAGTCTCTTCTTTTAAGTACAAGCACGTATAAGTTATAGAAACAGGTAGGTCGAAAACAGTAAATTCGCCAGATCTAAAACCACGTTGTTGGTTTGAAAAAAAATTTGACAATTTATTTGTTAGCGAAATAAGATTCGATCGAAAGTTTCTGGACACTGTTCGAAGCGGAAGGCCAGGCATCGTAAGGAACGAGGCGCGTCTGACCGAGGCGAGATATATGATCGAGATTTGAAAAGCCCAATAAAAGTATAGGATCCACTGGCAACAGGAATCCCCCTTCGACGTTATGGCCATAAATGAAATAAAATGATATTTCCTCGATAAGAAGCGTTCCCGAGTAGAGGAAAGCCGCTTTATTCAGGGGTGAACAAACACGTCCGACGTTGGTCAGACGTTCGGACGTGCCGTGGACGGAGAGCTGATCTAGAAGCAGGGGAATCTCCGGAGCACTCCATCAAGTCGAAGGTGATTTTGGCCAGCGAACCGACCGTATGTCACTCCTACGATTTCATAGCTTATATCGCGTACCTACGATTCCGAAAAATATCAGTTCCGCGTAGAGTTCCAACAATTTCACATTTTCTATTAATACCAGGATCACGGGTGGACGATAACAGCGAAATTAAGAAATTTCACAATTCCTGAAAACTTTCGACTTTCTAACATCACGTGTCTCTGATTTCATAAATAAACACGCAAGTTCAGTATTTTCGAGTTCCCCGACTTTTAAAAGTAAATCACACGACACGCAGACTAGCCTTGAATTCAACTGTTAGAAACTTGACCAATACTTTTAAAAACTTGCTATAGGCTTCCTTTGCTCTTTATTCTATGACCGAGTACACGGGACCGTAATATCGAGTTTCTAGCGAGAGCCTAATTCGATCTTAGCATCTGCTCTACCGCGTGACGATACCAGTCGTTGATAACTCGAGTACGCGCACGGTCACCGCGATAATTATGCGCCGAGAGGAGTATGTTTAACGACTAATCTTACGATGATATCTCCGAACGCTTCATCGTCGAAATAAAGATTCCGTGTGTATGGTTAAACCGGTGTTAATACTATTCTGTCGCATATGTGGCTCGTTTCTCGTACACCCTAGATTGATCGTGCCGTTTAAGTGATCTCTTATCAACGGCATCGGGTAGAGAATTTGAACGTAACAAACCGTGCCCTCCTGTGATTAATATGCGCTTCGAATTTTATAATTACAAGTACCCACATACGTATGTACCTACTTTCACGCAACGACCATTGGCATTTGAATATTAACCGATTTTATTTAGAACGCGTGACAATTTGAACCAATCTTCCACTGTTGTTTATTCCACTTGTATTTTTACGGTTGCGTTAAGGCTTTAAAAATATTTAACTAATTATGTAATTATTTTCCGAATTTCAAAACGGAATCGTGGCGGATCGTACGATCGGTGAAATGGAATTCAGCAATTATTTAGAGCGAAAGGGTAACAGGCCCCCGTTATTCCGAACGAGCCAATCGCGTGACGGTAAAAAATGTTTGCGAAAGGAACTATCAGCGAGTTATTATTATTATTGTCATTCTCGCAGATTCCCGCAAAGGCGGAAGGTATCATATTTTCCGCGCGACGTGACCAAGCCCCATCCATTATTCTTTATCTCGTGGAGATATAAAAGAAATGCATTACTTATATCAAGATTGCTAGCCATTCCTTTTGCACGAGATTCCTCTTACGGTCTCCTTCCGCCTGACCAATAGCAAATGATACTTATGAAATACTTTATCAAATCCCGGCAATCCCATATCTGGCTGTCCAAACCGCCATCCACGCTGTAAATTCACTTTAGAAAAATTACTCGGGATTTAATTTTTTATACGTTGCTGGTATTTTTTCATTAAATCATTTATTATTTAATAATTTGTGTGGCTCGATTGCTTCGATATTTTCTGTATTTTTCTTTTATCATACACGTTTATATATTTCTCTGTTAAATTGTTAAACAGATTTGTCCACTGTGGTAAACTATAGTAGCGTTATATTAGGTCGGGAAAAAAGAAATCCATAATTTTTTTCTTAAAAAAATTCTTGTAATCGTTATTGTAAAAAAAAACATTCTTTTACAGTTTTTTTGGTTGATCGAATCGGTTGTGAGTTACATGGTGTAAAAGATGGAAATTAAGAAAGAGAAAATTCGGTATATTTTACAATTTTGCTTCGACGAAGACGAAAATCCAAAAAACCAGGCGGCTCAAAATTGCAAATGGTGTTTATGGTCCCGATACTGTCGCAGCCAATGTCAAAATGATCGAAGTAGACGTGTTAGCAGTCGTGACACCGCCCAAGAGCTAAAGATCGACCACAAAACAGTTTTAAACGATTTGCATAAATCTGGATTAAAAAAGAAGTTTGACATTTCCATCTGCGAAGTCTTAACAAAATAGAATGGCGATAAATTATAAAATAAACATGAAAACAATGGATTTCATCTTCCCCGACCCAACACTTCACTTTTCCACGGTAATCGTAACAAATAATCAGGATCGTCTCGTGTCTGTTCTTTGCTAATTATTTTATCTTATTTATTTTCGTATAATACAAATGTATCGGTCAACGTTGACGTTTAAGTTACAAAACAGACGTCTACCGTTGGAACAAAACATACCATCGGCTTTAAAAAGTGGCCGGGCAGCTTATGGGATTTCATCCGATTCAGCCTTTTAAACGTCGTCTGGAAATCATCGATTGGTATAAATCAGCGAAACGCTCGGGCAAGAAATACGCACGGTGGAAATCGCCTGCAGAAAATAATTTACTATCTCACCGTGGTAACTGCGTTATCGTTCACTGACACCGGATTTTGACACTCGCTGAAGGAAACGACGTTTCCTGAGTCCCTCTTTATTGTTGTTAATGAAGAACGTGTCGATCTAATGCAGAAACCGTGTCGCAGTCATAGCTGGCATTGCCTCCGCCCGCTTGATCCCGTTAATTGCACGCCTGCTTCGATAGCCTTTTATCCGCGATTCCAGAAAATCGTGGATCCTTCAAACTCGAAGTCATTTTAGCTGATCGTTCGATCAGTCGATCTTCCGATCATCAAATTTATTACAAGCGTGAAGTTTTCACAGCCGTCTTGTCCAATTTATTAAATACACTTGCTCTGTTCACGAATTTGGAAAACAAGCGTAGCTCTTTATCAAATCATAAATCAACAAATGCATCTTATCGTCGTTCTTTTGGTTTGACGCCTAGCGTTTCTTTTTGCAAATAGAGAACTGTCTTGTCGTATAACACAGAATGACTCATAGAGACTTCCTGCACCTGTTCCTTCTACACAACCTTTCCGATCACGAAACACAGCGTTTCTGAAAGGAAAAAGGAAAGGAGACGAAGACACCGGGCGTAAAGTAAATATCGCTGTTCTAGCCATTTAGCATGATTATTAATCAGGTAGGCTTTTTCAACGTATTCTGAAACTCGGCAGCGTGAAATGTGCCGCATCCGGAAAGACGAGCGTTCAACCACCTGTGAATCGCCATCGAATTGCGTGAAACGGGATAACGTTTCGCGTAAAACTTTCTCGTTTCCCGTAACGATCGAAGAGCTTTCCGGAAACAGGGCCCATTATGATGAATCGATTACGTCGGAAGTTTTAATTTTATTTTTTCTAATATATTTACAGGGTGAACGCGACCGTAATTTATACGTTTATTATAATATATGACCGTATTATGAATTTTCTTTTCTACTCTGGATTTTTATGTATTTGGACGTGCCGATTACGAGTACGATAGTGAAAATTGCAATCAAAAACATTGCAATCTGGGATGGCTCCGTATAAGCGAATAATTACCTGCCATTTCTCTCAGAAAGTATTATCTTTATGGCAAAAATCAATAAGACATAAAATGTGTATTTTCATAAGGTCTACAACTTTTATCCGAAGTATTTTTCAAAATTCCCGTTATTTACGGAAGTAGATAAAACTATGATCGTTGCGGTGTTTTCATGGTTTCCTCTATGAAAATAAAATTTCCGCCAATTTTCACTATCATACTCGCAATCACGTCAAAATACGTGAGATCCAGAACATAAAAAAAATCGGAAGCATGTCCTTTTCGGAAGTACGCTCGTTTCGCCATACTTCGAGCCCATATTTACACCTTTCGAAAGATATAAAAATAGAGTTTGATATAATCAACAATTTCTGTTAATTGATGTTTCAACAGCGAACGTTCCATCGTACCTATTTATTATTTGTCGAACGATGTGCCGTTTGACATTGTATAATTGGCGCGAGTTCAGGTTGAAAATGTGGACGGGGCTGTACGCGGATCGACAAAACATTGCCGGGCAAAGATTTTCCCCGTAATCGTAAACATTATATAAAGCCGGTCTACATCGTCATAATTGGCCGACGTTAGGCTGCAGACCGGTTAACATATCAGATAAGCTCGGCTGAATTAAAGCGTGTCAGCAATTACGCATCCCGGGGACTCGCTGCTTTTGGCCGCGATAATTATTTCGCGAGTGCGGTTTTCAAGGCAACCCCGAGTCGCGATCGATTCCAACGATAACGATTGTTATCGAGGGGAACAGCAAATCTTCATAATCCGAATCGTCGTTCTCGCGGAGAACGTGTTAAGTGTTGCGTGTAATTTTTTTTTTTTTTTTTTTATACCACGCTTTCAAGCGCGATCGTTCGAAATAAACTGTGCACGCTCGTTCGAGAAAGATGACGCGCCGGTTCGAAGGTATAACGAGAGTGTCAACGGGTCCACGAGCACTTCGTTGCAAGTTTATAGAATGCAAGGAAGCGGCAAGAATACAATGCGCGCGCGGTGAGAAGGTGCATTAATTATGCAGGTAATGAGCGAACGAGAAAAACGCGATGCCAAATTGCGAGAAGGAAAAGGAAACGAACGATTAATTATGCAACGAAAAAGAAAGCGGGGGAACGAAAACTTGTGAAAATAAGAAAATTAGTCTTCCGTATCGTTTGATCAATGATTTAATTTAAAAGAAAAAAAAAAAGAATTCAGCAAGTTTCTAGTTCCGGGACATTCTATTGGTTTGGTAACTACGAAATTACTTTAGTTCGGTAATGTATTTTTTAACAATGACCTTTTGACATCTTTCAAGCAACATCATAATTCCATGTTCATAAAAGTTCTGAGCGTGATTCGATATCACATCATCGTTATTGAAATTTTTACCATCGAAGAAGTTTTGCAAATGAACGAAACGAATGATAAACTGACGGTGTAAGACGAGGACTATATGTTCCGATCATTTTTGCAGAGTGACCAAAGATGTGTGTGGCCTTGCATCGTCATGGTGGAGCACAATAAATTCTCTACAGTATTATATACTAAATACTTTTTCCATCGCGCTCTTTGATACTTTTGTGGCGTAGCCTCCCATGCTCGCCACCAGAGGGATCGCGCTCTCACAAGCGCTCGACCGACCCCTCGATTTCCCAATATCCCAGTCATCTAAGGTAGGGCCTGCTAGAAAGCCTTACAGAATGAGTTCACTAGCAGACCTGGACGAAACGCGCCCCCTCCTTTACCCCTTTTCCGTCCTACGATTCTCACGAGTTCCTAACCGCAGCGAAGCAGCGCCACACTTTATACTTCTGGGCCACGACACGGTAACTTAACTTATTACGACAGTCCGAAAGAATTAATTTACGGATTTGATATGAAATTTCTGCTGTTTTTGGCATTTTTATGTTGTTCAACGCTTAATCTTACTTGCATGGAGCCTGAACAAGTACTGGAAAATTTCTTCGATGAACTGTCCACTTACTTCTGCCTCTCTGAAATTGATTCATTTTTTGTTTAAACTTAATTTCGGTTTACACCGATCGTTAATATTTATTTAAAATAATCTATATACTATAAAGATAAATGTTAAATAAAGCTTAAACTTGTAACGATAATACTACGGTAATTAAATTTCATTCGTCCACTTTATTTTGTCCGCAAGCGCGAGAGCAGAAAATACACGACTGCGAATCTATAATTATTTCGATCGCTGTACGAATCGAAGTCGTTGAGGGGTGCCTCGATGTTCGAAAATGTTTATTACCGATGGTGTTTAATCCGGAAAATGTACGGATGAAATCGGCTGTGTCAGCGGGAGTTCCTACGGTAGCCACGTGCGCTCCTCCGCAGGTATCCATGACACCAGCTGAACCTGGTCGCATATGGCACCGGTATTAACGATATTCAAGGTGGAAATTAGCAGCTCGGGCTGAAAAGAACCCGCGGTTAGGGGCACGGGGCCCACGAAAACGGTGGCGCAGGTGATGCTCGCGCTAGCCTGCGGGGGTGTTAAATGAGATGCCCGTGGAAGAATAAGAATCGGTCAGGTGCAGGAATATGAATTAGAGAATTCGATTCGCGCGCGGGCATGTGCGCGCACGGGACACGAGTTTTATCGCGTTTGCTCCGCGCCGCGGGGCACAGCTGCTTATCCAACTTCGCGGAACGCTCTTCAAGTTATTTTATCGCCGCGCTTTCGGCGGAGATAGCGCGCCTGGCCCACCGGAAGTGGAATTTTAATTCGATAGCCGTGTAAAAGAGTTGAATTGCGAGGCGCCCGCCCGGTGATACCTGGGAGGTAGTTTTTTCCCCGACGTTTCTTCGCCCGTACGTGGGTTTATTTCCTTCGCGCCGTGCCTCGATCGCAATCGCGACTTCTTTAAATCGGTTGTATGAAAACGGAGGGGGGGGGGGGGGTGTGTGGCAGTAATAGGGACGCCCTGCAGGGTGTTAGATGAATGAAGTAAATGCTTTTTGCATAATGGCGGTGTTACACACCACCTTGATACGTAATATAACTATATTAAACAATATATAATTCGTTCCAGCGTTAACGCTTTCACTGCCACGTCACCTATACGTCAATTTCTCGAACGAGGCTTCGTTAAAAAGTTATTAAAAAATTAAATTAAAAAATTTCAAATCATTCTGAAAAAATTAGTTTTGGCTGCGGGGGTCGATTACAATAATTTTTGGTTATTACACGTACCCCCGAAATCCTACGCAACTTCGAGAAAAAAATTCCTTACCGAAAATCTAATGTGAGGCCTGAAATGGCTCCACCGAAATTTCATGCAAATCTTTGAAACATCATAACTTCTGAACGGATTGGACGATTTTAAAGTTTCAAACGGCAAACAACGCGTATTTTGGCGTAGAATATGTAGAAATTCCAAAAATATTTGGAAAGTTGCTCCTTAACCCCGCAAAGTGAGAAAAACTCCATAAAAATGGTTCAACTTTCAAACAGCCATAACTACTACAATAGTGAATATATTTCAATGAAACTTTTTTCCGAAGTAGAGCTCATGCGTACCTACAAAAAAGTATTAGACAAATTTTCTGTAGGGCGTCAAACAAAGTTACTAAAAATCAGAAACGAATTTTCAAGAAGAATCGACATTCCCTAAATTTTTCGGCGAAAAACAAAAATTTCAAATCGTTTTAAAAAAATTATTTTCGATTGCGAGGGTCAATTACAATCATTTTTGGTCAATAGACATACCCTCGAAATCCTACCCACTTTCTAGGAAAAGAATTCGAGGCGTGAAATTTTTCGACAAAATTGAAAAATTTCAAATTGTTTTAAAAAAATTATTTTTGATTACTGGGGTCAATTACAATCATTTTTGGTCAATAGACATACCCTCGAAATCCTACCCACTTTCTAGGAAAAGAATTCGAGGCGTGAAATTTTTCGACAAAATTGAAAAATTTCAAATTGTTTAAAAAAAATTATTTTTGATTACTGGGGTCAATTATAATCATTTTTGGTCAACAGACATACTCCCTATTTTGGCGACCAGAATTTCCCATTACAATTTTTCCCGAACACCCTGTACATGGGTGACAGGTTTTATCGTTAAGATACTAGAAAAATTAATTCTCAAGTTAAGACGTTGTGAAAAATAAATTTGGATTGAATTTATGAACGTTAACAAGGGTACAAAAATAAATACCGAAACAAATTTTAGGTTATGTACCTTACAACGGTCTAAAATCAAAATTTTACTTTCGCGGAATATTATACGGTTTTGATCTGGCAATGAACGTGTTAAATACTTCCATTTAGCCAGGACACCGTACATCATCAAATTATTTTTACTTCGTTATTGAACTTTACGATTTGCAATCTAACAACAATACTTATATATTTTTCATTCGATCGATTTCCATCCGGACCAACGGATGCAATGTTATTCCAAGCTGCGTCGCAATAAAAGCTAAACAATATTCGTGACCGGCCTTCTATCACTCGAACAACCCCTCAAAAACAAATACACGTTCGAAGGCAACAACGGTGGTGGGGAGGGGGGAGGCGAGGAAAAAAGAGAAAAAGTTTCCAGCGTCCCGCCGGTAAATTTTCAACCCACACCTAGCGCGTCCGCGGCTGGCAACGCGTAATCGTAAAAAACCGTGGCGTATCGAGCGACTATATACGTCGATATAAAAATCGAACTGTCAGGTGCGTGCACGTCCAGTGGATTTGTTAAGGTGCAGCAGGTTCATAAATGGCTGCCCCGCCTCATCCGCTGACCTGTCGCCCGTGCAAAGACCGGCCGGAAGTAGTCGATTTGGCCTCTTTTAACAAAATGTTTGCTCTGACCTCGCTGGCGCATATAATATCGCGACCACGTGAGCGCATCGAGCACGAGCATTAAGTGTAATTATGCGAGGAATAGGCACTAACGTGACTACGGCTCTCGTTAAGCCACGTCCAAAGCCTCTTAAGGGCCTTGACGACGAGTACAGGTTCCTCTATGAGGGCATGCCCGAGCAGGTGCCATCAACTGGAACGGTACGTACCACGCGAACTTGATTCGATCGATTGTGTTTTTAACATCAACACTTTATCGAGAAACGAGCTGGTTATTACGAAACTGATCCAAGTCGCGGGACCAAAAAAATCGACATTTTAATTTAACATTGTGTCTTATAAATAGACTGCGGATGTTTATGCATTTATGGGAAATTTTAATTTTCAAAAAACTACAGAATTCAGTTAATATGCAAGAATATAAGAAGTAATTAAAGTAAGGTACGAATTATTATATCTAGGGGTTGAGACAACCCTCTGCAAAGCTCCAATTTCATCAATTTTATTAATGAAAATATGAATTTGCATGAAGATCCGCAATAAAATGATGTTTATTTTGATAGCACCGTGAGCTATTTGGTTTTTTTATGAGATATTGTTATAAAAATATGATTATCCCTACGTAACTGAAAAATGTTATAAATTAATTGAAAAATGCTGTGAAATAAATCGTACGATACAATAAAATTTTATATAAAACTTCAATGAATTTTAAGGAAGAATTTCTTTTTAAGGAGACCAAAATTATTTTATAACCTACAATTATCTTCGTTATTCATTGCAAAGGAAAAGTATACAAATTTAAT
Organism: Colletes gigas; assembly: GCF_013123115.1. Lineage (NCBI taxonomy): Eukaryota > Metazoa > Arthropoda > Insecta > Hymenoptera > Colletidae > Colletes > Colletes gigas. The sequence goes on from NW_025106668.1 coordinate 1,065,775, forward strand.
GGATTTACTATCTCACATTCTTTCAATTCATTACGAATATTATAAAGATATTCAAGTATGCAATGCAGAAAGTCTTGTAATCGAAGCTGAATGTACATAAATATCCATTGAAACAATAATTATAAAATTGTAATCATAAATTTTTTCTCTCCAAATTGTTCTTAATGAAATTTGTAATTTTTACGTTATCGTAGGTCAACAACCAGGATATACAATTAATTCTCAAAGTGGCATATGCTATTTCGTTGTCCGAAAAAGTTATTCCTAATATTTAATGATCATAGATAAATTTCACAATAGCGGAACATTTAATTTTTGGTACAATTTACATTATGCTGAAAAAATGTTTTTTAATATGGTCAAACGCTACATATAAATATCTCGAAACGGAAAATATATTACTTCAGCCATTTTCATAATAACTGGTACAAATGTCAGCTCAAATACTGTGCACGAATTATATACACACCGCGACGAAACTAAAACGCGCAAAAATTGTGATAAAATGCTATAGTTAAGTAAGAATAAATAATCAAGTTCGTTCGAACAATAAAATTTGCTTGATTCGATTTAAACGATCCAAGCTTCGAGAATCGTCAAATGTCAGATGTATTATACGTTCAAGAATAAGAAAACATGTTACACGCGGAACAAATTAGCCGATTACAATGGTAATACATCAGACTAATATAATTAAATTTTGTATGAATTCCAAAACTCTCAACGATGCGTGAAAAACAGAGTTGGGCAAAATGTAATCTGATTATATTTGCCACGATACTATTACATGTAATCACACGGTAATTACCCGTCCGATCGCGCTGTAATCGTAATGGCGAATCTTTAAAGCGTACAAAAACTATCTAATTATCATGTAATTACAGTATGATTGTATATAATTTTATCACGGCAAGTGTAATTAGATTAGATTTTGCCCAACTCTGATGAAAAGTACAATACACCAAACGACCATTGCTGTTTGTATACTCGGTAACGATCTCGGTCATTAACGGTGACTTTAAACGTTATTCGATTCTTAAATAATGATTTCTCTGTGCTTCGCGTTAATATTTCCGAGATTATCGAAGAAATTAAACAAATTCTAGCGTAGATATTACGAACGTTGTTACGCGCGGAAAGGAAATGTTTCCTGATAGAGACTGTCCATTCGACATTAGAATAAACTGATAACACGATAAGCTATCTTCAATGTTAAGATGGCCATGTTCTACTACATTATTTATTTACTTCCGACAGAACTGAGTTAATGTTACCTTGGAAACTGAGTATGCGAATCCTTCTTTTTCCACGAAATGAAACCATACGTATCATTTAATACAAATGTAGACTATACACATAAAGAAAGCGTATTATGAACCAATCGATTGTTAAAAAATAATGGTACACATTCATGGATGATCATAACAATTCAAAGATTCGTCGAAAGAGAGTTTATTTCCGCATAAATTCAAGCATGTAAATTTATTCATCGTAAATATTTACAAAACTGACATATAATAGAATTATCGGAATTCCTTATGAATTCTCTTGAACAGTTTTCGCGAATCGATTAGGATGTAAGTAAGTTACGTTATTTAATAGCCTATTGTATATGGAACTTAAGTATACGAGCTGAAGGTGCACCCCTCCGACTTCGGAATAATGACAATTCAATTATGTTAAAGTATCCAGCGCCTGGGAAACGTTCCCCTCGTTCGCCCGAGAAAGCGCTTTTAAAACGCTTAAGGAGTAAGGTGACTTATAGGGTCTACATACGTAACCATATATTATACGACAAGTCGTACAATTATAGTTGATGCGAATGTTTGAACGATAATTTTAAATTATGTGGAATCCTGTACATCCTGTGCTCAAAGAACGGTAAGTTACAACGTGTGCCTTCGTTTAGCGCAAGTTTCAAATATACGACATTCACCTCTGATCCACGTTTACGTTCATTGAATCAGAAAACTAGTATTTATTACCGAAATAGAAAAAACGGGAAAAACTTTAACGAAATATTCAATTTACAAGGAATGAATTCAAAGCGTGGGAGTAAATTAAAAAATGGTGTTCCGTATAAGCGAGAAACGGCGAAGGTGATAATTTGATCGTTGATTCGTGCAATTATATCAAGATGTACGACTCTTTTCCACGGTTTATGTGGACTACTGTACATCCTGTGCTGAAAGAACAGTAAGTTACAACGTGTGCCTTCGTTTAGCGCAAGTTTCAAATATACGACATTCACCTCTGATCCACGTTTACGTTCATTGAATCAGAAAATTAGTATTTATTACCGAAATAGAAAAAACGGGAAAAACTTTAACGAAATATTCAATTTACAGGAATGAATTGAAAGCGTGGAAAGAAATTAAAAAATGGTATTCCGTATAAGCGAGAAACGGCGAAGGTGATGATTTGATCGTTGATTCGTGCAATTATTCCAAGATGTACGACTCTTTTCCACGGTTTCCGTCATACGTGGCTGCGTCGGAAGTGGCAGGTATAATAAAATCGTGACACGTATCGTGCGTGCCTGCAAAAACATATTTTTCATCGCGTTCCAGGAAGTTCGCTTATTAAGGGTCTCTCTGTTTCTCTCGGTCTCGGAGAGACGCGATCGCCAGACACCTCTCAGAGCCTTAACCGTCGAGTAAAACGTGCGATGAATGGTCGACTCGACAAATGAGGCAGTAAGTTCCCTCGGATAGGTATAACCGAAAGTTCCGCGGATCTCGCATCTGCGTTTCTGCAACGCGAAACTTTCCGTGGAGGGCGCTGCGTCGCGTTCAATCCAACACGGAAAATTTCACTTTCGAACAATTCTAACACCGCGTGACTTAACATTTGTCTTATTCCCGTAGCTATTCAAATTTATTTCCATCGACGTTTTCGATCTGAGAATGAATCGTTCTCGTTCGATGGTGGAAAGTTCCCGTGCATATTTCTGCCCCGAAATCTAATAACGCGAAACGAACATCCGCCTGTTAGTTTTTCGTTTCGTTCCGCGGCGCAAGATTTCAATAGAGCCGCGACAGTCGAACACAAAAGACCAAGGAACTTCGACAATCTTGCGAGGAAACGTAGCTAACCGACGCTTCCGCGTGGCTTTCACCTTTTGCAACAAGCAACGCAGGTTGCGGTAATGGCACTTGAAACAATAACGAGCCGGTTTAACACCATAGAGTTGTTCCGTCGACCGGGGATCCGCATGCATTAGCTACAGTGAGAACTACCTAACTCGAGAGCTAGATGAGAGGATCGGTTTCGATGCTATCGGTCTTTGCCACCCGTGGCTTCGCTTCCGCTCCAGCACCGAGTCGACGCCTCTTGCTCCTCCACCGGCGTTAAATTAGCCTCAATGGTGGAGCGTTGAGCAACACGAATCTGACGACGAGCTTGAAAGTAGCCGGAATTTTAGCGAGTTTCGATCGCCTCCACTTACGACGCACGCTTACTTAATTCGAAACTCTCGAAATCCTAATATTTCTGTTTTCACTTACCGACCTATGAAGCCAATAAGATGCTACCAGTTGTTGTGGACACATTAACGCGTTCACTGCTAGGTCAAATTCCATTGGAACTTCATCGACAAGAGGCTCCCTCTTCAATGGATTCCATTTCTTGTAGCTGTTTCGCTATTATTCCTCGGGTGCCTGTTGGTGTTCCTGGTATGGTGACACAGAGGAAATGAAAGGAGACACCCACTGGTCGGTCGAGGTGTTTTAACAATTTTAATGGGAGATTCTAGGGGCCAAAATAAGATGAAAACGAAGAATACCGATTTGTTGATCAAGGCTTCGCTAAAAAGTTATTAACGTTTACAGCTTCGTCCGTAGAACGGCAATTTCGGGGAAACGTTCCTGGCCAGGCGGTATATTTTCGGTAAAGAATTTTTTTCTCGAAAGTACGTAGGATTTCGGGGATATATGTATTCATAAAAAATGCTTGTAATTGACTCCCGCAACCAGAAATAATTTTTTCAGAGCGATTTGAAATTTTTTAATTTAATATTTTAATAACTTTTTAACGAAGCCTCGATCAAGAAATTGATATTCTTGATTTTCGTCTTATTTTGGCCTCTAGAATTTCTCATTACAATTTTTCACAGGGGTGGCCGAACACCCTGTATAGGAATAGATATCGATTACTTGTGAGAGAGCGTAGCCCTCTGCTGGCAAGTGCGGAAAGCGTCACCACACTGGAGTGGTTCCTGCGTATGGGCAATCCTTTGCAAAGTATCCATATTTCTAGCGTGTAAAACATTTCAGTGTATCGACGGGCACGTAAATCCAGAATGTGTTTGTAATGATTCGGATAATTTGTTTGTATCTTCCGGATGAATATACACTTATCGGCGAAAACTAAATATCTGTTAATAGCCTGGTTCTGATATTCCAACTCATAAAAAGGGGATAGAAGAGCCTCTGATCTATTGTGTCTTCGATGAAAGAGCGTGGTATTGTTAAGGATACGTTTGAAAGAACAATTACCAGTGATTCCCTTAACTAATCGCTTGCCAGATATACGCAGATACGATTGTTAGCAATTTTTTACGCGAAACGAATGTCAGTTGACGTTACTATATTTCCCACTGCACATATACTTCTTTAGCAGAATTCCTTCTTTAGCCTCCTATTATAAGTGCTTGCTCTTTTTGAGAAACTGATTGTGATTTGCTGCAGCGGTACAACATGGTTAATTGTTTGTAACACTAGCATTCCATATTTCACTTGAGCGGCTACTGTACTCACAGGCCATGTTCACTGTTCGCACCAAGTGGTACAAATAGGATATCAAGGTCGTACTTACTTTATTCACGATCTCAACGGCGAAGAATACGATGTCCTTAACCGTCGCGTCGGTTCAATACTTGTAGAGCTCGCGGGGAACGTCTGCTCGTCACGACGGTTCGTTTACGACTGCCAAAGATTCTTAACCGCGTTTCTATTATGATGTTTACATATTAGCATCAGCCACATCGTATTTACATTTGTCGTGGAACGGTGTGTATTCGATCATTGCTATTCAGTTAAAACTACGTCCAAACAAAGTATTTGGGGTGATTTTTTTAAAAACAATGTCCAGTGCCTAAACTAAATAGACATTGAAAAAACAATACATCAATCGCGATCACAGTTTTTTTTGGTTTCTGGTCCTTTCGCATTTACACGATCTGATACAACGATACTTTATCTGTAACCTATGTTTACTGTATCATGTTTGGGACCTTGTATTTATCTTGTTATTGTACCAAGGCAGAACTACTCGCGATACAACCTGTACGATTTGCGTACCGTAACTGTAATCGGTATTAGCGTTTTACAACTAGTTCTGTTAAAATTATACGATTTAATCTTCGCGGTTGTTGGAATTTTTCTGTGGCCGCGAAACAAGAATCAACGAGCGGTGTCCAAGTCGGGCACGATATCAGTGACTCTTGAGCGAGATTATCCAAGATGCTGTGCATAATACTGGCATTTATAACAGCGCCGTATCTACCCCTTTCGCAACAGCGTAACCATCGCGGCCCCTCTTATCGTGGCACGAATGTATAATAAGTAGCGTCACAACCCCCGTACGTTTACGTGTTTGATCTATGATCTTCCGGCGATCGTATCGGGCCACGATGGACGTGGAAGGATCGAGTGCGGGTAGGAGAACAAAATTCGCTTTAGAAATGCCTCATAGTTACCTGTTTCGTTAAGTAGGACCGGTATCTGGAGGAAATCATAAACGGCTCGCGGTCGGGAGGCATGTTCTTCTGCATGGCAAGAAGAAACTGGCTGCTGTTTATGTGAATTTCTGCCACTTCTGACCGTTTCATTCCCTTTTGTTTTCTTTCTTTGGTAATATTACTTTATTTAAGGCTTGTCGAAGGTCTCGGTATTGCTTAGCAGCTTGAATAGAACGCTTTTACTCCTTAAACTTGCATCAGGTATACGAGATAACGATAAATATGATTAAAATAAAATATATTATAATAATGATGATTCGTATACGAAAGATTAATTCTCCATGAAAATAAAAACTTTAAACGATAAGATACGTTCCTTCCGTTTCGTTCGATTACATTTTCCCATTTTTCAGGCAATTTCGTGACGCCTCGTTGGAAAAAGTTCTTATCCTTTTCGTCAAAAAAACTGTTCCAGGAATATTTAAACATCGTTGTTCGTCGTGTAACGCATTCTGTAAGGAAGGAAATAGCCTGATTTGGCGAATATGGTGGATGTTGTAACAAATCCCATCCAAGCTGTACCAATGTTTGACGAGTGACCCAACTTGCGTGGTAAAGCGTTATCTTGGCGAAACGCAACGCTTCTCTTTTGATGGCATTATTTAATTTATCCAGTTAGCGACAGTATACTTCCGAAATCATGGTGGAACACAATACCTTTACAATTTATCATTTTTCAGCAAAGAATCGCAGACATCGACACGCTCAGATTGGCGGATTTCTTTGACCCCATGAAGTACCAAAATATCGAGCTTATCAACGTATCCAAGTCGTTTCAAATGGTTCTCGACGCTCCATTTTGATATGCCAAGTCTCCCAGTAATCTCTAGTGCTGTCAAATGCCGAATTGAGTCGATCAGTGCCTGTATTCTGTTGCCATCAACTTCGATTGATCTTCCTCGGCGCGGAGAATCCCTAATATCAAAATTTTATAAACCAATTCTGACACTCGTATTTTTAAGACGTCTTCGCCATACGTGTCACGTAACTGTTAATATGCCTGCACAGCATTTGTTCCTTTTCGGAAGTAATGGAGCAAGATATGACGAAAATGCTGTTTGGAGATATCCGTATTAAAATCAACGCCAAACGAACAGTTTTAAACAAACTCTTTTTTTAAAATAACTTTAAATCGTAACCTATCAGGATACGTTTGAAGTTTGACGTGGAGTTAGTTACGTTACAAAATTTGTATCGCCATCTACGAGGAAGAAACGCCCAAGCCTTATTGGCCAAACCCGATAGTTCAATTCTATTTCTTTTTTTTCCTCCATTGAAGATATGATTTTCATGTTTCTCGAAGCTATGTCTGTTCGCCAAGGTTCATAAAAATCGAAGATTCGTCAGCTGGACGATGTTCCCGTGCTTCCTTGTCAGCTGTTTCCTTTCAAAGTTCACAACGCGTTCCAGTTTCCCGCGCGCCATTTCACGATGGCACGTAAATTTAGTTTCGATTCCGGAGTACATTGGCGGCGAGAATTAAATCCCGGCAACGTTTGTTGCCGCCGACGAGTCTGTTAAGTTAATAACGAGCGTTTATTTAAAGCCTGCGTGGCCGCGATTCATCAAAGTTCACCATTGTTTACGAAATGCCATAACAAAGCGTTCCTAGCAAATTAATGGCCGCTCCCTTCATTTTACGGGCATCTGGCGAACATCATACCCGATCTTTTCACGATTTTCCGTCATACATCGGGCTCGAGATCTAAAAACGAACCGTAAATATAATATGCAACGTTACGTTGGCGATTCGTTGAATTGTTCGACCAAACTGTAATAAAGAAATTTCCCCAGATACCAAACACTCTGTTTTACTCGCCCTAACACGCTGCTACTCCAATTAAAATTTATTTTCATTTTGGATACAAAATGTCTTTTTTTCTTTAGGCAGAGGACCTGTTTCCAAGCAAGAACGGACGAGGAAGGGTCGAGTTTGGTTTAACTATCGGTTATGATTCGTCAGAACCTTCGAAAACGATCGGTTCGATCCTTATACTTTCCTCATTTTAAATATAATAACGGGTGCCTTGACGTTTACTCGATTCGTATAATGCGCGCGTTAAAGGAAACGTTAATATCATGCTGTCACACAATTCGGAATGGCAGCACAGTCTTTCTATTATCGCACCAACTATATTTAAATCCGTAGACATCAGGTTTTTTGTTTGATTTTACATTTTTTGCGTGTTGCTTAAATCGTGGTGGAAGACCTTCTGAGAAAATTTGAACAAAATATAACACTGTCTCGTTGAATATTAGAAACGTCCAAGTACTCAAAAATTCAAATCAAGCTAGGCTTGGATCGTTTACGTTAAATCAAGTATTTAATTGTCTAAGCAAACTCAATTGTTTTATCATATGCGTTGAGAAAAACTTCCATTTTTTTTAGACACCGTCGTTCTCCCGCGCGGTCGAACGTTCAATAAACAAACCCAATGAACGATTTCACGGAACTGGTCGGAATTTCGAAAATTCACGAAATACCGTGAAACCGGAGGGCCAATTGGTAATAAAAGGGACGCGGCGTAACACGATGCTGGCAGGACGGTTTAAGCGAATGTATACGACGTACGTAGATCCATTGCAGAAGAAACCATACGTAAAGGCTGATCACGGGGGTGGATTGGACTGCGGAGGTGGTCGACGAGTGGACAGAATAGGAGGAATAGGGCATCTGGCTCCTTACAATTAAACGAAGCCTTGGAAGCCCTCGAAAACGAGCCGTCGAACAGTCAACAGCTGCGCATCTGAATACTAATTTGAAATGTTTACACACCCGCGTGCTGCAGCCGGCACCCACGCTTGTCATCGATGCGCCGGCAAGTTGGCAACTGAAGATACTTGCCCTCTGGGATGAGATAGCTGGGAAGCGGTGGTTCGTCTCTGAAAAGTCACTTCAAGTCAGTGCGGGTGTTTGAAATTTCTGCGGCAAAAAGTGGTTTTATACAAATATACCCACAATGAAATAATGGTTCACTAATAGTTAATGGGACACATGGGCCATGATTTAGTGTGATTTTTTTTATCATTTGTCGATTTTTGATACGACTACATGATTTTGAAACGTTCGATCTTAAAATCATCCAAAAATTATAATCATCGTTTATTGTTGCTTTGATTCTTCAAAGTAAATGATGAGTAATTGAATTAAATGTACTTAGTACGTATTTAAATTACACCAAAGTACACTTTTATATCTCCAACATTTTTTCAGTTATAACTAATTGAACATGTTCAGTTTTCATTTTATTTTTTAATTATGAATGCAGCGCGATTCGGTGTTCATTTTAGTTGCTTTTTGTAGAGTGAAGCCTTACCTTTTTTTAACAAAAAAAAAATTAGCTGCTACTAGCTGCTACTGCGAAAAATATAAAGATGATCAACTGTTTCGGCACGTGCGAGCGTCGGCGATTGCGAGTATTGTTACGATTCTCAAAAATACATCAAAACTAGGAAACAATGCATACATTTCATTGTTTTTGATTCGAATGCTATAAAAGCATAAAATGATCACGAATTTGGAGCATTTGTCGTTTGACGTTCCTAACTTGTATGTTGTGAGTGAAATATTTAGTGTTAAAATAATGGAATTTCCAATTGAAGTAGGTAGGTACAGATATATATATTTGAATTTCGCCATTTTTCTTCATCTTCTATATAGTTTGTTAATACAGTTTTCGTAGCAAAAGTTTCATTTTAATGGAGTGACATTTTTTTTTAAATCCTAAGGTTCATCAGGAGTACGTGTGTTTTTAACGATGCAGTTTTATAACATCATGACACAGCATCAAAATCATGATTTTGAAAATAAACTAGAATTTTTAGAGTCGTCCTTAATGAGCCAGGATAATTATTCCGTGGAGTACCAGAAAATTTTGAAAACAAAAATTGCAACTTTGAAGTCCCGTTTCAGGAGAAGATGGCAATTAGCGAATAGACGCCACGACCTTTACGAAGAGAAAACGAAAGAATTTATGAATCTATGAATGATTCTTCATCTGATTCTTCATTCGTAATTTAAATACGTACTAAGTACATTTAATTCAATTACTCATCATTTACTTTGAAGAATCAAAGCAACAATAAACGATGATTATAATTTTGGATGATTTTAAGATCGAACGTTTCAAAATCATGTAGTCGTATCAAAAATCGACAAATGATAAAAAAAATCACACTAAATCATGGCCCATGTGCCCCATTAACTATTAGTGAATCATTATTTCATTGTGGGTATATTTGTATAAAACCACTTTTTGCCGCGTTTGGCATGCAATGGCCCCCACTGTGTGCCGTCAGTTCCGTGACATTTGAGAGATTATGGAACAAGTAAGGTTTCTTATATCAGGTCTTTTTTTTTGCTCCAGAGGAATACATACAGAGATGGTAAATTTGTAAAAATTTACAAAACATCGCTTGAAACTCGAAGCTTCTCTTTCAACCCCTTCAGATATAAAACTCTATTGGTTATTTTATGATCTTCCGTTGTAATTATGTATTAATCTCAAACAAGCTGTTATTCCAAACGTGCTGCACTCAGCCCATTACCAGAATTTTCTTCATTTTTATGGATAAATTACGATATTAATATAAAATGAATCGAGCAGATTATGAAGGCCAGGATGGTAAATAATATATAGAAACCAATTTAGTAAATTATAACATAAAATATATATTTTTAAGAATAAACAAAAATTCGATTGACGAAAGTATTCTAAAAGTATTATAAAATAAAAAGATAAATGAATATTTGGTAGAACAACCCCTAGAACCAATAACTGCACTCTTTCGAGCACAGATTTCAAAAGACCATTTAATGTATCAGGAGCAACGAAATTTCTAAACGTGAGCATCAAGTTTTTGAAAACGTTACTTTGAACGACACTTGAAATTTTAAATGAAGTAACCCTTGAACGTAACTCCTCTTGCCATTAAAGAATATCCACTCCTCGTCCTTCTCATTCCCCCCTTTCCTGGCATCGTATTCAACCCCCAAAGATTTCGCTTTAATCATTCATCGAGCTATTCCGAAAGTGCCCGACTCGGAATCCCTGCACCCCACGTGCCCTTGCAAACTAACACCCTTATCTCCATACCGATTTCACGGCTGTCACGGGTCCCCGGTAAAACGGTCGGCCAAATATTTATGAAGATGTAACCGTTATTTTGATACGCGGCCCCGAATTGATATCGGTACCCTTTTCACGAGGCCTCGCAAACAACGAAAGGGGCTCGAAAGTGCGAATAGAAACGTGCCCGCGTGACTCTCGCAACGAAGACTCCCGCTGCTGTTTCAATATTGAGGCGGGGCGTCCTCTAAAGTTGATCGTGATACATGAAATATGTCGGGGACATATTTATCACGAGTTCCGAAACCTATCCCAAATAAACGTACCGTGTAATGATAATCCTTTGCGCACCCTCCGCCCCGAAATTTGCAATTTCCATTCGTCATGCACGGACCAGCTTCGATTCGTATCGTTACTTTTTAATACCGAGACTACCAAACCAGCCAAAACGATTTATAAAAAATTTACACGACCGAATTTTTTGAAAATTTACCATAATTTTCTACGAGAGTATAAACAAACACTTATCTCCATCGCATTGTACATTTAATTTCTTTGGTGCAAATAAATACATTGTGACTGTCGGTAATTCCGGTGCTAACATTTTACCGATCGATATTAATCGGTTATCGGTCGGTAAAGTGTTAATAAACCCTAAAAATTGCAAAATGTTAAGACTTCGCGATTCCCTTTTTGCATATTACGGTTTCTTTCGTCGCTTTGGAATATCTTATACTTACGTTACTTTCGATTATTAAATATAGGTTCAATCGTTGATCTCTGTTTTGCAAAACTGTAATGTTATTAGTGGTTATACCTGAAAGCAAGCGGGGACTGTTTTGCTCGTCAATGAAAGGGTTAAGGGAATTAACCATACTCGAGGAGTAAAAAAATTCGAATTCGAAGCAAACGATCGTTTCCTTTGTATGTACCATCAAGATATTTAAGAAATCACTTTCTATTTTATTCTGAAAGTTACCGCGCAACGTTTCGATCTCAGAATTGTGTAAACGCAATGATTGGTCATGTAAATATTGTACACGCTGCAACCGATTTGATCGAACAATGATTAGAATGTCTGAAATTATCCTTGCAACGTATTGTAAATTAATTTATTCCGTTAAAATTTTATAAGCGATAACGTTCGACTATGTAAAATCTATTGCACTAAAGGGTTTATTCCCGTTAATAAATAAAATAATAATAATAAAATAATCCACTGTCTGTCACATTAACATTAATATTCGATATTCGGATAATCCAATCCCGTTTTTATCGTTTCGAGCCTGTTCCTCGCGCAATTCCCACAATTTATCTTCGGATATAAAATCCACAGCCTCGATGATTCGTCACAAAATCTGTTCCGTTCGATTTAAGAATCACGCGTCAGGATTAACTCCAAATCCGAGCGTTGGCTGTCGCAAAGGCTGGGGATGGAAAATGACATGCATTTTCATAAATTTCGAACGGCTTAATACTTTATGCATGCAGGATCGCGGATTTGTCTCGGTAAGCTGAGAATGTCCACGTGCGAAGGTTCCGCAGAGGATTTTGCGCCGCCCTTTTCGACCCCGGGACCAAAAGTAGCACGCGTAGATTGACAAGCACGTGTGCACGAAGGGCGCCACCACCCTCCGGGTGCACGCAAGGTGTTTCCATGCCCATTGTGCACCGACATTCACCAGAATGTTTTATTAGATGCTGCAACAAGACAATCTTGTTGGTAGATTGCAAACGAGTCTTGGCCAGATCAGATCACCGACACCATGGATTTGTTCATCTGTGTATTGAAACTCACTTTTGCCGGGGGCTTCGCTCGCACAGGAAACCGTTTAGTTCCCTCGGAAACAGATATTGTTTCTCCATTAAATCTTTCATAGAGTTTTAATTTTATGTCATGTCGCCATCTTACATTTTAAAATTGATACCATTTCCGTAATTAACGTCCCAAAAGACCTTCATAACGACACCCATACCGATATTTAGGCGTATTTACACCATTGCAACGGTTTAGCGATGAGATAATAATTACGTACTTTCATGTTAAATTTGAAGTTTCTAGATCCATTTACGGGAATAAGTTTAATGCGAAATAAGTGTATCAATGAGCATTCGAACCACGTATCAGGTAAATCCGACCACGCACAAAATATGTCCCATACAAACATTGCAACCCCTTTTCACCCCTTCCGAGATTGAATTTTTTAAAATGCCGTAATAGGTGTTTGGTTAATTATACCAAAGAGTAGTAAGACCAAGTTTGAGCCAAATCCGACCACAAATAAAGTATTCCTTATACAAACGCTGCAACCCCTTTTCACCCCTTCAAAGGTTGAATTTTTTAAAAAAACCGGAACAAGTGTTTAATTATATCAATGAGTATTAAGACCAAGTATGAAGCAAATCCGACAACGAACAAAATATATTCCATACAAACGTTGCAACCCTCTCTCATCCCTCTAGGGGTAGAATTTCTTAAAATGCCGAAACAGGTGTTTGATTAATTATGTCAAAGAGCATCAAGACCAAGTTTCAAGTAAATCCGACCACAAATAAAATATTCCTTGTACAAACGTTGCAACCCCTTTCCACCCCCCCCCTTAGGGGTTGAATTTCGGAATATCCTTTCTTATTTCTTGTATACATCATAAAGGAAACCTCCGTGCAAAACTTCAGCTTTTTATGTCCAAGGGCTTGGCCTGGGCGTTGATGAGTCAGTGAGTCAAGTCTTTCATTTTATATATATAGATAGATAGATAGATATACATATAGATAGAGGATAAAGGAAACCTCCGTGCAAAACTTCAGCTTTTTATGTCCAAGGGATTGGCCTGTTGATGAGTCAGTGAGTCAGGTCTTTTATTTTATATATATAGATATATAGATAGAAGATAAAGGAAACCTCCGTGCAAAACTTGAGCTTTTTATGTTCAAGGGCTTAGCCTAGGCGATGATGAGTCAGTGAGTCAGGTCTTTCATATGTATAGATTGCGATCACGTTGCAGGTGGTAGCGATCCTAACCCTGAAATTAGTTCAAACAACGAATTTCTTTGTAAAAGAAACTTGAATAGTGTAGTGGGTCTTTTAATAGAATTGAGAAAAATCAACTAAAAAATGATCATTCCCCAAGAATACACCCTTACTCTGTTCTATTCAGGCATGGATTCGGTTCGACCCTCGATCGCTTTGCCTCTACCCGCCACACACCCTATAACACGGGAGAACATATGTACATTCGGGTGAATATGAACTCTCTTCCACTGTGAATAACCGGTGCAGTGTAAGCGCGTGTAACACGTAAATGCGGAACGTTTCAATGGGACCGATGCATCGGGTGTCCGTTTTCAATGAAAATGCCCGCGAATTAAGGACGCGAAATCACTCAACCTAATAGAGATTCCAACACAGGTGCGATTAAGAGAAGTGAAAAACGCTAAAGGTTACCTCCGATAGTTCTGGTTGACTGAATGAAACAGAGGGACCAAAAACCGGTGATATTTTTCCCGGATAAAAAAGTCCCCCGACTAAGCCTTTGAAAGCTTGTGTTGATAACGCTGGGCGCCAAGTTGAATTGATTGTTCCCCGCGATGTTTGCGCTTTGAACTATCTGAATGCACAGAACAGCCGCCCGTAAAATTCTGACGCGTCCTTCGTTTTTAAACAATATATTGGCCTTTTCGAGCGAACTGGATTTAGTATTGTTTTCCGATTAAAAGCAAATTAACGATTATAAATGAAAATACAATAGGCGAGAGAAAGTATACTAGGGGAAAATTGGTTGAAACGAAACACCCTAGGACTCGGCGACTCGTATCGACTGATATACAGGGTGTTCCCGGGTTAAATCACCAAACTTTAGATGTGAGATTTAGGACCCTAAAATGAACTACCAAATGTTTCCTTGATGAGATTCTTGTGAGACTATATATTTATTGATAACTTTCATGTCGACGATTACCTAAAAGTACGATTTTTCTTTTAATTAGAATATATATATTCATACCATTGCATCGATCAAATTCAACGTAAGTTGTTAAAACAATAATATTTACGCGTTCTGCAATTTTAAATATGGAACCAGACACCCGTCAAATTGACGGCTTCCGTAAATCTAGTGTTAATAATGAATGCTATCGAAATGATACAATCACCGAAGATAACTGTAATAATTACGTATGTTGTAATACATTATCGAAGTGTCCAGTGAACTAACAGTTACTCGGAACACCACGGAATTGGTAATCATTCCTAACTGTTATTAATTTTAGTATTAAATATTTCTTGAAGGAAGCATTTACAAGCATACGTCCGAGATTTGTTTATTTTACGGTCCTAAATCTAAATTATGAACAACAACTACAAAGCCACACATCATTTCTTTCGACCTCTCAGATTCACTGTCCCCGGTTCGTAATTATCACCGTGGCGCGGTAACGAGCGTATTTACGTGTCGATATTAAATATCAACATCGATAGATTGCACAAAAGGTAATCCAGGATCGGTCGAAAAGGGAAAATTAAGAGGGTGTAAGAAATAGTATATACACGTGTGTGTGACAAACATCGAACGGGGAGAATGTAAATGGATCACGCGTACGAAGAAAGGATAGTTCTATAAGTAAGACTGATAGAGATAACAGTGAAAGTTTCGTTACGTTAATTGGTGTGTTCGTAATTATCGACCATCCTGTTCCGAAAATTGCGAGGGTTAAAATTCTCGATCGAAAAAAGTAATTGGTATTAATAACTGGTCCCGTGTAGATTCTCGTGAGCGTAAAACGTTCCCTTAATTGCCAGATCTCGTCGCGAAAACGCAACCCAGTACATAGAGATGATTAGTTTCACCAGAATCGAGAGCGAGCGGAACATTACATGGTCTGTATCGGGCCGTATATGCTCTATCCGCTGCAACGGCAATCGGTCGACTCCTCCGTTCGCCGCTGTTCATGTAAACAGTTAATCTAAATCCCGAGCAAGCAGCGATGTAATGTTATGCGGCGCGCAAGACTCATTATACTTGTAAACCAGTCCGAGCTTCGACCACAGCCTAACACACTCGCGCGGCCACGTATTCTCACGTACAGGCGTTTTCACGCTCAAGCGCAGCCATCTGCGCGGGCGTGCGCGCGTATTTGAACGAGAACGCGCCTCATAGCTTCGCACGGTCTCAAGCATGCTTTGAACGCCCGGCTAATGGGTATTTCTCAGCGTGTCTCGGTGGTTGTGCGCTGGAAATCCAAACATATTTTCCCATTTTATTCAAGAAACTTTCGGATATTTTCATTTAAACCTACGCTCGCTATTTAAGGGGCAAAAGACCGCTGTAAAAACCTGAAATAAAGCATTCCTACGATTTTTTCTTTTTTTTTTGATGGATGGAAAAGCAAGAGGATAATGATATTCAGGAACGTTATTAACCATGTTGTTTAGTGTCGAAAGAAATATTTATTCAAAAATAGCGCAAAATGATGACGCTGGAGCCACTCTCGCGAGGCGTGTTGAATTTGAGAATCGGAGAAATACGTAGGGGATTTTTGAAACGTTAAGTTTTGCGCGATTGGCGAGCATTCGAAATAAAAAGTCCAATTTTGTACAAAAAATGAAGATCCTCTAGGTATTTCTCTAACTACACAATTTCAATTCTTTCAACACTAAACAACATAGTTAATAACGTTCTTGAATATTATTATCCTTTTACTTTTCCATCCATCCAACAAAAAAATCGCAAGAAAACGTTTCATTTCAGGTTTTTACAATGGCCTTACCCTTTAAGGAAGTATCGCTCTCTAGACTGACGTGTTTTCGGCCTTTTTTGTGATTTTTTTTTTAATGCTAGGTAGGCTGTTCTGTACTGAGATTTCGCAGATATATTTATTCGTCTTATAAGCACGTACAATATATTTTTTCATCAGAAAATATTAAAAATTGTGGGAGTTATAACTTCTTGTCTAGACAGCAATACCCCCTTGACGTTTCTATTTTTAACAATTTATTTAAATTTATTCTTATACTCTTAAGATCACTCTCCTTTTCCTTTTGATCTTTTATTTACCTCCTTCGGGTTTCAGTTGCTATAAATAAAACGTTGTTTATCAATTTACGTAGTTTTGAAGTCGATACAGTAATGTGTCTTAAGATGAATAGAAGAATTTTTTTTTCAAGGTCAATTTTTGAAATTTCAAAATTATAATTCCCTTTTTAACGAAATCATATATTTTTATAGAGCGCAAAAAGATATAAACGATATAATTAAACGATATAATACAAAACTGTATAGAAACTGTGTGTTAAAGCGAAGATAAACGTATTACAAGAATAAAAAACGTTTCAAATCGAACCAAATTTTGTGCACAGCATTTTTTCATACAGTGGCACAATTCTAGAGGACGTCCAAAAAAAAAAAATTCGACGATCGAGAAATAAGGTCCACCCTACTGTACGCTGCATTGGATGATCTGCTATTCGACTATTAGATACTTTCGTATATGAGGGTGAGAGCGGGAGCAAAAGGTAGTTTTCGCGAACGAAGCTGTTCAAATTAATTTACTCGGAGCAACAACGTTGTTTAAGTTGAACGATACACGAAACGCGTTAACCAAAGCGCCAACGAAGCCATAGGAACCAGCCTTCTCGTGGCTCCTTATCTCTGTCTGCGTGCAGGAAACTGGCCTAATACACACGTTCGAGGTTTTTCACCGGCTGATTCCCATTTTTGCGTCGTTTCCTTTCTTCTCTTTTCCCCCCCTTTTTTTACCGAGCCGGCCTGTTTCGCACTCGGAGAACAATGCCCGAGATCCGACACGGATAAATTGATTTTTACACGACATAACTTTCATACCGTCCGCCCTCGCGCCAACTGCCCCACGCCCCAGGTTCCTTGTCAGACCGACAACGGCTACCGCTCGCAGCCGGTTCGTGGCATACGCTCGTGGATGAAGTTATGTTACGTTTCCATTGGTATTAGCAAAGCTAATTCGACCGTTTCTTTAATGGCCAATAAGCGTACGAGGTGCGACACCACAGGAATTCGAGATGAAGAGCAGCCGTCTTCCTGGAATTCTTCATATCAAACCTATCACGACCGGTCGACCGTTTTTTTTTTAAATTCGTTGAGAATCTCTTACGCGCAGCGTTGCTTCAGCGCCATTTTAGTGGTCGAAATAAATGCAAGTTCGCTGTTCGCAGCCCGGTGGCTGCTTCCGGCGAGACGTCGTTGAAATCGAAAATGATCCGTTGACACGATCGGGGTTACTTTCCCGATAGTTCTTAGTCCCATCGTCGGGAAATAAATCCGCTTTGTTGACATTCACGTATTACGATATTATCAATACAAACACGATGCATACGGTTCTCACTAGCCCGCATCTTTTCGTAGGCACGTATAATATCCGCCGGTGAATATATACGTACATGAATAGACAGATACACGTGCATTTGAATACGTTAATACGACTGGTAGAACGTGAGCTTACGCGCGTACACAGTTATTCGCAAAAGTATTTGGCCGTCCTGTGTTTCTAGCAAATTGAATGTACAGGTCTCGTCAAAACTACAAATATAACCGTGTATATGCTCTGGAAGTGGGATATTTCAGGGTAGCATGCTTCGGTTGACAGTTAAGTTACTGTTGATTTTGGCTTTGGATTTTGAAAATTCAATGTATGACGAAATATACGATCGAAAGAATTTCATTTCAATTTAAAATAAGTAATTATTTACGTAATATACAGAGTGTTCCGCTACAACTGCGAAAAATTTTAATCGGAGAATCTAGAGGCAAAAATCAGACGACGATCAAGAATATCAATTTCTTGATTGAAGCTTCGTTATAAAGTTATTAAAAAATTAAATTAAAAAATTACAAATCATTTTGAAAAAATTATTTCTGGTTGCAGGGGTCGATTACAACCATTTTTGGCCAATAGACCTACCCTCGAAATCCTACTCACTTTCTAGAAAAAAATTTGAGGTGTGAAATTTTTCGACGAAATTGAAAAATTTCAAATCGTTCTAAAAAAATTATTTTTGGCTGTAGGGGTCGATTACAATCATTTTTGGTCAATAGACATACCCCCGAAATCCTACTCACTTTCTAGAAAAAAATTCGAGGTGTGAAATTTTTCGACGAAATTGAAAAATTTCAAATCGTTCTAAAAAAATTATTTTTGGCTGTAGGGGTCAATTACAATCATTTTTGGTCAATAGACATACCCCCGAAATTTTACCCACTTTTGAGAAAAAAATTCCTTACCGAAAATATAGTCTGAGGCCTAAAATGGTTCTCCGAAATTTCATGCGAACCTTTGAAATATTATAACTCCTGAACGGATTGGACGATTTTAATGTTTCAAAATGCAAACAACGCGTATTTTGATGCAGAATATGTAGAAATTCCAAAAATATCCGAAAAGTTGTTCTTTAACCCCGTAATGCGAGAAAACCCCCATAAAAATGGTTCACTTTTCAAACAGCCATAACTCCTACAATAGTGAATATATGTCATTGAAATTTTTGAGAGAACTAGAGCTTATGGATACCTACAAAAAAGTGAAGTTTTAAGAAACATCGACATGGGGGGTAGGGGTGCTTAAATTTTTCGATGGAGAAAAAAATTTCAAATCGTTCTGGAAAAATTATTTTTATTTAGTGGGATTAATTATAATTATTTTTTGTGAATAGACATACCCTCGAAATCCTAACCAGTTTCGAGAAAAAAATTCATTAATTAGATAAATTTTTTGACCAAATTAAGACATTTCATATCGTTCTAAAAAAATTATTTTTAGTTCTACGGGCGGAATTTGAAACGTTAATAACTTTTTAACGAGGCCTCCATCGACAAATTGGTATTCTTGATTTTCGCCTTATTTTGGCCTCTAGAATCTTTCAACATTTTTCCCATAGGTGGCCGAAGGCCCTGTATGCATTGAACCGAAATAATAAGATCGATTTTTTTCTTTGTATTTTGTCAAGCTTGCAGACGCACGCGACATTTAAATTTGACAGAAAAAGCAATCGTATTGATTACACTATAACACCCAGAGGGGGATGGCTGGTTGGTGAATTGGTACCGGAGATATTTTAATGATCCGCGTAATGATTATAGTGCATCCAATAGAGACTGACTGCATTGTTACAATGCAAATGCCTCTGTTTGTCGGTCGAACGGGAAAAGTTATAACCGATGCTTTTGGGATTTGTTTGAACGTGTCTGGCGCTGTCGATAATCTCATACAGGTTCTTGTTAATAACACTGATTTTTCAACAAATGTAAATATCTAAATAAAAGCAGTCGTTGTCCAATTGTCGACCTGTTAAAACACACCTAACTAAACTTGTAGATTGCTAACAGAAACTGAACTCTAAAACTTACCACTATTGGCAATCCTTTAATACTGTTGGTTGTTTCGTGGAACTGCGCAATTAGTTTCCAGACCCTATCAAATGGAAGAAACTGAAATCACATAGAACTCATACATCTATTATATTATTAGCACACAACACATGTGACCTTATTAAATATTAACATTACAAGATAGAAATATCTGATTATTTCTCACTGTATATTCTACGTTAAGCGGACTTTTGAAACACGAACATACACCTTAGGCCTGGTTAATCAACTGTCAGAACGTGTTGTAGAAATATGTAGATCCGTAAATTTCATAAACTTATAAAAAATAAATTTATAAGAAGTCCATTAAAAAGACTATAAAAAAGTTTAGACATTCGTAAGTTTGTAACAAATGTACGACAAAAACTATATCGTTATTCAATAAAAATACCAGCTTTATTGCTAAAGTAAATAGTATTCCTAAATCATTCCGAATCCCTACCCAATCTCGATCAAAACTTCGAACCCGACTCCGAATGTCGTTCCTTCAGCACACCTCTATAAAGTATGCAAAAAGGTTGCACCCAACACCTTGGAAGGCCACAGATTCTACATCCCTGCTTTCATAAACGCAGTCAGTGTTACATACCCATATTATATGTTTACTTATTTAACGTGTTTATTTGCACATACGGTAATATAAAATATTGTTTATCATCCACTTGTCTTTCACTTTTAGTCAAATGATACCGATGCCAAAAGTAGGTTAATGCCGGAGTATTCTTCGATTACAAGTATCAGGAATAACAGGATATTTAAGTGGACAGAGTTTGCGGGACACATTGTAGAATTTAAACAATACAATGTAAATTTTAGTAGCTAAAAAAATATAATATGAAATATAAAATAATTGGTACGCATAAAAGTCACGCCCAATTAAAATGTATCTTTGAAGAAAAGTCTAGCCTCGTTACTCGGTAGAAAGGAGCAAGTTATAATTTGTTTTTTGTATAGAGTCAACGATCTAAAGGAACTGGTCGGGAAAGATAATTCTCGTTTAGGGATCTTCTAATACGCTTATAGAGAAGAAGCGTTCAAGGAGGATTCCCCCCGGTTGGGATAGAAACGTTCAACTTACGAATCAGGAGTCAACGACTCTAAAGGAACTGGTCGGGGAAGATAATTCTCGTTTAGGGATCATCTAATACGCTTATAGAGAAGAAGCGTGTTCAAGGAGGATCCCCCCCGGTTGGGATAGAAACGTTCAACTTACGAATCAGGAGTCAACGACTCTAAAGAAACTGGTCGGGAAAGATAATTCTCGTTTAGGAATTTTCTAACACGCTTATAGAGAAGAAGCGTTCAAGGAGGATTCCCCCGGTTGGGATAGAAACGTTCAACTTACGAATCAGGAGTCAACGATCTAAAGGAACTGGTCGGGAAAGATAATTCACGTTTAGGGATCTTCTAATATGCTTATAGAGAAGAAGCGTTCAAGGAGGATCCCCCTGGTTGGGATAGAAACGTTCAACTTACGAAACAGGAGTCAACGACTCTAAAGGAACTGGTCGGGGAAGATAATTCTCGTTTAGGGATCATCTAATACGCTTATAGAGAAGAAGCGTGTTCAAGGAGGATCCCCCTGGTTGGGATGGAAACGTTCAACATACGAATCACGATCAAAGTTCATTTTACGAATCATTGCTGTAACAGTGAAACAAAAGGTCATCGTCTCAACAGGTTTTCGTCCCCGCGATTGCTGACTCGACTAAGCGAAAGGGTTGACTAGAATTGGAAATAAAATGTAGGAGCAACTGGAAAAGCAATGCTTGGACCATGGAACATCGTCGATTTTTTCGGAGTCGAAGGTGATAGAGGCGCCGCGACGGGGATTGAAAACTGTCCGGGGGTCGGTTGGCGTGTCGACGCGAGAGGGTGATGCGCGAGAAGGCCGGTAGGGGGGGGGGCGTGCGGGGGACGGTTTTTTCCAATCAAGCAACCTGCTGAATTTGTTTTTTCCCCGAAACGTCGCTGCCGTTTCAAAGTTATTGATTGCCATCCAGCAGGGTACAGACTGGGGATGAGTTTCCGAGGGGGATGCAGGACGTTTCGGTATATGGGGGGCGGATAGGTACGAGCGGCGCTGTCGCTCGTTTCGTTCCGTTTCGTTTCGTTTCGCCTCGTCCCCGTTTCGGTACGTTACGTTACGTTTGCTCGGCCGTGCATCTCCTCGCGCAATATAGGGACGGAATAATAATTACGGGACCGGGCGCGAGAGAGAAGGGCCGACTGGCAGTCCAGTTTCAATGATTGCGATTGACGCGCCGCGCTTACCGCGCCGATGACGAGCCATCGCTGTTTCCAATGACTTTGAAGGCGGGGCCGCGGCGCGGCGTTCTGCTCAAATGGCCGGAAGTAAATTGTGTTTTTTCGAACCGTTCGGAACACAGAATTATGAGAGTCCACGGTTGCTATCGTAATGGTAATTCTTTATTCGTCCTTCGTCATTTATTCACCATTTTTCTCTACTACGGATATATTTTCATCCACCCGCAATTACAAATACCGTTTACTCCCTCAAAGTTCGTGAAGCTGTTTATTCAACAAATAGAAAATATCAGGTTGTTCGAAAAGTATTTTCGTTTTTCCTCTTCGTGAACAGGAACATTATTCGCATTTATTCAATTGTGCACTGGTCATTTTGGTCCAACACCTTTTGTCATCTTCCTGGTAGTAGCTCCCATGAGACGATTCCATGCTTTAAGTAAATGTTTTACCGGTTAAGAAATTTTTTAAAGACCGGAACGTGTAATAATTCGACGGTGCCAGATCTGGCGTGTATGATGGGTCAGCACATCCCGATCCAAACTTGTGCGAGGTCTGGCATTGTCATAGTGGAGCCCAAATGTCGAGCTTTGAAACGAAACCGACTCGTTCCATGCGATCGCAAACGGTCAAATTCGACAATTTTGATGTCTCAACGATCTCTCGTGTTGTTATTTGTCGGTTTGCTTCAACCAATACCTTTATTTCGCCTTATGGATGATCGTCTCGATGGGTATTATTGCAGTTTAAGTTTGCTTTTATCGTAACGGAAAATTAGAAATGCATAACGAAGTAGGATGAGAAAATTCTTAATTGCCTGAAAAATGCGACCCTTCTCTATCTATCTGTGTTAATTTAAATCCTCCTTCCGCGTTCCTTCCGTGAGGAACGCTCGATCCCGCGGATTCCCTTAACTGTCTAAATATTTCTAAGAGGTACGAACCCGATCGCGAGTTAGTTGGTCGGAGAATTACGCGCGGTGCACGGCCCGCATGGTGTTTTTACCATCCGACGTCCGGTAAGATCTATTTGGACGAGGAATTGCCTGCTCGCGAAGGAATAAAAATCCAAATTTCGCTTGTACGTATCTAATACAACCAACCATCTAACCACTAATCTTCAACGCAAATTTACATTTACTTTGTAAGATAACTTCCACCAAAATATCCAAGTAAATCCTGAATCTTTTGCTTACGGTGCACATCTTCATCGCCGTGTAGGAACGAGCGATCGAAATACATTGCGTACACGCATCCCACCGTTTCTACAATTACCCCGAACTGGTTTCAAGATTGAATTGGCCCACGTCTTATTACCCCAGTCATCTTCGATGCACACACGCGGATGATTGCAAGAATATTGGATCAACGAAATTGTAATAGCCCTTCGTTCGGCACAAGCGAACCTAGAAACGAACCTTATTGTCAACAGGATCATGAATGAATGTCGGGTGTACAGTGTGTCCAAAAAGGTCAGGACCAAACTTATGCTACGTGTTACCGAGGTCAAATAGCGCAAAACGAAAGAGACTGAATGTTTATACCAGACATGACCATGTTTGTGATAGCAGACAACAGCTTTGTTTAATTCGCAGACTTTTCCAAACTACGAAATATCTTGCCCCGCGCTCACGCGGCCCTGTCAAACGAAAGCTGTACGACCGAGCGCGCTGGAATTTGCCAAATAGGCAATCGAGTTGGACCATAGTTGCTTTACACTAACAATAAAACATCGGATGCGCAATAGTGAAATGGATCGAAAGATGCTCAGCATGAGAATCTACAAAGAATTATGGTAGAAAAATAAACCTCGAAATCAATGGTCGAACAGTTCTAAGCTGCCTAAAAGTTTTATAGCAACGGTTTCCGCACTCGCCGCCAGGGGGCTACGCTTAACCTTTATCTCTCTCGCAAGTAGATATTTGCACGTGTGCTTACGTTTGCTTTCTTATGTCAACTCATAAAGACAAAACGCTTCTATATTAATAACAAATGCGTGTTATTTACATATATACATAATATGTTAAACCAGCGCGTAAGCAAATTACACGAGACACGGTACAAATACCGTGAAACGTACTCGAAGATAAAGAAATGATTCTTCGCACCAGAAAGATCTTATTTAAAAACGATAAGAAGCTTGCATAAATTGTCCGTCTCGCGTTATCCTTGCTCGTCTATCGAGTAACACCCAACGCGACGGTTTTACGGCTCGAGCGGCGTGCACCGCCTTCCTTTCACTGTTTCTCGAAATCAACATTGTCGACGGCCGTTTAATTGCACTCCACTTATAGCGGCGTAAATAAAATTCACCTTGACCATGGTGTCGCGGACGTTCCAGACCGTGTAAATATTAATTTCACGAGCCCGGCTCGTTATAAATAACGATAAATCGGGCCCGCGCGTACAAGTTGTCGTAATAAACGTCGCGGACCGGGCGCACAATGTGTAAAGTGCCGAGTGTAAAGTTGAGCCCCGGCCGTGTCTATCGGCGAGGCACGCTGCAAGTCTCGGGAGGTTATAACGCCGCTATAACCATATACATTCCGCGACAATAATCGTTTTATGGTCGTCGGCAATATCGGCGGGTTCTACTGCTACGGGAATTGATATTCTCCACCTACAAACGGCCGGTTAACTTACGGCAACTGTGCTCGTGAAGATCCAACAACGTGGCTGAGTTGCGAAAAACTGGACGATCCATGGAATTTTGCTCTAAAATTACTTTTTAGTTAAGATAACTGCGAACGAGGGCAACGCGAACAATCGTCGATCTCACAAGTTTTTCTAGGTCTCGTTCACCGACATCAGAAATAAAAATTAGAATTAGAAAATTTAAAATTTTCCACTAGTATGCAGAGTAGCGTTCCCACTTACTATATATCCAAGGAATTTTCGCCTAATTGTATTTAATTTTCCAATTTCGTATACAAAAGTTGAATTCTTCAAGCGTCCCTAAGTATTTGTCAGCTGTAGAAACTGACACTCCAGACAAAACATGCGTATTAAACCAATATTTACACTGACTCTGAAAATTATAGACATTTTGTATTTCTAGAAATATATACTAACTTTGAGATCTATTTATTAGTAGTCCTTGAGTATATGACTGCCACTGTACTTGGTAAGCGGGTACCTATGATGTTACAGTAAGACCCTGGTGTATATCCTTTACTCTCTTGGTCGGATGAATCTTGCGTGGCTACGTCTCACCTCGAAATAAAAAAGGTCGATTTGCTGGAATGAATTCGCCAGTTACTCTGAATATATGTAAAACTCTGGTCCCAAGTTTTTGCATACAGTCGGGCACTACTCTACTACGATCGCGATAGAGAACACTTTTTACACTCATAAATACCACATTTATACAAATCTTGAAGATACCAGATGCTTATGCGTTACACGAAAAATATTACAAATTTCGTGATACGCGCACTTTGTACGTCTATAAATAATTAATGAAAATTCCTACTTCTGTAGGATTATTCTCATAGCAAAGCACCCATATTGTGACGATCATTTATAGACCAGCGATCATCGAAGTCGTCGCGAAGCCAGAGATTTCAGTGCGTTGATCTTGCGACCAACTTCAACGACTATCGGTGCATATTTTAAGGTTCACGGAGAAAAAGGTCGTCGAATTCCAATTCCAGCCTGATTTCCGATTCTTTTTCACCCACAATTTTTTCAAGCGAAACTCGACCGTGCTTTTTGCACGAAATTCTATTACGTTTGGAGCTTGTAAGAACGATGAAAGTGTGGCGTCGCCTCCCATGCTCGCCACCAGAGGGATCGCGCTCTCACAAGCGCTCGACCGACCCCTCGGTTCCTATACATTCCTCTGAACGATTCCCCAATAGCAGGCCCTTTCCTTTTAAAATTGTAGGATTGACTTTACGCAATAATGATTCTTAAAACGAATCCCAGTGGACGTACGTTACATTTGGAATTATTGACATTATGTTTTCTCGTCGATCAGATATCATGTCGAAGATGTACAATCAGAATTCATCCCCTGGATAATTCGAATGATTCCGGGCGCTAATGTCAATGATATAATAATAGCAGCGCTGTTCGCAAGTCGCGTGGGCACGCTTATACAAAACTAGAATTGGGGCTGCAGTTATGAGTATAGAAAAAGGGCGCGAATGTCGGGGATTGCCACGCGACTGAGAGCGGCCCTCGTGTTTTGACAGTGCGTCGACACGGAACTTCCAGTCTCCGCAAGGAAACAGCGACTTCCGAAAAGATTTATCGCGACGGCACGTGGACAGGGAAACGATAGGGGGTCGATAATAGTCGGTTGAACTTGTTACTCTATGTCGAAGCTGTATCGGGTTTATGGATATTTCGAAAGATGCTTTCGCGTGAAATATTTAACCACATTACTATTTCTACGAAATATTCGAGAAATAAAACAGTGAGACTTCTTTTTTAAATTATTCTTGAAAATAGGAGGTTAAGAAGCTCGCAATACGTTGTCAGGGTTACCACTCGGAGTAACGGAAATGTATATCGGGGAACAGGGTAGGCTATTTATCATCGCTTCTCAACTCGACGGAAGGAAGTACTAAACAGTTTTAAAAATAAAACTTAGTTGCGTGTATTTGCTGCCGCGTTATGAGAACACGGCTGGAAGGATAGCGACGAAGCTTAGAGCGTATTCTCGAAGTAAACCAACTTTAAATAGTCAGTACGTGGTAGTTAATAGCGTCAGAAGTAACAAGACGAAACATAATCGTAAATCTCACTTGCGTCGATAAAGCAGAGCAGGTAATCGGCCGTCACTTGCCCGGATTACTTATCGATTATAGATCACTCTGTGATGTAACGTAATTAATTGTTTTCTCGTTACTTGTTATAAATAAAACATACATAATTAAAATAGTACACTGTGCAGTAATAACCCCAACAAATCGAGTAATATATAGACGAGATAATTACGTAAAAATGTTTATATTCTTTATCGAAACACGGACAAGGGAACAAAATTTTAAATACCTTGGCCTTGCCCCTGTTTTTATTCGTAGTCCTCGTCGTTTCGAAGATACGCATTTCGAACGAGAATGCTCCGTGAAAACTGACGTCTTTAATTACAGTTTGAAATATTAAGACTCTAATGGCGGTAGCGCGCTATGGGTAACGCTGTCTCTGTTCCAAAAGCGGAGCCATTTATTCGGTCCACGTAGAAAGGAGAGACTAAGGAACTCTTGATCCGTGTAAAGCTTTTCCGAAAATTTGTGAAAGTTAGCCCCCCCCCCGGAGTTCCGTCGTTTCGACTGGTCCGACTGCGACGCGTGCACGTCATAGATCAATAAGTCTCGTTCTCATTGTCGACTCGTCGTGGGCTGGCTTTACGGCCTCCTCTCTCAGGAAACGTTAACGACATCCGTGAAAGACGTATCGATCGTTACGTACGAAGATATCGTAAATCACGTAACCCGACGGGAACGTATGTTTCCACATGCAGAAGAGCGAGTACGCGGTACAGAGGGATGTGCATTTATTCCATATGAAACAGAGAAATGGTCGCTTCACCCAAAATAAATGTTATCTGAGATATAAAACAAAATAACTGGGACCGCGACTATTTATTCAGAGGCATGAGTTACGGATCAGCGAAACCGATGCATACGCGAGACAAGAATGGATTATTAGACGTTTATTTCTATGGAGCATTTATACCAATTTGACGAAAAAATATGTTATTGTACATACAAGGTGTTCGGTCACATCTGGGAAAAATTTTAAAAGGAGATTCCAGAGGCCACAATAAGTTATTAAAAAATTAAATTAAAAAATTTCAAATCGTTCTGAAAAAATTATACTCAATTGCAGGGATCAATTGTAATCATTTTTTACCAATAGTCATACCCACGAAATCCTAACCATTTTCGGGAAAAAAATTCCTTACCGAAAATGTAACTTGAGGCCAGAAATGTCACTACAAAATTTCATAACTTTTGAACGAATTGGAGGATTTTAATATTTCAAACGGCAAACAACGCGTATTTTGGCGAAGAATATGTAGAAATTCTGACAATATTGAAAAAGTTATTTCTTGACCCCGTAAAATTAGAAAAACCCCATAAAAACGGTCCAATTTTCAAACAGCCATAACTCCTGCAATAGTGAATATATTTCAATGAAACTTTTTTCTGAAGTAGAGCTCATGGGCACCTACATTAAAGTATTAGACAACTTTTCTGTAGGGTGTCAAACAAAGTTACTAAAAATCAGAAACGAATTTTCAGGAAATATCGACAAAGGGGGTCCCGTAAATTTTTCGGCGAAAAACAAAAATTTCAAATCGTTTTAAAAAAATTATTTTCGATTGCAGGGGTCAATTGCAATAATTTTTGGTGAATAGACATACCCTCGAGATCCTAACCATTTTCGAGAAAAAAATTCTGTACGGGCTGAACTTTGAACGTTAGTAACTTTTTAACGAAGCTTCGATTAAGAAATTGGTATTCTTGATTTTCGTCCTATTTTGGCCGTACACCCCTAATAATAAAACCTAGAGCAGGCACTCTGAAGATATTTTGAGATTAAGCAACGGGATGTCTTCTACGGAAACGTACGACAGTCGCTTTTTAAAAACCGACCGCTTTAAAAATACGGAAAGCGAGTGGATATAGTTGGTAAAAATTGGATCCTAAAAAACTGTGTGCTCGCTAACTACGATAAAACGATCCGACGGTGACATCTGTGTCAATAAGGCGAATTCTCTCGGGGATTGAAGCGGAAGAGAGGGTCCGCGAACGCGATTATCCTCATTCAATCATCGATTTTATTTGGTTAATAAAACGATTATCCCGGTTCTCGCACTCGACGAGTCTCTCGCTCCTGCCCTCCTTCCCCTCCCACTCCTGTTTCCAGGTTGAAACTGTTGTACAGCGCACCCTCGGGGGGCGTTCGACCAAAAATGTAATTTACATCCCTTTATGTCGCGAGATTGAAATATTTGCGAATTAATCCGCGCGACAGGATTATCGTCGACCATTATACGCAGTCCCGTCGTTCTCTTTCACCGCCCTCGCAGCTCCGAAGCGTTTCTAATGATACTCCCTTCGTTCGATTAAAAAATATCGCTGTTGCCCCGCTTCACAGAAGATTCGATTCAATTATGTACCACCGCCAGACGAACCTCCGCCGTTTCCCGTGACCGTCGTTTCAGAGATTTCGCCATTCTGTGAGGTTCCTGCCAGGCGATTGCTATGGTTCCGACAATTTTTCTGTACCGTCGACATTTCTTACGCTATCGTTTTCTCTGCTCTGGTAATTTCCATTTGTCCCCGTCGCTGTGTCTCTTGTAATTCTTAACAGTATCATTGTTGCGACGCAGAATGACGATCGATCAAGTCCCTATTTCTACGTACAAATTAATGTGCGTAGCGTTGATGTAATTTTGGCGCGATGTAAATGGTAATGTTTGCTGACACAGTTTTTCAACGCAACTTAAACTTTGATAAAAACAGTAACTGTATGTATAAAGATTATGTGCTGGTTGAGTGAGTTCTAACTGTGTTCTGTATGAGTTCTGATCGATGGCTGTTGTGATTAGTGGAGGTTGTTTCGAGGAAAGGCAAAATGTATGAATTTTAGTTGATCGGTTCTGCTACGAGGGTGGATCTGAGATGGTTTTGAGGTGGTGTTTGAAATGTTTAAACATTTCGAGAAACATTGGTCGGTAAAAATAGCACGTAACTTGGTTCTGGTCGCGAAAATTCTTAATTATCTAAAAATACTACGGTCGCTGCGACACTTCTCTGTCTACCTATGTTGGTCAACAATTATGAATGTTGTTTTATCGGTAACAAATCTGTTCAGCTTTTTTAATGTAAAATCAGTTACCTTTGCTCAGACTTTACCAAATACTTTTTAAATCTAAAATTCAGTTAACCGTGTCCACTCTCGTGAATTCTAATCCAGCGCTTAGAATCGGATCTGCAACGCTATTAAACGAAACAGCCCTGAATCGAAGCGACGATGAGCGAGTATCCTCGGCCAAGGAAGTGCTCCGGAACACGTTACGTTAAATCCCCGCCCGTTAAACTGGCATACAATAATTTCCGCGGCGCCAATCCCGTCGGTAGCATTCAATTAATTCTGTAGCAAAATTTGTCGCTGGTATTAAATCTTACTGGATTAAAGCCAGTCACACCATCCCTTTCGTTGTGTGGACCTCTTGATTCCCGCTTATACCTCGACTCGTCATTCCAGCTATCCCCGCCACCCCTCAGAACTTTGCAAGATCCTTAGACCGACGTATAACACAGAATGTAGTTTCAATTAAGAAACCAGGGCTATTATCTTCATCCTCTGTCCCCCATTGAAACAATGGCGAACGAGGTAATCATCAGAGAAGGTGTTTCTCATTATAACATAGGAATGCCGGAAGATTTTAATCAATTGCTCGAGTCACTTTCCAAGCAGTGTCAGTTGCCCTGATATGAAACACGTTCCTAATTTTCAACACCGCAATATCAAAGAATCGTGATTTTGCCATCTATTGGCAATGAATGCAATCGATTATGTTGGTAAAAGAATATCGAAGAAAATATCGTGGTCTGAGTTTTTGCAAGATGACCTTTAATATTATACATAATAAGGTAAGTGCATCAGCTTTATATTAACTCGATTATTTCTTCAAATATAAATATAAATATATAAATATAGTATTCCATACTACGAGCACTATAAGCCTAATATGGAGAACGAGGACCTCGGTTAAAAAAAAGAATAAACGTTTCCTAAACCGTTATTATATTTTCAATTCCACTGTTACCGATTAAAAGAGCATCAAATTTCCTATAAATTCGTAATATTTAAATTTTTATAAAAGTTCCGCGAGCAAAAGAAAGTATTT
This sequence comes from Colletes gigas, assembly GCF_013123115.1. Classification (NCBI taxonomy): domain Eukaryota; kingdom Metazoa; phylum Arthropoda; class Insecta; order Hymenoptera; family Colletidae; genus Colletes; species Colletes gigas. Next base: position 1,097,115 of record NW_025106668.1, read on the forward strand.
ATAGACCCTTCTGACATTCGTTGAGACTAGTGTTTCATAATCGTCGGTATAGTAATTTGAATTCTAAGAACCGTTTTTGTCGCTAATGTTGCGATTGCAAATAGAGTAACATTGTATTTTGGGATTTATATTATAAAAAAAAAAAGAAATACAATTTACGGAAAAGAGGGGTGGTATCTCGGACATCTGAAAATAGTAAATATACCGAGTCTGAAATGGTTATAGATCGCGGAATCCAAATACGGTATTCCGGGGGGGCACGCGAGTGGCTCGTGTTGACGTCTCATGAAAAAGCAAAGTGACATGGCCGCGTGCGACAGGGGTGAACCGAGCCAACGATACGGGTGAGTGTAAATAAGATAACCCCAGGTCTAGAGTTCATCACCCCGCACTGAACACATCAGGGTTGTGACCATGGGTTAGCAGGACTTGGCTTCTAGTAAAGAAGAAACAGAAAGGGTGGCTACTCGATGGAAGGGGTTGTAAACTGTTCACGGGGGTTGAATAAACGGTGAAGGAACGCAAGAGTGATTTTTAGTAGAATACATAGGCGTAATAAATAATATCGAGTTATAGTAAATAACACTTGAGACGTCCAAGCTCGCGTACCGACTTATTTCGTATTCCCATATCGTGCCAACGTTGCGAATTATCGTCGCGTAGTGTTTCGTTACGCGATACGCTCGTACACATCGAAGCAATGACATAAGAACACGCAACAAGTGTAGACGCATCTTTATATAGTTCCATATCTCATGGTGTTTGTTTCGAAATGGCATTTCTGGATCTCGAACCCCCTATCGCTTCGTACATCAAGACATATTTTATTCGGTATACTTCCTTTCATATTACATGATTTATCTCTGTTTTGTTTTCGTTGTTATTTACGTTATTTCTGATCCATTCGAGCATTCGATTCGTTTAAATGGAAATTATAAAATTACGCATTTAAATTGTAATGGCAAGTAACGAACGTGTAAAAGAAACTATAATTTTTTAAATGAAATTTTTATTTAGCCAGTGAGTTTAGTTCGTGAATTATTAAACTATATCGATATTTATAATATACCGAATCCTGAATTATTGGCAAAAGTATTGATCGATGGAACGTACGTTATTTTATCGACATAATTTTCCGAACCCGGAACCCGACACGCGAAAATGTTATAATAGGATTTTCGTCTTATAAGTTATTAACGGGCTTATGAATACGTTTGTCGGCGCAGGATAATGCAATTAGCTAAGTTCCTCGAATCTATTTAATTCAATTAAGATGTAATCTGATATAGAATATCGCGATCGGAGCAGAAATGACTCGGATGGAGAAAACCAAGTGGGTGGGAGGGTTTCATCGATCGAACAACGAACGAATAGTAATTTCCAGTGAAACTGGGGGATTAAGAGCAAGGTCACGTGATGTAAAATTCAAAGTACACGTTAAAAGAGCCTCTGTTTGCAACATGTGTTTTAATTAATGAAAATTCACGATTCAGTCAATTAATCGATGGAAATATTTCAACCATCTCCCAGATTACCCAACTGTGACTACAATTTATCATTTGTATTGTTTATTTATATTATGGTGCAACGTATAATTTCATATCGATACCGGTGAACGTAGTTATCAGATAACGTAATCTAATCCACTTGAAGTTACATATTTTGCTTGTACGTGCAAGTTGTCATCGCAACAAAATATGTACCATTAGATTTTAGTGGCACAGTTTGAACGAGCAAGAATCACAAACTCAATGCAATTTAATCAATTCGCGACCATGCTGTTTATCAAGTTACCGCGATGCAATGATTCCGTGTCACTGTGCAGCGATACGTAAGTACGTATATCGGTGCATTGTCGTAGAACAATGGAGAAACAAAATCGCAGTTACTAACGAGACAAGCGTAAATTTTTATTACCAGAGATAAAGAAAAATTTAGCAAATTTTAATCTGAAATTTATAAAACATTTATACTGGTAAAAGGAATATTTTCGTGCGTTCGAAATAAATAAGAATCACCATGTATCGCGTAGCCGTGTCTGGCATGCGAGGGGTTAAGTTTTGAAACGCATAGAATGGGTTACGATTTCCCGGACAAGAGCAGACTGGAAGCACGCAACGTGAATGTATTAAAACACGAATAATACGAAGACCGCGCGAGCGAACGAGACGGCGAAAAAAGGAAATGATGTCACCTTCTGCCGACCATATGTGTCTTTCCAAAAATAAGTAATGCTAATAGTAATTGATGGTCGCGTTAGTTGCGCCGTTTCCTAATTCGTGTCGTCCGTGAAATATACCGAGTGTCCGATGGAAATGGCGCCACTCGAACAGCTGTCGCTGTTGAGGGTGAACGTTTGAGTTACAATAGACATCTGGTCGCGTCGAAGATGAGTCGGAGGAACACACGATAGCGTTAAGGTATATTGGGTTGGCAAGAATGTGTGATTTCGGTTTGCACCAGTAGCTAGGCGTTATGTTCGTTTCGTTATTCTTTTCTCGATGTTAGAATTTTTTTTCTTTTCAGATTTGGTAGTCGATACCTTTAGGTTGCTATAGAAACAAATTCCGTGTAATTTTGTTTATTGTATACCATTTCAATCCACTTAAAAATTGAATTTGCTCTATTATTAAATAGGATTTTTGGATCCTATAAAATTATTTCATATAAAATCTACTCTATCCTATTTCAAAATATAGCTACAATCAATTTACAATCCACCTAAAATTGAATTTGCTCTATTATTAAATAGGATTTTTGGATCCTATAAAATTATTTCATAAGAATTTTATTGTATACCATTTCAAAATATTGCTATAATCAATTTATAATATCCACTTAAAAATTGAATTTGCTCTATTCAATGTCGGTTTACGGTCAGTTTTAACACGGAGTGCAAAAGTAAGCATTTTCGACGCATTTTGCTTTTTTATGCACGTGTCAGGATTGGTTTAAAAAATATCGTTCCGGAGATTTCTCACTGAAAGATGACCAACGTTCTGGTCGACCTTCTGAAGTTGACGATGACAAAATGAAAGCCATAATTGAATCGAATCGTCGTATAACTGTGCGAGAGATTGCAAAACAGTTAAATGTATCGCACGCAACGATTGAAAATCATATAAGACGTCTTGGACTTGTTAAGAAGCTCGATATTTGGGTTACGCACGAATTGAAAGAAATTCACCTAACACGACGAATCAATAGTCGTGATACGGATTTCAAACGTAATGCAATCGACCCTTTTTTTGAAACGAATTAACACTGGCGATGAAAAATGGATCGTCTACGATAACGTTAATCGAAAAAGATCATGGTCCAAGCATGATGAACCAGCACAAATCATATCAAAAGCTGAGTTGCGTCAAAAAAAGATGATGCTGTCAATTTGGCGGGATTGCAAAGGTGTTGTGTATTTTGAGCTGCTTCCAAACAACCGAACGATCAACACAGATGTTTGCTGGCAACAACTTGTGAAATTGGAGGAAGCAATCAAAGAGACAAGGCTCGAATTGGCAAATCGCTAAGGAATCGTGTTCCATCGCGGCAATGCGAAACCTCACACATCTTTAGCAACACGTACGAAACTATTGGAGCTTGGTTAGGAAGTACCCCGACCTTGCACCATCGGATTATCATTTACTTCGAAGTTTACAAAACTTCTTAATTCGTAAAAATTTCAGTAATAACTATGACCTCAGATCGCACTTGGTTGAGTTTTTTGCCGTCATGAAGTTACCAGAAAGATGGCAAAAGGTCATCGAACAGAATGGAAGATATTTGACCGATCAAAGTTCAGTTTTTGTATAGAAAAAATTGAGTTTTATTTCACACTAAAAACCCGAAATTACTTTCTTGCCGACCCGATAGAAGAAACTATGTCGCGTTCTTTCACACGTGCAACGTATCATCGCTGTTTGAAAGTGCAACTGAAAATTCTATCGATAGTAATGGAAAGGGGCCGAAATTACTATAAAGGGGTGCAATTTGGATAATTGGGAAAGGACTATGATGCCTTAAGAATTTAAATAATTTAAATTGAAATATCTCCTGAACTACTCATTTTTCGACGTTACATAGTTAGTACTTTTTTATAACGATTGCCCAGCTGAATCGATTGATGTATTAGAAAATACCTCGTTCCATTTAAAAAAACAAAGTTGACCTTTATATGACCTTTACGCGTCCACTCACGAAAAAACTAATAACATCAGAATATGCTCCACTCGATACCATTCAAGCCTCCGCTGAAACATTTTTTGTTACGAGTAACAATAGCGAGAAAATCAAGATGTCAAAATCGGGTGAGACACCCTGTATATTTCTATCCCATTTCGCTTTCCTTGTTCCGATGGTGAGATGTTTTTCGCGAGGATTATTATCAGTGAATATGTGATCGTTCGAATATCAGTACTGCGTTGGCGTCCCATATTTCTACCCTCTCTCATAATTCCATCAGCTTCTCCAACAGTCGATGAGAAGTTACTAGCGCGACATTGCCTCGAAATTGTAAGGCAGGGATTCGAAAGATCGTCCGCGAATCGGCGAACAAAACCCCGCGAGTTTCACCAGTTTCAGCGAACCTCGGTCGCGCGGAGCACACTTCTTTCGAACCGAGGCGAGCGACGGGGGTACGTAAAAGTCGTCCCCGGTGTCAGTGCTCGTTATGGCGTTGGACGACGCGGGGTGCTGGGGTTGGCACGAGAAACAACATGCCATATCGGAGACACCTGTTAGTGGCAGCAACCGAACCAGGCGGTCCGGCAAACAAACCGGACTATAAACGTATCGCGGCCGTATGACTAGCATCGGATGGAGGAAGGCATGCTGGGAATTAAAAGCGCGTTGTCATATTATAATCGTATTATGGCGAGCTTGGGCCCGACCCCGCAAAAACGCCCGTGCCGGCGACGTCACGCCACGAAGATCGGTCTCCGATGCAGCCTGGACACCTACACTACTCCGCAGAAACGTTTGCGCGGCCATGCTCCGTTCCTTGACAAACAGTGGACTAAAATCCGACGAAAATGTACAACGCTTTGCATGTTTCTAGATTCCCTGCATATAAGGGGCTATCGTATCACGAGGTGGGCATCGTAACGCGCCGTACATGGACATTTACGATCGAAAAAGTATTCGATTCCTAACTCCCATGCTCCAACCTTGCGATTTGCCGCGGAAGCAATTATTTTTCCAAGCATCGTTCTCGATCGCAAAGTGGTCGAGTGTTGTAATTTAACCGCTACACTTGCCAACTCTACGCAACAAAGATTCTAAACACTCTGTGGCTGTGTACCGCGGACGGGAACACTCTGGCAACACCAATAATATCCTTTGTCGCAATCCGGAGTTGCGTTATTTCGCGGAGCGTTTCGATTTAACGCACAAATGGTTCTCTATACAGCCGTGGTATGCCTGTGAGTGCCCGGCCAGATCTGGTAACCTGGTCCTTTGATATCAATTGATGAAACGATTTATCTCTGTCCACGTGCACTTTCAATCCAACCAGGACACCTCTCCATCGGATTATCCAGGACGCGGTACGAAGGCGGCCCTCGCAGCATTGAACGTTTCTGCATCTCTGGCCGTTCGAAACATCGCGATGCATTTTACGAATTGCTCGGTTCCCTCGAATAACCTGGATTATTATTTCTCGGATCCCGATCTCGATCAGTTTTCTTTTTTTTTACAACATTCAACGTCACACGCCCTCTATTTGCACGAAACACCGAGTGATAAATCGATGATTTCATCGCACGTTTCGTTGAAATTGGAAAAAGAGTAGCGTTCCTTCTTGCGCCTGCGTAGACGCGACACACGTTTACGAAATGTTAGAAATATTCACGAAACTTCGGTACATGCGAGATATAATCGTCCGTTAAGGGGGCCATTCTACCTTGCAGGCACGAAAAATACATGTTTCCTTGTGATATTTTTTTGCGGGCTGTTAAAGAGCGATTAATTCCGTGTTTCGTAGATACATTTATTATATATTTAGCTATATTTACGAATTTTTGCAACACGTAATACCTATTGATTACGCTGTTTTTGTATGTCACCGACTGCGTATGTGATATCTTGCGAACAAGTTATCCGAAATCCAAAAACCAACGATATTCTTAATGTAGATGAGTGTGGTTATAGCGTGAACTAGGATCTTTTCAAAAAAACAAAAAATGGCAAAATGGCAGCTATTTTACGAAAATATACTGAATATTTTCATATATTCCGTTGCTTTTTTGTTAATAAAAGAAAAAGTATTGCATATATCGCAATTATACTGTATAAATTTCATGTTGATATCTTGAATAGTTTTTTCGTTATCACATATGCAGTGCCGAAAAATGTAGTTTCGAGAAAAACAGCTTTACAGCAGGCTATATCTTCGTTAGATTTTCAAAATTCAATTTAACATTTGGTAGATATATGGTAGATACAAAAAAAAAAATTCAATTTTTTAAATCCCACAAGGTAGGAAGGCCCCCTAAGGGGTAGAAATAATATACATGGATCGAGTCGCGTAATAAAGAATGTAACACTATCTTTTGTAGCAACGCCGAACAGTAGTTTACAAAAATTGTTTCGAAACGACAGGATGTCGTTGTGCTTTGCATTAGTTTGTAAACGTAAACTAATCACGCTGGCAATCATTTTAGTAGCGTCCGTGACAGCGAATCGTGCAGCTTTGGGCAAAAAAGTAGCCACGTATCAGATAAATAAATATTCCGCAATCATTTTTTTGTCGAATTCGATCATATTTCGAAAATATATATTCCCGCTGATCCGAAGTTAATAAACAGACCTTCTTAATAAAATTGTGTCTCGTTAGAAAGTAACACTTATTTCTTACAATAAGTGACAACTTACTCCTCCCACGGCGCTTCGACTACTCGCAAAGAAACGAGTTTCCATGAGAAACTTATCGCATCGACGATAAATTGGTCGTGAGTGAAAAATAGTAATTTTTTATGTTTTCTCAAAAATGGGAACCTCTGCGGTCTCCCCTGGCCTGGCGGTAGAAACGGACGGGATAAAACGAAGGCCAACGCCGGCGCGTTTGAATTTTCCGCTTTTACGCGCGCAGTGCGTGCCGGGTAGCGAAGGAACAGAAGTCGCGGGAACGGGGACGAACGCGGGCCCTTTGTCGAGCCCCCGCAGTTATGTCGTCGCAGGGGCATAACGATATGACGGGCGCATATTTTATGCGCGAAGGATCGGCCGTTGCGGGGCAGAGATTCCTGCTGGCCGCGCGATGTAAATCAGCGTCGGGGACCGGTGATGACATCTGGTGACGTAAGGACCGAAGGGGCCCCCGACTTTGCCCGTCCGTGGTCGCATTATTATATACGAGGGGGGTGGCGGCGGCGTCGGCGGCGGCGGAGGCGGAGGGGCGTCACATACCGTCCTAATATACCGGCCTACTGTGCGCTTTTGTCAGTCGTCCGGTGAGCCTTTGTCGTTGAGGAAAGCCGACGGACTGTATGCGATGCAGTACGGCAGGAATGTCTGCTTGTCTTTGCTGCCGTGTTCGGGATTCGCCGCGATGACCTTGGCCAGGGCTGGGCTGCCGTAAGTTAACCGGTGGTAAAAGGGTACAGCCGAATAAGCATGCTAAAACTGACCCCCTCCGACAACAAATTCAATTTTGGACGTATCGGTGCATACACTCGTCGCGGAAAGTATGTCGACACGTTTCAAAAGGTTTTGTCTTGGACTTTCCACGGTTGTAAACGAAACACGTGAGGTTTCTATTCCTCAGAATGCTTTGCCAGTGTTTCACAAGATAGTAAGAACAGTTGATATTCGTCCTGAACTTGGAATACAAGTACAGCGAAAACTCGATAAATGTCACTACTCCGGGGTCCGGTCAGGGACACTTATGGAATAGGAGTTTTATTGTAGTTCGCGGAGGCCTCGAACATAGAAACAGTCAGTAGCTAAAGAAGAAATAGGAACTGAGAACCAGACTTCTCGCCACACTTCTGAAAATATTTCAGTTTGCACAAAATCGGAAATTGTGTACCAAAACGTGTTCAATTTCGAGTGAAATGTCTCAGTGGAGTTAGGGAAAGGTATTTAATAGCACGTCCAACACACGTACGTACTGGTATCTTCACAAGGTTAGTGGATAGTACATTTATCGAACAGTGGTAGCTAACGAAACCTCCTATCTCATAAGTGTTGCAGTATTTGATCACTTACGGAACAGCGGAAGCGTTCCGTTTGAAAATAGCTACCTCCTGTTCGATAAATGTACCCAGCACCTTGATCCGTCGTTCTTTGATGTTTCCGAAGATAGAAAAGGACATCACAAGAAGGATAAACAAAGAGAGAAAGACTCTCATGTACAATATTTAATTCAATATTTGCTAAACGATATGTGAATGAAACGATAGACTTTTGGAAGAACGTCATATTCAGTGACGAGTGAAAATTTGAACTTCGAATAAGAGAAGAAAATTTGTATGGAGAAAAGTGGGTGAAAGTTTTAAAACCCTCAATAATTATTCCAACCGTTAATCCCGTTAAACCCGTATGGGACTGTTTTTCACTGGCTGATGTAGGCAATTTACATTTTACAGAAGATACACTAACAGGAGAGGGATATGTGAACAATTTGCAGCAAAATTTAGTACAATCGGCTGAAAACATGAACATCGAAGACTCGTTTATTCTACAACAGGATAACGATCCTAAACATACAAGTCAAGTTGCAAAGAAATATTTTGGTCCGCGCAAAGTGCAGATCTTAACTTAAATTAATAGAAAGTATGCCAAGAAGACCTTAGGATGTCATAAACAATCGAGGATATCAAACTTCATATTAAGTCCATACTTTCGGTTATTTCAAATTTTATTTTTTTTACAAAATTACTTATTGTCGACACTTTCCGCGGATGGCTGATACAAATGTCATATTGTTTTGTAGCTAATAAAAATCATATCTAATTTATCATACAATGTATATTTTCTAACATACTGTTAAACAATATTTGCAGCGAAAAAATACTCTTTCGAAACTTGCAAAGGAAACCCTTTCCCCTAGAATACCAACTCGCTAAAATATCCAAGAACTAATTTAAACGATACGGGGTTGAAAGTATCAAGACTTACGCTTCGGTCAGTGTACCGTTAAATGGAATTTTAATTATTAATAGCGTTTTAATTGACACGAATTAATTTACGACGCACTAATCACCCAAATTATCTACGGGCTCTGAGATGTTGGTGTGCCTTTCATCGGGCTAGGACAAGCGATTGATTTATTGCTTATAAAAGGATTCTTATCGCGTTGATAGCCTCGAACAGTGATCGAAGTAGAAATGGGTATAAAGCTAATTATTTAATCAATGCACGAACTGTTTCTCGCGCGTACCACGCGATGATTAAATCGATAATGTTTCGTGATACTCCTTTAGTCTATTTGGTTTCACCTTTCCTCTACAACAATCTTAATTTTGAGAATGTATATGATAACAAGTTTGTTCGTTCCACGAAATGCTGTTGAACTCTTCTCTGTTATTAATATACACTGTAACCCCCCCCCCCCTAGTTGGAAGGGATAGAAACGTACAACTTACGAATCACGTCTGGTGTTCATTTTAAGAATCATTACTGTACTTGTTTATTGCATCGTATAGCACTCACGCCACGCATCATGGAGTCGCAACAGTAAATAAACACAAATACACGCAGCAATACACACACACGGACTTGCGCGAATAACAGACAGCTTTATCGTTTGCGCGATAAATAAATAAATATTGGAATGACCTATGTAATCAGAGAAAAATTAATAGAGAGTAGTTTATACCACCTCGTAAAAGTCATCCGGGTAACGATTACACTAACATATTTTATGGTCGTAGGGTACAGTCTCGCCGCTATGACGTCTATTGTAAATAAAACACGTTGCTCGCAGAAAATGAAGTTGACGCGTGACCCATAGATTATTACAATCTATGCAACAGCCTCGTTTTGCAATAGAATCGTTGCCGCGCGGCCGGGTTTAACGAGTTAAAAAGGCGAGTCTCGTTACGACTCGTATAAATGACGCTGACAAAAATGGCGGAGCTGCAATAAATTTATAGACCGAGCCGCTTCGTCTACCTCATACGGCCGCAGTCGTTAACGACTGCCTCCTTATGGGGGAGCCTGTTCTCATTACAGATGCAAACGGACTGCCGGTAATTTTCAATTGTTTCCTTGCGCAGACCTCGCAAAAACCATCTCACCTTCGAAACAAGGAAAGCGAAACGGGATCGGAAACCGTCACCGAATGCTGGAAGCCTACTGTTGCTATCTTTCCGATACAGATGCCCGACGAACAGCAACACTAACGATTATTTCACTTTATCGATACTATGGCTTTTGACAAACTTTTGAAGAAGCTTCAACGTTTAGGCTGTTTCAACTCAACCGAGTGGTGTAGCACTGCTATGATAAAAAATCTCGTTTCATTACTCTGCATATACTGGCTCGCGAAACTATTCGAACGATGACATATTCCTACTTGAACACAAACCGTACAGTATAGTATAATATTTTGAAATTGTCGAGTCGTTGAATTGTGCCGAATTGTTGAGTTATCGGGGAATATGAAAGAATAACGTAGAAAAATTTGGTAATTATTATTATCAGATTTTCGTGACCTTGAAATATGTTGCCAAGGTCATCGTTCTGAACAACTTTCCCCTATACATGTTACTTTGATCTTTGGTTAAACTTTGTTAGATTACGAGTACACTTCATTTCGGCATAGGCTATCGCTTAAGGGGGGAATCTCGTGTGAGACCTCAAAAAAAATCAATTATTTTTTTTTATTTCATTTTTTGAAAGTATATATATTTAAGAATGTACTGTTAAACTTTGAAAGATGAATGTCAAGTATTGCGGATCGTAGAACATATTTTGTACAGCCCTCGCGGTAATTACCTGAGTCATTGCTTTGTGTGATTACCATGTACAGCCCCGACATTATTGTTTCAAAAGTTTTACAACAGGGTCAAGAGACATCCGCTGTATTAAAAGTCGAAATTTGAGCGTTTCTGTCATCTGAATTCTATATGGAGCTGAGATTTATGAGTACGATCTTGCAGACTTTAAATGCGTTTCTCTCGAAACATTGCTTTCTTAACTGGCATAGATAAAATCTCAAAAACTATACGTTCGATCGCTATGAAATTTTTTACACGTTGCTCCACATACTAACGGTTCTCGCCCGTACCAAAATCAAATTGTTATAACGAGTTTATCATATGTTTTTTATTAAAAAGTTGCAAAAGAAACGACGAAATTTTGCAATTTTTACTTGGAGCTTTCACCATTTTCTCAATTTCTAACATAAATGAATTATTTTGGTACGGGCGATAACTGTAAACCTACCGAATAAAAATCTTTTTGATTTTTTTTTATTTAGTCAGCCTTGAGAGCTGCAATCACCTACGCCAGTGTTTAAACACATGTTTGATGCAACATTAAAAGGTAATAGAAATTAATAAAAAAAAAGTATCTTGTATTCCCAAAGGGTAGCTAAATAAACTGCAAAAATGATTCGTAACGTCAGTAAAAATGGTTCAATTTTCTATGATTCGCATGAGACTCCCCCTTAACACTTTGACTGCCACGTCACCCACATATTGAAAAATGAATTCTCAAGTTAAGACGTTGAGGGGAATAAATTTGGATAGAATTTATGGATTTTAATAAGGTTACAAAAATAAGTACTGAAACAAATTTTAGGATATGTAGATTACGATGGTCTAAAATCGAAATTGTACTTTTGCAGAATAATATACGATATTTATTTGGCAGTGAACGTGTTAACAGCGTTTGTAACGTATTAAATGGTATTTTAATAGCACATTATCAGTGCCAGTGAGAAAGTTGTAGCGGTAATACCAACGCCGTCATACTCCAAAGTTACTACATTAAAAGCAGGAATTTCTGATTCAAAATTTTTGCATATAATCGGCTCCGACAAGCCTACATACGCTCAGATCACGTTAAAGAAAATCCCCCAAGTTCATTTGTAATCACACTCGACGATACAGCACACGGGGTTTTCACCACCACAGACAAACATGTATGCTTCGATCGCAAAGAGGAGGGACACATCGCCAAAGAGTGCCGGAACACCACAGACACAAACACAATCGGTCCCCAGATCAATACAAACGTAAACCCACCTGAAGACTCAAATACCAACAGAAACCCAAACAATACAGAAATAGAACCGAACGCAATCAAAACGGGAATTAAAAGGCCACTATCGAACACTTCCGCGCAACCACGCAGCCAGCGAAGCTAAGCGATTTCAATTTTAAACACTCAGAAACAACCAGAACTCATACGGAGAAAACACCGAAACAAATAATACACGTAAAAGACTTTCTCTCTTCTTGGAAAGATCGATGAAATTCCTTTTCCAACAATGTAATTGAATCGTATCCGGCGAAATGAATTCCTCGGAAGTTTCAAATGCTCGATACAAAAGAAAAATTCGTAATCCGACAGAGAGTTTTATAGAAAATTCGAACTACATGTTAGACTTTATTGCGATCACGGATGCCAGGGAAATATTTATAAAACCCGCTTCGTTTTATTTGTGGAAGATATCGTAACGAGTTTTCGAGAAAAAAAAAAATTTGTTGGTCGACCATCCGGCTGCTGTATCCGAGTGCGATGGAAATTCTCACAGATCGTTGATTTACTAAAATAAAAGAGCGTCTAGAAATTTGTTAACGTGGTATCCGACTGTAAACAAGTATCGTGTCCAAGGATCCATAGTGGAAAACTATTTCTCGAAGGTTGGAGTCCTCTCGAGTTTCGAGGCGATTCCTCATGGTCGTGGTGTTCTTTTGTAAGTGGCCCCGAAAGGGTTGAAGCCATTCAGTTCATTGTCGAGCTGATCGTCAATAACAGGCCGCTGAGCCGGATTCCGTCGTCGAGAAATATCTGGATCCGAGACAGCCGCGTAGCTGTAACCAAGCCGCAGAGGAGAAAGACGCATATCGGGAGGACGGATGACAGTCGGAGGGCTTCAGATAGATAATGAGGCTGACAGGGAAGGGGATCGGCTCGGATGAGAAAAGGGAACACGATTGCGAGGATGGATTCCTAACCTGAGCATCAGCAGCATCAGCCGGGACCTAGACGTTCCGGTGGAGTGCAAAGTGTAACAAATCCAGCTTTCACCCGGGCCAGACAGGGAGACAATTTATGTGGCGCATGTTTCGTTTCGTTCGAAGGCCGATCCCCGATGCTACGACAACGAGAAGTCACTCTGGCTGTCTGACTGCGAGCCTATTCCCTGGTTGGCATGCTTGACTCCACGTCGGTGAAATCCCACGCAGTGAACTGTGATGGGTGTCCTGCCGCCTGTCACATTTTTGCATCCTCGCGAGGGATGCTCGCATACTTCGCGGTATATTCGGATCATACCTACGGTGGCCATCTTTATTTCGGAGGACAGTTCTTTTTCTCAAGTAATTGTCCTTTGGATCTACTTGGTTCCTCCTCTTTTTAAATAATTCCCTTATTTTTATGCAACACACCTTATCGAACATCTACGTTGGTTTAGAACATTTTTAAAAGAATGCTTTATTCTTTTCTCGAACGTATTTTTTTTACACGAATGGATCGTTTTCCCATCAAAATGATAGAACGTGATCTGAAGATAACCCTGAATGGATGTAGGAAAATTATAATCATTATCGCGAATCTTCTATGATGTGGTGGTAGTTACATGATCGGAAAATAATTGAATCGTGTTTCTTTAGTATTTGTCCACTATAGTGGACAGCTACTTTCTTACTCCACCAGTAATGTCTGAGACCTTTCTTATCGATCGATTGAGCAAAATTGTTTAAAATAATTCAAATTAGACCCGTTTTCGTTACTTATTACTTAGAATCTGTCTAATTTCATTCGAACGTGATCCAACGCAAAGTTGTCGAATTAAATAGTCTGCAATCTATGGAACTGTACGAAACGAAAGTTCGTCGTACTCCTAGAGTTATTCCCCAGAGACAGCGACATCTAGAGAGAACTAGTGGTGCTAAATAATAGCTAACTTAACCTAGGTACATTTGTCTTTTACTTTCCTATGTATAATATGGCTACCGTAATTATGATATTCCTCCAATAGTTATTTTCCAGTATCGCCTTGCGTTATCGAAGAGATATTGAAATAAATTGTTATCGGTAACAACTATAAAAGCTAACTTAACTTAGATTTGTCCTTTATCATCCTTTGTATAATACTAGCTCCTTCGTTAGAAAATTACTGAACTTGGATCAAGTAACTCGTTGGTTCGAGAATAATGTGCCCTCCTTTAGCAACGTATCGTGTCACCGAACTCTTTATTTGATACTTTAATCGTTACTCTGTACGTCGTAAATCTTCTAAAAATATATTGTTCAAATTTGAAATTCTACAAAATTCTTGTTTGCGGTGAATCAATAAAATTTCTTGACAGAGGTCAAAAATAGAAAGTGTAACGATTGGATAAGCAATCGATTCATCGTGCAAGAGTTTCGATCTAAAGTCGAGTCATCCAATTCCAATGGTAATTATTAAATCGTATATGGATAAATGGATTCAAAAAAAATCTTGATAAAATATCCCAATCGTCTCGTGGAAAGCGACTGCTGCTTAAGTCCGGGTTTAATTAGATCCCCGAAAACTGTCCTTGTTACTCTGTCCGAGCGTAACGTTATTAGGGAACTAATTCAATCTAGAAAGCACTGCGTCGATCGGTTCGCGTCAAAGCAGCGACAGTGTACCGTGTAGAAACCGGCCGTTTGTCAACAAGGTGCAGCCGGGAACAGGTTTTCATGCCGCGGTAATGGCATCTTCGCCCTGTTAATTGGTATTTATTATAATTGGTGCTCATACGTGCCCACGGCGCGAGATAAGCCAACCCAAGGGATGGACGCCACGCAGCCATCGCTTTTTGGAGACAGTCTGCTCGATGATAATTCCATAACGAGTTAGGGGGATCCCCCATTGCGTAAATGCGTGGTCCATGAAAATGACGCCAGCGCGTGGGAAAAAAGGAGGACCAGGAATGAGACCTGAGGACGATCCTTCATTCCCAGGTAGGTGCTAACTCGGAAGGGTGGTGCCTTTTGGAAGCCGAAACGCGTCGAGAAAGGGCGTGATTTGACGTCTCGATCCTCGACGCCATAATTCACCAGGTCTGGCCCACCTGGAAGGTCGGACGCAGGGTAGGTTTAACTCGCTTCTCATCTCGGAAACTGTTTTTTTTTCTTTTTTTTTGGAGAGAACGCGTGATAGAATACGTATTTATTTTTATGCGGCGTTTTAATTGCCCCGAGCGGACAAACGAGCGACACCTTCTTTTTCATAGGTTATTATGTAATTAATATAATAAATCTCATCGAGCAGGCAGAGTTTGGGTTAGGTCTGGGTTAGGTAAGGAAAGTTGGCTGATATTAAAGAAATTTTCAGAGATATTTCACAGAACGTGAACAACGATGGAAAGTCACGTCACAAAAATTGCGATTGCTAACGCTGGTTGTTGATATTGATAAAGGATTAATAAACGAGTACGTGAAAAATGATTGAAAACTAGTTGGAAGTACCTGGTGGAAAAATATCACCTTAAAAGGTTAAGATACGAGGTCTGAGAAGAAGGCATCGAATTAACCTCGTCGCAAGAAAGGGACCAGAACGGATGTTAAGGAGAACACAGCGCCGGTCGGAATATTACGTATCACCGCATATCTTTATTACACGAGTGCATTAGTCGCTATCCAACTAAGGCGTTAGTTTATGAGCAATGCACACCTGCTGTAGCGGGATACGTCGACCGGGGAGGATGAAGAAAAGCAACGGTATCGGAGCGGAAGGTGTTCATAATCGTGACGTCGCGAATGTTCATAATACCATACGAGGGAAAGGAAACTTGAATGGGAGCTAATTCTCGGAGCTGCTGTCTTCTGTTATGGTCCACGTGTTCTTTACGGTGAGCAGCATAACGGAGTGTTTTCTTGAGAGCAATGCCAGTTGCACGTTAGAGGTAAAACTAGTCGAACTTGCGGTTCAATGAATGGAGACGGGAATGACTGAAGAATAGAAGGAAGAACTCCAACTTTTCTTTCGTCTTTTCTCCGAACCTATTTTTACGATTAATTAGGATTTGCTTTTACAGTTATCGACGTTAATCTAACAGTAATAATACGGCAGACAACAGTAGCGCGTTGGTTATGCAAATGATCTCCATAGAACACGATATTTTATGGTAAAGAAAAACACACGACACTTTACCAATAAATACTTGTATCAAGTAAAAAGGAAATTTCGACAACAGTAGCGTTGGTTGTACAAATAATTTCCATGGAACACGATCACTTTGCTACGAAGACCGGTCAGCCAACAGATTGTTCAGCCGCGGACTGAACTTTGAAATTTCATCGTACGTGATTAAAACGTGTACGAGAGGGTTGGAAGTAAATTCACTTTTCGAACGGTCGTTCGAAACAATTCGAAACAATTTTTTTCTCCGACCTGACTTCGGTGTATAAGTAGCGAAATTTATGGGTTATCAGTGACCGGCGTGGACCCTCGGAACATCGTTCCGAGCTCTCCGACTGCCTAGCCGGGCTGCACGCGATCGCTTTTCATAGCCCTCGAACGGGAAGAAAAAGAATTCTCGGGGGCACGTGCAGCTGCGCGCGTGTGGGTGTCGGGGCTTTCGGGGCCGGAAAGAGAGCAGAAAGTAGAGAGGCTGTGCCCGAGGCACAGGTGAAACGCTTTATGAGGCCTGGCCCCGGCTGAAAGGCTAATGAAAATATAAGTTGCGCGCGATAGATTTGAAATAAAGGGGCAGCGGCGGGGCTTTGAGGCAGCGCGGGATCTCCGCGAGTCTTGAATTAAGTATAACTAATATCAGAGGCAACGGCATTCAGTCGAACTTGTTGGTATTCATTAAAAGGGACTCTAGTAGAAGGGGAAGAGCCGGTAGTGGAATGGGCGGGTGGAGGTTTGGGAGAAACGTAGCTATGAATGTTAGGGAGTGGTTTGCCCGGTTGAAAGAACCGCTGAATGAGGGATGTTATCGGAGACTGCGAGACTGGTCTGCTGCAGCCCGGCTCGGTTATCTTCGCGAATTAATCGATTTCGCCCGAGTCATTTTTTCACCGGCCTCCCGAAGAGGATTCGGCTGATTAAAGGTAAATGGAACGCCGGATTGTTTGACAGAGTTTGCTTACATACGATGGCGATACTGACGAGGAACATTCGTGAACGGTTCGACCTCGATTTTGATGAAACTTCGTACTACTCGTGAAGCAGCCAAAAATAATCGACACGTATCTTTTTTTAGGGGTGAAACCACCCCTTGAAGTTTTGGCTCGAAACGGAAAGACATACGAAAATATTATTAATGGGCAAGGTTAACAGTTTCTTATGTACAATAACATGGTGTTGAAAAATTGATTAACTTAATTTTTCCTTTTATTGAAATTTTCATAATGACAAAAAAATCCATTGGGTAGGTAATATTTTAAAACTTCAAGGGGTGGATTCATCCCTTAAGCTTGAGTTACCGCAGCTAAAAAAAAATACGCGTCGATTGTTTTTGGCTGCTTTGTAAGTGTAGAAAGTTTCGTCAAAATCGAAGCTGAACCGTTCGCGAAGGTTCCTTGCGAGTTGGAATAATTCAGAAATATACAATTTAACCTTTAATTACTCGCGCGGGGTGATTGCGTTTTCAGAGCTTTTATTACAGGTACATGTGAATCGTGCCTTTAAGAGAATCGGTATTGCTTGAAAAGGCGTGATTCGTTTAAATTTACAGATATTGACGTTTCATTTATTAGAATCGATCATCGATTATTATCGGTGTATAGAGATTCTGGACGCGCTGAGATTCTTGTCGACAGACTCGCTCGCGTATACGCACGGTGCACCAGTGTACGTGCAGTTTCACGGGCTATGCACATACCCGTTTGACTGGCGTCTCCCACGCGCCATAAACTAATACCAAAGTTAAATGAATTCGAAATGATCGATAAACTTTATCATTGATCAATTAAACTTTGTACCGTGTGAGTGACAGGCCTTGAGACGGACTAGAGAGGGTAGATACGGAAGGGGCGGTTTATTTAATGAACGCTAAATGCGGTGCCAGAGATGTCGACGACAAGGGCGACGAGGGATGCGTTTCACCTCCTCGTTCGTTATTTTTTCTCCATTTTGCCCGGCAAGTTTAAATTGCCGTCGATCGAATGATTTTCCCACGTTTTTTTCTATCATCGAAAAAGGCCGCGCGATACACAGTTTCCTTTTCTTCGTGGTATCTTGTGCTTTTTACCATTAATCGTCGCCCGGTATATAGAATTTTTATACCCTTCCTGAATCACGCTGGCGATTTAATTTTTATTCCGCGGCGTTTAACAATTTTCTAACTTTAAAAGTGTACATAATAATTCTCGATAGATGTGTTTGTCTTTCGAGCAGTCGTGGCCTCGAGTTCGCGACAACTTAAGAGAGCACCGATGTACCCCTGGCATGCGTTTCGTTTGCGTGAGTGTCGACTATATTTCGTGCCGAATGCGATCTGGTATCGCTTAATACCTGCTAATAATTCCTAGCAGCGTTTGCGCTTCTAATTACGCAAGGATTCGCGAATGCGTGCTTGAAACAGTGATTATCGAATAGATACATAAACGCAACATAATACTTTATCAAGCGTTTACAAAAAATGTTTAAAAAGCTCTTACTTTCGCAGCAAAAGCATTTACAAGACAATTGCTCGAATTTAAAAACAATTCTGCGGTATACTGATTTTTACTAATTTCCGACTAAAAAAGAAAAGCATAAATGATATCAATGTTATAAATAATATATTATTAAATATCCCAAACCGATGCCAGTAAATGTACTTGAAATGCTAATGTAAACCTATGATTCTAAACGCTCATTAATATTAAACAACAAACTCTTATCGTTTCCATCGACCGTTCCCTGAAACTATACATTGCATACCACGTTAACTGTTTTATCGTTATTTCCTGAGTTTATTATGATTTCGTTTGATACTAACGACTTCATATTTGTCTCATAAATTTACTCTTATTGCACCTTTGTATTAATTTGCTCTATTAAAGTATACTTGATACCGATCAATGCCTTTACATTTACGAGTTTTAAATTGTACCGCAGTTTAACGTTGTTCTTAATCTACCATAAATACCGAGCTATTTTACTTAGAATTTATTAAAAATGATGCACGAGACTTTAACGAAACTTTAATATAGCTATTTAATTTACTGTTGCTTTCAGTTTGTTGCAAACTCGTTGCTTTAAATTTGTTCCTAGAATATATTTAAAAAATGAAATATATAAAATATATATATCTCTGCTTGATCGTATAATACAACAAGTCTTCGATTCAAAGTGATCAAACTGATGAAACTTTTATAACAGTCGAGGAGTATTTGCCAATATGATAATCAAGGCGTTAGAAAACCGAAACAATCTCCATTTGTCTATCAATTCAAAACAGTTCTTGCTTAATAAAGACGTAGCTTGAAATTAGGGTCGATTATCCAGGGTATACAAACTGTTGGTTGCGTGCGGTTGAACGATATTCCGTGCCTTATCCAACCTTGCGGTGAAACCACACTTAACACGTACATGTATGTACGTATCCCTGACTCCTCCAGAACCCCTCATCGCGATAGTCACGGAAGTAATAACGAGGCTCAAAGAGCTGTTTTGAAAAATTAACGCGAAACGATTCTTCTTTCACAGAGTTCCAATAATTAACCCCTCAACGCTCATGCTACGAGCAACGGTAGATATACAGGGTGTAAACGATAACTTTGGCAAAAATCATAGGGTAAGTAGAGGTCCCATAGGCAAGTATTTTGAGCATGGGAACCCGTGTCTGGAAATGCACCAGTAAAGAATTACGGCGATCTTTAATTTTAGTCTTTCGCGCCTGATGGGTAGGCAAACTTTCTTTAGTTTATTGTTTCTTGACCATGATTTCATTAGATGTTTACGTTGTTCATCGTAAAACTTTCAATGTTTGTCATCTTTGTCACCTACACGACTGACCCACCTCAAAAGAAACAGTTTCCAGTACGATGGGTTTTCTATCCATCAGGAGCTAAAGATCGAAGTTAAAGATCGCCGTAATTTTTTACTGGTGCATTTCCGGACACGGGTTCCCATGCTTAAAATACTTGTCTATGGGGCCTCCACTTACCCTATGATTTTTGCCAAAGTTATCGTTTACACCCTGTACTTTTCAGGGGCTGTATCCGTTCGATCTGATCGTTTAACCCCTCGCGTTACTCTGAAATTCGAAAGAAGCCGTGCCTAACCCATACGCTCGAATGATCGGAATCGATCGACGGAATATCGACATTTACGAGTTCGACTCGTGTTATTCACATTTCACGTGAAATTGAACAACGAGCCTGACTCTCGTGATATACAAATTTGGCCTAAAATTTTCATCACGAGTCAGACAAGGGTTGAAAATAATTGTTCCCTTTAGAATTCTACGTTAGAAGACACAACATTCTGACACAACGCGCGCATATTTCTTAACAAGTTCGATCGCATGATTTTAATACGCGAGGAATTATTAAAATTAGAGGAAAAATGCATTATGGTACACGGAGGTTCGTTCGAAGCAGTGTCGTCGGTAGTACGACGCGTGCCACTGTGTATCGATAAATATTTATTGTATGTGAGCGCATCCATGTGCAGCTGCACGCTCAACTGACTGGAATTCAAATAACGCGGACCGGAAATCACACCTGTAAATTTTAAGCCCTCGTATCTCGGTAACGAGGCTTCAGATCTCTAAACGTTAAAGGACTTTTCGAGTTGTATTACTATGATAAATAGTTCCAGAAAAAAGTCACATTTTCGGTAGTACCTTGCACGAGGTCGACGATCTTCAGTTTTGCGTAAGCGGAATTTCTATACACGTTTATTTTACGCAAAGCAAAATCTATTTTCCTATTATCATTCTGCAAAAGAGCGATTCCCTCCGTGTATAGTTAAGTCACAAAGGCAAATTAACGATCATTTCGGCGATAATCGGGCAATAAAAATTAAATAAACTTCCGATCCTCGAGTTCACGCCTGACCTCTGACGAGTTCACGCACGACGGTGGTCTTCGTTCCTTCGTACAATGAGAACATTTCTAAACAACACCTTTGCAACCCGATTGATAAAGGGCGAGGTGAACTCGCCCGCGATCTCTTGACATCGATCCATTAGATTCTTACTTTTGGTGCCAATTAGAATCTATTATACATATATTCGATGCAGGTGAACAATGTGCACGATCCGCGAGAAAGAATACATAATGGATTTCAGACTATTCGAAGAACACCTGCTATTTTCGAGGGAGTGTGGAACTCAATACTTAATGCGTGCTGTGGCGCGTTTAACGTGCGAGAGACAAACGGTTCGAAAATTTTCTCGAATTATCCGTAACTCGAAAATTACGGTAGCATTAAATACAATAACGTCAAGAATAATTTTATTCATGATTTCTGACTTTTTTTTTTTTATTTTAAACCGAAGAAGTCTATAAATTAATCTATAGATCGTACGATATCTTTTACTTATTGTTATTCTACAAAAACAGAGATTTGATCGTTTCTGGCAATATTTAATCGCTCGAAGGGAAATGTCCGTCGATCTTAAAGCGTGATCTGTAACAGAAATTTTACTTTTCCCGGTGAAACTGTTAATTTACTACCGAACACTTCTGCGCCCTTTCTTTTCAAAATAGGAGTTGAAGGTTCGAAGATTCCGGTTTGTTTGAACGCATGTAATCGGTTGATCAGCGCTGAACCTCGACTCGTTCGGCCAACACAACCGTTGAAGTTGAAAGGAAAGGGTGGCTCAAGAAACGAAACGGATCGAGCGAGGCCCAGCAAAAATAAGGAACATGCTGTGTCTTCTGCAGAAAACGAATAAGAAATCCGTAATGGTGAAACAGGAATAATTTTGTAAGGAAAGGCGAAACAAATGCGATCGTTTCCAAGGAGAAATCTTTAACGGGCGAATAGGGAATAATTTCGCGGAAAAATTTCAGTCAAGAAAAAAAAATTTCTTTTCTTTGCAGGGTTTATTTAGTTCTTCGAAACTCAGTTTTCTCCTTTTTGTTTTAAATAATTGTCCTGTTTTACACTCACGTCGAAATAGAATAAAGTTACTCGGGTCTCGGTACTAAATAAATCAATAAATGAAACTGCATTAATCAGATGTTTATACTATTGTACATACATTTCCTAAATATATGCAACCTTGGAGAAAAATTATACGATAAGGGAACAAATAACACAACATTTTTCACGGATAAGTACATTTAACACGTAAATGTAAACAAATGTTCTTCGGTGTAGTTCGAACAGTATTTGAGAGCAAATGGCACCGAAAGTTAACCGTTGATCCGTAATTCAGAATAACGAGTGGTAAAACATCAGAGACAAGTAAACCCGGACGAGAAATTATTGTTAAATTGCACAAGGAAGGTGAATCGTATAAAGAAATTTCATCTCTTGTAAGCAGAAGCAAATCGACGATATAATAAAAAAAAGTATAATACGAAAGGAAATATAGCGAATGAACAGAGATCAGGGCGTCAAAAGAAATCTAACACCACGGGAAGTACTGCTTCGGTGTGAAATAAAAAAAGATTCGTTTACATCTGCTCCAAAATTAGCAACCGTTGTTGCTACAAACATTAACAAAGAATGCTATGGAAAAAGTAATTTCCATGGTAGAGTCCCACGAGACAAACCATACATCAGCAAGAAGAATAAATTACTTCGATTAAAATTTGCCAAAGAATATATAAACGAGGACAGAAATTTTTGAAACACTGTCACTTTCTCCGATGAGAGTAAATTCAATTTATTTGGGTTCGATGATGGGAGAATAATGTGGAGTGAGTCAAATATGGAGTTGGATTCAACAAATTTGAAGTATACAGTGAAACATGGTGGAGGTTCCGTAATGGTATGGGGCTGCATGTGTGCTAATGGACCTGGGTAATCTCATATTCATCGACGGAATCATGGACAAAATTAAATATTTAAATATTTGTAAAAGTTGAACGTATTAAGAAATGTTTGCTTCCAGCGAGTCAAAGGCCCCAAACTTATGGTGATAATAGTAGAAAATGTTCCCTGTACATTACCGAGCCCGCCACAAAGCCCAGACTTAAATCCCATCGAGCGTCTATGGGAAGAGCTCGATAGGAGACTTAAAAGGATCAATATAACATGTAAAAATTCTTTAAAACAAAATATCCTGACGGCCTGGCACTCTGTAGATTCAAGTGTTACCAAAAAATTAGTGAATAGTATGAAAAATCGTCTTCGAGAGGTTATTACGGCCAAGGGTGGCCCGACTAGATATTAAACTGCTTCTGTCATGACTATCAACACTTTGACTGTCACATCGTCCACATACGAGTAACAAGATTTTTGACAATTAATTCTCAGGATGAAATGTTAAAGTTGCAATTTGAATAGAGGTTACGAAAATAAATGCTAAGATAAATTTCAAGTTACGCAGTTTACAATTCTCTAAAATCAAAGTTCTGGTCTCGACAAAAAATTGTAGTTTCTGTTCTGACAGTAAACACTGTATTCGAATACTTTTGTTATGTCTTATATGTACTCATCTGTCATAAATGCTATGCAATTAGTTTACTTCCTGTTTCATTTTTCTCTAAGCTTGCATATATTTAGGAAATGCGTGTACAACGCTATAAAGACAATTGGTTCCGATAAATTGCAATTTATTGTGCAATTATTGTATAATCAATTACTTCCTATCGTGTCGCTCGAATACTTTCGTTACTCGCTGTACGCGATGAGTTGGCGGTCGAAGCGTCGAAAGATTCAGAAGACGGTCGTGAATGATGACGTTCGTCCAGGTTGATAGGCGATGATCCGTCACGCTTGTGAAACTGGTCGTCATAAATGTAACGAAATCGAGGATCGCGCGACGGTCGTAGCGCGGCGCGGCGCGGCGAAGGCAGGACAGATTGGACGGAGAGGAATCGGTAAGCAGAAGGTGCGAGAAAGATGGTATACCTACACGCAGGGTTTATTTATGCGCACCGGCCGGCGACCTCGGATAAGAGTTTAACACCGCGGCATTATTTATTCGACTTCGCGCGCGCGCGCGCACGTTTCTTTTAAAACTTCCCGTGAAAATGATACCTCCGCGATGAATATAAAACGCACGCCCACGCCTGCGACATGCCGACACCGACACTCCGACCGCCTCGAATATTATACGAGGCCCTGTTCACACACGCGACCGACGTTAACACCTACACGGACATCGACAAGAGGGAGAAAGAGCGCCAGAAACGGGGAGAGACGGTGACATGGATGTTGCAGGTGTACGAGGCCTAACATCCCTTCGAAATCGGAGAATTCTGCTAGAAAGGGGGGAAGATAGGTGCCCGGTTTAATGTTTCGCTTTTGGAATTGCGTTTTTGACACTCGATTAATCGTCCTTTATTTTCCATCGTTTCCAACCGCCGGGGACACGGGTACCGATCGGTTACGTACCGATCCAATTCGAGTTACAATCTTTCCCTTGACGCACGCCATGAAGAAACATCGCACGAACTGCTTGTAACTTAAGGGGCCTTTCTACCTTGTGGGATTAAAAAAAATTGATCTATTTTTATATTAGCTTTTAGTATGTAGTCTCGAAAATATATCTACCAAATATTAAATTGGAATTTGAAAAACTAACGAAGTTATAGTCTGCTTAAATGTATTGCGCGCAGGTATAACTGGACGTAAAACTTTAGGTTGCCTTTCTACTTTGTGGGATTAAAAAAATTGAATATTTTTTGCATTTTTATTAGTATCTAGTCTCGAAAATCTATCTACCAAATATTAAATTGAAATTTGAAAAACTAACGAAGTTATAGTCTGCTTAAATGTATTGCGCGCAGGTATAACTGGACGTAAAACTTTAGGTTGCCTTTCTACTTTGTGGGATTAAAAAAAATTGATTTTTTTTTATATTAGCTTTTAGTATGTAGTCTCGAAAATATATCTACCAAATATTAAATTGAAATTTGAAAAACTAACGAAGTTATAGTCTGCTGAAATGTACCACGCGCAATTATAACTGGACGTAAAACTTTAGGTTGCCTTTCTACTTTGTGGGATTAAAAAAATTGAATATTTTTTGCATTTTTATTAGTATCTAATCTCAAAAATCTATCTACCAAATATTAAATTGAAATTTGAAAAACTAACGAAGTTATAGTCTGCTGAAATGTACCGCGCGCAGGTGTAACAACTGTTTTTCTCGAAACTACATTTTTCGGCACTGCGTATGTGATAACGAAAAAACTAATCAAGATATCAGCATGAAATTTATACAGTATCTTTAGAACTGGTCTCCCTATAGCATGAACGAGGATAATTGCGATATATGCAATACTTTTTCTTTTATTAATTAAAAAGCTACCGAATATATGAAAATATTCGGTATTTCTTCGTAAAATAGCTGCCATTTTGACATTTTTCGTTTTTTTTTTAAAAGATCCTAGTTCATGCTATAACCATACTCATCTACATTAAGAGTATCGTTGGTTTTTGGATTTTGGATAACTTGCTCGCAAGATATCACATACGCAGTCGGGCGCCGTTCGTAAAAACTGTTGTTTGTTGATCAACAAAAACAGCGTAATCAATAGATATTATGCGTTGCTAAAATTCGTAAATATAGCTAAATACATAATAAATGTATCTACAAAACACGGAATTAATCGCTCTTTAATAGCCCGCAAAAAGAAAATCACAAATAAACATGTAGAATGGCCCCTTAAATACACCGTCGTCCAATAATCGATTCTACAAAATTTGTATAATAAATTGCAATTTATTCAAGCATATTGTTTTTATACCATTGTACACACATTTCCTAAATATATGGAAACTTAGAGAGAAATGAAACAATAAGGGAACAGATTACGTAACATTTTTCATGGATAAGTACATTTAACACGTAACGAAAGTATTTGAACGCTGAATTATAAGCACTATAATTCGTAAACACAAGACTGAACGTGAACAAATGTTCTTCGGTGTGCTTCGAACAGTATTCGAGAGCAAATGGTACCGGAAGTTAACCGTTAAACCGTAATTCAAAATAATAAGTGGCAAAACATCAGAGACAAGTACACGCGAACGAGAAATTATTGTTGAATTGCAAAAAGAAGGTAAATCATATAATATAAAAGTATAATACGAAAGGAAATATAGCAACTGAATTTTGTCCGGCACTGTATTTCCCCTACTTGTCCACTTAATTTTGTCCGCAACTGTATGTCATTTAAATTTGATTTATTCGGATACGTAAGACCACGTATCCGATCCTAAACAACATATTTCCTTTTACAGTGTTAATGCAATATTCTTTTACTTGAATCTTGTTAAATTCCTATTAGTCTTTTCAACATACTTCGGTACGTATTTCACTCTCTGCATAAAATCACTAACAGTACAACGTGCATAAACTTACATCCACAGCCTCAATTATTCTCGATTGTAACGTATACGTTCTCGAGGACGAATGATGCAAGAAAGAATGAAAGACTCTCCGCGTCGCCGTTCGACTACTTCCGCCCGCGATAAGATGAGCATAAGTTTCAGGAAAGCAGTTCCAAGATAGAATTTATACATATAAAAATCACCTAAACTGCCAGGTCGTTAAAAATTCGGAACTTCGTTTCTTTAAACTAATTTTAACACGATTAAAATAGTCTTTTCGATAAGAGAAAATCATCGAGTAAATTATGAAATATTGTATTCTCGAAGGTTGCTAAAATTAGCAGAAAATTGAAATTTTAACGATCGATTTACTCATTCGCGCGAGATCTGATCTAATATTCGACTACATTCGTCCGATCAATTTCTTACCATCCTCGATATATCTCCCGTAACTTGTGGCCCATAAGTATGTTGAATAATTCGTTAGAGGTGAGCGTTCGGTTGACAGTCGGGCAAAAATATATTCAAAAGCCCTGATTGCTTTGAATAATTATTCAGACAGGATTCTAAACGCGATTATCTTCAATATTCGTTAGGGCGGCAAGGCAGGCGTCGAGCGAAAATAGCCCGAAAATTAATCGCCCTGCATAACAATTTTATCGCAGCCCGTCTTTATTGGCTCTTTTGCTGGGCCGTGGTGCGGCAGAAAATGTAAAAATTTCGGCGGGACATAATGGTCGCTCGAGTACGGGAATCGGGCAGATCGTTAAGTTATGGGGCCCATGGATCTGGACGTTTTTCTTTTGTCTATCGTGTTGCGCGGAGAAATGCAGCCCGAGAGATAAGGTTCGTTAGTGGGCGAAAGGTTAAAAATAAGCTGGCGTGCAGGGTAGCCCGTCATAAATCTGAGAAGCTCTGGTGAAAAGTCGGCTTGCGCCCTAAAAAGAGGGATACATCCTTAGACGTGAACAGTCGGGCTATTTGTCCAGCCGAAATGGCCACGCTTACAGTGGCCGAAATAATGATATTAACATCAGATTTACTCCAGCCTTATTCAACATTTTCTATTTCACGCATTCTAATTACACATTTTCGAGATAAGTAACAATATGATACTGTTGGTATTATAAAAAATTTTGTCTTGTAAATAACTGATATTTCTGTATGAAATAAATATGACTTAATTTGAATAATATAAATGAGATTTCAATAATTGCGCGCGTAGCTTTTCGGTACAATTTTAAAAATAATACTTTATGCTTCTTTTCGGGTGTAAATTGGAACAAAATAGGACAATTATTTAATAAAGAGAACAAAACTAAATTTCGAAGAACCGAATAAACTCAAACGGCAGTTACTTGAAGAAAGAGGACTGTCCTCTGAAATAAAGGCTGGACGAAGAAAATAATAAGTAATATTTTGTTTTGGTGGTATAAAAAAATATTACTACATTTTATTCAATCCGTTTATCTTTCGTTTACATTTTCGTGTATTTGTTTATTACAACCGCCCCCCCCCCTCATCCACCCCTCTTCCCTTTGAATATCCTCGTGGAAATCGAACTACTCCGGGATATTGACATGTATAATGCAATTAGTTGACTACGATCTCGAACACGCTTGCGACGCCAAGGGGAAGGCATTTGAAACTAGGTAGGGGAAGGATCGATCGTACCCTCGGAGTCCAATAATTGTAATTAGTAATCAACACCATTATGCGCCTTCGGCCATCAGTTTACCCTCAGCAGTCGCCATTAAAGCAATTGTACGATTTCCTTAAAACCTTCCTTGTTCGTATATTTCTTTCGCTGGTTTAATTCTGTGCGCAACCCCCGGAGAAAAAATTCTTTGAACTCCTCAGACTACGGATTTAAGAAGAATAGGGTGGCAGGATTCCGGGAGACTCGAGGAGGGGTAGTTTTATTAAAGGAATAAACGCGTTGGACCGGTATAAAAACGTTGACGGCGGCTGCGTGATTATGGCGGAGCTTTTAAAGGCTGGAAGCGGAAGGCTGAAAATTTTTCCGGCGAAATTGCCCCCGACTAAGGAATTGTACGTTCTGATGAAGGGACAAGAGGAGCCAGCAATTAAATGAAACTCTGATTTGCATTTGGATTAGCAATCAAGAAACAGTCCGATTTACAATGGAGGAATACGAATTCATTTTGTTTAAGGACACTTTTCATCTTTAGGATCATCAATATTTCCCGTGCAATAATTAAATTACATTAAAAATGAATCTATGATAGAAAGTCTATTTAAAATTAAATACTTACAACGATCATGTTTAATTTTATATTATTTTTTACATATTCTCTCAGGAGAATCCAGCCTATTAGATTTAATGATATTCGATTTGTACGGTTTATCGAACAAGACATATCTCGTATCTTACATTTGGAATTTAATCGATATTAAAAATAATTATTTCGATTTTTGAATAGCACCTAATATTTCATACACGCCAAAAGGGGTCGCTCTATGATTTTGCAAACGCACGTGATTTGCAAAACGCGAGGGGCTTCCTCGTCAAATTTGCCCGTAATTTTTGATTCCCCTGTTCCATTGATGTCCATTTGGCTGTCCATCCCTTTCCCAGCTCTTACTCGCAGTTGGCCGAGCATATTAGCTTCGAAAATTTTGGTAACGAGTTTAGCATTACGTCGGCCAGTGGGTCCGACCCGAGGGTGTCTGATTTTAATGGCGCGGACTGTGAACTAATAGGTCGTCGATTGTCCAAGCCCATTTAAGTCTGGACCAGACGCGTCCGTCGGTCTCGAAATAATAGTGTCCGGCGAACAGACGCCGAGCAAACCTCGGAACTCCCTTGGTAACTGGACAGACCGCGATAATTTTGGAGAATAATTAAATCGCGCGTTTGCGGACGCGCGCCAAGAATATTAATAACGCGAACATAATTAGATCAGGCTGATTCGGAGATTTATCTTCGAACATAGGTCAGCGAGCGGTAGAAACCGAGTACTTGCCCGTGAGCCTTATTTGTTACACCCGAACGTGAGCTGGCACGAACAGCGTGTCCAAAAATGGATGCAATTTCTAATGTAAGACCAACGGAGATGAACGCGTCTCGTGGCATTCATGAGAATAGTACCGAATCCGTCTATACATAAATTATCGTAAATATTTTATTTAAATTCGGTACTGCTAAGTAACTTTTCAAATTAAATTTCTTTTTCACTGTGCAAATATACCGAATACTTTTATATAGAATTTGGAACGTATGGAAGAATAGTGCCAGAACTATAGACTAATAATTGTTTTTCAACTACTACTACTTCAGAAAAAAGTTTCATTGAAATATGTTCAGAATTGTAGGAGTTATGGCCGTTTTGAAAATTGGACCATTTTTATGGGGGTTTTCTCGCTTTACGGGGTTAGGGAACAACTTTTCGGATATTTTCGGAATTTCTTCATATTCTGCGTAAAAATACGCGTTGTTTGCATTTCGAAACCTTAAAATCGTCCAATCCGTTCAGAAGTTTCGATGTTTTAAAGATTTGCATGAAATTTCGGTGGAACCATTTCAGGCCTCAGATTATATTTTCGATAAGGAATTTTCTTTCTCGAAAGTGCGTAGGATTTCGGGAGTATGTTTAATGACCAAAAATGATTATAATTTGTCCCTACAACCAAAAATAATTTTTTTAGAACGATTTGAAATTCTTCAATTTTGTTGAAAAATTTCACATCGTCTCGAATTTTTTTCTAGAAAGTGGGTAGGATTTCGGTGTTATGCCTATTGACCAAAACTGATTGTAATTGACCATTGCAACCAAAAATAATTTTTTCTGAACGATTTGAAATTCTTCAATTTTGTTGAAAAATTTCACATCGTCTCGAATTTTTTTCTCGAAAGTGCGTAGGATTTCGGGAGTATGTTTAATGACCAAAACTGATTGTAATTGACCCTTGCAACCAAAAATAATTTTTTCTGAACGATTTGAAATTCTTCAATTTTGTTGAAAAATTTCACACCTTCTCGAATTTTTTTCTCGAAAATGCGTAGGATTTCGGGGGTATATCTATTGACCAAAACTGATTGTAATTGACCCTTGCAACCAAAAATAATTTTTTTAGAACGATTTGAAATTCTTTAATTTTGTTGAAAAATTTCACATCGTCTCGAATTTTTTTCTAGAAAGTGGGTAGGATTTCGGGGTTATGCCTATTGACCAAAACTGATTGTAATTGACCCTTGCAACCAAAAATAATTTTTTTAGAACGATTTGAAATTCTTCAATTTTGTTGAAAAATTTCACACCTTCTCGAATTTTTTTCTCGAAAATGCGTAGGATTTCGGGGGTATATCTATTGACCAAAACTGATTGTAATTGACCCTTGCAACCAAAAATAATTTTTTTAGAACGATTTGAAATTCTTTAATTTTGTTGAAAAATTTCACACATTCTCGAATTTTTTTCTCGAAAATGCGTAGGATTTCGGGGGTATATCTATTGACCAAAACTGATTGTAATTGACCGTTGCAACCAAAAATAATTTTTTCTGAACGATTTGAAATTCTTCAATTTTGTTGAAAAATTTCACATCGTCTCGAATTTTTTTCTAGAAAGTGGGTAGGATTTCGGGGTTATGCCTATTGACCAAAACTGATTGTAATTGACCCTTGCAACCAAAAATAATTTTTTCAGAATGATTTGAAATTTTTTAATTTAATTTTGTTAATAACTTCTTAGTGTTATTTTGGCCTCTAGAATCTATCATTAAAATTTTTCCTAGGGATGGTCGAACACCCTGTATAATATTTATCTGATTCTAAAGTGAATACATAATGCCATCGCGAGTGACGAACGCTTCCGCCGCAAGTCATATACGATCAGTCAGCCGATTCTTTCATCAGTCCAGCTAGTAAACGGAGCGCGAAGACTTAAAAGAGCGTCGTAATCTACAGGCGTCGTCGATTCCGTTCTTGTCGCGCGACCATGATTGGTACGGAGGGGGACGTTTTCCAATGGCTCATTGTCAGAAGAACAGGCGAGTAGGAATGGGAGTAGCGTGTTCTTCGCAAATCGCCGGTTTCTCACATTTTTCTAAAATAATTCCTTCCCGATCCAAGAGTGTCATTTGAGTGAAAAACATAACTAAATAATAAAACACACGAGCCAACATATTTTTACCCGAGATTTATAATTACGTCTTCCGTGAACTGCCCCGAAGTTAGACTTCACATTTGATATAACGCTGTTTCGATGTCTACTAATTCAAACAATAGGGGAATAGTTTTGGATCGGAAAATAAGATTCCATTTCGCGGTTTTTCTAAAAGCGTCGCCGTAACAGAAACTTTGTCCATCGGAGCATCGAGGTATCCGAAATTCCAGCGTAACCTGCGTGAGCGTAGGGTGAATTGGGAAACTCGGGGAGGCCTGAAAAGGGACGGGGGTGAATGTGTGTAGCGGGTGGAGGAGCATTACGGACATTAGATTGGGACACGAGTGCAATAAACCTATCTGTATAATCTGCCCTGCAGGAATTATCAGCCCTCTGAAGGTAGCCACTAACGAAGTAATTCACTGGATGAACATTGGGGGTGGCAGAGAGGATGAAAGGAGCGAGGGGGTTGGCAGGAATGGAAGGACTGATCCTCGCCGTATATAGGACGCTCCAAAATTGAGATTTAGATCGAATCACGGCAGAGCAATCACCCAACCTGAGAATTGATAATTCTTGGTAAATAACCGTCAGTTTCAAAGATTACACGCAGACAGTTACAAGTCTCGCGAATAAATCCCAATTTTCTCACGAAGAATCAATTTAGATTATAATCAGTTTATACGTAAAATAAATTACTACATTTTTTAATTTACTATATTATCGTTGGAATTGAGACACTATTTTTCAGGTATTAATCAGGCAACAAAATTAGCTCCATTATTTTATCTCGAATATTGTGTTTTAAATTAAATTATAAATTATTAAATATTTTCTATTAACTTCGTTTGCGAATTTTTTATTCCACCGTTTCACTGTTTCCTTTATTGGAAATGTATATTCCCGAATTTGTATACGTCACAAATACAGTCTATATTGACAAGTTCAATACCGTGCTGTTTGGAAGGCAGTGTAGCAGATTCTAAGTCAAACGAGAAATAAAGGAGAGAGATGGGGGAGGGGGAAGGCAGGTAGATGTAGTAGCTTCGGAAAGCTGGAAATGTGGGTAATTGCTGACTTACGGCCTGCCATTTTCTTCATACAGTTACAACCGCGAAACCCTCCGGTGGGCCACAATATATTTATGTCGATAGTTTCTTGATTTGTCGACTCACGCCGCTCATTTATATCCTCCCGAGGCAGTTGTAGATACATTACGCTCGGGAACACGTTGCGAGTTGGCCTAACTTGCCTTCGAAGCGCCGGGCTCTTTCACCCTCTTATTATAAGGACTTTTCTTTCCAAGAGGGAAGGCTGTGAATCGAGTATCGATACTTGGGATCTCGTAAGACGGTTTTTACCTTGTCGAGTCAAAGATTCGAATTATTATTTTTGTTTCTTTTCTTGCACCGCCTACAAGTATATACATAGTTTGAATTTTATTTAAAAAATCGTAGAAACGGCAGATTTGTATCTCTCGTTGAGGCATCACCTTAAAGTTTCATCGTTGAGTATCGTTAATATTTGAAAAATAGTTTTTAAATATATCAACCCTCTACAGCACTCAGCTGCAGCTATAAATTCAGCTTCTGTTTCGAAGAGTGCAACTACAGATTGTTCATGGGGGCACCAGCTGATCGGAACCCGATCGTACATTATGACGAAAACTATAAGGTAATGTATGCTCTTTTTACATAATAGTTATCATGTAAAAAAGCATATAAACAAAAATGAAACATAAAAATTATTAAGTAAAAAAGCACATACTAGAATATTTATGGAAAAGGGTCAATCACTGTGTACGTTACCCAATTCCCAGTTTTCCATCTGAACGCGTTCAAGATGTGAAAATAGATCCGGAGATATCTGTCATTAAGGTTATTAGCCTCGACGAAGGGGTTATGAGGTATGGTTAACTATCAGTTATACAAGGAATTAGACGTGTCAACACACGGGGCTAATTGATTATTGCAACACGACAGGAGCAAAGCGGGACCGACCACACTGTCATCAATCATCTCACCAAAAAGACGAGACGGCAGATCTGAACCTCTTCACGGTACTAGATAACGTTGCCAAGCACGTGTCTCGAGATAATACCCTTCGGGAGATGTTCATCATTTATCTTTCTGCTTTCCGGAAGAGACGATGCGTGTAACATAAAATTGATGTAACTTTACGTCTGTTTACTACTGCTCGGGTTTCAGACGCACACACGATCGATCACATTTCCGTGTTTCTAACTTTCATAAAAAAACAATTTTTATTTGATACTCTGTGATGCGTTAAAAAAAAACAACGTTGCATTAAAATTGAATAAAGAATAAAAAAGTTTTGTCACCGCGTTACTAATTTGGTTTATCTCCCCGCCGAGGCATTCGATTTCGAATCAGATCACACCACTCGAGCTACTTGTATCCCCCCCCCCAGTGGTGGGGATAGAAATTTTACTCGAATAGAAGAGATCTTTTTCGTATATATACCATACTCTTTAGTCCTAGACGGTTGTCAACATTTTCACTTTCCTGATGACGAATCGGTCCTGGGAAGAAACGAAACCATGTCGAAAGGACAAAAGGGACGACGAGCCGATGGCGCAGCTTCGATCCCACCGTTTCAATTTAAACTTCATCGAGTTTATAGCCCCGTTCCGCTCGCTCTTATTCAGTATAATTAATTTTTCAATCGGGAAATGAAGAAGCCTTTTACGAGGACGTGGATTAGTGGCTGAGTCTCGGTTACGTCACTTCCGAGCAACCAATGGGAGTCGACTGGATGTCCGGAGCGCAGTTCAGCCTCGCATAAGTTTACGACCGACTACGCTTTGTTCTTATTGGCAGATCCTTCTCTGTACCCGGTTCGTAACACTTCGGCTTCACAAATCGCGATAAAGGCGGACGTTACGCCTCGGCATTGCGAAGATCGGTTTTACGGGGCCACGATACTTTACGAGCTCGCGGAATTCTTCCCGGGAACGAATAAGGCGAAGATATAAAGATATTACGAGTGGACGGTCGACTATGAAGCATTTAGCCTAGATAACGAACGACCCTCGATTTCGGCAAATAAAAAGAATAAACGGGAAACATGAATGGTAAAACTGCTCCCCGAACCAAATTCAATTTCGAACGTATCGATGGAAATTACTAAATAAAAATTCAGATTAAATTCACTTCTTTCCTTGCCCAAGTAATATCTGAATACAGTAGAGTTCGGATTATACGACACTCGGTTATCCGGAATGTTCCTGGCATATTTCACACAAACAAGGAAGCC
This sequence comes from Colletes gigas, assembly GCF_013123115.1. Classification (NCBI taxonomy): domain Eukaryota; kingdom Metazoa; phylum Arthropoda; class Insecta; order Hymenoptera; family Colletidae; genus Colletes; species Colletes gigas. The sequence continues at coordinate 1,132,059 of NW_025106668.1, forward strand.
ACAGCCGAATGCATCCAGCAGTGACGAAAAATTTTAATAGGAGATTCTAGAAGGCAAAATAAGACGAAAATCAAGAATATCAATTTCTTGACTAAAAAAATTATTTTTAGTTGCGAAGCTCGAAAAATTATTTTCGGTTGCTGGAGTCAATTGCAATTATTTTTGGTGAATAGACATACCCTCGAATTTCTACCCACTTTCTAGAAAAAAATTCGAGAAGGTACGAAATTTTTCGACGGGAAAAAAAAATTTCAAATCGTTCTGGAAAAATTATTTTCGGTTGCGGGGGTGAATTGCAATCATTTTTAGCGAATAGACATACTCTCGAAATCCTACCCATTTTCTAGAGAAAAATTCAGTACATGGAGGAACTTTAAACGTTAATAACTTTTTAACGAAGCCCCCATCAACGAATTAGTATTCTTGATTTTCGTCTTATTTTGGCCTCTAGAATCCCCTATTAAAATTTCTCCCAGGGGTCGAACATCCTGTATATTTTATTTTTTATTAATAAATTCTATTTTTGCATTACCCGTGGTTGCGTTTATTAAAAATCAAAAACAAATTTTTAAGATAAATTAACGGGATAGGTGGAAACATTTTTCGACGAAATTGAAAGATTTCAAATTCGTTCGGAAAAAAATTATTTTTGGTGACGGGGGTCGATTACAATCATTCGTGGTGAATACACATATCCTCGAAATCCTACGCATTTTCGGGGGAAAAAATTCTTCGTCAAAAATATAACGTGTGACCAGAAATGTTTCTGCAATTTCATTTTCTGTCTCACTTCGTCTTGTGTTAATTTCTGTAACCTGTTGGTAATGTTGCGAGTGACACGAAAATGATGGGGTTCTAGAGCCCCATAAAAATATACCGAGAAAGTATATTGGATGTAAGATCTACTCGTATACCTGATCCGTGACTATATTCCTCGTTTTTATCACTTCGTACGTAGGTATAGCCCAATTATCCGGCATTGCTCCAATCCCGAGTATGTCGCGCAATCGAAATTTGACTGTAACTAGTGGTTCTAAAGAGCTAAATAACTAAAATAAGCATGTTCCCGATCCAGTCTATGTAGTCGGTGATCCGGAAGTTGTGTGTGCCAATCACGATGAAACCCCTTTTCAAGGGGCAGCCTACGGGGGAACCATGACTTTAATTAAACAAAATACACTGGATTTGCATAAAACGCACGCACCGGGCTCTACGAACTGCATAGTTAGGCCAAGATATGGCGGACAGCCGTAATATACGACGGACGAGGACGTTGGGAAGGGCGGTAGGGGGAGAGGGGGGGAGAGGAGAGGGCGGAGAGAAAGATTCATCTCGAAATTGTATCGGCATCTGTATGGCCATTAGCATACTGGAACTGACGTATTTCGAAATGTTCTCATTAGCCGAAATTCATGGGCGGCTTCTACGCCCGAGGGCCCCAGGTCCTGCGCCCTGGGCCCACGGACCTACAGCCTCGTCCGGGACTGACCCGACAGTTTTGTAAGGTTAACCCGGTAACTAACCTGACTTAACCCAACCGGTCGGGGAATGTTAATGGCATCCCACTTATTGACGAGACCGATCTTGGCCCGGCCAAGGGTCCAAGCCACTCGTGCCTCTCGTAATTACGTAAACCGTGTTTACGATCTCACGTGACATCACAATGGCCGGACGAACGTGTACCATCGATTACTGCTATACTGAATCGGGAAGGTTAATAAAGCGCAGGTGGTAATGACACCCCGTTGTTATTGGGCCAGATGTCCCATGGTTGGGACATCGATCGTTCGAATAGTTATTCGAACGGCGATCGCTGGACCTTTTCAAACCCGTATCCTTACACTTTCCGGTACTCGTAGAAAATGGTTCGTAACTGTAATTGCGAAATACAATATTTATGCTGGTGCAGCTTGTTTCGCATGAAATTCTCTAAAGTTCATCAAAATTCGTTAATTCTATTCCGAGAGACTCTAGGTTAGAAAATAAAAAGGGTATCCTCGCATTCCTACCACTTCCTCTACTTATTTTTCAAGAACGAAGCGAGGACTGTATGGTCGTATGGCCAAGCCCAATGAAGTAGCCTCGGGTAAAACAGTTGTAAAAACTATTGTGCTCAAATGTACTTCGTCCAATGTGGTACTAAAAGGACGTCTACGTACCAGTAAATAAAAGAAAAGGTATAGTTGCCTATCCGGTGCTCGCTCGCTCTCACAGTTTTCTGGTTGCTCCGACCGTTTCTCGGTTCCGCTAACTGTTTCGTACCCGTTTCCCCAACCTAAACGCAACCAAAAGAGCCTCGAGCTTCGAGGGGAGATAAGACCGATTGAATTTCAGTTTCATTCGTCAATAAGTGTCGCGGCGCTTATACCTGAACTCGTGTTTCTTGAACAGCTTCTGCACCGAAGCAACAATGACAAACTTTTTGTTTCCTATGTCGCTGCATAGTTTAACAGATGTGCGATAAACAGCAATTTATAGAAATATAGTATTTTCAAAGCCTTCCAAAGCTTCAATAGTAAAAATTACACGTCGCGAAATGAAACTTTCAAACGTTTTAAATTAAGTCGAGCATTGTGTAGTAACGTTTGGAAGCTTGAAGAGAAATATCAGAAATTATAATTTCAATATTCGGTAGCATCTGTTAAAAATAATGGAAAAATATTTTCTGAAAATGTGTGGCGAGATCTGGCGGTAGGAAATGATACTACAATGTACAATGTAATCGAGAGAACGAGGCGGGAAGTATAATAAATATCTTACGCGTGGTGTCTGCTAGCTGCTACCGCTAGCCTGTCGTGGTTGCCTTTTTAGTGTCGCGCGGTTTCCTTGACAAAGACACGCTGCGCGAGAGAAATAAGGCCACCTAAGTAAGGTCCTGTACGCATGTAAATGTGTGTACATGTCCCTTTGACATGATTCTGTTTAAACGACCGAACAGATTTCAATGAAACTCTATATTTAAGTGTTGCATTTTTATGCCTAGATTCGATTGAAGTTTCAATAAAATTTGTTTCTTATCTAATAATATCCATTTCAGATTGTTTCTCTATTTTTCTGACAAATACTCTTCATCCCTAAACATTTAATGACCGAAATAAATTGTCTTAAACGGAACAACATTTTTCCTAAAAGAGTTAAATTTTTGTCTATATTTTCCCCGATAAAGGTAATATTAAATGAAATCTTGTTGTTTTTGCGTATCGTCGGTAAATTAATAACCCAGACACGATTATACGTAAAATATAGTATTTAATATTTATGCCTTCTGTTTTTTCCTAGTAATTACTTATTTCTTCGCAATAATTCACTCTTGATAAATCTGTCCGTGTAATATTTATGTTAAGGCAGACTTTGCCAGGAAAAAATATGTCTAGATGTCTGCATAAATGTACATCATGTTCACCAGTAGCCATTACGTAATCTAGCCGCGACATGTGGTCGTAATAACAAGCACTTTTGTTATATAAATGGCAGGAAGTACAATTTACAGCCAAGTTCTTCGCTCCTCGTTCTTGGAGCAAATTTTAGTTCGAAAAAATATTTTATATCCATTGGAATTGTTGGGCTATGGGTTGCATTTAACGATATTTAACTGTAGAATGTTTAGTCTTTGTTCGTAACGCGAAGATATATCTTAGACATCCGTTCGATCCGACATCGGTTTCTAAACTGAACGGTTCATCCGCGGGAGAAAGGCGAGAGCGAAGAGCAGTTCGCCCTAGCGACGAAATGCCCTAACCAAAACAGGAAAGATACTTTAGATAGGGAATTCAACAATATCCGTAAATTCCAATCGTATAAGTTTGTAGAAAAAGGCACTGCTCTTTAAATTGTATTGTACGACGATAAATAACAACATGTCAAAAAGAGTTCATTAGAATCGATTGTTTCATCTCAATTATTTCAATCTGAAAAAATTGATTCAATGGATTGGATTTAATGGAGGATAATTAATAATCATTAGTCGCTTGCGATTATAATCAATTAATCTGATAGTCACTTCTGCGTGACGTCGAGTCGAGAACATTGAAAAATTATTTTAGAAAATTTAAAAGTTACGAGACAATTAGCTTCATCGGTTCGTAATAAATGTATAAAAAAAAAAATAATTTTAATTAAACTCGAATAAACTACTGTTTTCACAAACTTGATATCGAAGGGTATAATTACACACCTTTGAGTCTAATTGCGGATAAAAGGGAAGTTTTGACGTCAACGGGCGCAAAAACGTCTGTCATTAAATCGTCAACTTGTTATAAGGCGCATTAAGGTTGTAGATTAATTTCCTATAACTTCGTAAGCTGCTTGAGTTTCAAATAAATGCAGATACAATTATGTGATTTTTCGTACGCAAAAACCTAATATTAGAGAGAAACGTAACATACTAGGCTAACGAGAGATGATTTATCGCGCGTTGATGTAATGGTGTATCGTACGGTTCGGATCTATTTTCTCGAAAATTAGTTGGTCGCGAAGCATCGAGAAGAGATGGTCGAAGAAAAGGCAACGAGCAGTAATACGCCAAGAGAATCCAAGCAGCCAGATCCCGCGCAGCAAATCATGCAGACTAGATTGTTGGCAGATCCTGTCAACGAGGACTTACAGTTACGCGACCGCGGCAAGGAGAACCAAAGGAATGCCTTTATATGCAAATCAGAAGGCTGCTGAAGGCTGACCGCAGCCGCGGCCGGAGTTTAGGGATCGATTCGCAGATATGAATGTTCCTCGCTGCTGGCAGCCGCTGCCATTACCGCTGCGACCGATGACGGATGAATTATTAATGATCGCTGGAAACCTCCGGGATATCCATCAATGAATGGAAGTGAATGCTCGATGATGCCCGGCGTCGTGCTTACTTTAATCGCTTCAGCATCAACAACCAGACACGTCGATCGAAACGTTACAACGTCCGGTAGCATTTTTTCAATTAATTGTGTTTTATAAATTACCACCTACTGCCGTGGACGGTGTCACATACTATTATCTTACAGCTTATGGCAGAAAACGAATGGATATATAATTTTCTACAACTCGAGAACGAGTAGAAGGGGCGATAAAGATATTTCGTATTGGAAATCGTAACGCGTGTGGCCAATTCTCTACATTGGTCGTACAGAAAATCGGTATCTCTCTCGTATTGTTCCTCGTACGAGAAATCGTAACGCGTATGGGGCTGTTTTAGGTGTCTCTCGATACATAATAATGAACATATACGCTACCGTCCATAAGTATTTGGACACTTCACGAATGCCGGCTAAAGAGTCGATATCTTTGTTTCAATCGATCTATTTCTAATAGGATTAACATGAATTTATGTTATTTATGTATCGGTAATACTCAAGGTGAATTGTATGCACAATTCTTATCGACGAATGGACGAAAATTGTTAAATATTGCCTTCGTCTATACGGGGTGTTCGGCCAACCCTGGGGAAAATTTTCGAGAAAAAAATTCGGACGAAATTAATAAAATTCAAATCGTACTAAAAAAATTCTATTTAGTTACAGAGGTCAATTACAAAGCATTTTTGGTGAGTAGACATGTTTCGTATGAAATTTTTCGATACAGAAATTGACGGAGAAAGCAAGATCAAATTAAAGGAAAACGCAAATGCCCAAAATATTAGGTGACAGTCAGAGAGATATAGGTGATTGCAGAGGGTTCAATATATCAAGGGAGAAATCACGGAGAGCTATATATGTCCGGAGAATATTTTCGCATCAGATTGGCAATCTTAGAATGGAAAAGCATATAAAAGGATATGGAACGAAATGATATGATAGTATACGTTATTATGTCGTCTCATCCCTTTCACGAAGTATCTGGTATTGGAATTTTTCGTCGATGAATTGCATAAGGAACGTGAATATTTTCGATGATTACGTAAGTACATACGTGTATACGGGATTCCATAATTCGTAACACGACGAGAATTCTGCATTTCAATTTAATAAATTGAACATACAACTGGATTGAATTTTTCTCATAGAGATATTTGCATTCGAAGAATTTATCAAGTATAATGTAACGGGGGAATTAGCATAATTTCTCCTTTTAAAGAATACAGAAGCGATAGAATAATTTTTGAAAACGGACTAAAATAATAGCGAGAACAATGTTGCCAGCGTACTGGAATTTCCTAGTCCGGACATTCTTTCGCGTTTCCTCGTTTTTACAAAGCTTTTTTACAGTGAAATTAAATCCTGATTTCGAGAAGCAAAATATTGAAACTCTAGAGCAGACCCCCTTAAACATCAGTTAAAAATGATTGTCTCTCAAGAAGCGACCTCCGTTTCCGGTGAACAGTCACCGTGAGATACACGGAATACCGCGAGAAAAAATTCCAGCCACATTTTCGCGGCAGATTTTCAGCAAGCTGGAGGTCTCAGGATCAAATAGTCGAGGAATATTCATGAGCTAGGGGCTGGCAACCCCTGTGAGGCATCGCGGCCAATCTTACAAAAACTGCTGACAGGATCGCTGCTTTGCAGAACAGTTTACAACCCTCGCGACCCCGCCGTAAATATCAAGAATACCCGTGCATATGTTGTTGCGCAGTCAAATTCGCCGACATCCCTACAGTGTCGGGGGGTGGAAATTTTATGATTGCTGTTCATCCAATAACCCGACGGACCTGTTTTTCTCGACGTTCCGCGCCGCCGCACGTTTTTACGTTTCCTCTGGGCTTTTCCGACCCCATACTGTGCCATTATACACCCCATAAAACAGGATGCTTTGCCACCAAAAATTCTGTATCATTGACCACCGAAGTCTGTATCAGTTCTCTGTTATCGATTGGCCCGTATTGTTTCTTGTAACGTTCTATTCTTGGTAGACGATCCAAGCTTGTTATCAACTTTGTTATTCGACCAAATAATCATTCTAATTTAATTTAAAACGCGAAAATGGAGTTTGTTGTTCGATTAAATAAAATATGGATCGATCGCGTATCTATAACGACGACTAACGAACAACAGCGACCATCGGTGAAAGGCAACGAGTAAAAAGAAAATGTGAGAAAAAGCAGAGTACAGAGTCTAGGTACAAACATGTTAGAGAAATATTTAAAATCCTTTTGGGCGGAAAACGATGATCGCAGTTTAATTTCATATGCAAGACAGAACAACGATTTATAGATCAACCCATACCTTAAATTGGTTTGCAGAAAATAATATCTCTCTTTTAAACTATTGATAATTCAGGGGGAATTTTTTTTTAATAATCAAAAACACAATTCAGGAATTAAAACTTGCGATTATCGAAGCCTGGAATAATGTAAATAAAAATATTATTGAAAACCTTACTGCAAGTATGCAAAATCGAATTTTCGTTATAGGTCGTACCGATGGACTAATAAATTATCAAATTTTTGTTTTTGTACATAAGGTATATAATGTTGGTATATTTATGAAACACGGATTAAATAGTATTTACGTAATTTAAATTATTAATTACAATGAACTAACGGAACTGCTTAATATTTATTTTATAGCACTCTCAAGGTATAAAAAGTACTATTATGGCTTAAGTTATTTCCAAGAAATCAAATTCCTTACATTTTAGGGGGCTGATATATTTGTTATACGCACTGTACTCTACAAGAAGAAGAGTCTTTTTAGTTTTGCAAAAAATTGTACGGTTTTCATCCGACAGTGAACGAGTTAAGGTGCAACTCCACAACGGATTCCCTTCTTTTAGACATTTAAACCCCAGTATGCAAGGATTGTGAAGGGTATAAACAACCCTCGCCGCTAAAAACGTGGGATTCACGCGCTCCTCGGCTTGTTATACCTACAATTCCGTTCCACCCACCTTACCCTGCACACGTTAAAGCACCCATTCAGTTTTTTCAATTTCAAGAACGTGGGTGTGTGCCATCGCCTTACGACCGCCAGAGATCGAAGATACATCCCTAATGTTTATGCAATGCCGGTGGCGAGCGGAATTTTTCGCGGGGAATTGCTACGCGATACGGAATCGCGTGTGACGACGTACGCTGGCCAATAACGCATAACTCCGACAGATCAGATCTACTTGGTACTGTGGATCCGAGACTCGGAATGCGAAACTTTCGTACCGCGATCGCGCAACGGAAATTGCAGAAAGATGCACGATGAAAGAAATAATAGAACACGAAGAATATACGCGCCCTTGGTCCGAAACTTGTTGATCGCTACCCCATTTGTAAATAGTAACCACTCTGATATTCGTCCGGCTAAATAGTACTAATAAAACTACTTTACTTTCTTTTATATACAATATGAAAAGGTATCGTTCTTTCGTAACCGTCGGTGCAAAAATCTTCGTAACGATAATTGAAATTGACCTTTACCCGATAGAAAGGGTCCAGACAGCCGATCAATCGGTGATCGCTCAAAACTTTAAAAATCTCCCCTGCAAACTGTTATCGTGAACTGGCGCGACTCCGCCTAAAACGACCGATACAAAAGAACCGAACGGAACAAAGATACAATACCTCCTTCGTTCTTTTCTCCCGTTTCCAGATCCATTCACGTGAATACACGATTACCGGGCCGATTAATAGGGCCAGCAGGTTGCTAAGGGTGGTGAGTATATGATTTAAAGAGCAGGGGATGTGCGACGACACAATAGCTCGCGTCGATGCTCACGTTTCCTAACAGCGCTTGCCCAATTTCACTCAAACAGAAGCCAATTAATCCACGGCGTCCAATTTAATCCGGACCTTCCACCTCCGATCTACACCCCCAAGGACACCCTCTTCGTTCTATTATACATATTTTAAACTGTCAATCTCTACTGGATGAGCGGCATTCGGATTAGACATGTGGGGTCAGGTTGGATTAGCACCGGGGACAACAATGAGAACGTACAAAGGGGATGCAGACCTTCCCTATGCAATCTCGAAACTTTTCAGTTCTCCTTGTAGCCTTCGAAAGACTTTGTTCCGCGTCGAATCGCAGTCGAAACTTTCCGCGGCTAATTTAAAATTCTGTTATTAACCAATGGAATCGATTTTAATAATAACAAATACGGTCGATTCTAGGTTTACGAATGTTCAGTTTGCAAATCTTGAGTAATATCATCGTGAAACTTAATTATAAATATTATATCTATGTTACAATATTTCAAATAAATATAAAACTGAACATACGTGCGTGCACTACTATGTCTGAAACGTTAAATCTCTTTTGCATTTGAAAAGCTGTAACTGATTTAGATACAGGTAAAATTCAGGTTATGGTTCAATTACGATTATCGTTAATCAACATTAGGTAATGGGTAGATGGTTAGGGCAAAGTATTTTTATGCGGTGGAATACCTCTGACCCCGGCTAAGATATTTCCACCCTTGCAAGGTGGAACCTTTCGAGTCACGTGAGAACCGATGCCACGTGCAAGTATACCGTGGCTCTGCTCGTTAGGAGTCAGGTGGGGGGTGAGTTAGCAGATTAATAACGCCTGGCACGAGCCTAATCAGCTGGTGTAGAGTTCACGGGTGCCTGGTACATCGCACCCCTCTCATATTGCTGGCAGACCCCATAACAATATCATATTCTGGCCTCCCCTGAGTTATTAACCTCTAAGGTTACCGCAACCACTCTCGTAGCGTCGACATAAGCCGTACTTAATTACCAGAAAAGCTTAACCACCCAGCTGTTAAATCGTGTTCACACAGGAACTAAGGAGAGTCAATTTCTGGAGAAGTTTATTTTAAAAAGTGGCCAATTTTACAACACCTTCTGAAATAAAATACATACACACATACATCGTATACGTGCATTGCGTACAATTCTTTGAACCCCTATAAAGGTGACATTTATTTTTCCTTACGAGTTGTATCTCCGTATCGACGAAAATACACACGTCTCGAAAAATGTAACAATAATATAATTTTTTTATCCCTCAATTTGTAAAGAAAATCTACATCGTTTATGCCCAGATCGGACTGCCCCTTTAATACTAGTCACCGCAGACTCTTTAAGAAGAATTCGACAGAATAAATCTCATCCTTTAAGTTCTTTTATACTATCCATCAAAACAACTTCACGAAATTTACTTCTATTCGTTTTCTTGGAATCCTCTAACGCGCTTCCGCCCTCGCCTCCTTAAGAAAGACCCAAAGCCAATCCACTCAAACAAATAGAAGAAGCTTTCCAAAAGAACTGGCAACGCGATTCAGACAGAATTCTACAACGAACTTAACCTCATCCCGGCTCGCGGAGTTCTGCGAAAGTTAATTAATACCGGGGCGACGGGGGGGTGTAAACGGGAGTCGGGGGGTTTACCTGTTGACAGTAACGATGCCCGACGAAAAGGGCTTGGAAAGAAAAACGCCGATAGGACGTGTGTTTACGAAAGCTAAAATTCCAACAGCAGGGTGCTGATGCACCCCCTCGAGTGGCCACAGCAAGAGCAACGTTGTCGAGAGCAATAAAGACACCTCGGTCCGGGTTTGCTACAGCGTGAAAGTCAGCTCGCAAAGAAACTTTAAATTAGAAAAGTTTCGGCCAGACCGTCTCGGCCAAAGCTGCAGAATGTTAAAAAATAAGCACACAATCTCTCTCTCGGCCATTATCCCTGGAGCAATGTGGTGTGATATGTTTTATATTTCCGCAGCATCCTGCGTATACGCTACAGACGCCATCTTTTATTATCTATTTTTCTTCGTCCAAATTCAGTATACGAGAGTCGTTCAATAAGGAAACAATTTATTTTAGGCAGATTGTTTTGTTATTTTTCAACATAATCTCCTTTTAGCGTCATACACTTTTCCAAACGTTTCTACAACTTTTTTAAGTCATCGAGAAAGTAAGATTTCGGAAGGTCCTCGAGCTAGGCATCTGTTTGGGCAGAGCCATTTTTTTAAATTTTGGAAATAAAAAAAGAAAAGGTACTGGGAGCCAAATCCAGCGAATACAATGGACGTTGTAATAATTCGAACTTTAATTCCATGATTTTGGCCATCGAAACTGCACAGGTGTGCACCCATGCATTGCCTTGATGCAAGTGGAAGTTCCTTGCTTCGATCGACAATAAAAGTGAAACCATGTGGTGGATATAATTGAAACTTTGAAAGTTGTCTAGCGAGTCGTGGTGCTTACTAAAAACGAACCATTTTTGATGCCACGAGCGCCAGGTCTTTGATTTTCTAAGGACTTATCGAACGACCCTCGTATTTATACAGGGTGTTCGGCCACCCCTACGAAAAATTGAAACGGGAGATTCTAGAGGCCAAAATAAGACGAAAATCAAGAATACCAATTTGTTGATGGAGGCTTCGTTAAATAGTTATTAACGTATAAACTTCCGCCCGTACAGAATTTTTTTCTCGAAAATGCGCAGGATTTCGGAGGTATGTGTAATGACCAAAAATGATCGTGATCGAGCCCTGCAACCGAAAATAATTTTTTTAGAACGATTTGAAATTTTGTTAATAACTTTTTAACGAAGCCTCAGTCAAGAAATTGATATTCTTCAATTTCGTATTGTTTTGGGCTACAGAATCTCCCATTAAAATTTTTTCCAGGGGTGGCCGAACACCCTGTACAGTTTCAATCTTTATCAATTAACCTGGACACGCTTCCCTAATTGACGATATATTTTTCCTGTAATTTATTTTCTGGTAAATTGACGATTTCAAATTCGTTAAGATGAACTTCCTGGCCGAGGATCGATATCCGATGGTCGATCGAGGAGGGTAGCCTTTGCTGGCGAGTGCAGGAAATGTCGCCGCAAGCGTAAGTTCAAAACGGTTCACCGTTTATGAAAGTAGAACCGGCGTGCTCGCGCACGGTGAATTGTTCCAAACCAACTTTACGAGTTACCGTCGTGTCTTGATCGTCTTTGCACTGTCTCTGAATTCCCGTCGCCTCTTCTCTATTCCGATGCCCGTCACGCGGTATTTCTTCGGATGCTGCGCCGATCTTGCTTTTTCTCCCTTTGCGCCGTGCTCTTTTCCATCGCTGCATCTTTTTACGACGACTGCCGATATTGGGCACGCTACTCTTTTAAGAGATTCCGTTCACCGCGTTGTCATCGTAGAATGTAAAAAATTTACCAATAGTGTACGTTCATACCGAAAAAATCATACATGATTTACCGCAGTCGATACTATTCGTTTCGTTGGCGTCAAAGGTTCACAAATATTTTACTTATCTGGAGGCCTTCGCGTGCATAAAGATTCGAAGCATCTCGATAGAAGAACAGAAATGCTCAACGATTAATGATATCCGCAGCGGCGTCGTTCGATCGACCATTATGAAATCAACGATAAGATGATATATGTGTTTGCCGTCGTAGTTTATGAAGCCGATAAACGCGTCCAAAGACGTATGAATTGCTAATGGAAAATGCTATTGACAAACGCGGCTCTGTAAATCACCAGGCGAAGTGGAATTCGCGATGTGGGCTGCGGCTACATTGCAAGATTGGAGGTTCGTCGACGCAGAGGCGGTAATTCTGCAATAATTGTTGATATTTAACTCTCGGGCAACAGAGATTTTTGTCGCACACACGAATAACTCGACTCTGACTCATAGTAACGTCTCACTTATATCCACATTTCAATAAATTTCTACACAACTGCCACATATTCTTTCAAATTTAAAGGGATCTTTTTGGGGATTCTTTGCGAAGGATTTTCTGTACTTTTTTCAATATTTTCAATGTTTTGTTCCTTTTCTACAACATCGCGGGAAGAACGATTCGAACGATCTTGGTCCCAAAAAAGTTTGCGATTTATAATAGAATTTAATTCTGGTTTTCTGTACCCATATATTATCACACAACAAAACAGACATTCACTTTGCGTATGATATCCTGCTAAAAGTATATTTTCTTTTATGCATCTTTAGCTTGAAAAACCCTAGATTTTTCTTAACTAGAGTAACAATTAACTAACAACGAAATAAAGTGTCAAGAGACTCTGACACGGCATTTTGAGAAGCGTACAAGTTACGTTTGCTACTAAAAGAAAAAGTATGAAACAGAGAATTTTCGAGCGTGTTGATATACTTTTCACGGTGTGTATATGTTTAAAATATTACGCGTGTAAAATTGGGTATCAAACACACGCGTTACACGAGCCATAAATATTAATCAGGATCCAACGTTCGAAACGAGAATCTGTTTGCGATACCTAACGTGCAATTCTAACTAAACACAGAGTACTCCTTCCATCCGTGGTGTTTGCTTACTTCCACAGAATTATACGCATAAGCGATCACCTAATTGGGTTGAGCAGTGTATCTTTGGCAGAAATGCTCTGCCACGTATTGCATCGGGAGCTACGATCCGTACTATGCACCGGTCAATTAACGCATCGGCAAATAAACGGATGATTCTTCAGTTCGAGTCAGTCCGCAGCTAGCTGTCTCAAGAGGCCTCGCTAACTACAGTACGCCAATTATATAATAATAAGCTAATAATAATTGCATTGCCGTTGCATCAACCCACCGGCCGACCAGAGTGGACGAATCAATTAAGGACTAACTTCCCTCTTACGATACCCTTGTCCAGACTGCACGTCAGGCTGCACCCAGACCCGGTCTTGAGTGCATTTTTAAGCATCTCGCCCTCTCCGAGACCGGATATGACAAAATGCATGAGAGCTTCTGCGGTGATTAAAAGCTATCGCGCAGCGATGATTGGTTCTGCGAATATTCCAACTACGCTAGAGTTCCGATTATTCGGCACCCGGTTATCCGGAATGCCCGAATAACTGGCAGATTTATCCCGACTATTCTTCGGTAAATGTTACGGATTATATTTCACAGAAACAAAGAAGTCACAGACATGCATGCATCGAGCAGTGACATCGATACTGAACAATTGGAACAAAGTGTAGAAATTTTATACAGAGTTTTCGGTCACTGCTGGGAAAAATTTTAATGGGAGATTCTATTGATCGACGCTTCGTTAAAAAGTTATTAAAAAATTAAATTTAAAAATTTCAAATCGTTCTGGAAAAATTATTTGTCGCTTTGGGGGTCAATTACAATCATTTTTGGTGAAGAGGCATACCCCCGAAATCCAACGCGCTTTCGAGAAAAAAATTCGGGAAGGTGTAAAATTTTTCAACAAAATTCAAAAATTTCAAATCGTTCTGGAAAAATTATTTTCGGTTGCGGGGGTCATTTACAATCATTTTTAGTCAATAAACATACCCTGGAAATCCTACGCAGTTTCGAGAAAAAAAATTCAAGAAGATGCCTAATTTTTCGGCAAAAAAAAAATTTAGAATCGTTTTATAAAAATTATTTGTCGCTTCGGGGGTCGATTATAATCATTTTTGGTGAAGAGGCATACCCCCGAAATCCAACGCGCTTTCGAGAAAAAAATTGGAGAAGGTGTGAAATTTTTCGACAAACAAAAAATTTCAAATCGCTCTGGAAAAATTATTTTTGGTTGCAGGGATCGATTACAATCATCTTTGGTTATTACACATGCCCCCGAAATCCTACGCATTTTCGAGAAAAAAATTCCTTACCGAAAATCTAATCTGGGGCCCAGAAATGCTACCCTGAAATTTCACGCGTATGTTTAAAACATTGTAACTTTTGGAGGGATTAAAAGATTTCAATGTTTGGAAATGGAAACAACGCGTATTTTAGTGAAGAATATTTAGAAATTTTGAGTAAAGTAAGAAAACCCCTATAAAAATAATCCAATTTTTAAACGACTCCTACAATAGTATTTCATTGAAATTTATTTATGTGGTACAGCTCATGGATACCTACAAAAAAGTAATAAACAACATTTTCGTGGGACGTGAAACAAATTTACTAAAAATGAAAAGCGAATTTTGAAGAAAAATCCACATGCTGCAGAAATTTTTCAGCGAAATTAAAAATTTTCAAATCTTTCTGATAAAATTATTTTTGATCGGGGGGGGGGTAAATTACAATCATTGTTGGTCATTACGCATACCCTCGAAATCCTACGCACTTTCGGGGAAAAAATTCTTCACCAAAAATATAATGTGTGACCAGAAATGTTGCTGCAGTTTCATTTTCTGTCCCACTTTCTCTTGTGTTAATTTCTGTAACCTGTTGGTAATGTAGCGAGTGACACGAAAATGATAATGGATTAGGACTAAAAAGACGGGAAATGGAAAAATAGCTGAAAATATTATGGTACTTACATAAACGCCTCGCTAATGCGCGTATTCCTAAAGGTGACCGATAAGGAGTTGGCACCCGAGGGTAAACAGGAGCCCGAGGGACTGCCCTCCAGTGTTGCTGGTAGTCTGCGATGTCCGGACGTCCTTGTGCGCTACCTTATAAGCGAATTAGCCACTGAACAGGAGCGTAGTTGAAATATTTGGCACCAGGACGCTCGACGTCCATTCAAAACCTGTGTACGATACATTTCAATGAGACAGAGGTATCCAAAACAACTTAAAAATACAAGCCAAATGAAGCACATCTTGAATCGTTTAAATCAAATCAAGTATACGAGTGTTCGAGCAATCTTGATCATTCGAAAAAACTTAAAACACAACAAAAAAAAATATATTGAACCTTATTGATCGCACCAAAGAAATCACTATATATGATAACAAAATGGAAATCAACTGTTCAACTACCAGTATAGAAGAATGAAATATCTTGTTGAAAATAAATTTCACCGATCGCAACGATTTAATTTTCGTTAAAATCTCCGTGTAAAAAATAAATGTTAAAATCCCAAGGAAATGGAAAACATCGAAAAGTAGAATTTTGCGCAAAACTGTTCGTAGCTCTCTTTCTTTGCATGGTGGGAGGAATATTTATAAAAAATTCCAATTTTTAATGTCGAAGGATCGATTAGGCCGCTTACGTAGTAGGATCTCTTATGAAACTCATATCGCTGCGGAGTATGACCTTAACGACTGCGATTGATTCGATTGTGCCGCGGGATCGATTGCATAAATAGACGCGGTTTGATTTACAGGAGTAACGCGGCACGTTCCCGCGCATTGTAATTTTTAATGCGGCCGGCTGCGGTTGATTTATCATCTTGCTGTTGGCATTTCCATAATTTATAGGAAAATACGATAGATTTATGGATTTTGATGCACACACCTTCGATAAATACAAACGCGTCGCATTTCACAGAGCACGGGGAGGACGTCGGCGGAGGACGTTCAGATCGCAAGACAGATAGACGTTACAATTATTCCAAATATATCGACGATGATCGATTCTGCTTTAAATTAGGACTATGATTTCTAGAAGAGCTATCCAAATACAGGTAACCCTCCTGTAACACGGTAAATACGTTCCTAGAAAACGTGTTGTGTGAAACTGTGTTATATGAGAGCCGGAACCAGTATAAAAAGAGTATTCGGAGTTACGTTTCGAAAATTTATTAAAAAAAAATATTTTTTTTTAACTACGTAAGCAACTTAATTTTTATGGAAAATATTAATGTATGTATAACGGAAAACAAAAAATATTATTTTAATTTGAAGCTACCTTAATTTAATAAATTATAATTTGTTAATACAGGATGTTCGGCCACCCCTGGGAAACATTTTAATGGGAGATTCTAGAAGCCAAAATAAGACGAAAATCAAGAACACTAATTCGTTGATGGAGGCTTCGTTAAAAAGTTATTAACGTTTAAAGTTCCGCTCGTACTGAATTTTTTTCTAGGAAGTTGGTAGGATTTCTTGAGTATGTGTATTCACCAAAAGTGATTGTAATCGAGCCCTGCAACCGAAAATAATTTTTTTAGAACGATTTGAAATTTTGTTAATAACTTTTTAACGAAGCCTCAGTCAAAAAATTGATATTCTTGATTTTCGTCTTATTTTGGCCTCCACTTCATGTAAAGCCACTACAGTTCATTATTCCTTCGCGTCATTATTTTAAAGTAATTTAGTTTATAAATATGTTAAGCAAAAATCATATTATACACTGCTGTAGAAGTACAGTGTTATAGGATGCCGTGTTATAGGAGGGCTACCTGTACTTTAAATATTTATAAGCAGTTTGAATATTTGATCAAAGAGAAAATTCAATATGGTCAAACGTTTGAACAACTTGACTGTTTATATAAAATGTAAGAACGATTACAACGTCATAGGTTAAAATGTTGGGAATAGGACAACAACGCCATTCTACGTAGATAATTAGTATACGGTAAACGCACATTACAAATAGACACAGAAATGGAGAATTTCATCGTTTATACAAAAAATAGAAAGGATATCTTTAAAAATGTCAATAATGTTATCGAATGAATGTAAGAGTTTCGATATAAATGAAAATGTTGACAATAGTGTACGAATATACGAATATACCCTTCGTATACGAATGTACGAACTTACCCGAGTATTGCCGAACGCGTTGATCTTCGCTACTGGAAACAAACATATTTGTTTCTAATTTCACCACTATTATACACCACACCTCGCTGCTTTCCACGCAACTTAATTGTAAACACTGTTGTATATGGTGAGTAATGTTACATAACTGTCCAATTCTTACAGTTCATTGCCACTTAAAGAATGTAAATGTAATGCACGTGCTCAACTTCGCCACATTCAGCACGCGCGACCTCAGCAGACAAGCCGATAAACTGCGCATCCGAACCACGCATGCGCATTGCTATTATAATTCGTATATGAATCAAGCGCGACATTTGAACTCCTCATAATACACTTCCATTAAATTACACCGGCTCGATTAAATGCACACAAGCGATGCGTTGCCGTTGAGATTCTGTTTTTCTTTGTCGTGCAATTAATAACAACTAAAACAGACATAAAACTAGTCTTGTCTTTGTTATATTAATTGTAAAATAAGGAAAAACGTACAGTGAGTAACGGAAATATTCGAACACCAGAGTAGACATAGATTTATTTTTTTAAAAAAGATCAGGACTGGTACATTCCCGTTCTTCTTGTAATTTCTTTTTAAACTCATTTCTCCAGACCATTACTCGTCCATCAGATTGAGATACATTAAATTTACTTTCGTCTGCAAAAATGACGTCAATCCACGATTCTTGCTTCTTGCAGAGAAATTCCTTAGCGAATCGGACTCGTTTCTTCCTATTTATTTCGTCGATGAAGGGCTTCTTGCGGACAACACGTCCATAATAACCGTTTTCTTTTAACGATCGTCGGATAGCTCGAGAATACACAATTTTTTTTGCATTTCCTGAGACACCTCAGCAGCTAATTCCCGAGGATTCCAGGAAATGATCTCCTTCAACTTTTCGTGTAATTTGTTAGAGCATATGTTTGCGAAACGGTGTCAAGTACTGTTGTATGTCTTAAAGAATGTTCAGAGAGACACAAAAGCAGAAAACATACGACTGGGAATAGCGAACCTATAATTATTTCGGCCACTGTACGTTTAACGAGTAATATTTTTTATTAGATTCTGGTTTGGCCCCGGTGCGCGATGGCGGCCGCGCAAATCGCGTAAGGAGAAATATGACGTTGAATTTTTCCCGGATCCACCGTCGTGCACGGAATGCGCGTTTATTGTTAGCAAAAGGACCGCGCGCGGCAAAAACCACGGCTGAGGGATTCCGTTTCTAAGGCCCAATTACTTGTGTCATTACACTTCTGGATTCCTGAAGCGCAAACGCGCCGTGGTAAGAGTTGCCGCGACCTAGCCGGGTCCGTTTCTTTTTCTTTTCAGAGCCTCGCAGTGTCTGTGCTTATGTAGAAACGGTTTCAAATCTGGTTAGGCTCGACCTGCAATTTTGTAATCCATAAACGTCGTTCATATGGCGCGTGCTACGATTCCGTTTATGGCGAAAAACCGCGGCTGCCCTTGTTGCCAATGCCTTCGCGAGCGACGAGTTGCGACAGCCACGTTTCTCCGGGTTTCTATCATATCTGCACGATTACCTTATACAAGCCATCCAACCGATCATTCGAAGAAATAAAACGGCTAATGAGTTACAGACAACTATTACGATTTGGGCACGAGTCGCGCCAATAAAATTCCTGTTATCGTCTCGTACAAGGCTAGTTCCCGTTTCTCGATTCTCAATTTTTATTTTACGCGTCCCCGATAATTGTAACGCTCGGTTGAAAAATAATACGTGGTTGCGACCCTATTCATGCAGAACCAGAGAAACGGAAAGTATATTTCACGTTAAAATCTTTTCAAAATCTTCTTAAAACATTTGCAAATATTGATCGTTGTTATATAGTTACAAATTGAACAAAGTATGTAGTTAACATAAAGAAAAAATGATTTTACAGCTGCTTGAAACCAGACACATTACGCTGTGGAACCGACACCGTTGAGAAATAAGTAGACCTTTTAGAATGTACTGCACTAGGTATACCTACATTTCATTCAGTTTACTTAGTCTCTTTAATTTCTATTTTGTCGAACGTAATATCATTGAAGATCGTATGAAACATTTACATGACAAGGAATGTACAAAAGTTCGACGTTCAAGTTAAAAATCAAAATTCATGACACCTTTTAACAACCTAAAATTTGGAACGAATGGTTCTCAATGACTATTGGTGCATCGCAACTGGTGAAAGTTTACCCTAAAAAATCTGGTCACGTGCTTCCAGAACGTCGTACGTTCGAAACTCAGGACCCATCAGGCAAGATCATAAATTGGTCCTCCTTAATGAGTCAAGGACAGTCGTTCACACCATCGCCGGAATTTCCCGAAGAAGCATTTCCCGTCACCATATTTTATACACACCTCACGGTACAGTGTATCAACACGAGAACCTCTCTGACCAACGATCCACCCCCGACAGAAGCACTCGTATAAAACAAACGTTTCTAAGATATTTGTCACAGAAAAAAACGTCTACAATCAGCCTTTCTTCGACAGCGTAGCTTCTCCAAAACGACGACAAAAGTATTCCTACAGCGAAGAAATAATATTAATATAAATAGGACCGTAGGTGGGGGAAGTTTCATATTTATTAACAACAGATTTCGTTAAGTAATATTCACTGTTAAAACTTGTGAGTTGATATTGGATCGATGCAAGCGAAATACTTTTTAATTGTCATCTTTGTTCTCGGTTCCAATCTCCTGATTTCGCGTCGGCTACTCCCTCCTCCCCGTTCGTACTCCTCGCCCCTCCCCCTCCCACTCCCATTCCTGGTACCACGTTGCACTCCTACCGAGCACCGCGCAAAATTCGGGCCAGTGGCATTCCTCCGAACCAGGGCCCCGCAGAATCCCTGCTTGAGTCCCTGCTATTATTTTTAATGCCTCGACATATCCCGCGTCGCGCCGGGGACGAAATAAAACGGAGGGAATGTCGAGTGTCGAAGTTGGCGCGGATTTACGGGGCGCTTTGTAACACCGCCTTCCTCAATTCAGCAATATAGTCGGGCCCCACCCCCACCACTACCACTACCTGGGGAACCACATGACTCTTCCACGAGGGAGACACAGAGACCTGCCATAGCGTAGCCCCCGTGTAGTCTCGCTACTTCGTGCTCATTAACCCTCTATGTCCACGGATTAAATACGTTCGAGGGATCGCGGCAGTGTTTTTGCGAGAAATTGTCCAACGGGGAAGGGAGAGATTTGACAAGGTTTGTTCCAAATTAAAGTTTCAACCGCGCTACGCTTGGATCACAGGCTTCGGTCAACCTTTTATACAAAGTGTTATATCGTAACAAGGTATTTCCAAGTATATATCCGCCATTGTATTTCACTTTAAAATAGGTAAAATGAAATTGTTCTTCCTACGTCTATACTAAAGTTATTAATTTTTGTAAATTGAAATCTTTATGAATTATGTAGACGCTTCTTTCGAGCCACAATCAATGGATCGGTATTTATGTACAGGGTGTCCCGTAACTGGCGGTACAAGCGAGTAGGGACTGATTCTACGTGAAAAATTGAATAAAAATTTTTTCATACGACTCTTTATTTTCGAAAAAAATAAGTTTGAAAACGTTGTCTATGGATCGATGAACAGATTTCCAGAATTCGTCTACTTTATGAACCGTTGAAAGCAATGTCCACGTTGTTGCAAACATAACTTGCATCGAACGTTTTCTAACGTGTTGTTGTGCAATTTTATTTGTTCAAACGCTATAATAATTTTTTCTTTTAATTGATCAACGCTCATCATGTCGTCACTGAAGATAAATCAAGTAGACGCGTACTCGACAAATATTCAAACTTATATTTTTCGAAAATAAAGAGTCGCATGAAAAAATTTTATACTATATTTTCGATTCAATTTTTCACGTAGAATTACCCCCTACTCGCTTGTGCCGCCCAGTTACGGGACACCCTGTATACAGTAATGATTCTTAAAATGAACCCCAGACGTGATTCGCAAGTTGAACATTTCTGTCCTTCCCAACCGGGGGAATCCCCTTTGGCGCCAGTGACGCGTGAAGGGCATTTAAAAAACGATACGACGTTGGCGACGATTTTGATAAAAACCCAGTGCTTTTCTTCTCATTCGCTTTTACTCGCTGTCCTTTTCTTCGATCGTCGACCACGGCCGTCGGCAAAAGATAAAGGCGACTTCGAGGCTCGATGATATCGCAGTGTATAAACATCTGCTGGTGTTAAAATTCGCATCCGCTGTACGATAAATGAACACGCCAACCCCGAAGCGGCGTTCATTCTAAGAATCATTAGTCTACATCGAGATACTTGAATTAATTCGAATTTTTCGCCATATAATTTCCAAGTGCTTCAAATCCCATTACTAGATGTACGCACTCGTGTAATGTCGTGTAAAAGAAGTCTTACAACAAACAGGAACTTAAGCTCTGAGCTCGAATTATGTACATACGTATAGAAAGACACGACAAGCGAAAGACTGTGATAACAAGTGACAAAATTAGTATTTTTTCTACTTCCGATAACTCATTAGTATAATAAAAGTATTATGTCACAACTGCATAACTTCGAGCTTGAAGAGAAGACAAACATATGACACCATTGTTCTATAACAAAGAAAATCTAATATCGAATAACATATTGCATATTTAAATTTGCAAATAAGATTATTCTACAATTTTTGTATTATCCTTTTTAATGAATGTATTGATATCTAAAACGTTGAAAAATAAATGTTTTATTGTGTCGTTACTACGCTCTCCGATAGAAGGGATTTTCCACTTTCGATGACTGAATCGAAAACAATAGTACATATAGCGAAATACAATTAACAGGTTGCGAATAGTTCGAAGAAGTCGAGGATAACTTTTGCGATAGCTCTATACTCGTTTATGGTTTTTACCCTGAAAGTTGTGCTAATACGAATCGCGGGAGCTGTCGCTTGTACTAATCGAAAGAGAAAAGTTTACAGTTAATTTAATGCAAATTTTCGCAGGCAAATTGCATCATCTGGCGGAGATCGGGGACAGAATCCAATGGATGGTGGCAGACGCGACACTAGAATTGTGCTAGGTACGTTATCACCCACTATGGCTTTGTGCCAAGTGCCCACGTGAACTGACCTACGAGAACACAAGTCATGCTATTTTAGACTCGAAATAGCTGGTATGTAACACTAATAATATTAATTGCACATTGTACATTTCCAACTGTTCGTCCTGTGGACAAGAAAACATTTGGTAATGGCTATAATGAAACGGTGACTATGTAGAAACGAATAAATATATGTAATTCATCATATTACACAAATTGATATAAATCACTAAAGTTCAATCCGGGAGTATGCATTTAACTTTAACACTCGTCTGAAAACTCTTATATCATAATATCGGATGTAAATATTTTTTTAAATTATACTATTTGTTTATTATTACGGGATTTATATGTTCTTCCTATTATCAAATTTTAAGATACAAAGGATATCTTTGTACAGTAGAAATTTTATGTTCGAGAACATATTTTGATAGAGATCGAACATTTGACCATTGGCTGGTTACCGTTATATGTAACAATTTTTTTATCGCGACGAGAAATGTTTCTCAGTTGGAATAAAACGAACGAGTGTAAAGAAATTTGACAAAACGGCTCTGGTCTTAATCCGAAGACCGAATAGCCGCTAGCCTACTTGCAATTTCCATTCAGAAAACAATTTCTCCCCTTGTCACCATTAAGCTTCATAGCTACCCACAGGCGTTGCTATTATAAACATATACAAATTCGTCAGTGGCCGTCGCAAACAATGGACCGTTTAACAGCATGGAAATATATCATCGTGCGGCGATTCCACGGAAGACAGGAGCTAGAAGGAAAAGGAGAACGTCCGCAGAAGGAGAAGGGAACACTAACTACGGCTAGATTTACGGTGATCGCGTGCAACCGGTTGTTTCTTTCCACGACGATACATCATCTTTACCGAGTGAGAGGCTTAACCTTCGACCAACTGGGAATTTAATACTCGCTGCTGGCTTTTATGCTACGTCTGGCCGACATACGCTCGATGAAAAACTACCGGAACATTTCGGAATTCCATTTACAGAGAATAATTTCTATTGCGATTACTGTGGAACGTTCCAAGCAACCACTCGATGGACGTTTCTAAAATTTTCTATAAATATCTTCCTTTATAGAAAATTTTAGTTTTAAGTTTCTTTTTCATTTTAGAACTTCTAAATCCAAGTGTTGACGAGTTCTTTATCTTTAACACTAGAACTACCGACACTTACGGTGTGCATATTTGTACCAAAGAAATCAAAACGATAGGTACTCGAATAATTGTATGATAAGAAATAAATGTTTATTAATTGTCTTGTAGAAAAGTACGGTGTTTGGACGAGTTGGGTGATTTCAGCGTTAAAGTTTGCGTAGAATTGTAGAGAAAGGTTTGGTGGATCGTGCCAGGGTTCCCAAAGTTGGTCAGTACGAAACACCCCAAAAACGGAGACCAGCCAATATGTCATCCCTCTGTTCAACGTTCGGGTCGAATAACCCTTTCCTCCATCGGCGCGGGCCGAAACCGAGCAGAAGAAAGGCTCGCGAAGGGCAAGCGGGGATGGGAGGCAAACTGGGCTGTCGCCGGATCGGGGATACAAATGGGCAAAACACCGCTCTGTGCGGATGCCGCGGGCCAGGTTGCAGGTGGCGTGCCCGCCGATAAATATGTCAGCCGGCAACACCATGCCGCGGCATACCACGCCGCTCTCGCACCCTCGATCTCCGTCCGGTTCCCCAGGTCTACCTTCCCGCCGCCCCGCGGAATATCTCTGTTCCCCGTCCCGTTTCTCGCCTCTGTTTCACCCTCGCCGCGCATTTGAATATTATGGAAATGTCCTCGCGAGATTGTCGGCCCCGAAACCTCGCTACTCTGCATCTGTCATACACCCTAATGAGGATCCAGGGGTTGTTACGTATCCGAGGGACTCCAGAATCTACCTGCTGCAACAAGTGAATCATGGATCCGTGATTCTATCCGTGCCCTCAAAGACCTGCTATACATCACGCGATTAAAGACCCTACCAACTAAATCACCCATTTTTCTTCCCTCATTTTCCCTCAAATATGTCCCAATTCTGTTCCATCCGCCATCCATCATGCTTCTTCCTATCCCATTCCTATACCCCGTAAAATAAAAAAATCACTTCGCGGACGTTTTAGAATCGCCAAATCCAATGTGGGATCGAAATCTAACGTCTACTTAAAATATCTTGATTATTTCAAATAATGCATGAAAATGTTACTAGCGGAAGTTTTCGCGGGGTTTAAAAAAATACTTAGTATGGTATAAATGATATTCTTGCGAGCAAAGATGTAGAGGGCATCAACTTCGTTTTGATAAATAAAATGACCAATTTTGTAAAAGTACTAAAGTACGTTTGTCCGAAATGTACCGTTTCTGAGATATTTGACTGACTTCGTCAAGCATGCTCGATATGTCGGCCATCTTTGAACCGTTGACTATCGTTGGAGTATGCTACCGATGTGCATGCTGTATTTGAAATCTTCCAAAGCTCGAAGAACTATTTACGACATAAATTTCTTGTTTTCAAAATTATTAATGGACCAATTGTTTGCTGGCAGCTTTTACAAAGGTTAAATTTTTATACTCCTGTTTACTTTTTTAATGTAACTTACTCACGACGAAGTAAAATTTTAGTAAATCGATGACAACTAACCTCGAAATTCAAAAAAATTTGTTAACTTCGTACCCACTGATAATTGAAAATTATTTCATTTAATTGATTCCGCCAACAAACGATTGTGCACAGTTTGATAAAAATCGGTTCGTGTGTCGCTTACCGAAGTTTTCGTTGACTTTCTAGGGGTTGAAACGAATCGATGACCAATCATAAATGCATTCTCTTCCGAACTGCTATTCATAGCCATTAGACGGGGAAAAAGACTGGAATCCGGACGAATCGAAATCCCAGATGGTTAAAGTGTCGCGGCGTCGAATTGACGGGCGCCAGGGATGAACAGGATCGTCCAGTCTCTCTGTTGGCACGGTCTTTGGTTCCCCGGGTTGCCGGCCGTTGTTTTCACTCTGTTATGCAGCGACTGAAGCACCGTTGCACTGGAGTGCGGTCGGTTTATACACCGCGCGCGTTCCACGGCAATCGAGGCCAGGAGCCGTGCGATTCGACGTCGAGATGATTGTAGTTGCAAATGGGCAGTTTGCATCAAGAAGCGACCGCCCCATGGCCGACAGGACATGCACGGCTAATGCAAACAAAGTTGACCCGGCTGTCCGTTCCTGGCTGCAACCCCCGTTGCCCAGCCCATTCTACCCCAGCTCCGGCTCTATAGGACGAAGGTACACACGGCCAAGGTATACAAATAGCCATCTTTGACGCAGTTCAACTCTTGCCCCAGGAACCGCCATAGTTGTCGGTCGCGTTCGATGACTAAAATTCAATTACACGGGATCGGGGGGCCATCAGAGCCATGGCATGCGCGTAGGGGTTGCTAAAAACGCGCGTTAATCAACGGGAACATCCAAAGTGTTTGTTTAATTTCAAACTTCCGGATTCAGAAACGTTTAAATAATCTTGTGGAAGACGCGGCAGCCGTCGATTGTTTTAAAATATAGACATTTCTATACAACTAAAATTTTATGAAAACACATTTGCAAATTGTGATCGATCTATTCTATGCGATCCTCCCTATTTAAACATAAAATTCTTCTTTCGTTTCAAGGTACCAACTATATCGTGCAGTATCGTGAAATACTCGGATAGTCGGTTAATTTTTACTTACTCGGGTATTTCACAGGCTACCCGGGGTTCTCGTAACCGAAAGCCCCTAATCCTGAGCCTACGTCTACGCCAATGTCACTCGCTATCGCTGTACTTCATTCTGTCGCAATTTGTTCCGTTCGCGTTCTTCGTTGCGCGACGGACTTCCAGATACAATCGACTCCACAGCCAATAATGACAATGTGTATGAGTCCCTGTTGTGCATACGCACAAGTTGCTGCCACATATTTCCACGATACTTTATTTCGTTGCGCGAATATCGTTATCTTTAAATATTTCTGTTGGTACAAGCGTCATCGTGTTCCCACTTTCTGTGACGCGAGATGCGTTAAATTATCTCCGTATATTTCGATCAAGTACCGTCTAGAAGATAACAATAGCGAACCGAATCGCCCCTATGTCGTCCGAAAGCACGTATGTATAACGCGCAGTTGATCAAACTAATCTCCAGCTTGCTCGTTTCAGTAGCCTTATCATAGGAAAATCGTTCAGGTCCAGCAACTCAAAGACAGAAGTTGGGTCAAAAGGAGTTCGAAGTTTAGCGGGTCGGTATGTTTACATGGGAGTATTTCGTAGCTGGTTGGCCAGCCTGGCCAGTCGTCGCCGGATTGGAGTGCGGTGTATAAATAAAGCGAGAGTTCCGAGTTACCTTTTCTAACCGGTCCCTTTGCTGCATCGAGTGCTCTGCACACTCTATTCTACAGGCCCACGATACAGAGCTCTTTGGTCAGTTAAACATGCGCATATTGCATGAAACTGGTACCGGAGTCGAGAGATCGACCTCTGTATTAACACCTCCGACGCCTGCCCCTTCTTCCTCACACCCCCGGTCTCTGTTCCATGGCGTCGAATAGTTAAACCATTATTTTCGTCCGGACAGCCGGACAAAAGGAGAACCCAGTTGCTCGTGTTTTCTATAGCTCGTGACCGGCTCCGCGGTGCTGCGGAACGCTTTCCGCCCATCGGAAAATGTTCCTCCAGAGACACAGATGTCGCTCGTAGTCTGGAAAATAGAGAATTTCAAACAGGTAGGTACTAGATATTTTCGGATGCATTCGATATCTGCTTTGGCGGACCCTTTGTGTTTTTTCACGATCAACCAGTGATAAGCAGAACCGTGGTAATCAGAATTTCAACGGGAAGAATACAATAACGACAGGATACACGGACTGGTTCACCCTAAACGTTCCCACCTAAATATTTCTTTTACTCGTAACGAAAGACTAATAAAACGTAAATAATTTTTTCGACCAGGATCTTTTTTTCCACGTAAGCGTATCTTTTTCTTTGTGACATCTTCTAGTTGACCATGTCCTTCAAATGACCTTCGATTCGTACAATTAACCCCTTAAACAAATGTAAGTTTTTCGATGCTGTTAAAGTCGTTATAGTGCTAAGAAATTCACTCGGAATGAAATTATATGAATTTTTTAACTCTGTGTCACGATGTTTCCGATTTCTGACGAACACACATAAAATGAATAACAGGTATACGATATATAAAAGGTGAAAGAAAAAGTAATTGGAGTGAGTTACGGTTTGGTATAATAGATGAGATTCTACTCGAGATGCTGTAAGATGGTGATGTGAAACCCCCTCGCCGCCACAAAATATAACCTCAAATCACTTAAATCGCTCTTTCGATCACCATTCGGTCTCCATTTTTCCCGGAATACAGTGTACTGGTGACATAAGTATAACTAGATTTTTTTACGAATATCTCGGAAACTAGTGCAGAACGATGACCTTGACAACATATTTCAAGGTGACGAAAATCGACGAGGAGGGGAAACTTCTAAATAATTACCAAATTAATACCAACGCTCGTATATTTTTGCGACAGACTGTATGTAAATTTCCATCGCGTAACGCCCGTCAAGCAGAACGGTTCCAACGTGGAAAAAGATCGAGAAACCCCGGTGGAAATGCGCAGTTGTTAATAAAAGCAAACCGGCTAGCTACATCAGTACCCGTAACCGGTAACGTTGTAAACAATTATAAACACTGAGTAGGCTCATTATTGCGTTTAAAATCGCGAAACGTTTGTGTAGTAATTTACATAGGCGGGCCGATCGGTGGCTGCGATTATGCGTAAAATCGGGTGGACGATGCGCCGGGCAAATTTGTACCCATAATTCTTTCCTCGTCGAATCTGCGAACAGCGACGGTCTCGGTACATTTAAGCCTGGCCACTGCATCCGCAACACGCAGACCGGAATACACGGACACGCCGTCAGCTCATACCAATTGCAACGACATGCCGCATCATTACGCCCCGCTAATTAATTGTGATTTATCGACTTCAAAATCCCCGATCAGACCTGCCTCGAGGAAATACAATGGCCGGCTCCCCGACGACGCTGCGAACTCGATAATGTTTCATAGGATACGCTCGGTCTGTTTTATTTTTCGGCGGTACGTTTTCGTTCTGGATCACCGAGGAATCCCGCTGGCTTCTAGTGTTCTTTTGGGTCCTTCCGTCCGGCGGATCGCACGAGTATCCCAAGAAAATAAATACACCGAATCGCGACCAAAATCATATATAAAAAATACGTTTCGTTCGATGGGAATAAAATAAAAAATCATAAATCCAACGAGCACGACGATAAATATTATATCGCAAATGTATTTACAGGGCTGGCCATAAAATTTCATCGCCTTGAATATCTTGCTTATTTTTCATGATATTAAAACTTTGATGGTTTCGCATTTACGTTTGTTTACCGCAACTATTTATTATCGAACGATGTTTGCTCGTTCAATAAATAGATAAATTGCTGTACGTTACGTTGATATTATAAACTTAAACAGGCCGTGTCTCTGTAACGAGAAGTTCTTGAATTCATAGTTATTAGAACATTTAATCCGTTTTTAAAGGAACGTTTCACAATTCGAAACTCTCTCGGTGTTGAAGGAAGTAATTCCACTTAAAACGCAACCCGACGGATTTAGCCGGGAGCGTGGAACGACCGAGGGTATCAGACCACCCTGATCATCCCTTTCCAACAGATTATTTAGCGGAATATCGAAAGAACGTTCTTGAACACCGACAGCTGCAAGATTACAATTACATAGAGATGTCGAACTCCGCGAAGCATGAATTTTTGTCGTGCAACAAGTTGTCCTACAATGACGAACCGCGCCGCGTGACGTCTTATGGGGGTGCGACCGCGGCCCCGTAAGAATTCCAACTATATAGTAAACCATTTACTCACGGATCGGCGGAACACTCAAAATATTTGTCGTGTTTGGCAGGCCTTTGTTCGATGCGAAAGCACACGGCAAATCCGGTTGTAGCGTAGACGGGATCATCTTCCGAGGACGAGCTTGTTGGGGACAGTTTTGAATTAGTCTGTCCTAACTACAAGCGATGTGTTACAGGACCGAAACGTTCCTCGATTTAATCTGTCAAAAAGACTAGATTAGCGAAGGAAACATGGTGATTCACTGAAATGTCCTTTAAATACTCTCTGGATGTGCGCTTCAGAGACTCTCGGTTATTTGAAGACTTTCGCTTATTTATAGGAACAAGTATTCAAGTTTTTAATAATCAACACACGTATTCTACGAAACATATTTGATTAACTTGTTGCCCACGCAATTATATATATATTTTTAGTAAACAAATTGTACGATCGACGACTGATATTAAATGATACTATTTCATCACTTACCTCTAGTATCTTCAAACACAATTTCCTTGATCTTTCACAAATATTCTATTCCCGTTGAAACAGTGTATCGACCGTACAATATATAAAATTCTATAAAGTACACCTTCTGAAACTGTCTCACAGCAATTAACGAGACAGTTTTAACGCAGGTTGTCAAACTTCATAAGCGTAAGACGGCTTACACATCTGGTCTACGTAACGATGGAAGGCCTTTCCTTTTTTACACGCGTTGCTTCTTGTTTCCTTCCATCGTATCGGTACATTTGTTACCCGCATTATCGAAGACATAAGATAGGAGTCGTACGTTTATGTGGGAAACGAGTAACATCTTTCCGGAAGTTTTGTTTTATGGGGATGCTTTATCGCAAGCATCGAGTATCGTAGGGGCACGCAATTGCTGAACAACGAAATTGTCGATGAATAATTTATGTGAGTCACGTTTTCAACGACTTCTTGGAAATTCTGAAGCGCGGCCAGCACTCATTAAAACGTCGATTAACAATTCAAATGGGGAATATTAAATATTTAAAAACGTTCTATTGTATAACGTTGCCGGTTCACAATACTGAATCGTGGCAAGAATAATCCTTTACAGTCGCCAGTTTTTAGTTCGATTTGAAAAAAGTGGTTATTGAAACTGTAATGTCATTTCGTGGCATTGAAATAAATTAGTAACTTCATTATATTTACGCACACTTTGGTAACAGGAAAAATGCATTTTAAATTGACAGTTAATATTTTTGAATTGTTAGTATCAAGCAAATGATAATATACGAATCTCTTAATTAATTATTTGATTTAATTATCAAATTGATCGTAATTTGTTTTTAATAATGATCTCAGATATTTACGAAATGATTTATAACTTTTCTCTTCTCGCGCTTTTGATAATAAATTCTTATATCGTTGATAAAGATGCTACTTAATAACGAATCATTCTCGAGAAGCATTTGTTTGAATTTATTGCTTTCATTAGCATCGTTGCATAATTATTACGAATGTTAATTTATATTCAATTCATAAGGTATAAAAATCTGCCATCGTTAGGCGTTTGTATTACATTTCCTATGTACCAATTGCAGCAGTTTTCAAGTCATCCATTATTTATTGCACGTGCATTCATTCGTCATGCTTCAAAAACTCATTTATTTTATTACAAAACTCATTTATTTCCAACAGGCGTTCGGAACACATTAAACGTTGAATTCCACCTTGTAACGTAATCCATGACAAGCTATTCCATTTTCATTACTTTTAATAGTATTAATACTGATGAACTCCAGAGTTTTTTTTTATTAATAAAGAATATACTCAAACCCGGAAATTCAGATTTAAGTGAAACTTCGATACATACGTTATTTTATTCTGGGACAATATCGTTAACGTATTCTTGCGTCCTAACTATTATAAATATTTGTATTAATAAATGCCACATTAATAAGCGTGCAGTAATAAGCAAGCGTCCCTTTGAAGCACGACCAGCGAGTTTTTAATTAGATGGTCACCCGAGCTGAAGAAACATGAGCAGCGGTGGAGGTAATTATGTTTCGTAAAATTGTCGCAAGAAAATAGTTATATTTAAAAACAAAATATTAATGCTTGATAAAGCAATGTAAAAAATATTTCACACATTGATATCTCTGCTCAAGTTATTTACAAACTTGTTCATTTATAACGAGGTTTTCAACGAGAGGAAAAATTCAAACTATTTTAAATAACAGTTACGCAGAAACTTTTTGTTTGAACAAGAAATACTTATCGTGTTAATAGTGTCTTCTTAAAAATCACAAGACTAACTATTTTTTTATATCTTGTAGTTTTAAATATACATATACATATACAGGGTTTCAGCCGCTTCTGGGAAAAATTTTAATGGGAGATTTTAGAGGCCAAAATAAGACGAAAATCAAGAATATCAATTTCTTGGCTGAGGCTTCGTTAAGAAGTTATTACAAAATTTCAAATCATTCTGAAAAAATTATTTTTGGTTACGGGAGTCAATTACAATCATTTCTGGTCAATAGACATACCCCCGAAATCCTACGCACTTTCGAGAAAAATATTTGAGGAGGTGCAAGAAATTTTTCGACAAAATTAAAAAATTTCAAATCGTTCTGGAAAAATTATTTTCGGTTGCGGGGGTCAATTACCATACTTTTTAGTGAATAGACCTACCCCCGAAATCCTACGCACTTTCTAGAAAAAAATTCTAGTAGGTATTGAAATTTTTAGACGAAATTAAAAAATTTTAAATCATATTAACAAAATTATATTTAGTTACAGGGGACAATTACACTTATTTTTAGTCATTAGATATACCCACGATATCCTACCCACTTTCTAAAAAAAAATTTGAGGAGGTGCTGAAATTTTTCGACAAAATTAAAAAATTTCAAATCGTTCTGGAAAAATTATTTTCGGTTGCGGGGGTCAATTACCATACTTTTTAGTGAATAGACCTACCCCCGAAATTCTACTTTGTAGACAAAAATTCAGTACAAGCAGAACCTTAAACGTTAATAACTTTTTAACAAAGCCTCCATCAACAAATTAGTATTCGTGATTTTCGTCTTATTTTGTCCTTTAGAATCTCCCATTAAAATTTTTCCCAGGGGTGGCCGAACACACTGTATAAAGTATGTATACCTTTGTTACATGAAACATATAATTGTGTTATATGAAATATACATATATCTTTATCTTTGAAGTGTGCTAACATTTTGTCTGCGTCGGATTATGTCTTTCTCTCCTAGAAAAACCTCGTTGAAGTATACAACATCAATTTATGTTATATCTACGTATTTGTAGAAGATACGTTTTACATATCACTAAAAATTTTCACGCCAACATGATCCTGTCACAAGAAAATAAAGATAGCACGTGTGTGCTATCATTTGTCTGGGAGTGTATATATAAAAGTTGTTTCCACCCTGATGAAACAAGCTGTCGTCGATAATAAAAATAGCTCGAAACTTCTCTTAACATTTAGGTGGCCGCTGGCGGTTTTCGCTAGAGTTTTAACCTGATGGAAGCTCCTTAACTGTTTTGGATCCTATGGAGTTTGCTGAACCATTAAACAATCGAAAAGTAGCAAATTATTAATTATAAATATTCAACGAGAGGGGGCACTAAGTCTACTCAGCTAATATAGATTATTACGAGGAATAAATAAAGTCGACAAAGAAACCGATAACGCTTTCATAAATTGAGCGTTAATTCTTATCGTCGTCCATTTTATCCCCAATCTCCCGTACAGAATTTCGTTATTCTCTGGACCTCACAGGCGAGCAAATTGCACTGCACTCTAATTATACAACCTCACGCACACACGCACACCCGTTGCCCGTCCCAGATCCCGACTCGTTTCTCCAAGATTCCCTAAACGGCGTTGGTGCGGTCTCTGAAAAATCGTCGTTGAGTGGAGAGGACGAAGACGGAACGCGCACCGCGGAAGGAAAAACGACGTCGAAAGGAAAAAGACGGAGAACAACGTTTCGCATAAGTAACGTCGAGCTTTTTTGCGCAGTCTCACCTTGTTTGACGGAAAAAGAGTAACAAGGGTGGGGGGAGAGGGAGATCAGTGCAAAAGGGGATCCGGACCCCATAGTGCAGTACATTCCCCGGTTTCTTTCGTCGTATTTCCATCGAAAGGATTTTTCTGCCTAGGGAAGAATACTCCTCATCGGAGACACGTGCGTGACCATTCGTGGAAGAATAAATCGCTGCATGAGTTCTTCGAACATCGTCACGGTTGGTCTTCATTAACCCTCGCGACAATCCTGTCTTAGTTTTTTGCTAATGAGCGCTCGCTGCACTTCCTCGGCACTACCAATTGTTCAACTTTGACGTCGATTTCAGGAGGTTAAGGAGTCACGAAGGAACATCGAAATTGCTAGATCCAACGTAGAGAAAATCGTAGTGTTTGTTCGACGACGAAACATTTAGATCTCTATAATTTTAATGCGAATCCACTCGACCCCACTAGTCACATGACACGTATACAATACGAAATACAATTTTACACTGATTCTTGACACACCGAACGGATGTAATTGAATAATCTAGGCATGCTTCTGGAATAAAATGAAATCACTTACCATACTAGTTGAAAGTCTTCTACTGGACTAGATTTTATGACAATTATCGATGATATGTTTACACAAAGAGAGTCATATTGTTGCAAGGAATACTAAACGTACATCCTTATTGCACAATTAACACTGTTAGTTTATTTATCAACACTTTGCCTACGACACTAGTCACTGTAAACTACTTGTAATACTTTTTAACAAATAGGTTAATCGTCCTTTACTGTCGGATCACATGGCACGCGTACGCTACACGCTCGTCTCTCGTCGGTACAGTTCGGCTTCCTTCGGATTATCCCTCTCTCTCTTGCGCATACCGCGACAGAGATTATTTACTCTGCGCATATAAACACGAGGCGTATTCAGAGAGTAAGTTCCGTCTGCAAATATTCCATGACAA
The DNA here is from genome assembly GCF_013123115.1 of Colletes gigas. Taxonomy (NCBI): domain Eukaryota; kingdom Metazoa; phylum Arthropoda; class Insecta; order Hymenoptera; family Colletidae; genus Colletes; species Colletes gigas. The sequence continues at coordinate 1,166,309 of NW_025106668.1, forward strand.
ACGACGAAAAAGCTCGTGATAACAGACGATTCACAATTTTGTTACTTTCGACGTATTTTCCACAGATTTCACGGACCCCTTTCCACCAGATTGTGTCAGATCGACTGATGTTTAGACAATTCTTGGCAGCCAGCGTTTCCATGTAGACGACGATATTAAAGAAGCCATTAATACCTTGGCGTTCTTCTCAGAAACAACATTCTACGAGGGAAGTAATAATGAAGGTAAGGATGCCACGTTATGATAAGTGTATCAATAATAATGGAAATACTTTTTCTGGAGTCGCTTCGTATGTCTTATTGTCCTTAGTTTCCGAGTTTATAAATGATCAAAGAATATGTACGTGCATCGACACACGCTACTATGTTTTTTGTCCTTATTTGATGTTTACAAACAACACTATCGATTTATATAATCAAAAGTTCCGAAGTTATTTGAGAGGATCGATTTAAATAATTCACCTTGTATGTAATATTTTTAAAGATTCTCGAAATAGTAAAAGATTTTCTTAAAAAATGTTTCTCGAATTGTTTCAAAACTGGAATAGGAATTTGTTAAAAAATCTCGAATATCCTTCTAGTGAAATACTTGAATACAATTACTGGTGCAATAACGCAACATTCGTTCAATTTTCAAGCCAGTATTAATTCGTCCAATATCGGGCGAACGGGAATAAATGCGATACTACGATATGATGTACATTATTAGTGATCTTCACTCTCTTTGAAAATCAACAGTCCGTAAAATCCAAGTTGCACAGGCCTGTTTAAATAGACAAACGTGCGGAAGGCGTCGTGCAACAGCAGAGTACGTCGCGACGCCTTGCTGGCGTGTTTCGACCGTCATAATATTTGGAATTGTTCGAGACCTGGTTGAACGTAGTCGTTTTCTTGCTTCACAATTAGCCGTTGTGCTTGCCCATGTTTCCTGACATCGATTCAGTACGATACGCGTCTGTCACACATCCTGACGGTTATTAACACCGCAGGATCAACGCGTTGGCGAAATTGATCGCCTCTTTTTGTCTCGTTTTTTTATTCCGAGAAACAGCCAAGTAGTTGTTTAATACTGTTTCTATTTTCTCGAGCAATTTAAGTTTGTCGAAAATGCCAAATGTGGAATGCAGAGCTTGTTGGCAGTCGTAAATTGTAAACGAAGAATAAATTTTAAAGATCTATAGGTATATTTTTTATCGAGGATTCATTACTTTAGCGCTATACTCTGATTCGAGTAGATATTTTGATATAAAATTTTTCTCATTTAATACTCGGGATGATTAATGAGATGACACTGAGAGAAGAGAAGTAATCTATAGAGAAATTTTATAATTAATTGTAACATCGTAACAATTACTGATAAACATTTAACAAAAATTCGTTATTCTTTAATGTAAAATATAAAGTTTGACGAATGTAATCGTAGAAATTCGAACGAAATTGAGCACCGATTCACCAGATTCCCTCGAACGAATATCTCGAGGCATGATCTGGCACGTGGCGTTTATTATCTTTTGCGAAAAGGAATCAACGAACGATGATCGAAGATCGTTTACCGAGGAAGTTAATGAACAATCTGCGGTTTTGGCTTCTCGAAGCTAAATCGTAAATCTTTTAATATCGCTGGCCAGACTACACATAAATTGCAGCCTGTTATACAATTTCTGGAACAATTTTGGAAAGTAAGGTTTCTGGATTTGAAAATAATATTTTAATTAAACCCGCAAGAACCGTTTGCCGAAGAACGAACCGATCGCTCCAATATGGAAGATGAATTTTTTATTCGTGATTCGATTTTAGAAATTATTATTTTTGTTCAAAATAAAATTTCCCCAACACTGCCGACGATAGCCGCGAGGCTAAAATGAGTTTCAAATTTTGTGAAAACTGCGACACATTATATTCGTTGATCGAAGTCGGATTCGGGTGTTAAATCACGGACTTGACCGACAAAAACTTATTCAAATTTTGATCACAGTACAATAGTAGAATTTTGTAATCTGTAGCTATAAATTCACGACTTTACAATCCCAGCTAAAACGGCGGTTCCAGCGTAAGAGTATATTGTCTGCTTACTTCACGGCAGATAACATCGGCGCGCAAATTTATGGCCGTCTTCCATCAGATACGCGGAAATCCTTCAAACTTTGATGACGGCTATTCGAAGCTTTTTAAATGTTCATGCTTACAAACTGGTTCACCAGTGTAAGGACCATAAAAGCCAATATGGAAGGGGAGGCAGGGCCCCGGAACACCCTTTGCGCTCTCTCGAACCTTTATCTTTATCGTTATGCGTCGTTGTTTCAAGCTCTTTATGTCTGACAGCGGACTCCCATTAACGTTTGATTTACAACTTTCTACGAATCTATAAAGGAGCCCTTACCTTTTCCAAGGTATAGGTTTCTTTCGTTTCACCATACGTGCTTACACGATTTCTGGCCGTCTTGCCGATGTGTAAATGTGACGAGAGCGACTTTACGTTAATGCATTCTCCTATTAACTCTTTGAAGTTGGGCGAGGTAAAAACTGTCCCAGATTTTCCTCTACAGGCCTTTACTTCTTAATAGTGGTAACAAGGAACGTCTGCAAGATGTCGTTCGGTTTACACGAAAGGGCCCAATTTCCGTCGTTGTTAAAAGTAAAAGTATCTTTTACCAATCACATTGACATCGAGTTTTCTTCGGCTTCTACGGCACTACGGTCCCATCGGCAGAAAACAATATTTGGCCCGGAGGGCCGCGGTCAGATCGGCAGGCGCGATAAAATTATACATCGAAGCCCATAAACGGGTCCTAAACTTGGCCGTTAAAATTAAAATCTACCGCAAGGCGTTGTCCGCTGATGAATTACGAGGAGGTTATATCTTACGAGGACCACCCTTGCATTTTCTGCTCGTTAGTTCACTCTGTCGAGCCTTACACAGTTTCGATTTTAAAATTTTTACAGATTTTTTGAAATACCGTTGAATCCGGGCCAGACGCGCGACACCGTTTGATATTAGATGGTCACCCGTTATCTTCGTGAATTATTCTTAACGTCCTAACCACATTTCTTGCATAGTCATCAACATTATAGATACTTACCTAGTACGAAGTCCGTTTCTTAAAACATTTATGAGGAATTTATTACAAATAAGCTATAACACCTTTTGCAGTCTTTGCAAGATTTATTTACACATGTTTTAGCGACATTTTATAATTTTTTTAATGAAAGAAAGTTCAAAGTGGCACTGCATACTCTCAAACATAATCAAACATAATTAGTGTGGATTTTACTATAACTGGTATTAGAATAAAACAAAAAAGTCGAAAATTAAAGAAATAGCAACACTCTGGTTTTTGTCATGTTTTTTTTTAAATTTCGTTGGTTTAAAGAAAGATAAAAAATAAAAATTTTGGGTTGATTCCAGTCATGCGTGTACCGAATGTGCACCTAAAATTTTAAGCCATTTGGTCAAGCAGATTTTGAGATATCATGAACATCGTTCCGATAAATATAGTTTCGAGAAAAACGCTTTTAAAGTTTTATATCCCTATAACAATGACGTAGACCATCACGCCATTTAAACAGCCATAACTTCGTTAATTTTAGAAGTTTAGACATAAGGTTTTGCAGATATACTTTACAGATTATATTCTTTAAGAAAATGCAAAGAAAAACCTCGATTTTTTCAAAGGTTCACACTAGAATACTTAAATGGCAATGTGATTATTCTATACAAAGGCCATCTAGATAAAAATTTCAAACAACAAATAAAAACTAAACCATTGTTTGTCAGTTACTCGTTAAATAATGTGAAATAAGTATTTATAATTGCCGCCATATTTGGGAAAAGACATGCGCGCCGCCAAGGATGAGTTTGGGTAACTGAAGTGTATGCGTGTATCTCAAAAGTCCACTTAACTATGTGCAGCGAGAAACGGTTAAAAAAAAATTATTTTCGGTTGCAGGGGTCACTTGCAATCATTTTTGGTCAATGGGCATACTCTCAAAATCCTACCCATTTTCTAGAAAAAAATTCGAGAAGGTGTGAAATTTTTCGACAAAATTAAAAAATTTCAAATCGTTCTTGAAAAATTATTTCCGGTAGTGGGGGTCATTTACAATCATTTTTGGTCAATATACATACTCTCGAAATCCTACCCATTTTCTAGAGAAAAATTCAGTACGTGGCGGAACTTTAAACGTTAATAACTTTTTAACGCAGCCTCCATCAACAAATTGGTATTCTTGATTTTCGTCTTATTTTGGCCTCTAGAATCTCCCCTTAAAACTTTTCCCAGGGGTGGCCGAACACCCTGTATAATACAGCTTTCTTATCTGCATTATTTTATATTTATGGCATAATTTTTTATGTAATGTTTCAGTAACATCCTCGTGTCTTTTTATGTATTCGGTGGATGCAAGAACTGTGCATCCACTAATTATTTACATAGGTGGCAAATGTTTTATGTTATTATTGAGACTTTTAATATTATTATTGTTATTGTTATTGATGATATTAATATTACGTTGTAGTATTAGCATTAGTATTGTTGTGGTAGTAGTAGTAGTAGTTATTGTTGTTGTCGTTGCCATTGTTGTCATTTTAGTTATTATTATTGCTATTATTCATGTTTATATAATCATTAAAGTGCGCAGAACGTGAAATACGTCTCTGAAAGAAACGTTGATATTGCGGACCGTATTTGTACATCGAATCGGTGATTCCTTCATCAACGATAAACCCTCGAAAAATGTTGATGTTGCACGAATAAAGGTCTCATTGCCAGGGGTCTCGTAAAATCAGCGGAGACGCGTTGCAGGTCCTGTTGCATGCATATAATATGGCACCGTGTAATAAACTCCTTGTGGCGTGACTGCGAAACGATTGGGCATTACTTTTCGTTTTATTATCACTTTATTATTAGTGGGACTTGCCTTTATGGCCATATTAAGCTCAGAATGCGTAGACATTCCTGCGTGTACGCATTAATAAAGGAGTGATTCATCTCTCCTGACTGGTGAGGACTGGTACGATGCAAAAGTTTACCACTCTATCAATTACAACGTGCCAATGAACCCGATGGTTTTAAGGACTCCGGTGGGTGGACAGTAGCGCCGGAGGAGTTTTACGAAGAGTTCCATGACGTTAAAAAGTTTAACTTTAATATCAGGACTATTAATATCGAAAGAAAAATTTTTTACTCGGACAAACATTATTTGTTGATAATCGTTCCTTGTCAAAGACCAGGAATCTTAAGAAAAACTTACCATCTTCATATTCGATCAAATATTTGCACCTACCAAGCGATTCATCGATTCCATAAATCGTCTGATGGTCTACTTCTCGTAGTAACCAGGAGAAAAAAGTTACTAGCCTCAAATTTCCCGCGTAAGAAGTCCGTAGGTATTCCCTGAAGCAACACAGTGGCCCCGCAAAAGAACCAACGGCATCAGAAACAGCGTGAAATCGATAGAATAATAATGAGATGAATATGAGAACGAGGAACAGAACCCGAGGCTACTGAGAGATCGAACTGAAGAAACGAGCTGGCGAAGGGAAGGAAGAGTAAAAAGAAAACATGGAAGGGGGTCAAAGGTGAGACCCGGCCTCTCACACTGGCCGGTCTCAGAGATCCAATCGGGTTTCTCGCTGAGTTCCTTCATCCTTAGCCTCGGCTGGCGTCATGCTCTCATTATACTCGTATCGCGAGGTGCGATTAGAGGTGCAAATTTGTTGGAATCGTCGCTGAGCTCTCAGGCTTCGTCCCCCCGTGTCGTGATTCCACACGAGGTACTTCTTTGGGATATGTGCGGCTGTATTTGTACCTCGCAATCGTTACCGTGAATTGCTGAAATTGTTTGGGAAGCTTCGTGGTAACTAAACGCTGACAAATATTTACTACAAGCTTCGAATAGAAATTATTAAAACAAGTATACCGCTCGCTAATTGTTATGAAATCAACTGATATTTAATAAGGTGCAGGAGAGACTGGGGTAAAACCACTCACCTGATATGTTTTTGTTACATAGAATAAATCAGAGGGTAAACAAGATTTTGTTTAAAAAATATGCCTGATTTTTCGTGGTAAAAAGTAAAACAACGTGCCTATTTGAAACCGTGTAAAACTTGGTGTATTTATTATAGATCGATACATCAATTCTTGTGTTGCATCGTTTTTGCAGCTCCGTCACCGAGTACACGTATTGCGAAACTCGTTCGTTGTTGCTCAATTACGCTCACTTTCGGTATATTCCAGTCACTCTCCCCGTCGCGACGGACGGTTAACGTACTGCTGGAACTTAACTCGAGACAAAGATCGTTAACACGATTGTAGATAGTGTTTTTCATACAAATCCTGTATGCAGTTTGTGCATTCTACCGCCTTACGTAAATTTTCACTAAAAATTATTTTATTTTCCACTGTTGGGAAATTTATTCGTATCAGTGGATGCATCGAATTTCTTTACCATGTTAATTATTTCATCCACTATTTACGGGGAAAATAACATTAATGTTCGTTGCCTCGAGTAAATCGAGGATCGGTGTTAAAATTCACGCGAGGCAAGTAGCGATTTTATTTCAGGAATTGTCTGTCGAGGTTTATGATAGGGCTAAAAATGGTCGACAGTGTACAACGTCGGTATTCCGACATCTGCGTGCCAGCACACAGCCCTACCATAAACCTCTGAATTTCTAACCAGAGAAAGCAATACCTGCACACAGGTCAAAAACACGAACTTTCTCCGACGTCCTTCGGTGACAGTTTCACCCCCATGAGCCATCTACCCCCTTCAAAAATCACTGCGCTAAGGACTACTTAGAAAGAAGGATTTGATTTAAAATAACACCAGATACATTAATCTATCGATTCAGAAAATCTCGTGATGTTACATTGAACGTTTTTTGTAAATAACACTGCAAGATTAACAAAGGAGTCATGATTTCTGAACAACATTAAAATCAAAATATCTCCTAAACTAATGTTTTTTTTTTTTTACCGTAAGTAGGCATGTACTTTTTGTAAAGAATATCAAAACGAAGCAAGTTTGTATCAAAGATGATTTATTGATTTCCCAAATTCATATCGGATATGGTAAATCCTACCGAAGTCGTACAATTTCTATTGAATAATTCAGTAGTTTATTATGTATGTAGTACATTATGTACGCATTAGGTTGTTGCATATGAAATGACCGATTTTGTAGGGAAATTTTAAACTTCTGTAACTTTATTATAAATAATTTTTTTTTTCGCTTTTACTAATACGAGAATCGTAAAAACTGCTTCATAAGCTCTCTCAAAACCTTAAACCATACTCTGTACGTTAAATTCGGTATTTATGTATTCTTGTATCTTTTTACGTATCTAACAGCAAATCGACAATGACGTTTATATGAATATAAAATGAATACACCCCGCACCCTCGGTTATACATGCGTATGAAACTATCGTTTTATGCATGTATATGTATTCTTCGTTAGAATTATTCATTTCGAAAAGAAAGAAGAGAAATTCTCAACGCTTATAACATTATCTAACTAAAAATAAGACAATATATTTAGAGAATAGAGAAAGCCAGGGTAAAACCACTTAAGTTCAGCTACCACAAACAACAATCGCTTTAAAACTTTGGCTGCCACGTCGTCCATATATGAGTAACAGGAACTTTCGCGTGAAATATGGAAAAACACATTTTAAGTTATGTAGTTTATCGTTGTCTAAACTCAAAGTTTTGGCCTCGTAAAAAATTGTACGGTTTTGGTCCGGCAGTGAACGTGTCAAGGCGGAATCCTTAAAACGTCGCCGAAAGAAGTCACAGATCTTGGAGCTTTGTCGATATTGGATCAAAGAAGACCAGTTCTTCCAGGATTTACAGAATCTAACAAGAGTGGTTATCTAGTTTCGTATCCTAGGTATCGTCACGCCTTATTCGCGATCCTGGCCGCTTCCGCGAAAAAGTGGTCAGCCGCGGACCAGTTTCCGCCACGATTTTTCTATTTTCTTGCTGTGCCCGGCCAAGAGAACGAACCGTTGTCGTATCGAGGCTTGGGATCGATGAGGATCGATAGCGACGCTGCCCAGACACGATCGAAGCTTCCTGGGTCGCGACGTCCTGCGGCAGGACCACCATCATCGAATCGCTTGCATACGTTAAAACAACGACGGTGCCTCTGCTGTTGTTGTTTTTAATTATGTTTATAATCAACGCGCGGCGTGTCTATGGTAATCGGTACCGCCTATTCGAGATTTACGACCACCTGCCCCTCAAATCGATCCGAAAAAGTCACCAGACGATTCCCCGTTGGCTCTTTAAAACGCGACAATTCTAAAACGATAAATATTTTGGAACGTCATTGGAATTTTCGATGAAATTTTCTGCAAATATCTGCCCGCGACTTACCATTAGAATTAAATTAATCATTTCTCTGTGACGACAAAAAATGTTTACAATAAAGGAGAATTACTTGGAACTATATAAAATATGTAACAAATGCACAATGTCAGACGTTAGACGTAGCATTCGTGACATTTTTTATTTTTAAATTATATTCAATATTTTATAATTGATATCAGAATTTTAAAATTTATATAACGAATTCGATCCGGCCTAAATATCAAAATCATTATTGGTTTAAATTTACCAAATTTAAACAATCCTACCTATATCAAACTCCAGGAGCATTGGTCCAGTATAAACCTGTTTTACTGCATCCAAAGGCTACGCTGCACCAAAAAAAAACAACCGGCATTTCTTTTTTTGTTAAAAAACATAAGATGCACAAAAACCCCTTTCCAGAGACCTACTAATCTGTACCTTTTCGCTGATTAGGGTCTTGAAGACCAGAACGTACGTTGTCTATGGTTGAAGGTTTAATGTTTTAGAAATATGATTTCCTGTTATCGATAGAAAGAAGAACAAATATTCGTTTCGGAAGATAGGAACTTTTTTAAAATTTTCTTGCCAATTATACGTGTTCATACATGTAAAAAAGATCATATAAACATGGGTCCAGAAGCTTTTCCTTTCCAACATATGAACACCTATTATTAGACATTGCAGACGCTTGTATCGTGCTACAAGAATGGCTTATATTAATATCGAGTAGGCAGACTCTGTACTTCCATTGTGATAGTCAACCTATTAATTGTTATTATTCCATTTCATATAACACGAAGTTTTATATGAAATGGAATATCTGTAATCTCTAAATCTGTAATCGACGTTTCTAAAGTATTTGTCCCAAGGAGATCCTCAAACTGGTACGAATTTCTTCCCCGTAGGTCCGTCTAAACGTCGGAATTTCAATTTTGTTCCCTTCCAAATTACATCTTGTTGATTTAAGTCCACGTTGACTGCAACAAGCAACTGGCCCACGTAAATTGGACGTCACCAGCACGCAACGAGTAGCCCCCCACAAAAAATGAATCATGCTTCTCGAGAGGGGAAGAGCGAAGTGAGATTCGCTAAGGAGTCCCGGTCATGCGAGGTTACACACGTGTACCTGGCTAGCAACGACAGCGACGCCAGCTAATGACGCCCAGAGATACCAGCGATACCTCTAATTAATTCTTCCTATCTTCTCGATATACAAATGCCCACTGTTCATGCCGATTGCCAGGCCAGTGTCGATGGAAAAGATTTATCGCGTTCCGTGACCAGAGGGTTGTTGGGGAAGGGTGACTTACGTTTCGCCTATATTTTTCCCGAATTTTTCACGATTATGTGTCAAACGCTCTACACGAATTTAGGATAATATTTCATTTAAAGAAGAATGTTGTTTGTACCTATCTATCATCGATATACTTTTAAAAAGTCAATTGGAAATTATAAAATACAAATTGCATCACCGTTGCATATAATCGGGAATGAAACACATTTCTACAGAACATTTCTGTTCTACTGAACAAGAAGATTTGTTCACTTTTAGTGGATTGGCTCTAACTAGAGAAACTAAGTCAGAAACGTAAATAAGTAAATACCTTTATTCTTTTAGCTTTATACATATCGTAGCATTTTATCTTAGCTTCCATACACGGTAAAATTAAAAACGAGGAATATAATCGCAGATGAGGTATATGAGTAGACCTTGCATCCAATGTATTTTTTCGGCTCATTACCATTTTCATATCACTCGTAACATTACCAACAGGTTACAGAAATTAACAGAATTCTACGCGACGCGCAGAGTCCGTCCGCCATTACAAGTTGTTCCGTTTCCCTTCATTGAATTTATTGAGTATTCACCACATCGAACAACCCTTACAAATTAAAGAATTTAATACATAGTCGTAACGCACGATTGTCGCTTATTATTTTCGGGAGGAAGGGCTTGCGAATATCTTATTTTCTGATCGTGCAAGGTCTACCCAAGTCTGGTGACGCTTTGTAAACTCTTTTCTGCCCCCCTGAGCTTTTCCAGACAACAAAAAGCATATTAGGTAACGCTGTTTTACCCTACTCTCCCCTACTGGTATCCGTCATGGTACTCAGTTTGTTAAGAGCGAAGCGATAATAACTGATATGAATGCGTCCGATGAAACCGAACGTTTTCATTTCCGCGGGAGACGTTCGTGTCGAGCGAGCTCGTAAAGCGCGCATCGTAAAGAGGGGAATCTGCGCCCGTTAAAGAGCGTGCATCCTAACGAGACAGAGTACAGGAAGCTGCCGGAACTACGGGCCAGAGTTTGAACCTGCCTACTGCAGGAGATCGCGACACGATCCTTTCAAACTTTACAAAAGAAAGAAAGAAAAAAACCCCCCGCTACCGTTGTTTGAAAAAGTCTGAAGACAAGAATCGAAAGAAAGAACTTGGACTTTTTCTTTAAAAAGATATCTGTCCTCGTTGGTAGTTTTCTAGGAAAGAGGACTCACGAACGAATTCGGTATGTAAGTACACTTTTGGTGCTTTCAATAACATTTTACTTCGAAAAAGTTATCGAACGGCAATGATTTATGGAAACCCGATAGCACGTTAAATATTAGTCCGCGACAGTCAAAAATGACTAACTGAAAAAAAATTCTGCAAACTGGACATTCCGATCGCTTCCTTTGCTGTTTCGTCGCTAACCGGCTCCTTTCAACCGGTTCCCGAAAGTCCCGGCGCCTACTTTAACAACAGTTTAATCACAGCGTCATCGAGAGTAGGCGGGAATCGTTTGTTTGGCCCCTATTAGGCAATAATAACCGGGGTGCGGCGGCTCGTGCCCGCGAGATAATTTATTCCCATTGGAGGCACCCTGGGGCCCCGCCACGCCCAGAAGCACGTTCTGCAGCTCCATCGGCTCGTGCCGGTACTTCTTTATGACACTGGAACTTCGGAACGAGTGCGTCATAAACACACTCTCTTTTTCGAACGGATTCCGCGAAGAAACTACAATTGAATCAAACAATCCGGCCATTATGTTGTCATCCGATGGATAATGTTCTTAATTTTTTATTGAAATATTAAAGAAAGTCTTGTAAATCGACGCAATGGTGGTGCGATCATGGACTCTTAAACCGTGTCCATGGCTTTTGTTACAAGAAGAAACAACGAACGCTGTAAGATTTCGTAAGGTTTCGTGGTAAAACTATTTTTACTGTATCAGAAGCATCGTACGAGAAGGCAATTAGGACTATGGAAACGTAACGATCGAACTCTAATAATGAAATAATACGTCCGTGTAGCAGAAACGGCTTCGTCACCAATATAGCACTCTATTCTGTGCGGTGGAAACGATTGGAAAAAATCTGTTGGATGAGGGGGGACCGGGAGCCACCGAGACTGACTGGAGACTCTTTGATTCGGCTTCAGCCGCAGTGCGTTCAAGGCCGCTTCGAATCTGGACGCATAAACATGCCAGAATCGTGAGACGTCACTCCCCATAATAACAATAAGAATCTGTCCGTCCTGTTTCCAGTGGCGGCGGGCCCCATGCGGCCCTCTCGCTCTCCTGGGAGCTGGAGATCCACGTGATTACGACCGCGGGAGCGTCTTCACAAATCACTCGGCCGCTCGAAGCGCTCCTTCCGTTCAGAGGACTCCCCCCGGAGGAGATATTCCTCTCTTGCTGTGGGCCCCTCGCCCTCGGCCAATGTCGCGGGCTCTTCCATTTGCGGTGCGCTCCTGCGCAACTTGCCAATAAGTTACGTCCAGTAGCCCTCGTTTCGCTTATCGGAGAACACTTAACCGCGACGCCGAGGAATGCGTGGGACACGGATTGGTGGAGAGCAGGGACGCGTCAGAGAATGTCAGGGTTTTTGAGTTTGACGCTTCCTGCAAGAGGAACGAGCGTCGCTGGAATAACCATCGGCCTTGGCCAGCTAGCGCTTTTTAATTTAATAAGAACATATCGTCGACGATACGGAAAAAACGGTTTAAGTAACGCAATTTGTTTAATAATAAACTTACCTCGGTGAAAGCGATCGTTTAAAAAATTTTCTTTAGAATCTGTTACGTGCAACGTTATTTCAGCGCCATTTAATATGAAAATGAGAATTTCACAATTTCACAATTCACAATGTTTTCTTAAAGTAATTTATGCATTTGCAATAAAACGTTTCGTAATATTAAATATATATATATTTTCGATTGTCTGTCGTGATATAGGAGGAATGCAAATGGCTACCCTCTAGCTTTTATCGCGTGATAAAACATTCGATTGCTTTAAATACTTGAAAAAGTTGGAACGGAGAAAACGTAGGGATAAAAATCCTCGATTATAGCTGATCGTTTTGTCCACTATACCGGGACACGTTCGAAGATAATATTGTGAATACCGTCTCCCTCGGGGCGCGAGAGGGGAGAACGAAGATCGCCCCCACATAACACAGTGGCTGCATTCGACGTCACATCGTCGCGAAGCCAATTAAATAAATATTCGTTGACATTACGACCGCGTCGCTTCTACAAACTAGCCTTCTACGTTCATCCAAAAGGAACTGCTCGTCCGCTTTCGTCTCCCCACACCCCGTTCGCTTCCGACGAGACTGCAAATCGCGAAAGTTTCGCGCTCGACAAAAGTAACTCGTCAGATTATTGGCAATTTCGGAAATTCTATCAAAAAACCCCGGAACGAGACGTTTTATGCATTCGTTGACTTTGTTCAATCTTCGGAATAGATCACGAAAAGAACAAGCTTCGGTGCTTCCGTTCCATCATTGAAAATGAAACTATAGTTTGGACATCGAGACTGTACTTCATCCGTACCTTTCTCCGTTCGACTATCTTGCCTTGTTCGAGCAATGGCGCGCTTGTTGAGTGGGATAACATTCAGCAAGAATGATGTCATAAAGTACGACCATGCAAAGATTATTCGTAAAATTATTTCGTTGTAGTCGCAACTTGACAAATTAGTATTTCGTAATCGGTAGTATTCTCCCGGACGTTCTAACAAAACGGAAACTGTTACAGAATATGTAACAACTCGAAGAGGTCTGAACGTCTCAACTCGAGATTTAATTTCTTTGATTTCGTAGCCGGTAAATCCTGTCGTCCGAGTGTGGGTGACGTGGCTGGTCAATGCGTTAACCTTACGCTCCAATATGACAAGCAACCCTAAGGCCCTGGTTCTACAAGCATGGAGACCGGAGGAAAAATGTACCCCAAAGTATCCGTGGGCGTGCATGTGTGTTGTCCAAGTTCTCTATGACACCCTGTCCTTTCCCGAAGGTGTCGGTAGATGTTCCCGGGACCTGGTCGGCAGGGACACGCGAGATATATCGTCCGACCGGCTGTTAATAAGACGAGACAATGCCGGTGTTCGGTGTGTGCGTGTGTGCTTGGCCTGGTCCCACGAGAGAGGCCATGGGCGTTCATATGTTTATTAGCCGGACCCCGCATAAATAACGCGGCTATAAGAACGAGAGAAGAAAGGGTGAACGGAGGGGCCGGACGAGGGCCTCGAGAGATCGGCCGAGTAAATTGTCACACGCTCTCTCCGTTCTAAGGGAACAGGGAATTGGGGTGGTGGACCCAGAGGTCCTGATCGGCCGTGAAGAAAGAGGAGCGGGTGGAGAAAGATCCTATCCCCGAGCTGGACTGCGCAGGAAGAGCTAGTGATGAGCTCAAGGCGCATCGAGTTACTTAAAACCAGAATTGCCCAATTTTGTCCCCCGACGCGTTGCCAAAAAACTAACGCCGATTAAATGTTTCACGGGTAACGTGTATTTATCGACTTTATCTCGTGTTTCTGGCCATCCGTAATGATTAAAATGAACTTGCTAGTAAAATACCAACAAACAATGTACCGAATATGTCTGTTCAGGTCTGTTCTATGCAATAAATATATTACGATCGCCGCGCCATTTTTGTTGCGTTCCGAACCATTCGATAGAAACGTCGAAGCGTTTTCAAGATATCTTAAACCTTTGTTCGACGAAATTACTCAAAAACTAACAGCAGAAACAATCGAATGCCCATCACTAGAAGCGGACTGTTGCTGGACAGGGAGCGGACGGGCCCAGGGCCCCTCGAAGGGCCGGGGAAAAGACGGGAGGGGAAGATGGACCGAGAACCGGGCCTACCTAATTTACCTCCCAGATAATGCGGCATAATTAAAGCAAAATGTAACGTCGCTGGCAATTAAAACAAATTTATGCGACCGAGATCCGCGATCGGCCGACCCGGGCCCTTTTCTGCCGGCCTTGGCCACGTCCCTGCCTCCCGCCTTCACTACCGCAAACTCCGAAGACCATTATTATTATTATTATTATTATTATTGTAAGGAAACAGGACAAGATGACGATACGCATTGGAAGATGTCCCGGAAATGTTGAATCGTAGACTCGAGCAGAACAGAAGAAAAGTTGTACGCTGCGGAGAAGAAAGTATTCGAAGGGAACCCATAGCGAGGCCCGATGCAACAGTAACGAGAGACAAGTAATTACAGGATAATGTCTTCTAGACTATAAAAGAAACCTTAAGAAAGAATATTATTTCTTTTTGTGGAGTTGATCAATTTGACAAATGTGCGCTCATATACAGTCGATCGCAAAAATCTACGGATTTCGTATTTGAAATACACACGCGATAATCTTCCGTGCGTTTAAATTAAACGTTATTTAAGATAATTACAAGAAAAACGTCCAGAGTGCCGAATTCTTTGAATACGTGCCTTTGCAAATAATCGCCGAATCGATAAAAATTCGAAACTCGGAACGAAAACGGTAAACTGAATCAAAATTGAAACGGTAGCTTTCTGTCGAGCGTAAGCAAAATATTGCACGTTTCTTCTCTTTTCATTCGCTACAAAGGTCTTCGTGAAACCAGGAATTACATGATTTCGCGGTACTCGGTCGACAGAACGGCAAAAGAAGCGGCAGGTATTCTCGAAGCGACCTTCATGGACAAAAAGCCGAAGTACGCGAGAAAGGACGAAGAAGGAGGCATAGAAAAACAGATGGAAAGCTTGAAGCCATGTAAGAAAACGATCTGACGTAGCCTGCTTCTCGCGATACATGGCCTTCTATTGGTTCATATTGAAACAAGCATTTTAAAATAAAAAATAACTAGAAAGGATGGGAGGTTACTTTTACATGGAAGTCGTTCGTAGCCAGAAATTTTAATATAAAAAAATAGTGGCGTGAATTTGACGCTAGGTTGCAAGAACACAATTCTTTGTAAAAAGATATAATTTTTAAATTTAATATTGTTTCATCTAAATACATGCGCCACGGTTTTACAGAACATAAAAGTATAATAATAATAATCTTTGTTCGATTCCACGACACGATCATCCTTTAAACGTCTGCATTTATTATCAACTTCAACAGTCCGCCATCTTGCTTGCCCCGGTTGTAACAATCGTGTTACCAAACGCGGTGTTATTTGTTAAAATAACGCGCGATGATACTGGAGCTTCAGGTGTGTAATTTTTTTTCGAAACTGCTACGCGTAAAGTTGCCAAACTCAATTTCATATTAAATGCGCGCGGGGTTGTTTTTATCGCGACACTTTGCGCAACAACTGTCAAATCGTTTCAAGCTTGTGAATGTCCAGGACAAAAGTCCCTCATACAGGGAATTCTCTGTTTTACGACCGTATTTGTTGAATGTGCAGGCTTTTGATCTCGTCAGAATGCGAGATATCCATGCGGACAGTGTATCCACCTTTACACCTGTATTCGTATATATGGAGGTTACAGCCTAACGTATATGGGGAGACCGGTGAAACCAGCCCAGTCGTGCTTGTCATATCCAGCAAAACAGCAACTGTAGTAAGTTATGGGAATAGTCCCATGGCACAGCTATTAATATTGATACCTATCGATCTTCGATTATCGCGTTGGGTAAACAGATTTATCGATGCTACTTTATTAATTACGAAAGCTGGACACCGCGAGAAACGGAACGCTGGAACAGAAAATAGTTAGTCATTAGTTGGAAACATTAGATAAGGTTTAGAATCTTTTAAACTTTTAACAGGTAACGCTTGTGAACTTTAATCAACAAATTGACATTTCTTGATTTTCGTCTCATTCAGGCCCCTAGAATCTCTCGTTTAAATTTTTTACTGTAATGGACAGCACTTCGACACACCGCTTGAAACTTGTTTAAAAAATATCTCGATAATTGTTCATTCGAAGTCCCGCTTTGCATAATACTTTTCGATGATTGATCCGAATTCGGAATTCGAAAAAACATATTAGACATTGCATTAAAAATACCGAAGGTGGCCCTGATATCTCGATAAAAGAGTAAGGTAATAAAAAACAGATTAGAACAGTGTATGCCCGCCTAGATACCATGCAACTTTTGTTCGAAACATTTTTTCGTACAACGAATACCTTACGAGTTACTTGAGGCCGTCATCTTAGGAGACTCCACCCTGTATATACATATATCTATTGTTAATTCCTCATTTTGTTTGAAGTTTTAGTACGTTAATAAATTAAAATGGAATAATAATTACTGGACCCGATGGTAAATAACAAAAATGATATTTATTTTTTGCACACTGATTATCCCCTTAAAAAAAACAAAATTTAATCCGTAAGGTGTTAAAGGTGTCTAAAAACTACTCGCCGACATCGAGTCACACGGACCAAAATTGATACTCCAACAATGTCGCGGCATTCGTTTCCCGCGCGGATCCGAAAGAAATCCTTTGACTCGCTAATAACTTCCATCGTCAATATCTCGATTCCTAACGATCCAGATCGGTAACTGCACGATCTTATTAGCGACGCAAGCCTTTGACAAAAAAGAGGGCTCGCTAAAGAAGCCGGTTGCAAGCGGCAAATTCATGCGCAACGCTGAAAGAAGAAGAAAAGGGGTCCGGTCGCAGTGGCTGAAATATCCGTAGATAAATTGACGTCAAATCAGATTTTATTGCCAGGTAGAGAGGGCGTCTGGATGCGAAGAAAGGTGATAGAAAACAGGTCCGGTCTCGCCTCGAGCGAGTCACAACTATTTCGTGTTTTTCTTCGGGGGTTTCGACGCGCCGCTATCGTTGCGCCATCTGCTTGACAAACCCGCGCCATCCTCATGAATACGTCATATCTATTCTTTTGCCAACCGTGGACCATAAACCCGAGCCTCGCTCCCGGTTCTTCCAGTTCGTCGTTTCTACCAATTCGGAATTCGGGGACTCTGGCCGTGAGACTTCGACCTGCTGTAACCCCATCGACGTCGCGATCTCGCAGATTCTGCTACCGTGCCTTGATTGTCTACCGACTCGAAACAGCCGATCACAGCGCTGAGAATAAATGCGATTTTAAAAAAAGAGCGTCGCTTAAATCGTGAAGTAATTCATTTTAATTTAGCAAATTTGATCGAATAAACGTAACAGTTTGGAAAAAGGTATAGCAGACAAACAAATTGATAGAATTTGTACAAAACGTTAGAGATTTATAATGAAAACAATACAATGATGAGAAAATTGTAATTGCGATTGGCCGCTGCTTTTAGACAGATCAATTTATTATACGAACGTTCTGTTACTATTACGTATTTTGTATACATCTTTTTGGCTACTGTCTTGGAAAGGGATGCGAAGCGCGGGTGAAAATTTCTAACTGCGAAAAGATG
Source organism: Colletes gigas (assembly GCF_013123115.1). Taxonomy (NCBI): domain Eukaryota; kingdom Metazoa; phylum Arthropoda; class Insecta; order Hymenoptera; family Colletidae; genus Colletes; species Colletes gigas. The sequence continues at coordinate 1,184,301 of NW_025106668.1, forward strand.
GTGGCGAGAATTTACCGGCTCGACGCGTGACCGTCTCCGACTCGTCGTCCAGGTGCGATTTTACGACCTTGCCTGTTGACCTTAAATTCGAGCGCAGAGCTGGCGACCAGATGTTTTATGACTACTAAATAACTATTTGACAGCTACCTGGGTCTGTAACGATTTGCGAAGATATGTATCGCCTGTACCTTTTTCGACCCGTATCTTACATTTTCCAATACTTGTGCACTGCATATTTTTTTAAAGAAAATTATTGAAATTGAGATACCCGGAAGCTGATTAAAAAAATTGACAAGGAAACGTGGAAAGATAATTTTCGGGAAAGTCCTCCGTATTCGATATCAAGGGGATTGTTCGTCGCGAGCACGCGCGGAACTGTGCCACAGTTAATGCAAAACATTGTATCGATGTTCTCAGTCGATTGTGTACACGTACGCGTCGAATAAGACCGCAGCTGCGGGGAGGGAACAAGTGGATCTTCCATCACGACAACGCATCGAGGCGCACTTCGCTCGCTGTTCGCGAGTTTCTGGCACGTTTCAACGTTGCAACCGCTCGATCGTCCATCCTATTCCCCGGATCTTGTCCCGTGCGACTTTCAGTTATTCCGAGAAATTGAAAATATACACCTGGAATCAGACTTTTCGAGAGATAAACGCAAGTAAAAACGAAGCGACAAGGCGACTGACAACAGTCACACTGTATTTTGTATTTCTTTCAAACATTATCCGGCATACTTGGAACTGGAGCAATGCTGGAAAATCAAATATGTCGGATAATTGGACCATACCTAGATACGAAGTGATAAAAACGAGGAATATCGTAGACCTTGCGTCCAATGTATCTTTCATTACCAACAAGTTACAGAAATTAACACAAAAGGAAATTACAGAAATCATTCCTGGTCACGCATTATATTTTCGGTAAAGAATTTTTTTCTCGAAAGTGCGTAAGATTTCGAGGTTATGCGTATTCATAAAAAATGATTGCAAATGAAAATAATTTTTTCCAGAATGATTTGGAATTTTTTTAATTTCGTCGAAAAATTTTTCCACCTGTCGATTTTTCTTAAAAATTTCTTTTCGATTTTTAATAAACACACGAGTAATGTGATGATAAAATTTATTTATAGAAAATTAAATATATAAAATTCTTACGCTTTACTTGCCAACTACTTAGTGTCGATGTCACTGCTGGTGACTTCTTTGTTTGTGTGAAATATAATCAGCGATATTTACCGAAAAATAGCCGGGGGTAAATATGTCCGGTTGTTCTAACATTCCGGATAATCGAAACTCTGCTGTATAACAATATCTTACCGAAAATATGAAAGTTTCATGGAAGGCCACCCCTGAGTTTGCACAGAAGCGAAAGATGTTGACTAAATTACGCTTATACCTGGATCTCCGAAGGGCTGAAACGTTGTTTGTGGAAGGCGCGTGAAACTGGTGAGCGAGGGGGAAGTTTCACTACCGCAGGTGTCAAAATCTGGCACCGACGTGGCGCCAGCGCCTATCCAGCCGTGCTTTTTTTCCAATTTTACCTGCCCGTTGCGGGCCGTCGCGCAAAAATTATGGACCGTAAAGTGTTTCGAAACAAAAGGATGCCGTTGGCACGAAGTGCTAATACTCGGGGTGTCTTTGTTCTACATTTAGCGTCTGCCTAAATTGCGTGTCTCGTAATGCGAATGCGAATACAGGAAACGCGTTTCTGCGTGCGCAACAAATTATTATTATACGACATAATACTACCGACTGCTAATGCTTCGCTATTATTTTTATAAATTGATATTTATTTGAACGAAACTTTTTTATAATTCAATATATAAGTAACTCTAACGTAATAGATAATATTCGAAAACAAAAAAGGGTGCTGTTGTGTGGAAAATAATCATGTTACAATAATGTAAACAAATATCGAATTTTATTTGTTATTAAAAATATTTGATTAATTGTAATTTAACTATGTTCGTGTGAATATTTTTATTCTCAACGAATAATATTATGCAATAACACTTGTACAGCTACGATACGAAGTGATCGTTAACAATGGTACAACTGATAATACATAGAACAACAGATGACGCACCGATCGAAGTACAACGATAGGACGTGCAACTTGCACGTATCGGGTAAATTTATTTACAAAACCGATAGTTTGAAAATACACATGTTCATTTATAATAAGGTTTCCAACGAGACGAGAAATTCAAATCGATTTATTATATTTAAACGACGATAGTGGGGAATCTTTCTATTTAAACAAAACATTTGTAAATTACGTGGAATCGTTGATTTGTGTGAAATGGTTTGATAATATACCTAGTGAAAAGAATTGCGAGGATAATTATGTTACACGCTGTAGGAACTGAAATAAACAAAATCGGGATCGATTATATTTATATCTGGAATCGAGTCGTGTGTGGTCCGTACAACGAGGAAAATGAATGGGATACACCGAGGCTGAGTAAAAAAGAGCAACGCGACAAGTGGTTGAAACTTCATAGCGTTGCCACGTGTATGTACAAAATACGAGTTATATTTATTATGTTAACATAAAGCCCGTTCGCAATTGCTTGTTTCTTAAATGTTCTAAAATTTTCTTATTCTCGTAACATTTTTTAATTTTGACTAATCCGAGAATCTCTAGGCTGAAAAATAAGAAGGGTACCTCACGTCTCCTAACACTACCTCTGCCACAAAGTTATCGTCATGATGTACTTCATTTCGCGGAAACCCGTCAGATCCATGACTATTAAACCGAGTTTGTAGCTTAGCCTGGATGCAAAACATTCTTGAGCAACATGCTGGACAGAAGTTTCTGTATCCGGCAATAAGTTACCAAGTCGCTGAATAGTTGGCGGCGATAGTTGTCTGTACGTATAGATACCTATAGATCAGCGGTTCTTAACCCTTTGTCCACCACGAATTACTAAAAATAATTTTTTAAACACTAGAACCACCTAAGCGATCGAAATTACCCATTCGTGATCTCCAATAAAAAATTGTAAAACATTTACACGACTGGATTTTTGAACGTTCACCGTGGTTTTCTAGAAAGGAACGAACAAACGTTTGTTTCCGTTGCGTTATCGTTTTAATCACTTTGGTACAAATATACATATAAACCATAAGAAACCGTTGGTTGAGAAACGCTGCTCTAGACAATGGCGGACGGCAAAACATATTTACTTCAGGAATTTTACTTTCGATTATGTGACTGTATAAACATTTTCCCATCGTTGTATTAAAAATTCATTTCTGCGGAAATTTTCGTAAAATCCAAATTAACGATCGATAAGAAAAATTGATTTTTTCGAAAGAGATGACCGATCACGATGAAATTTTAAGAATATAAAAATATATTTTATCGCTCGACCAAGACTACATATTTTTTTTTTTTAGACAAACAAACAAGAAGGAAAGAAGTTTAAAAACGATCGGATTTGATCGGTCGTGATAGTTTTAGTGTTGATTACAATTTCGATTTAAACAGTGACACGAGCGTTTGCGATCGGTTCGCGTTTTGATCGTTGAGAAAGATGCGTTGGAGGAACGAGCGACAGGCTGCATTGCATCGCGTAAAGTCGTAAAGCATACGCGGGGGAGGAGCTCCGCCCCTCTACCTGAAGTCCCACCCCGAGAAGCAAGTCAAGACCTTACCTACTTCTCATACAAAATTTAAATTAGTTTTAATCGAAACTGCATCAGGTTCCACGCCGATATATCGTGAGGTTCGGATAAAGCGTTGGAACGATACCGACCATTTGCATTTTAAGAATCACCTTCCATCGGACACATTTAAAATGTACGACGGGAGGCAATACTTAATGAAAAATTAAAAAGAAAAATACAAAGACAATGGCATTTGTAGTTTATACATTATAAACGTGACAAAGTTTCAACGGTACGTTTGAAACTATAATGTATTCTTTAATGACAACGTTCATGTAACTTGGCAAATTGTCAAGCTCATATTTTAAATAGTTTCTCTTTCATAATATTCCTAAGATGTTCAATTTTTTTTCAACTTGTGATCCAAACTGTCATCTCGAAGGACTCGTCGGTTTTTCACGATCTCTGAACAACGGTCGCCATCTTGTAAAATTGAGACGCAACCTGGAAATGCACGCAATAGGGCGAATCGTTGGGAACACTCGAACCCTGGATCTTCTCGCCTTGCCCGAAACCGCTCATCTCTTGAAATCGTCGATACTCCTACGATCCACCTGTTCTCCCCCTCCAGCATCGGCATGATAGAGTGTAAGCGGCCTCTTCAGAGCGGAACAGTCGGGCAAAATAAGTCGGAACGCGGGTCTCGGAGATTAAAGTGCGCTGACACCTTAAAGACGAGTCCATAATAGGTTGATGTTATGGCGGAAGGGAAAACTCAGCGGGAGAACTGCTTTTCCGGGGCTAAATGGGAAGGGTTGAACGTATCCTTGAATTTTCCTATTGTTGCAGCGGTTCAAGGGCACGCATTTGCGAAAACTGCAGATCGTTGGAGTCACTGTTTCAAAGATTTTGTTCGTTGATCGGAGTGATACAACAATAAATTAAAGCATCGTGTTAAATTTACGGAGAAATTAATGGAGTCTTTTCTTAGATCTCCGCAAGATTATAATCCTTTGGATAGGGGTGAATTTAGAAGTCTATTTTCTAAAGTCTATTTTCCAACAGCGAGGTTAACATTTTGACGATTTATCGGACAGCAAACTTGATACAATATTTCTAGTTTTATTTTAATATTCCTAGTGTAATATGCTTTGTAAACAGAGACACGCGTGGCGACTTAAGGCCCACCGAAAGCGACTTTCGGTATCTTTTTATTTGTTTAATCGTATGGGATTGGTCTAGCATAGAAAGCATAGATTTAGAGCATGTTATATTTTGTTGCCAATAAATAAAGGTAATAGCTCAAGTTTTTCTTTAAATGGAACATGTAACATCCTTATCATCTTTCGCTTCTGAAAGTTTTATAAAGTGTCTTATTGTTAGTCACTGACGAGGTTACATTTACAAGTTTTGGAAAATTCACCCTCGACAGCTTTAATAATTAATGTCACTGGAACTTAAATGCTTAGTGTAACGCAAATGATGATATCATATTCGGAGCAAATATTCCATCTTTCTCATTGAATCGTTCTAACTTTGATTAGAAAATGTATTTTAACAACTCTGTTGAATAATGGGATTGAACGTAGACAAACTTCATAGCTACTTCGTTCTTCAGGCTCGACACAGGTTGATTACTTTTTCTTAAACAATATAAAAACAAAATTCGCACGAAAGATCGTACTGTCAGGGAATGGAACCTTAGAATTACAAAAACTTCTGGACATGTATCGCACGTACTGATCAATTGACCACGCACTTACAACGATTGCAATGGATGACACTTTGAGCATCGATTACATTTAATACTAACTCTTGAACAAATGTTACATATTCCGTTTAAAAAATTCAACTTGCACGTCTTGATAAATGACAAAACAAAGAAAAAGAAATAAGATTAGAACTTATGGCGTTCGATGTTAAAGCGTATAGAGAGTGAAATTTTAAGTACTACAACTTTGCTGATGTTTCGACTGCGAACGATCTGTTTATGCGTTCTCCGCACTGAAAATTTGACGAAAATAGAAAAAAGGAAAAATCGGTTTCTTCGAACTCCCGAGCAAGACTGCTGTTAATATTTTGACTTTGGAATCGCTTTGGGAAGTGTCGTGTTCCGAATGTGTCTCGATCGTAAAAGGTAGGGTGGCAATCGAGAAACGTAATCAAAACATCAATACCTCTGTCCGTCTCCCGATAACGCAGAACGAAAGCGGATCCGTGGAAAGTCTGATGCATCGAGTACCGGCACACTTGCAGCATTTCCCCGACGTTGCTATAAAAACCGCGTCAGCGCGACGAGAATACAATCGACGAGAGCGCGGCCGCGCGGCATGCACGGTGGGGAAGCCGTAGAATATTCACGCAGCATACAAAATCATAAAGACGCGAGTGGCTGGCTATAATAATGCATAAGGGGGCGGGGCTGCGCTGATGCAGTCCACGCCCCGCGCAGCCGACCCACTGGTGGGGGAACCTGCGCCGGAAGGGGAACAAGTTGAGACAAAGCTTGAGTAGGGAGTTACAGAAACACAACTGAAGCTGCAGCAGAAAATCATCGGAGCCCGTCAGACGGTAATTCTCCCTTTTCCTTTGAGCTAGGGGCGTGTTTAGTGAAACGTGCCGATAACTAATGCATGCATCAACATTGTCGCTAAACAACAATACGAGTAACGTTACTTATATTTATCGTCTAACTTGCAAATGTTACAGAGATCTTGCAAACGTTCGCGGTAGACATGTTTGATTTCAGAAAAAATTAATATTACAAAATACTTACGTAACGTTACCGCTAATATTTGGCACCGACCGGTTTAGCAATTGTCAATAGTGATTAATATAGTCGTATAATACGTTTCTGCTGCCAATTACCGATATACTGGGATATTTCTTAGAAGCGGCCAGTTGTGATATAATTATAGCATTTTCGCTAGACAATTATTCAGTGTTACTTGATTTCTTCCGATCTCTCAAGGTTCTAAAATACTCGCAGTTTATTAATACGTTAGTTTTAAATTAGTTAGTTTTAATTGAACAGTTGGTTTACGATTTTCAATAGGTTCGCTAGTTTAGAGGAATTTTTGAATCTTGAACGCAAACTTACATCATTCGTTTGTTTCATTACTATTTATTATAACTATTGTGACGATTCTTATTTTTTCAATTCCATCGATTTCTCATTGTAATTTCACTAAACTCCGTAACTTCATTTGGCATTCTTCTCTTTCAACGGTAATTACATATTGCGTCGTGACACTACCATGAAAACAAAATGGTGATAGTACTCGAAGTATACGATTGGAATATTCTCTCAAGCGACAGTGATAGCCGATCGATATGTAACTTGATGTGAGTGCCATGAGAAAAGAATATACAGGTTTTTAATGCTATTGAATGCTGTGCTCAGCAAGCAGACCAAATCCAAACCTAATCAAACTCCGACTCATTGTACCGCGTCAAGATAAAGTAACTTGGCTAACAAACAGTTCAATAGCTTCTTTAGACATCTTTATTTCCTTGTTTCATACTTTTAAATAGATAATTACCCAGTAATATCTCAACGACTGTCGGAAGCACCGTGTCTAATAGTGTATCGAGTAAACTCAAGAAGGTAAGATTTCAAATCCACCCAACCTCGTACGACACTTACCAGGTTTCATCTACATCGGCCATCGATGCAATTTGGAATAAAAAATCTACGTCGAAATCGTTAAAAAAACGTAAACAAGGATCAAAGTTGTATTTCCTGCGTGTATTCATACTTTTCTTACGAACACACGGAGAAACGAATATTTTAAAACAGATCGTGTTAAAAAGTGTACGTGCAACGGCAAGTATGCAGATTTCGAAACAATGAATTTATAATCGCACAGGTAAAGCGAATAGCGAAGAAAGTAGAAGGTTCGACGGTGTAGGAATAGTTTTTTCTGCCCGGTTTGTACTTATCGAATTGATTCAGATTCATGAGTACACATTGAACTTGATCCCACCCCTGGCGAGCGGCAGTCGCGCTGGTGAGGGTGTTGCATTGGTGGGGCGTCCGCGAAACGTCTGGTAGGAATGGAGGGAGATAGGAAAGCGCGCGCATGCCTATCCCCTCCGTCTCCATCAGGGCGCGACGGTCAGCGCAGGAGAGGGGCGTTGCGATGTCAGGCCCAGAGCTGGTCCGTCCGTCGTCCGGCCGACTTGAGGTATCAGAGCTACGGATTTCGCGCGAGATATAGACCATAAACACACATACACGCTCGCACACGGACGCAGGCACGCGGTGTCCCCGCGTGGCAGACGGACAAACTCGGCTGGTGCCAGACGTGCGCACACCGGTGTGCCGCCGGGGGTCCACGGTGTAAAGTTCAGTGCGTGACACAAAATACAGTGGAACAGAGAGCGAGAAAGCGAAAGAGGGAACGAGTGCGCGCGCGCGCGCGCGAGAAAGAGAGAGTGAGCGAGAGCGAGTCGCGCCACGTGCCGTTGGAGAAACTCAAGAGTGCGCGGGTTTCGAAGATGGGTCTAATGTGTTACTGGCCGAGTTGAGGCGCGTTCTTTACGCATGGGATCGTTCAGGAAGTGGATTAGCGCGCGCAGGGAGGTGTGGCTCCCTGACAGTGTCGATGGTGAAGTACAGCAGTGAATCGGTTGTCCTACGGTCGAAATTGTCAAGTGCGGAATCGAGCCGGTCCTCGCCGCGGCGTGGACCGATGACGCGTCGGTCCGTCTGAGCAAGATTTTATCCGGGGTACCCGATCAGGAATCGCCGCGACCAGAAATCAACAGGCAAGAAGGGATGTCACGGAGAAAGCAGGCCCGTCCGAGCCGTGCCCACCTCGAGGAGGATCTTGTCCAGGGCCCTCTGCTGATCAATGCCGTGGGAAACGTGAACGATACCCGTAAGTGAACACCATCGGTGCATTCCTAAATACCATTGGAACACGCTCCCTCGCGTTCAGTGTTTTCCTGGATAGGTTAGGGCGCACAGGACCGTCTAGTGTTTCTCTTTCGACTAGTATCGAACCGTCCCGCAAATCGTTTCACCCGTTCCTTCTTCTATCATCGAATACAGAGTGGACCGGCTCGCAGATATGTTCGCGTCACTCAAGTGTTGAAGGTTATGTGTACCCCGCGGGGCAAGGAAAAACGAGATTATGCAGTTTCGAATTCAGATGGAAAGTGACCGCCAATTGTGAATAGGTTTTTACCCGAAACCAAACGTGACGACGTTCACGTTGTATGGATCCTGAGAACCACGCATCGTATGCGTTCGAATAGTGCTCGGAAAGTTTAAGGTGTCGATGATGTCAAGTGTTATCATTCAGGGTCCAATGCAATCGATTCACGCAAATTATATGCCTTTCGAAGTATCGAATTAACCGACGTCCGCAACCGACTCGATTTTCGAATAAGTGGTGTATGGTTGGTACACGGCCTATATTATTCCGAAAGAATGGTGCACAAAACAGTTTTCTTGCTGTTTTCCTTGTATATAGATCAGGGAATCTCGTTTCTTCAAATTAGTGCTTCAAGTGGTTACAGTGAACTTCCAAATCATTTTCTAATATTCCATGATAATTCCAATATTCCCCAAAAACTTTGCGAAGGGTCCGACATCCGAATAATGAGGTTTAACGGTCGAATTTCATAATGCTAACGTTTCTGGCACGAATAAGGGATTCTTCTTTACAAAAGACTCGACTTTCTTGCAATCTTTCGTCGTTCACCAGCGAAAACTGTATCAGGTTTCGAACTGCAGAGTTGACACGATAGAAAGCCGTCGGCAGCGCGAGACCAGTTGCAAGTGTAATCAAATCTTGATTCACGGTCGTTCTCCGTCGGACTTCTTGCGTCGCGGCGCATTAACAAGCTACTTTTTCACGCAATGTTGCGTTATCTTTCTTTGGTTTACTTGGCTGGAAAGGAAAATGAATCGCGTATGTACGATTGTATGTCAAAAAGTAACTCATCCGCGCCAAGTTCGATATTCGTCTTATTTGACAGCGTCCTCCGCATCTCCCATAGAAATTGCAACTTTTCCTTAAATGCTTGAATGCTTGAAATCTGACACGAGTCTCGATGAATCTCACGATCTTCTACGTTCGTTCTTTTTGACGATTTTGATATTCCGTATCCGGGAAAAATGCGAGGCAAAGACAGGTTTCTCAATTAAGGTACGATGACCTGTTCGAAAACGCAACGAGCGCGATGCCACTTGTCAGTTTGCATGCTACGAGCGTTATTGGACGCGTTTAGAACCGCTATGTTTCGCGCGGGGAATTCTCGTTTTCGTAATGGTATGTTCGTTATCTCTGTTAGATTTTCGAAAGGTAGCTCGGGTACAGGTTATTTAGATCCGAATGTGATTATGATTGGATAGTTCAAGTTGCGGTATTTCTGACCGATTACCTGCAACGCGTTTCATTATTATCTGGAAACAAAGTAATATCCAAAATGGCTGGTGCAGATCGAACGCATTTGACTAGGATAATTTTCAATACCCGAGTGACAAACAACGCTTGAAAGCGTATTATGTAAACTGATCAGGAAGTGCCAGTGTCCTGATAAGCATGCTGTTAGAGAATAGATTAATCACTGTACCGAATTTGAACTTTGTATGGATTCTTAGAAAAATGATACACTCGACTGGAGTTTACATCGTTACCTTTGGTTCATTTATTTTCCAATTTAGTTTAGACGATTCCTATTAACGAAATTATTATCTTCGTAGAAGAAACTAAATATCTGTTATTCTTACACGTTCGATGCAAATTTTTATTTCACAATTGGTTCGATGAAATTATGAGACCGTTTCACGTTCCCCTAGAGTCTAGTAAAGTTTGTAGTCAAGCTTCAGAATTTTAGACATTCATTCCTAGAGAATACACAATTGTAACGAATCGAAATTTACACGTTCGCGTGTCAAGATTTAAATTAATAGTTTAATAAAAACGAACAAATAACATCGATGATCATAAAATGGGGAACCTAATCCGGATTTTGAAGCGATCAACATTTAAGAATTTTATTAAAATCGGTGGACTGGTTTAGTTATTTCGAGTTTAATGTTTGAATTAAACCAGTAGATCAATATTTCTGTTCTAGTTTATATAAATACAGTACCAAATATGGTACATCTACTTTGGCACAAAAAAAGCCACGTTTTTATCAAGTATTTCTTTTACGAAGAATCTTGAATGTAAGAAGTCCTTGTTTAAACTTTTCAGATAGAATCACTTACCAGAAGATGCACCTCTTTGCAACGTAATAGCATTTGCTTTATCCTACTTGTAACAATAGCTTTTTCTATAGTCCCTTATGCAATTGTGCAATAAATACCGACGTGGTAATGATAGTTTTAAGTAAAACCCAGACACGGTGCGTGTAACAAAAGCGGGTAAAAACTTTTGGGAAAAGGTAATGATGAAAATAATTGTATAATGTAAAACGATAAATTGTAAACTTGTTGCTTGCAAGATTTTGTTTCGATGACAGAAAATATATCGTACGATCGAGACGCGATTGTGTACTTTTCAAAACAACGAAATTAGTTTACTTTGAAACCTCTCGCGATATAGTTGACTCCTCGCTAATGGATTACTCGAACGAATCCGAAGCGGTGAGATCCTTTGAGATCGAACTCTGGGCGGGAAAAAAGAGAGCTCGCCGCGTGAAATTTTGCAGAACCTCCCGTGAATCTTTTTCGCAGCGCACAGTTTGAAAAGGAACACAGATAAGAAACGCCAACAGTGAATGAGGCCGGTGATAGGCCTTGCAAAGATCATCGAACTTTTTGTGTTTCGCTCGTTCTAGTATTTACAATGTTAAATTCCAAGTGGAAATCGCAAAGGATCTCATCGAAATTTTTCAGACTCCCAATAATCGTCGAATCACACGTGAATTCTAATTTGCTGGAATGTTATTTCATACCGTTATAAAAAAAAATCGAATTCGGTATTTTCAACGTGTGAGATCTTTTAACATTCAGGGTTTAGTCTTTTAACGTGTAAAATATACAATTCACTGGATTGCAACGTAAAATCGAATTTTTTTTTTTTTTTTTGTTAGTACCTCGGATGTTACTTGACATCGTTACTGTGTGGTGAATTCGAATAAAGTGAAATGTTATTCGAATTTCTTAACTTTCCAGTATCTGTGGAAATTGCAAGCGTAAATTATAGACGGACTTAGTGGAAAGATATTATCGTAAATTATCTTTATTAGCCAGCAATTTCCTTCAACCGCGAATCGTTAAATGTAATTGCCGTCGCAGTAAGTTAGTATGAAAAAAACGTGAAGAATGTTCGGTTTCATTTTTTATATTTTCCCGAGATAGTAGGATTCGTAACGTTAAATTTCGAAAAATTAAATGAATATTGTGTTTATCGAGCGACTGTAAAAATGGCCGCGAAATGGAATATTTTGACGGTGTATAAAAACTGTACCATTCGTGATTACGTTTTAAGATAAATAATAGATTATTTAGGATCTGAAAATACTTTAGGAACGTTCGTTCCACGTCGGCCTATTTAGATTCCCCTGTTTCTTTAAAATTTATTTCTCGCGAGTAACTTCTTATTTCGAAGATACGACAATGAATCACGAGAACAAAGTTTCCGCAAATATTTTGTCAATTATTAGTTGTTCTGATCGGGCAACTCCGATATGTGATATCAGCGAGCATAGTGCACGATACGTTTGTCAATTTTTCTTGGAAAACTTTTATCTATTTTAACGACAACAATCTGGTTCGACGAGGAAGTATACGTTAGAATTGTGCGGCATTTTGATTGAAAATTTATCGTGAAATAAGTCTCTGTGATTACGGTTAAAAGCAACGAATTGTATTTTGATTTGTTTATTTAAGTGTACTGAGGTAGATAACGTAGATGAATGTTGCTTTTATTCGATTGGGAAATTATATAAAATAGCATTAACAGTGACGCGTCGATAGAAAGAGTGGACAGACCCGTTAGCGTTCGAGGTAAATTATTTTAAACGTTATCTTACTTAATTTTATCAACTTTATTATTTTTTGGACTTGAGTCAATTTTAAATAGAAATAATATCAAATAATAGTTAATTGTTACGGATACGTTAATCTAAAATAATTAATAAAAAGAAATATATTAATTTGGAACGCATTAATAATATAGTGTATATCAGTGTACAATGAATAATATTTAATTCGTTTTTTCTCTTTATTAAAGCGAATAGAGGAAATGTTTATCCAACTTTCTCGCGTAGAACTTCATTTTAAATATATTGATAATTTTTTCTCAAAATAATGAATATCAGAAGAACCGCGAGAAGATCTAGTCAGATTTAGGAGTAAAATATAAAGCAGGATTAAAAAACTATTCGTTCATACGCAATCGTGTTAATAGACATTCACTCCAACGTACATACGTGCATATGCACATTTAAAGAAGTTCCTCTTTCACTTTCTAACCTATAAGGAAAGAAAGTATTGTAATCGTGTAAAATTTCTAACAAATGTTTTCCTCGGAAAAGCATGTTTTCAGGCCGTCTGTCATGTTTCGACCCATTAAAAAAAAAATTGTCGGTGCGCGTGCCTATTAACAGAATTACGTCTAAACGTTTAAATAAATTTCAACGAAATCTTGCATTTCAGTTTATATATTCTACTTTCAAGAACCGATTAACTTTGTTTCCCTTTGGCATTCCCTGTTCTCTCGTTGCAGTCGGAAAACTGTTTAATTTAAAATTCGTTCGAATCGACGTTCCTCCATTTTGTCCATGGACCGCGGGATCTGGTTTGTAAGCTGATTAATGACAGCGGCAGTCTCGCTTAAAAATTCACTTGGAACATTTTAACATTTTCATATCGCGAAAATACGAAAAGGAATCATTTTCTGATCTATTCGATTTCTGATATTCGATTCTAGAGTTAAGCAATGCTGGTCGGCTATTCATTTCGCGCTAACTGTCCGGTTTATGCGTTTCTCAATTGAATGATAAACAGAGATATCGCCGAGCCCCGGGATACGAATTGCTGAACGTCCAGAACTTTGTGTTTTTCGATTAATCCTTGGACGCGGCGTGCATCCTTCCCGCCTTTTTCACGTTCGCCGCCATTCCTAATGTCAAATCTCCGCGAAACCGTTGCGCTCAACAGTTCAATCATATTTCACGAGCAGCAAAGCCTAAATCGTGGCGGTTCAACGCGCTTCTCTTCGCTGATTGTCGAAATTGTGCGCGTGTACGTGTTCGTTTCATCGGTGATTTGGAATTTTTGCTTTTACGTGGAACGGCTCGCAGAAGTACGCTTTTTTTTTTTTTAAAAAATCACGCGTTTAACGTTTCGAACATGTTGCATTATGATTTTGACGAATGATTGCGTGAAATGATCGAAACAAAGAAATGAGGTTGATATCTTTAACACTTTATTTGAACAAACATATCGGTTGATGGTTCGATCCTTGTTTGTAATGTGATAATTGAATCTTTTTTTATGTATATTAGTTTGATTATTAAAGTAACTGAGAAAGCATAAGGAAAGTATTCGGTGTCAATATCAAGTAAGATAAAGTGATCAGTGTCATAGTTTTTGTGGTTAGCTGTTTGCATGTTTAGTTTATAGAAAAATTAATGTATAATTATTCCAAATTTGTGGAAGTACGATACCGTAAGTTGTATCTTTTTGTATTCTACAGTACGTTTAGCGCGGATATTATTTCGCAAGTTACTATTTGATTTAAAAATAAGAGAATGGTTTCCATTATAGGCTACAACTTTGTATTGCTGAATTGTCAGGTTCATGAACGAATTATATGTTCTTTGGTTGGTACCAAAAATATCAACGCAACCTTGTTCCGTTAGTTTTTATATTATGTAAAAATGGAAGTATTAATTCTACGCGAAAGAAGAAAAAAAGTAACCGAACCGGTTACTTAGAAGAAAAATAAAATATAGAAAATCGCTTCGAAATTTAAAATGCTCTTCGATTTGTTGAAAATTAATGAACTTATATTCTAATATATAGATTGCAAATTATTTTAGCATAAGTAAGGGGGGTTTCAGACGAATTTTAATATCCGACACAAAACAGTATTCAAATCCATACAACTAGATAATTAATTGCTAGAAGAGACGTATTTATTAAAACGATTAAACTGTGTTTTATCGAGAAAGAGTGGTTTATTTTGCATCATATCTAAGTAATGTCCTTTTAATGCGAAAGAGTAATTTTTTTAATGAAACGCGTATATATGTAAAGGCTTTATTTCTTTAAAGATCAAAGGGTACAACAGTTGAGCAACAGTGTATATCCGCAATAAGAATAATACGAAGATCCTTAAAAGTTTTTTAAGCATCGGAATGTTTTCATAAATTGATTATTTATATCGTTCTATATGGCATAAAAATACCAACAAGTATTTTTTTCGACAGTTTTTAAATAACATCGAGACGAAAAGGTCAACATTCCTATACAAAAGATTAAGATGTACTTCTTAAGAATCGAATTTGAGACCCCTAGGGGAATTATTCTAGTAATTGGCATTTTTTAATCTTCAAATTGAACAAGTTTATGGTTCATTTTGTAATGCAAAACAGAACTGATAGCAATGTGTGTTTCTTTTGTTTAACTATTAACGAGAGGAACACGATAAAAATAAAAAAAAACGAATGTGTCACAATACTTTTCGACCCATTACTTTAATACTATTTCGATTCAAGAAAATAAGTATTTTCATAATTATAAGAATTAATATTATTGATAATTCTGTCGACGCTGTCGTGCTATTATAGTTATATTGTCATAGTTATAATTTCTTGATCGAGGCTTCGTTGAAAAGTTATTAAAAACTTAAATTTAAAAAATTTCAAATCATTCTGAAAAAATTATGTTTAGTTGTGGGGGTCAAGCATTATCATTTCTCGTCAACAGACATACCATCGAAATCCTACGCACTTTCGAGAAAAAAATTTGAGCAGGTGCTGAAACTTTTCGGCGAAATTAAAAAATTTCAAATCGTTCTGAAAAAATTATTTTTAGTTGCAAGGGTCGATTACAATCATTTTTGGTGAATAGGCATACCCCCGAAATCCTACTCAGTTTCGAGACAAAAATTCCTTAC